>NW_027362772.1:179889432-180489432 GCF_046119375.1 Phyllobates terribilis
TAGACATATGGAGCTGACCCATATTGTCTGTCTTTTTGAGTGATCGAAATTATTCCTTTTCCTAAAAGATACAGTAACTGGGATAAGAGAATTTTTACAAGAAGCCGCTGGATATGATCTGAATGATTTGTCAGCTTTGTCAGCTTTCTTTGATCATTAACGGTCCCTTTGCAAACTTACTTAAGTACACACTATTCACCACATTTTGTGTTTTGGACTTACTGCTGCGATAAATGGTTGAGGGTATAGACAATAATTGTCACCTGTGTTTGTCATCTCTAAGAGTGTATTCAACACTCATAGTCTATGCTTATATACTGTATGTGTATGGTTATTCTTGCAATATGGCATTTATTTATAAAACCATAAAGCTCCCGTTGATTATAATCATTCACAGTAGTCCTGCAAGCATTATCAAAGCTCATGACGTGCCCCCAGGGCCGTGGGGTACTCGGCAGCCGGGCCTCCGATAGCCGGGGGATATCACAGTGGCTGGCCCAGTCCGTGTCCCAGGGCGGTCACTCAAAAAGGGGGCTATGTATATATGGGTATTTGAGAAAGTTTGTGACGCAACCTGTGGTACCTGGTGAGGATCACCAGCGCTGCAACAGTCCTCTGAGGCAGATGTTAGGGCAGCTTGAGATGGGATGGCTCCCAGGGCAGTGTAGTAGAAGAGAGTGAGTCGCGCTGGGCATTGTGGTGCAGGGGGAACGATGGCGCCGATGAAGAATGGACGGAGGCAGTGCAGTGCAGTCAACCAAGATTTTACTCACAGTTCTTTAGACACTTCACAGGTGCACTTTACAGGTAAAGGCCTCCCGCGTCGTGCTGCGTTCACCGGGCAGAGGGTCAATCCTTCCTCAGGCAACTTGAGAATACCTGGCAGAACCCCACTTTCTCGTGTTCCTATTTTGACCACCTTCACTCCGGTCTTTCTCCCTCCTGCTCTGCGCTGCCCACTCTCAATCCCGCTCGGGGGCTCTGAAGTCCTTCCTGTAAGTCGGATCCGGGACCTACTTGACCCTCCTGGGGATTAGAATGCCGCAACGATCCCTCTGTCTTCTGACAGATGCGGGTCGTACGGGTGCCGTCCTGCACGCGCCGTACCCCCTGGGATCCTTTCTGTAGAACGGAGCCTACTCCCTGCTCCACTCCTGGGCCTCTGACACTGGGCCCTACCTGTGGAGCAGATCTCCTAATGAGACTCTGCTCCCGGACTGTTCTTCTGAACAGTCACGAGCTGTTCTTCTGAACAGCTCCCTAGAACTCACACTACTACTGAACCCACCACCCTAAGATGGCTTCCCTATTTATACTCCTACTAAAGTTCTCCCTCTAACTATTTCCTCCACCCACACACACTACTGGTTCCCCCTACCTTTGGGTTCCCCCCACTCCAGCCAGGGTCAGGGCTCAGCAGAAACATACATTGCGTCTTGCCCCTCTAGCCGTCCTGGAGCAGTGTAGTGTTGGATGCAGGTGTTTGGGGTTCCTTGCAGTACTCCCATCTTACCTGAGAGAAGGGAGACACCACACCTCTGGGTGAGGTGCAGTACCTCTGTGGCGACTGAACCCTCAGGGGCGCCACACTCGTCTTTGAGGGAACGCACCTATATTTTTTTTCCCAATTTCCTCAATTACTAGAATAAATAAAGGAGAGAGGAGCGCTGTGGGTGCCGGGTGGAGCCGCTGACAAAGGTTAATCCAGGCGGTAAGTATAAAAAACTTCCAATTTATTACAACGCGTTTTGGAGTAGAACCTGCTCCTTCCTCAAGCAGCCGTTGGAAGTTTTGTTGCTACATTAAACCTAATGAAATCTTTAGGAGTATTAGCACTAATAAGACCTATGTGATTAAGGATATTGCGAATTGCAAGACTGCTAATGTAGTTTATCATTGTGCTTGACCCTTGGACTAAGTAGGGAGGACCAAAAGAGAATTTAGAAAACAGGTTGGTGATCATCTAGGAGTTCTTAAACCTAAAAGAGATAATCACATATCAAAACATGTACAGTACATTAGACATATGGAGCTGACCCATATTGTCTGTCTTTTTGAGTGATCGAAATTATTCCTTTTCCTAAAAGATACAGTAACTGGGATAAGAGAATTTTTACAAGAAGCCGCTGGATATGATCTGAATGATTTGTCAGCTTTGTCAGCTTTCTTTGATCATTAACGGTCCCTTTGCAAACTTACTTAAGTACACAATATTCACCACATTTTGTGTTTTGGACTTACTGCTGCGATAAATGGTTGAGGGTATAGACAATAATTGTCACCTGTGTTTGTCATCTCTAAGAGTGTATTCAACACTCATAGTCTATGCTTATATACTGTATGTGTATGGTTATTCTTGCAATATGGCATTTATTTATAAAACCATAAAGCTCCCGTTGATTATAATCATTCACAGTAGTCCTGCAAGCATTATCAAAGCTCATGACGTGCCCCCAGGGCCGTGGGGTACTCGGCAGCCGGGCCTCCGATAGCCGGGGGATATCACAGTGGCTGGCCCAGTCCGTGTCCCAGGGCGGTCACTCAAAAAGGGGGCTATGTATATATGGGTATTTGAGAAAGTTTGTGACGCAACCTGTGGTACCTGGTGAGGATCACCAGCGCTGCAACAGTCCTCTGAGGCAGATGTTAGGGCAGCTTGAGATGGGATGGCTCCCAGGGCAGTGTAGTAGAAGAGAGTGAGTCGCGCTGGGCATTGTGGTGCAGGGGGAACGATGGCGCCGATGAAGAATGGACGGAGGCAGTGCAGTGCAGTCAACCAAGATTTTACTCACAGTTCTTTAGACACTTCACAGGTGCACTTTACAGGTAAAGGCCTCCCGCGTCGTGCTGCGTTCACCGGGCAGAGGGTCAATCCTTCCTCAGGCAACTTGAGAATACCTGGCAGAACCCCACTTTCTCGTGTTCCTATTTTGACCACCTTCACTCCGGTCTTTCTCGCTCCTGCTCTGCGCTGCCCACTCTCAATCCCGCTCGGGGGCTCTGAAGTCCTTCCTGTAAGTCGGATCCGGGACCTACTTGACCCTCCTGGGGATTAGAATGCCGCAACGATCCCTCTGTCTTCTGACAGATGCGGGTCGTACGGGTGCCGTCCTGCACGCGCCGTACCCCCTGGGATCCTTTCTGTAGAATGGAGCCTACTCCCTGCTCCACTCCTGGGCCTCTGACACTGGGCCCTACCTGTGGAGCAGATCTCCTAATGAGACTCTGCTCCCGGACTGTTCTTCTGAACAGTCACGAGCTGTTCTTCTGAACAGCTCCCTAGAACTCACACTACTACTGAACCCACCACCCTAAGATGGCTTCCCTATTTATACTCCTACTAAAGTTCTCCCTCTAACTATTTCCTCCACCCACACACACTACTGGTTCCCCCTACCTTTGGGTTCCCCCCACTCCAGCCAGGGTCAGGGCTCAGCAGAAACATACATTGCGTCTTGCCCCTCTAGCCGTCCTGGAGCAGTGTAGTGTTGGATGCAGGTGTTTGGGGTTCCTTGCAGTACTCCCATCTTACCTGAGAGAAGGGAGACACCACACCTCTGGGTGAGGTGCAGTACCTCTGTGGCGACTGAACCCTCAGGGGCGCCACACTCGTCTTTGAGGGAACGCACCTATATTTTTTTTCCCAATTTCCTCAATTACTAGAATAAATAAAGGAGAGAGGAGCGCTGTGGGTGCCGGGTGGAGCCGCTGACAAAGGTTAATCCAGGCGGTAAGTATAAAAAACTTCCAATTTATTACAACGCGTTTTGGAGTAGAACCTGCTCCTTCCTCAAGCATAACAGAAAAGGAATCACCTCCTCCCTTATAAAGAGATTGGGGGTGAATTTTAAAACACATGTCATCACTTAACAACTCAACTCAACTCACAACCCGTTGCGCAGCCCCTCAACTGCCGATAAGTCGTACAACACAAGTTAAAATATATTATGGTTTAAAATAAATTCAATACCCTGAAGGGCTTTTTGAATCCCTCCACATTGAGCAGTCCCCCTTGCCAATGGGTTGCATTCTTTCTTATAAAAGGTTCATAGATTACCTATTTTTTATTTGGACTGGCAGTGAAGACAAAGCTCTATCATTTGTGGACAATCTGAATGAGAACCAATGGGGTCTCACTTTCACTTTTTCATATTCAGTAAATATAATTTTTGGACCTGGTCCTTTTCAAAGACGCAGTCGCCAAAATACTTACAGCTACTCAAATCAAAAATGTTGATGCTAATAGCTACCTTGCATTCTCCAGTAGTCATTACCCTAAATGGATCAGAAATATACCTTATAGATAATACAGGCGTATTCACAAGAATTGTACATCAGATAAAGACTTTATAAACTAGTCTAAATTACTCAAAAAAAGATTCCTTCAAAAGGGATATCTAAGGAAAATCCCTATAGATGCATTTAATTTTACGATTTTACGAAAAAATTAAAAGAGGATATCCCCTTTAATAGTTCCGGATATCCTCTTTAATCGGAAATCATATTGGATATTTCAATTATCTATTCTTGCATCAGAGGGATTAAATGAAACTGTTGAGAATACAAGGAAGCTAATTAATTCATTAAATTAATAATAAAATCAATATTATAATTATATTTATACACTATTGTTTTAAAATTGTGACCCCCCTTGCTAATATTCAATATTTATATTGTATCATGTTCAGGTGTATATATATATACCATACTTTTTTACCTAGTCATATATATGTGTGTCATATATATGTGTACACTGTGTGCAGAATTATTAGGCAAATGAATATTTTGATCACATGATACTTTTTATACATGTTGTCCTACTCCAAGCTGCATAGGCTTGAGAGCCAACTACCAATTAAGTAAATCTGGTGATGTGCATCTCTGTAATGAGGGGGGTTGTTGACTAATGACATCAACACCCTATATAAGGTGTGCTTAATTATTAGGCAACTTCCTTTCCTTTGGCAAAATGGGTCCGAAGAGAGATTTGACGGGCTCTGAAAAGTCCAAAATTGTGAGATGTCTTGCAGAGGAATGCAGCAGTCTTGAAATTTCCAAACTTTTGAAGCGTGATCACCGAACAATCAAGCGTTTCATAGCAAATAGCCAACAGGGTCGCAAGACGCGTGTTGGCCAAAAAAGGCGCAAAATAACTGCCCATGAATTGAGGAAAATCGAGCGTGAAGCTGCCAAGATGCCATTCGCCACCAGTTTTGCCATATTTCAGAGCTGCAACGTTACTGGAGTATCAAAAAGCACAAGGTGTGCGATACTCAGGGACATGGCCAAGGTAAGGAAGGCTAAAAAACGACCACCTTTGAACAAGAAACATAAGATAAAACGTCAAGAATAGGCCAAGAAATATCTTAAGACTGATTTTTCAAAGGTTTTTTGGACTGATGAAATGAGAGTGACTCTTGATGGGCCAGATGGATGGGCCAGAGGCTGGATCAGCAAAGGGCAGAGAGCTCTACTCCGACTCAGACGCCAGCAAGGTGGAGGTGGGGTACTGGTATGGGCGGGTATCATCAAAGATGAACTAGTGGGACCTTTTCGGGTTGAGGATGGAGTGAAGCTCAACTCCCAGACCTACTGCCAGTTTCTGGAAGACAACTTCGTCAAGCAGTGGTACAGGAAGAAGTCGGTATCGTTCAAGAAAAACATGATTTTCATGCAGGACAATGCTCCATCACATGCATCCAACTACTCCACAGCGTGGCTGGTCAGTAAAGGTCTAAAAGAAGAAAAAATAATGACATGGCCCTATTTTTCACCTGATCTGAACCCCATAGAGAACCTATGGTCCATCATAAAATGTGAGATCTACAGGGAGGGAAAACAGTACACCTCTCGGAACAGTGTCTGGGAGGCTGTGGTGGCAGCTGCACGCAATGTTGATCGAAAACAGATCAAGCAACTGACAGATTCTATGGATGGAAGGCTGTTGAGTGTCATCATAAAGCAAGGTGGCTATATTGAGCACTAATTTTTGGGGTTTTTGTTTCTTTCTGCATGTCAGAAATGTTTATTTCTAAATTTTGTGCACTGATATTGGTTTACCTGGTGAAAATAAACAAGTGAGATGGGATTATATTTGTTTTTTATTAAGTTGCCTAATAATGCTGCACAGTAATAGTTACCTGCACAAACAGATATCCTCCTAAGATAGCCAAATCTAAAAAAAAAACACTCCAACTTCCAAAAATATTAAGCTTGGATATTTATGAGTCTTTTGGGTTGATTGAGAACATAGTTGTTGATCAATAATAAAAATAATCCTCTAAAATACAACTTGCCTAATCATTCTGCACACAGTGTATATGTGCATATGCATTTTTTTATATTACTTTTTATTACGGTATTTTATATTTTGTTCTTTTTTTTTTCTTTTTAAAGTATATGTGTATTTATGTATATATGTATGAAGGCATAGATATTGCAAGATGGCCTCAAGGAGATATATGTATCATCAAGGTTGGTAGCCTCAGTGATGTAAGCCCATAAAAGCAGTCTCCAGTACATATAGCGATGAGAGAGTTAATAGGGCATGTCAGGGCGGGTTTACGAGCAGTCAGAGAGATGGTTTGGACTGGCTGCTCACATTTCCCCACCCCGGGGCATGGTGCAGCAGATAAAAAGGAGACTAGTCTCATTCAGTGTCTGAGAGTAGAGGTGAGACGTTCTCCTGTGCCAAGTCTCTTGCCAAAGTCTTTTGTGCCTGGATGTTACGCTGTTAGGACTATCCAGTCCAACACATATGTGCCACTGTACTCGGACTATTTTTGTTTTATTTATGCCCAAAGACTGTTATATGATTTATTTATTGCATGGTTTATGAAGTTTGAATAAAGCTGCCTGGACATTGTTTAAAGCAGCGCTCCAGGATTTTGGGTTTTTTTCAGCTCTGGAGTGGTGCTTTAAGTGTAAGCTCCCTGCCCCCAGTCAAATACTCACCCTCCAGTGTCTTCCCCAGTTTTCAGCACTGTTCCAGTCCCGCGGCACCATCTTGTGAGTGCGGCTTCTGACAGTCAGAAGATCTGCTCACTAGCTCTCAATACAAGTCTTTGACAGTCAGAACGAGGCTCTCATAGACTTGTATTGAAAAATGACCTCCGACGCACTCCAGCAAACACTGTTGGCTGAAGGAGAGCATATGACAGGGTGCAGGGAACATACATTTAAAGCACCACTCCAGCAGTGCAATTAAAAAAAATGCTGGAGTGGTGCTTTAAGAAATTGCTTCCCGTATATACCTCAATCACTGCCGAGTGAGCGGAAACTTTAAAATATTTATATTCATTTTTTATTTTGCAGATATTTATATTCAATCATTTGTTCGTAATTTAACAAGTAGCTGAGTAACAGCATGTGTATTAAACATTACCCTGAACCCCTTTATAAGGAAGGAGGTGACTCCTTTTCTGTTATGTCTGAGGAAGGAGTAGGTTCTACTCCAAAACGCTTTTCAATAAATTGGAAGTTTTTTATACTTACCGCCTGGATTAAGCTTTGTCAGCAGCAGCGCCCGAGATCTACCGCACTCCTCTTTCCTTTACTTGTTATGTCCTCTCTCTATTTAAGAGTACAGTGGCTAGAGCAACAGCCACAATTGGATATAACATCCTTGGCGGCGTGCTTGCATGGCTTACCACCTCCCACCATGCAAGACCACAATCTTACCTATCAGGCCAGGCTGCACACTTTGCTCCAGTACCTGCTGTTTGTATGTCTCTTGTCTGCTGGCTTAGGGTGGCGGCGCTGTTGCTTCCTGATTCTTAAAGATACAGTGTGCGCAGTTCTAATGTGTCCCCAGCCCATTGCTGTGAGTCACTGGATACTTCAACCCCCTCCACCCAGTAGGAGGTGCCTGAGCAACACTTTCTTACAGTGTGTTCTGTGCAACTGTGAGTTGCCAGGTCCTGTCCTGAATCTAGTCTGTTTCCGCCACCCTGGGGGCTGAGTACCCAGGGCCGTTACCTGTATCTCTGACTTCTAGTCTGTTTCCGCCACCCTGGGGGCTGAGTTCCCAGGCTCATTCCTGTATCTTGTTCCTGGTTCAGTTCCTGTCTGAACAGTGTCCTAGCCCGTTACCTGTTTGTCTCTATGTCCGAACCTTCCCTTTTCCTGCAGTGTCTAAACTTGCACCTAACTCCAACTCGTTGTCTCTGTACTTCTGTTTGTGAGTTTTGTGTCCAATCGCTTCTTCATTGTAAGTACATTGTGTGTATCTGGTTCTGCTTGTCCCCTCCGTATCTACCTCCTGTGTTCTAACCATCTTCCTGTATTTTCCAGTCTGTTCCATGTGAACAGAGCCCTGTCCTGTCTGCCTGCAACTTCTGCTCGGTTCCGCTCTGCTCTGCTTGTTCACCGCACCTGCGGTTCCTCTCTGCTCTGCTTGTTCACTGCACCTGCGGTTCCTCTCTGCTCTGCTTGTTCACCGCACCTGCGGTTTCGCTCTGCTCTGCTTGTTCACCGCACCTGCGGTTCCGCTCTGCTTGTTCACCGCACCTGCGGTTCCGCTCTGCTCTAATTGTTCACCGCACCTCCGGTTCCGCTCTGCTCTGCTTGTTCACCGCACCTGCGGTTTCGCTCCGCTCTGTTTATTCACCTCACCTGCGGTTCCGCTCTGCTCTGTCTGTTCACCGCACCTGCGGTTTTGCTCCACTCTGCTTGTTCACAGCACCTGCGGTTTTTCTCCGCTCTGCTTGTTCACCGCACCTGCGGTTTTTCTCCGCTCTGCTTGTTCACCGCACCTGCAGTTTTGCTCCACTCTGCCTGTTCACCACACCTGCGGTTTTGCACTGCTCTGTTTGTTCACCGCACCGGCGGTTCTGCTCGGCTTGTCTTCCGCATCTGCGGGTTTTGCTCTGCTCTGCTTGTCTACCGCTCCTGCGGCTCCGTTCCTGTGTCCCAGTCTGTACTGGTCCCTATCCAGCCTGTGTCCCTACCTGCCAGTACCCGCCTATCTGCATGCCAGCCATGCCTGCCAGTGCCCACCTGTCTACATACCAGCCGTGCCTGCCAATACCCACCTGTCTGCATACCTGCCGTGCCTGCCAATACCCACCTGTCTGCATACCAGCTGTGCCTTCCAGTATCCGCCTGTCTGTATGCCAGACTAATCTGCCTGTTCCTGTATTCCCCGGTGTTGGTCAACAGCTGTGACCAGGGTCTGACATGGAGTAGCACCTGGTCCCTCTGCTCGGTTCCTCCCTGGTTCACGGAGTCGACTGAGCCGCCGTGTGACCTTGGTCGGACCGAGTTGATATATAGTTACGCCCCTCCAGGCACTCCTCGGTTCATGGTACAGTGGGATCACTAATCACGCGCACGCCAGTCTGTCCGGGCGTGTGCGTAACTTTGGATTATATATCACTCTTTACGTAGCTGAACCATGCACAACCTGATCAGCTGAGCGGTCAACCCTTTTGACTCACCTTCACCTGTTGCCCACAGCATTATGCAGGGAGCGCCTCTTGTTTTTTATTTCTCAATTATTAGAATAAAATGTATCTTCCATATATATTCAACTTTGAACTGTTCTGGGCAAAAAAATGACTGAAATGACAGATAATTAGTGTTGAGCGAACATGCTCGACACTGCTCGGTACTCGCCCGAGCATCACGCTACTCGGGATGTTCGGCGAGCACCGAGCATTTCCGAGTTACTCGGGCGGGAGCTCGGGTCTCCACCCTGCATGTTTGGCGCTCTTTACAGAGCCAATGAACATGCAGGGATTGCCAGCCAGTCACTGTAATGCTGCAGCCATGTTGGTTGTGGGCATTACAGTGATTGGCTGGCCGCACAGTGTCACCTCGAGTATTTAAAACCGGGCGCCGCCATCTTGGACACAGTCGCTCCGAATTAGACAGTGTAGGGACAGCGCTGCTGATTTAGGGAGAGATATAAACTGCGAAATAGTTAGTGTAAGGTCTGTAAAGGCTGCAAGAACAAACAAACAGTCCTTTTCAGGACTAATATCCATCCCAGATACCAGGCAGGCAGGCTGTATAGGAGACACAGTGGTTATACCAGCAAACGCTGCATTACAGTCCTGTGTGCTCCAGTTGCTGAAATAGCTGGACTTAGCACCAGGTGTCGGGGGCCAGGAAAAATCCTTTTTTTTCATCTAAATCCTCCTTTTTTTTCCTCCTTCACACTGTACAAATACCCGTCTTATTAACCTTTTGGTGTGTGTCCCCCCCCCAAAAAAAATGCATGTCTCTGATTTTTCAGACACAAATATAACTGTTGAAAATAGTCTGGTGTAGACTAGAGAAACAGAAGTGTTGTTTTGCACTTCCACGGTTCAAACCTCTGTATTATCCATTTTGGGCCATTTGTATCTTAAAAAAAAAACAGTTTGAGTGTGTCGCTCACTGTTCAGCCGCAAATATCTCTATTTAAAAAAGTGTGGTATACCCCAGTAAACAATAACTGTGGTTTTGCCATCCCACGGTAAAAAATCTCTATTATTCAGCTTTTGGTATATTTTCCGTAAAGAAAAACAGTAGTGTCTCCTGACTGTTGTGACACAAAAATATATCTGTTGAAAATAGTCTTGTGTAGGCCCTACATCCCAGTGTGGTTTCGCAGTTCCACGGGTCAAATTGCTGCACTATCCAGTTTTGGGCCTTTGGTATCTAAAAAAAAAGCAGTTTGAGTGTGTCGCTCACTGTTCAGCCACAAATATCTCTATTTAAAAAAGTGTGGTATACCCCAGTAAACAATAACTGTGGTTTTGCCACCCCACGGTAAAAAATCTCTATTATTCAGCTTTTGGTAGTTTTTTCCGTAAAGAAAAACAGTAGTGTCTCCTGACTGTTGTGACACAAAAATATATCTGTTGAAAATAGTCTTGTGTAGGCTCGACATCCCAGTGTGGTTTCGCAGTTCCACGGGTCAAATTGCTGCACTATCCAGTTTTGGGCCTTTGGTATCTAAAAAAAAAGCAGTTTGAGTGTGTCGCTCACTGTTCAGCCACAAATATCTCTATTTAAAAAAGTGTGGTATACCCCAGTAAACAATAACTGTGGTTTTGCCATCCCACGGTAAAAAATCTCTATTATTCAGCTTTTGGTAGTTTTTTCCGTAAAGAAAAACAGTAGTGTCTCCTGACTGTTGTGACACAAAAATATATCTGTTGAAAATAGTCTTGTGTAGGCCCGACATCCCAGTGTGGTTTCGCAGTTCCACGGGTCAAATCGCTGTACTATCCAGTTTTGGGCCTTTGGTATCTAAAAAAAAAAGCAGTTTGAGTGTGTCGCTCACTGTTCAGCCGCAAATATCTCTATTTAAAAAAGTGTGGTATACCCCAGTAAACAATAACTGTGGTTTTCCTCTTCCACGGTTCTAATCTACTCTTTATTACCCTTTTTCCATTGATAGTGCAAGTGTAAGTTATTTTAATTCATTTACAATGGGCAAGGCGCGTGGCAAGGGACGTGGACGTGGACGTTCTGGTGATGGTTCGTGCAGAGGACGGGGCCGTGGCCAAGGTGAAAATGTGCCACAACCAACAGCCACATCTTCTCGCTCCCACTTCTTGACCGAATTACTAGGGAAGCACAGAACAACACCAGTATTGAGAACTGATCAGTGTGAACAGGTTATTAATTGGATAGCAGATAATACTTCCAGTTACCTGGGCACCACCACCTCCGGTCTGTCTTCCACACGGTCAACTCTTAGTAGCCGTGAGTCTCAACCGCATACTCCTCCTCACCCTGATGCTCCTTCCTCCCACCATGCCGAGTGTCGTCAGACAGCAAGTGATCCCACACTTGGAAACTCTGAAGAGCTGTTCACTGGTCCATTTCCATATTTGGGCCCCTCGCCTGATACGCTTGAAGTGGTGGAAGAGGAGATCCCATGTTGCGATGCCCAAATATTTGAATAGACACGGCCACAGGAAGTCGACGTTGGCAATCTGTCACAAGAGGTGGACGATGACGAGACACAATTGCCAGGAAGTGAGGAGGATCAGGGTGCGCAAGTGGAAGAGGAGGAGGTGGTGGATGATCTAGTAACTGACCCAACGTGGAAGAAGGACATGCAGAGTGAGGCGAGCAGCACACAGGGGGAGGGAGGCAGAGTACCCCAACAGGCAGGAAGAAGCAGTGTGGTGGCCACAGACAGAAGGCAGGCAACTGTTCCCCGTAACACCAACACGAGGGACGTTGCCAGTACAAGCGGTAGGTCTTCCAGAGCCTGGAATTTTTTTAAAGACTCTGCTGATAACCCCAAAAAGGCCATATGTTCCACCTGCCATGCCAGCATCAGCAGGGGTGACAAAACTACCAGCCTGACCACCACCAGCATGATCAGGCACATGTCAGCAAAGCACCCGACTTTGTGGGGCGAAACCCAGGGTCCACGACCAGTGTCAGCGGGTGTCACCACTGCTTCTTCCACTGTTGTGCGTGCAATAGAACCCCCTGTTGTGTGTTCAAGGCAATCCCCTGTCCATACTGCATGTAAAGATGCCCCCTCCTCTCAGTCTTCACTTGTTATGGCAGATTCCAAGAAACAGCATCAACGTCCACGTCCACGTCCCACCGCAGCGTTCAATTGTCCATATCCCAGACCTTTGAACGAAAGCGGAAATTCGCAGCTAATGCCCCACAGGCCACAGTCCTAAATTCGCACATTTCACGACTGCTTGCGTTGGAAATGCTGCCTTTTAGGCTGGTGGAGACGGAATCCTTCCGCAATCTTATGGCGGTGGCCGTCCCTCGGTACTTGGTCCCCAGCCGACACTATTTTGCCCGGTGTGCCATCCCCGCACTACACAAGCACGTGTCCCAAAGCATCTGCCGTGCCCTCAACAACGCAGTTACTGGGAGAGTCCACCTGACAACGGACACGTGGACAAGTGCTTGTGGCCAGGGACGGTACATCTCTCTGACGGCACACTGGGTAAACATAGTGGAAGCCGGGACCCAGTCGGACCTTGGGACGGAACACATCCTCCCGACACCGAGGATTGCGGGCCCTATGTCAGTCAGAGTTGCCCCCACAGTGTACAGCTCCTGCGCATCCTCCTCCTCCTCCTCCTCCTCATGTTCAGCCTCCATCTCAGATATCACCACATCAGTTACAAGCTGGAAGCATTGCAGTACTGCCTCCGCCAAGCGGCAACAGGCTGTGCTGAAACTCATAAGCTTAGGTGATAAACCTCACACTGCTTGTGAGTTGTGGACAGCTGTGAAAGAGCAGACAGATCTGTGGCTGAGACCGCTGAACCTACATCCCGGCATGGTCGTGTGTGACAATGGCCATAACCTGGTGGCGGCTCTGAGGCGAGGTGAGATCACACACGTACCATGCCTGGCTCATGTGCTTAACCTCCTGGTTCAGCGGTTTCTTAAATCGTACCCTGAGTTGCCAGACCTGCTCGTGAAAGTACGCCGCCTGTCAGCTCATTTTCGCAAGTCGGCTACAGCTTCCGCCGCCCTTGCTGTGTTGCAGTAGCGTTTGCAGCTTCCGGCACACCGACTGGTGTGTGATATCCCCACACTTTGGAACTCTACCCTCCACATGTTGCAAAGGATTTGTGAGCAGAAGAGAGCAGTTGTGGAGTACCAGCTGCAACAAGGCCGTCGATATTCAGGTCAGACTCCACACATAAGACCTCAGGAGTGGACCTGGATGTCTGACATATGTACCATCCTGACAAACTTTGAGGAGGCCACCAAGATGGTGAGTGGCGATGACGCCATCATTAGTGTCAGCATCCCACTTGTCTGTCTTTTGCAACGCTCTCTGCAGAGAATTAAAGAGGAGGCATTGCAGCCAGAGTATGATGAGATGGATCAAGAAGCCATAGCGGGCGATTACACACAGCCCAGCCTCATCTCATCCCAACGTGCATTGGGGACAATGAGGTAGAGGAGGAGGAGGAGGAGAAAGAACAGGAGCTGCTTTCATGCGTTGTAGACGGTAGTACCTGTACAAATGTCATACCGTCGGTTCAGCGTGGGTGGCCTGAGGACAGGGGGGAGGAGGAAGAGGAGGAGGAGGAGGAGAGCATGGTCAGTCGTCATCTTGGTGAGGACACGGAAATCTTGCCCGTTACCAGTCTGGCACACATGGCTGACTTTATGTTACGCTGCCTTAACCGTGACCCTCGCGTTGTCAAAATGTTGGGTGACAGTCATTACTGGTTGGTGACACTTGTAGACCCCCGCTACAAGGAGAACTTTCACTCTCTTATTCCTGAGGTGGAGAGGTCTACAAAAATGGGGCAGTACCAGAAGGCCCTTGCTGCAGAACTCTTAAAAAAATTCCCATCTGAACACGCTAGCGGCAGAGGTCACAGTTCGTTGCCCAACCAAGGCGTACAGGCGAGAGAGATGCAACTCCAATTCAGCAGATGCAGGGGAACACTGTCAACGTTCTGGGACAGTTTTCTGACACCCGCCCAGCTTACAGGCCCTGAGGCGCGGGGTACTCTCACAAGGAGTGGAAAGTTTCAAAAGATGGTGAGGGAGTACCTTGCCGACCCTACCAGCATCCTCCGTGATTCCTCTGTGCCTTTTAATTATTGGGTATCCAAGCTGCAAACTTTGAATGAACACGCTCTGTACGCCTTGGAGGTCCTGGCCTGCCCTGCCGCTAGCGTGTTATCGGAGCGCGTTTTTAGTACCGCTGGGGGAATTATAACTGATAAGCGCACTCGCCTGTCAACTGACAATGCTGACAAGCTGACCCTTATCAAAATGAATAAGGGCTGGATTGGGCCAGACTTCTCATCACCACCAAATGACAGCAGAGTAACATAAAGTCAAATCCACTGTGTTATTTCGGGAGGTGTATTCACATGCACCGCTTCACACCCACACATGGGTATAGGCTTCCTCTTTTCGGCTGTTTTATCTTCTTCTCCGTATCCTCAGCCTCCACCACCACTATACCACCAGGGTGCCAGCATTGCAAGTTCCTCCGTCCTTATTTTTGGCAGCTTTTGCTTGCAAGGCATAAGCAAATACTATGGGACACCCACTCCCCAATAATGGGACTTATGTTTGTAAAATGCTGTACTGCATGGCTCTTGTAAGGGCCATTGCAAGTTGGTCCGTCCTAATTTTTGGCAGCTTTTGCTTGGAAAGCATAAGCAAATACTATGGGAGACCCACTCCCCAATAATGGGACTTATGTTTGTAATATGCTGTACTGTATGGCTCTTGTAAGGGGCATTGCAAGTTGCTCCGTCCTAATTTTTGGCAGCTTTTGCTTGCAAGGCATAAGCAAATACTATGGGACACCCACTCCCCAATAATGGGACTTATGTTTGTAATATGCTGTACTGCAAGGCTCTTGTAAGGGGCATTGCAAGTTGCTCCATCCTAATTTTTGGCAGCTTTTGCTTGGAAAGCATAAGCAAATACCATGGGACACCCACTCCCCAATAATGGGACTTATGTTTGTAATATGCTGTACTGCATGGCTCTTGTAAGGGGCATTGCAAGTTGCTCCGTCCTAATTTTTGGCAGCTTTTGCTTGGAAAGCATAAGCAAATACTATGGGAGACCCACTCCCCAATAATGGGACTTATGTTTGTAATATGCTGTGCTGCATGGCTCTTGTAAGGGGCATTGCAAGTTGCTCCGTCCTAATTTTTGGCAGCTTTTGCTTGCAAGGCATAAGCAAATACTATGGGACACCCACTCCCCAATAATGGGACTTATGTTTGTAATATGCTGTACTGCAAGGCTCTTGTAAGGGGCATTGCAAGTTGCTCCGTCCTAATTTTTGGCAGCTTTTGCTTGGAAAGCATAAGCAAATACTATGGGACACCCACTCCCCAATAATGGGACTTATGTTTTTAATATGCTGTACTGCATGGCTCTTGTAAGGGCCATTGCAAGTTGCTCCGTCCTAATTTTTGGTAGCTTTTGCTTGGAAAGCATAAGCAAATATTATGGGACACTCACTCCCCAATAATGGGACTTATGCTTGTAATATGTTGCACTGCATGGCTCTTGTAAGGGGCATTGCAAGTTGCTCCGTCCTAATTTTTTGCAGCTTTTGCTTGCAAGGCATAAGCAAATACTATGGGACACCCACTCCCCAATAATGGGACTTATGTTTGTAATATGCTGGACTGCATGGCTCTTGTAAGGGGCATTGCAAGTTGCTCCGTCCTAATTTTTGGCAGCTTTTGCTTGCAAGGCATAAGCAAATACTATGGGACACCCACTCCCCAATAATGGGACTTATGTTTGTAATATGCTGTACTGCATGGCTCTTGTAAGGGGCATTGCAAGTTGCTCCGTCCTAATTTTTGGCAGCTTTTGCTTGGAAAGCATAAGCAAATACTATGGGAGACCCACTCCCCAATAATGGGACTTATGTTTTTAATATGCTGTACTGCATGGCTCTTGTAAGGGGCATTGCAAGTTGCTCCGTCCTAATTTTTGGCAGCTTTTGCTTGCAAGGCATAAGCAAATACTATGGGACACCCACTCCCCAATAATGGGACTTATGTTTTTAATATGCTGTACTGCATGGCTCTTGTAAGGGCCATTGCAAGTTGCTCCGTCCTAATTTTTGGTAGCTTTTGCTTGGACAGCATAAGCAAATATTATGGGACACTCACTCCCCAATAATGGGACTTATGCTTGTAATATGTTGCACTGCATGGCTCTTGTAAGGGGCATTGCAAGTTGCTCCGTCCTAATTTTTGGCAGCTTTTGCTTGCAAGGCATAAGCAAATACTATGGGACACCCACTCCCCAATAATGGGACTTATGTTTGTAATATGCTGTACTGCATGGCTCTTGTAAGGGGCATTGCAAGTTGCTCCGTCGTAATTTTTGGCAGCTTTTTCTTGGAAAGCATAAGCAAATACTATGGGAGACCCACTCCCCAAATATGGGACTTATGTTTGTAATATGCTGGACTGCATGGCTCTTGTAAGGGGCATTGCAAGTTGCTCCGTCCTAATTTTTGGCAGCTTTTGCTTGCAAGGCATAAGCAAATACTATGGGACACCCACTCCCCAATAATGGGACTTATGTTTGTAAAATGCTGTACTGCATGGCTCTTGTAAGGGGCATTGCAAGTTGCTCCGTCCTAATTTTTGGCAGCTTTTGCTTGGAAAGCATAAGCAAATACCATGGGACACCCACTCCCCAATAATGGGACTTATGTTTGTAATATGCTGTACTGCATGGCTCTTGTAAGGGGCATTGCAAGTTGCTCCGTCCTAATTTTTGGCAGCTTTTTCTTGGAAAGCATAAGCAAATACTATGGGAGACAAACTCCCCAATAATGGGACTTATGTTTGTAATATGCTGTACTGCATGGCTCTTGTAAGGGGCATTGCAAGTTGCTCCGTCCTAATTTTTGGCAGCTTTTGCTTGGAAAGCATAAGCAAATACTATGGGACACCTACTCCCCAATAATGGGACTTATGTTTGTAATATGCTGTACTGCATGGCTCTTGTAAGGGGCATTGCAAGTTGCTCCGCCCTAATTTTTGGCAGCTTTTGCTCGGAAAGCATAAGCAAATACTATGGGAGACCCATTCCCCAATAATGGGACTTATGTTTGTAATATGCTGTACTGCATGGCTCTTGTAAGGGGCATTGCAAGTTGCTCCGTCCTAATTTTTGGCAGCTTTTGCTTGGAAAGCATAAGCAAATACCATGGGACACCCACTCCCCAATAATGGGACTTATGTTTGTAATATGCTGTACTGCATGGCTCTTGTAAGGGGCATTGCAAGTTGCTCCGTCCTAATTTTTGGCAGCTTTTGCTTGGAAAGCATAAGCAAATACTATGGGACACCCACTCCCCAATAATGGGACTAATGTTTGTAATATGCTGTACTGCATGGCTCTTGTAAGGGGCATTGCAAGTTGCTCCGTCCTAATTTTTGGCAGCTTTTGCTTGGAAAGCATAAGCAAATACTATGGGACACCCACTCCCCAATAATGGGACTTATGTTTGTAATATGCTGTACTGCATGGCTCTTGTAAGGGGCATTGCAAGTTGCTCCGTCCTAATTTTTGGCAGCTTTTGCTTGGAAAGCATAAGCAAATACTATGGGAGACCCACTCCCCAATAATTGGACTTATGTTTGTAATATGCTGTACTGCATGGCTCTTGTAAGGGGCATTGCAAGTTGCTCCGTCCTAATTTTTGGCAGCTTTTGCTTGCAAGGCATAAGCAAATACTATGGGACACCCACTCCCCAATAATGGGACTTCTGTTTGTAATATGCTGTACTGCAAGGTTCTTGTAAGGGGCATTGCAAGTTGCTCCATCCTAATTTTTGGCAGCTTTTGCTTGGAAAGCATAAGCAAATACCATGGGACACCCACTCCCCAATAATGGGACTTATGTTTGTAATATGCTGTACTGCATGGCTCTTGTAAGGGGCATTGCAAGTTGCTCCGTCCTAATTTTTGGCAGCTTTTGCTTGGAAAGCATAAGCAAATACTATGGGAGACCCACTCCCCAATAATGGGACTTATGTTTGTAATATGCTGTACTGCATGGCTCTTGTAAGGGGCATTGCAAGTTGCTCCGTCCTAATTTTTGGCAGCTTTTGCTTGCAAGGCATAAGCAAATACTATGGGACACCCACTCCCCAATAATGGGACTTATGTTTGTAATATGCTGTACTGCAAGGCTCTTGTAAGGGGCATTGCAAGTTGCTCCGTCCTAATTTTTGGCAGCTTTTGCTTGGAAAGCATAAGCAAATACTATGGGACACCCACTCCCCAATAATGGGACTTATGTTTTCAATATGCTGTACTGCATGGCTCTTGTAAGGGCCATTGCAAGTTGCTCCGTCCTAATTTTTGGTAGCTTTTGCTTGGAAAGCATAAGCAAATATTATGGGACACTCACTCCCCAATAATGGGACTTATGCTTGTAATATGTTGCACTGCATGGCTCTTGTAAGGGGCATTGCAAGTTGCTCCGTCCTAATTTTTTGCAGCTTTTGCTTGCAAGGCATAAGCAAATACTATGGGACACCCACTCCCCAATAATGGGACTTATGTTTGTAATATGCTGTACTGCATGGCTCTTGTAAGGGGCATTGCAAGTTGCTCCGTCCTAATTTTTGGCAGCTTTTTCTTGGAAAGCATAAGCAAATACTATGGGAGACCCACTCCCCAAATATGGGACTTATGTTTGTAATATGCTGGACTGCATGGCTCTTGTAAGGGGCATTGCAAGTTGCTCCGTCCTAATTTTTGGCAGCTTTTGCTTGCAAGGCATACGCAAATACTATGGGACACCCACTCCCCAATAATGGGACTTATGTTTGTAATATGCTGTACTGCATGGCTCTTGTAAGGGGCATTGCAAGTTGCTCCGTCCTAATTTTTGGCAGCTTTTGCTTGGAAAGCATAAGCAAATACTATGGGAGACCCACTCCCCAATAATGGGACTTATGTTTGTAATATGCTGGACTGCATGGCTCTTGTAAGGGGCATTGCAAGTTGCTCCGTCCTAATTTTTGGCAGCTTTTGCTTGCAAGGCATAAGCAAATACTATGGGACACCCACTCCCCAATAATGGGACTTATGTTTGTAATATGCTGTACTGCATGGCTCTTGTAAGGGGCATTGCAAGTTGCTCCGTCCTAATTTTTGGCAGCTTTTGCTTGGAAAGCATAAGCAAATACTATGGGAGACCCACTCCCCAATAATGGGACTTATGTTTTTAATATGCTGTACTGCATGGCTCTTGTAAGGGGCATTGCAAGTTGCTCCGTCCTAATTTTTGGCAGCTTTTGCTTGCAAGGCATAAGCAAATACTATGGTACACCCACTCCCCAATAATGGGACTTATGTTTGTAATATGCTGTACTGCAAGGCTCTTGTAAGGGGCATTGCAAGTTGCTCCGTCCTAATTTTTGGCAGCTTTTGCTTGGAAAGCATAAGCAAATACTATGGGACACCCACTCCCCAATAATGGGACTTATGTTTTTAATATGCTGTACTGCATGGCTCTTGTAAGGGCCATTGCAAGTTGCTCCGTCCTAATTTTTGGTAGCTTTTGCTTGGAAAGCATAAGCAAATATTATGGGACACTCACTCCCCAATAATGGGACTTATGCTTGTAATATGTTGCACTGCATGGCTCTTGTAAGGGGCATTGCAAGTTGCTCCGTCCTAATTTTTGGCAGCTTTTGCTTGCAAGGCATAAGCAAATACTATGGGACACCCACTCCCCAATAATGGGACTTATGTTTGTAATATGCTGTACTGCATGGCTCTTGTAAGGGGCATTGCAAGTTGCTCCGTCGTAATTTTTGGCAGCTTTTTCTTGGAAAGCATAAGCAAATACTATGGGAGACCCACTCCCCAAATATGGGACTTATGTTTGTAATATGCTGGACTGCATGGCTCTTGTAAGGGGCATTGCAAGTTGCTCCGTCCTAATTTTTCGCAGCTTTTGCTTGCAAGGCATAAGCAAATACTATGGGACACCCACTCCCCAATAATGGGACTTATGTTTGTAATATGCTGTACTGCATGGCTCTTGTAAGGGGCATTGCAAGTTGCTCCGTCCTAATTTTTGGCAGCTTTTGCTTGGAAAGCATAAGCAAATACCATGGGACACCCACTCCCCAATAATGGGACTTATGTTTGTAATATGCTGTACTGCATGGCTCTTGTAAGGGGCATTGCAAGTTGCTCCGTCCTAATTTTTGGCAGCTTTTTCTTGGAAAGCATAAGCAAATACTATGGGAGACAAACTCCCCAATAATGGGATTTATGTTTGTAATATGCTGTACTGCATGGCTCTTGTAAGGGGCATTGCAAGTTGCTCCGTCCTAATTTTTGGCAGCTTTTGCTTGGAAAGCATAAGCAAATACTATGGGACACCTACTCCCCAATAATGGGACTTATGTTTGTAATATGCTGTACTGCATGGCTCTTGTAAGGGGCATTGCAAGTTGCTCCGCCCTAATTTTTGGCAGCTTTTGCTTGGAAAGCATAAGCAAATACTATGGGAGACCAATTCCCCAATAATGGGACTTATGTTTGTAATATGCTGTACTGCATGGCTCTTGTAAGGGGCATTGCAAGTTGCTCCGTCCTAATTTTTGGCAGCTTTTGCTTGGAAAGCATAAGCAAATACCATGGGACACCCACTCCCCAATAATGGGACTTATGTTTGTAATATGCTGTACTGCATGGCTCTTGTAAGGGGCATTGCAAGTTGCTCCGTCCTAATTTTTGGCAGCTTTTGCTTGGAAAGCATAAGCAAATACTATGGGACACCCACTCCCCAATAATGGGACTTATGTTTGTAATATGCTGTACTGCATGGCTCTTGTAAGGGGCATTGCAAGTTGCTCCGTCCTAATTTTTGGCAGCTTTTGCTTGGAAAGCATAAGCAAATACTATGGGACACCCACTCCCCAATAATGGGACTTATGTTTGTAATATGCTGTACTGCATGGCTCTTGTAAGGGGCATTGCAAGTTGCTCCGTCCTAATTTTTGGCAGCTTTTGCTTGGAAAGCATAAGCAAATACAATGGGAGACCCACTCCCCAATAATTGGACTTATGTTTGTAATATGCTGTACTGCATGGCTCTTGTAAGGGGCATTGCAAGTTGCTCCGTCCTAATTTTTGGCAGCTTTTGCTTGCAAGGCATAAGCAAATACTATGGGACACCCACTCCCCAATAATGGGACTTATGTTTGTAATATGCTGTACTGCAAGGCTCTTGTAAGGGGCATTGCAAGTTGCTCCATCCTAATTTTTGGCAGCTTTTGCTTGGAAAGCATAAGCAAATACCATGGGACACCCACTCCCCAATAATGGGACTTATGTTTGTAATATGCTGTACTGCATGGCTCTTGTAAGGGGCATTGCAAGTTGCTCCGTCCTAATTTTTGGCAGCTTTTGCTTGGAAAGCATAAGCAAATACTATGGGAGACCCACTCCCCAATAATGGGACTTATGTTTGTAATATGCTGTACTGCATGGCTCTTGTAAGGGGCATTGCAAGTTGCTCCGTCCTAATTTTTGGCAGCTTTTGCTTGCAAGGCATAAGCAAATACTATGGGACACCCACTCCCCAATAATGGGACTTATGTTTGTAATATGCTGTACTGCAAGGCTCTTGTAAGGGGCATTGCAAGTTGCTCCGTCCTAATTTTTGGCAGCTTTTGCTTGGAAAGCATAAGCAAATATTATGGGACACTCACTCCCCAATAATGGGACTTATGCTTGTAATATGTTGCACTGCATGGCTCTTGTAAGGGGCATTGCAAGTTGCTCCGTCCTAATTTTTTGCAGCTTTTGCTTGCAAGGCATAAGCAAATACTATGGGACACCCACTCCCCAATAATGGGACTTATGTTTGTAATATGCTGTACTGCATGGCTCTTGTAAGGGGCATTGCAAGTTGCTCCGTCCTAATTTTTGGCAGCTTTTTCTTGGAAAGCATAAGCAAATACTATGGGAGACCCACTCCCCAAATATGGGACTTATGTTTGTAATATGCTGTACTGCATGGCTCTTGTAAGGGGCATTGCAAGTTGCTCCGTCCTAATTTTTGGCAGCTTTTGCTTGCAAGGCATACGCAAATACTATGGGACACCCACTCCCCAATAATGGGACTTATGTTTGTAATATGCTGTACTGCATGGCTCTTGTAAGGGGCATTGCAAGTTGCTCCGTCCTAATTTTTGGCAGCTTTTGCTTGGAAAGCATAAGCAAATACTATGGGAGACCCACTCCCCAATAATGGGACTTATGTTTTTAATATGCTGTACTGCATGGCTCTTGTAAGGGGCATTGCAAGTTGCTCCGTCCTAATTTTTGGCAGCTTTTGCTTGCAAGGCATAAGCAAATACTATGGGACACCCACTCCCCAATAATGGGACTTATGTTTGTAATATGCTGTACTGCAAGGCTCTTGTAAGGGGCATTGCAAGTTGCTCCGTCCTAATTTTTGGCAGCTTTTTCTTGGAAAGCATAAGCAAATACTATGGGAGACCCACTCCCCAAATATGGGACTTATGTTTGTAATATGCTGGACTGCATGGCTCTTGTAAGGGGCATTGCAAGTTGCTCCGTCCTAATTTTTGGCAGCTTTTGCTTGCAAGGCATAAGCAAATACTATGGGACACCCACTCCCCAATAATGGGACTTATGTTTGTAATATGCTGTACTGCATGGCTCTTGTAAGGGGCATTGCAAGTTGCTCCGTCCTAATTTTTGGCAGCTTTTGCTTGGAAAGCATAAGCAAATACCATGGGACACCCACTCCCCAATAATGGGACTTATGTTTGTAATATGCTGTACTGCATGGCTCTTGTAAGGGGCATTGCAAGTTGCTCCGTCCTAATTTTTGGCAGCTTTTTCTTGGAAAGCATAAGCAAATACTATGGGAGACAAACTCCCCAATAATGGGACTTATGTTTGTAATATGCTGTACTGCATGGCTCTTGTAAGGGGCATTGCAAGTTGCTCCGTCCTAATTTTTGGCAGCTTTTGCTTGGAAAGCATAAGCAAATACTATGGGACACCTACTCCCCAATAATGGGACTTATGTTTGTAATATGCTGTACTGCATGGCTCTTGTAAGGGGCATTGCAAGTTGCTCCGCCCTAATTTTTGGCAGCTTTTGCTTGGAAAGCATAAGCAAATACTATGGGAGACCCATTCCCCAATAATGGGACTTATGTTTGTAATATGCTGTACTGCATGGCTCTTGTAAGGGGCATTGCAAGTTGCTCCGTCCTAATTTTTGGCAGCTTTTGCTTGGAAAGCATAAGCAAATACCATGGGACACCCACTCCCCAATAATGGGACTTATGTTTGTAATATGCTGTACTGCATGGCTCTTGTAAGGGGCATTGCAAGTTGCTCCGTCCTAATTTTTGCAGCTTTTGCTTGGAAAGCATAAGCAAATACTATGGGACACCCACTCCCCAATAATGGGACTTATGTTTGTAATATGCTGTACTGCATGGCTCTTGTAAGGGGCATTGCAAGTTGCTCCGTCCTAATTTTTGGCAGCTTTTGCTTGGAAAGCATAAGCAAATACTATGGGACACCCACTCCCCAATAATGGGACTTATGTTTGTAATATGCTGTACTGCATGGCTCTTGTAAGGGGCATTGCAAGTTGCTCCGTCCTAATTTTTGGCAGCTTTTGCTTGGAAAGCATAAGCAAATACTATGGGAGACCCACTCCCCAATAATTGGACTTATGTTTGTAATATGCTGTACTGCATGGCTCTTGTAAGGGGCATTGCAAGTTGCTCCGTCCTAATTTTTGGCAGCTTTTGCTTGCAAGGCATAAGCAAATACTATGGGACACCCACTCCCCAATAATGGGACTTATGTTTGTAATATGCAGTACTGCATGTGACACGCCCCCTGGGCCTTGTGTACACTTGTGTGGGATACCCGGTGCCGGGTCTCTGGGGTCTGTAGTCTCTGTGGCGGTGACCCGGTCCCGTGGCTCAGGCTGGTCAAACCAGTGGCAGTCTTTCTTAGGTTTTGAGGTTAATTGTCCGACTGCGCCACCCGTGGATTGCGGTCAGGGAGTACCACCGCTGCGAGTCAGACCACTGAGGCTGGTGTTGTGTGTGCCGCAGAGAATGGGATAACTCCCCACGGGAGGATTATAGCCTCAGGGCAGTGAGTGTGGATGATGGGGGTGATGGTGCACGAGCGCAGCAGGAACGACTCAGAGTCTTTGCAGTGCAGTTCAGGGTCTTTACTGATGATTATAAGGTAGACCCTCCCGGGAGTACAGGCTAGCATAAGAGGCCTGGTCAGTCTGTGAGCAAGCAGGAGTTCCCCTGGCCAGGTGGAGTTGTAGACCTCCCCGTCTGTCTGCACTCTTCCTGGCTACCTTGCTGTAAGCGGGTAGAAGTAGCCTACGTCCCTGAGTGTACCGTGTAGTGCTCACCCGTATGGCTGGTGACTTGGGGCCTTCTGTTAGCCTCCGCTCCACGACGGCGGTGCTGGTCCCTTGCTTGTGACTGAGCCTCCGGGCTTCTATGGCCAGAGGACCTGAAATCCCCTGCCGGCTGGTTACTGCTGCTGGATATATAAGTCCTCACAGCCTCGGACTCCTGTGTCGGGTTCCTATTGTCTTCTGCCATGGCGAGATCTGCTCAGCTTCCAGCCCCTGGTCTTTAGCTCCTAGCTCCTACAGAGCTCCTTGCTGTTACTTTCCCTTGCTCTCACTCTGACTCTGACTGTTCTCTGTTCTCTGACTCACTCAACCCCGCCCCAGATCCAGTTTATAAGGGCAGAATTCTCCCCTCCCAGGACTGGGGCAGGAGGATGTTGCATGTTTAAGGGATCCTGACCAGGAAACCTCCCACTTGCACTCCGACGTAATATCTCTATTACTGTGGTGACCAGACCCCTGGGGTGCCACACATGGCTCTTGTAAGGGGCATTGCAGTTCCTCATAATTTTTGGAAAGCCTTCCATTCACTGCTTAGGCCAACAGTGCACAGGAGACCCAGTTGCTATAAATCGAAAAAAAGGTTTAGTTAACGCCCTCTGACCTCCATGTCATTTCCAAGGGGCATTGGAGTGCCTCAAAATTTTTGGTAGGCATTGCACTCACTGTATGCCCTATAACTGTGTAGCCGAACCGCTCCTTTTGTTACAGAAACATATCCTACAAGACATATCTGGTTGACTGGCCTGATATTGATGTGAATGGTCCCTGTTCCTCCTGCTCTTTCTCCTTTGCCACTACCTCATCCATCATTTATCACCTGAAGCTTTGTTTTAACGGGAGTCATAGAACTTGGATAGTAGCAGGAAAACATCCAGCAATCCTCGGAGGAGGTAGGATATGCGCCAAAACGCTGACCACCTCAGGCCTAGCCGCTACTACATACATGCGCTTGCATTACAACAAAACAAAGCAGATGCTAACTTCTATCATCCTCATCATGCTCCTCACCTTGGCACTCTCAACTCCCCTGATGGAGAAGCCAGGGCCCACCGGGGGAGTCTGATAGTCCGGTGGGCTCGGCCAATGCTGCCCTAAAGCAGGCCAGGCTAAGAAAAGTGTGGGAAAGGTTACCGGGACAAATAGGGGTGGCTGGGGACCGAGTATGGACACCCGGCCACCCCCTGGAGGCTGGGGAGCAAGCGGGGACACCCGGCCACCAGGCGGCTGGGGACTGAGTATGGGTACCAGGTCGCCGACACAGCCATGGCGTGGTGGCCAGATTCCGCCTCCACATGCCTAAAAGGCCCAATTTAAAGTGCAAGCAAGCAAGCAGTATGGTATTGCAGCCTGGGGGTGGGTGGATGGCAGGCTGCATACTTGCGCTTGCATTGCAAGGAATGGGAGAGGTACAATTGAACACTGCCCTGGGACAAGGACTTGAATGGGGATAGTTGCAAGTCTGCAACGACAGGTGCAAGGTGGGAGGCATCTTCGCATGTACCATGGGCAGGGGTTTGGCATGTATACACTACAGCGGAATAGGCTCTCCTTCCCACTAAATGCAATGGGGAGGGCACAGGTGATGTTTTGGTATACGCGCTTAATCTTATGTATAAGGCACACCAGGACAAATGGGGGCGGCTGGGGACTGAGTATGGATACCTCGCTGCCGAAGCAGCCATGAGGTAGTGGCCAGCTTCGGCCTCCTCCAAACTAAAAGGCCCCATTTCAAGTGCAAGCTAGCAGTATGGAATTGCAGTCTGGGGGTGGGTGGGTGGCAGGCTGCACACTTACACTTGCATTAAAAAAAACATAGCAGATGCTAACTTCTGTCATCATCATCATGCTCCTCACCTTGGTGTTATGTTCTGCTACCAGAGCTAAGGAAAGAGAGGAGATCTGTCCCTACGATAGAACTCAGCTGAATCCCTACGATGTAACAGGGAACCTGATCCTGCGATCAGACCTGCTAAAGTCCAAAGCTAGTCTGTACGGAGACCTATAGATGTGGGGAAGGAATCCCTACAAGTACTAAGGACTGGGAGGAAAATGGGACACCTCCTAACAGAAATAGTAGCAGACAGACGAACAAACAAAATATATAGAACATAGAGGTCCGTAGACCAAGCAAACTAACAGAGTTAGATACAGAGCACAGGCTAGCTAGAAAGTAGTTATACAATGAAGTCCAGCAAAGCCAGAAGGGCGGAGCAGGATTAAATAGGCCAACAAGGTCATGTGACCAGCAAAGGAAAAAACCTAAGAGCAAGGTTCTAACAGTACCCCCCCCTTCTAAGAGGATCCTCCGGATCCCCTAGGACCAGGCTTATCAGGAAATCTCCTGTGAAACGCTCTGATAAGTCTGGACGCGGAAACATCATCTGACCTCACCCAAGAGTTATCCTCGGGTCCGAAACCTTTCCAGGCCACAAGATACTGCAAACTACCTCTATACCGTCTAGAGTTAAGGATGCGAGAAATTTCATATTCCCCGTCCTCCACCACCGGAGGAACAGAGGCAGAGGCGTCACCATCCGACACAACAGCTTTTTTTAACAGAGAGACATGAAATACCGGATTAATTCTCCAGGAGGTAGGAACCTCCAACCTAACAGCAGATTGGTTGACAACCTGAAGCACCTTAAAGGGCCCTACAAACTTGGGACCCAATTTCTTAGAAGGAATCCTCAACCGCAGATTCCTAGAGGACAACCAAACCATGTCACCAACAGCGAACAAAACCTCCTGTCGTTTCCTATCAAAGTAGTCTTTAGATTTTCTGTTGGCCTCCTGAAGATTACCACGCACATCCGTCCAAACTCTCTCCAAATCACCGGAAAAATTCTCCTCCTCAGGCACGGCAGATCCCAACTTGGAGAATGACCCAAACGACGGATGTCTCCCAGAACAAAAAAAAAAAAGGCGAACAACCAGCAGAAGAAGATGTATGATTGTTCAGAGCAAATTCAGCAAGTGGCAGAAACTCAGACCACCCCTCTTGATTGTCTGCCACAAAACAACGCAAGAACTGCTCAACATCCTGGTTTTTCCTTTCTGTCTGGCCATTAGATTCAGGATGATATCCGGACGAGAATGACAAATGAACTCCCAACCTGTCACAAAAGACACGCCAAAAACGAGCCACGAACTGAGGTCCCCTATCAGAAACAATGTCATTAGGAACGCCATGAAGTCTGACAATTTCCTTGACAAAGGCCTTAGCGAGAGTTTTAGCGCAGGGCAGTTTGACGAAGGGAACCAAGTGACACATCTTGCTAAAACGGTCCACGACCACCCAGATGACAGTAAAACCCTCAGAGGGGGGAAGGTCAGTTATAAAGTCCATAGCCAAATGTGTCCAAGGAGCACTGGGAACCTCCAAAGGACAAAGCAACCCCGCAGCAGGAGTATGTGAGGACTTAGATCTAGCACATATAGTACATTGACGCACCCACTTAATGACTTCCTTCTGCCATCCAGGCCACCAAAAACTGCGACCCACCAGTCTCTTGGTCTCAGAGATTCCGGGATGACCTGCCAACCGAGATTCGTGACACTCAACAAACAAATCTCTCCTAAAGGTCCCAGGCACAAACAACCTCCCATGAGGAGTGTTAGATGGGGCATTCTCCTGTGCTTTAAGAATCTCATCTTCCAAAACGGAGTCTAAAGCAGCTATCACAACACCTTCTTGTAAAATGTTCTCCTCTTTCTCAGCACCGACTATGGGAGAAAAACTGCGAGACAAGGCATCCGCCTTAAAATTCTTAGTACCAGGGATGTAAGTAACGGAGAAATTTAACCGCGAGAAAAACAGTGCCCACCTAGCCTGACGGGCATTCAGATGCTTGGCAGCATCAAGATATATCAGATTTTTATGATCCGTAAGAACCTGAACGGGAAATTCCGCACCTTCCAAGAAGTGGCGCCAGTGTTCAAATGCGAGTTTAATAGCCAATAATTCCCGATTACCAATATCGTAATTCAGTTCAGTCTCCGAAAATTTTTTTGAAAAAAAGGCACAGGGATGTAATCCATCCCCGTTATCCTGAGACAATACTGCGCCAACCCCCACAGAGGAAACATCAACCTCAACCAAAAACGGCTTAGTCACATCAGGCTGCATAAGGATGGGAGCAGAGGTGAACCTCTCCTTGAGATACACAAAAGCTTCAATGGCCTCAGAAGACCACTGAACCGCATCAGCACCTTTCCTGGTGAGATCGGTCAGAGGTTTGACAATACTAGAAAATTTTTTTATGAATTTTCTGTAATAATTGGCGAAACCTAAAAACCTCTGTATCGATTTCAAACCAATAGGCCTAGGCCATTCCTGTACAGCTTGAACTTTAACCGGGTCCATCTCAAAACCTTCGCTGGAGATAATGTAACCCAAAAAACTAATTCTCTGTACAGCGAACTCACATTTCTCCAGCTTAGCAAAAAGCGAATTGTCCATTAATAACTGTAATACCTCACGTACGCTCCGCCAATGAGACTCCAGATCCGGCGAATAAATCAAAATGTCATCCAAATACACAACCACATTTTTGCCGATCAAAGGTCTAAGGATGTCATTAATAAGATTCTGGAAAAATGCAGGAGCATTAGTAAGACCAAAAGGCATAACCAGATTCTCAAAATGACCCACATGAGTGTTAAAAGCAGTCTTCCATTCGTCACCCTCCTTCATGCGCAACAGATTGTATGCCCCCTTAAGGTCAATTTTAGAGAACCACTTGGCCCCCATTAACTGGTTAAACAGATCAGGAATCAATGGCAGTGGGTAAGGATTGCGTACAGTAATTTTGTTAATCTCACGAAAATCCAGACAAGGACGTAAACCGCCGTCCTTTTTTTTTACAAAAAAAAATCCAACCGCCACAGGAGACTTAGAGGGCCTAATGTGACCGGCGGCCAAACTTGTCTGCATGTATTCCTCCAAAGCCTTCCTCTCAGGAATAGTAAGGTTAAATAAACGACTTTTAGGAAGAGTCGCTCCAGGGACAAATTCAATAGAACAATCATAGTCTCTATGGGGAGGCAAAACCTGCGATTCCTTCTCAGAAAAAACTCTCCAAAAATCCTGAATAGGAACAGGCAATTCTCCCCTATCCAAAGCTGCAATACGCCCGTTACAACACTTGTCATAACATTTATGGCTCCAGGATTTAATTTCACTGGTAGACCAATCCAGTACAGGATTGTGAAATTTTAACCAGGGCAATCCCAATATTACTGGAGAAGGCAAGTTATTCAACACTACCAAATCCAATTTCTCATGGTGAACACCATTAATAGTGAGAGGAAATTCACAGACCTTGAGAGTAATATTCTTCAAAGGGGAGCCATCCACAGAAACCACAGCAATGGGGGATGATAAAGGTTCGGGTTTTAAATTGAGTCTTTCCAAGAATCCCCCATCAATTACATTCAGAGTAGACCCACAATCAACAAACACCCGAAATTCCATAAATTTTTCCTGAGCAATCGTGGAAGCAGCTAAAAATACACCCTTGGAATTTAAACAGGCAATACGGGCATGACTGACCATTTTTTTTTCTTTCTTCATACGAAGCTCACAGCCTTTAATCAAATGACCAGATTTTCCGCAATAGAAACACAAGCCTTCAGAAAATCTACGGTCTTTTTCTTGAGAGCGAGGTGCCACCGATCCAATCTCCATCGGTTCACCACTGTTAGTACACACATTCTCATAACCAGAAACTGACATAGCAGAGGATTTGCTCTCATTAACCCTTGCACGCAGTCTCCTATCCACCCGTATAGCTAATTGCATAGCCTGTTGCAAATCTTCAGGTGTAGGATAAGCAATTAGCAGGTCTTTAACCCTTTCATTGAGCCCAGCAAGAAATAGACTTTTCAGAGCAGAATCGTTCCACCCTGTTTGAGTAGACCAACGACGGAAATGAGTACAATATTTTTCCACATTACCTGATCCCTGTTTCAAACGTCTCAACTCAGTCTCAGCTGATGCGACACGGTCAGGATCATCATATAATAGTCCCAAAGCAGAAAAAAAACTATCCACTGATCTGAAGCATGTATCACTAGGTTGCAAAGAAAAGGCCCACTCCTGAAGCTCTTTGCGCAAAAGTGACATTATGAACCCTATGCGCTGGGATTCATCCCCAGAGGACTTGGGTCTCAAACGAAAATACAATAAGCAAGCATTTTTAAATGAAAAAAATTCTCGGTGTTCACCAAAAAATAAATCCGGCAAACATACCTTAGGCTCCAAGAAATGTGCTCCAGGACAGTTACTCACGTGCTGACGGAGCTCGGCCACCTCCAGAGAGAGTCCCTGCAGGCGATGAGCCAAATCCTGAACCGACACCATGATGGAACAGAAAAATCTTTCCTTAGAGAATTTGCAGGCTGGACTTACTGTTATGTTCTGCTACCAGAGCTAAGGAAAGAGAGGAGATCTGTCCCTACGATAGAACTCAGCTGAATCCCTACGATGTAACAGGGAACCTGATCCTGCGATCAGACCTGCTAAAGTCCTAAGCTAGTCTGTACGGAGACCTATAGATGTGGGGAAGGAATCCCTACTAAGGACTGGGAGGAAAATGGGACACCTCCTAACAGAAATAGTAGCAGACAGACGAACAAACAAAATATATAGAACATAGAGGTCCGTAGACCAAGCAAACTAACAGAGTTAGATACAGAGCACAGGCTAGCTAGAAAGTAGTTATACAATGAAGTCCAGCAAAGCCAGAAGGGCGGAGCAGGATTAAATAGGCCAACAAGGTCATGTGACCAGCAAAGGAAAAAACCTAAGAGCAAGGTTCTAACACTTGGCACTCTCAACTCCACCGATGGAGAAGTCAGGGCCCACCGGAGGAGTCTGGTTCTCTGGTGGGCTCGTCCAATGCTGCCTAAAGCAGGCCGGGCTAAGAAAAGTGTGTGGGGGGTGTTCCAAGGAGAAATAGGGGCGGCTGGGGACCGTTTTTGGACACCCGGCTGCCCCCAGGCGGCTGGGGATCGTGTGTGGACACCCGGCGGCTGGGGACTGAGTATGGACACCTGGCCGCCGGGCGGCTGGGGACTGAGTATGGATTCCAGGCCGCCAACACAGCCATGACGTGGTGGCCAGATTCCGCCTTCACATGCCTAAAAGGCCCAATTTCAAGTTCAAGCAAGCAAGCAGTATGGTATTGCAGCCTGGGGGTGGGTGGGTGGCAGGCTGCATACTTGCGCTTGCATTGCAAGGAATGGGGGAGGTACAATTGAACACTGTCCTGGGACTAGAACTTGCATGGGGATAGTTGCAAGTCTACATCTTCTGATGCGGCAAGGATCACTTATGATGGGCACACTTTTAGACAGTGAGCTGGGAGTCAGAGATGCTTCCAGGGGTCTTCCCCATGCTGTTCCCATATCTTTTCAGCACTTTATGCATGTGTCACACAGCACATGGCCAGATAAGGTTGTAAAATGTTAAAATGACATTTCCCGGTGAATGCATTTGTCATAGTTGAAAGCAATACAAAAGTGCAAAAACGGATAAAAAATGCTACTTGTGAACATAGCCGAAGGTGTGGAGGAGTATTTTTGTTTTTGGTCATTTATTTTAACTTATACACAAGTCTTTTCCCTGGAAAGGATGTTCCTTAACATATTTCACAGGAAAAAAGTTTCACTTTCATTTTTGTGAACCCGTAAAAGTGGCTTAATACCTCTGACCACGTTGTTGACAGCAGTGACCTGGGGGTTAGAAATGCTTCCTGGGGCGATCCCCATGCTGTCCCCATGTCATTTGAGCACTGTCACTATCGTTTTGGGCACTTGTTAGGCTTTTAAAAGACTGCCAGGGGTGCCACCGCAATAATGCTGGAGTCTCCCATAGACTAACATTGGGCTCGTTGCTCGGGTCGAGCACCCGAGTATCACAGCGAGCTCGGCTCGAGCTTCGAGCACCCAAGCATTTTAGTGCTCGCTCAACACTACTGATAATGTTTATAAATCCACAAGATATCAGATATTATATATAGAATAAGACAGCCCATGGTCACCATTACCATCATCACTACATGAAAACATCACCAGAGCCACAAGTAGTACATGAATACAGTACCAGAGCAACCATCACTACATCAATATATAATCAGGACGACCATCTGAACAGGAATACATCACCAGAACCACCATCAGTTCAGGAATACGGCACCAGAACCACAATCAGTACATGAATATGTCACCAGAATAATTAGCAATACAGGGATACGGCACCAGAGCAACCATCCGTTTTTTTGCAAGCTGTATTTTTTGCATGATGGATGCAAACACCATTAGATGTATCCCTTAATCTATAATAGTGTATGTTTATTTTCTTATAGGGTATCTGTCAAATGCTGTACACCTTAATTGAAACTAAATTACCACATCATAGTTCAGCTATATTAGTTTCCATGGCTTTGTTTGACTCTGACATTTAAAATATAGAATGTCAGACGTGAATATCGTTATTTGTTCCTGGTATCATGTAAATAGTCCACAAATAATCCGTGATTCCTATATCTAAGTTTGAAATTGCACTCCCTATTAAGCCTCACTCCTAAAGCACGCAACTTTTTTTCACTTTTTCTGGTATTTTTTGGTGAAAAAGGTAACAATTCTAATGGAAGAGGTCATCATAGCTTTATCCTTGAACTATCGGGGGGATGGGGGAGGCATTAAGGGTCCTATTTCCTTGCTCTCTGACTCATTACTGTGATTGGTAGTGGCAGAGTGCCATTGGCTTTATCTGCCTTGGGCACAAAATACGTTGTCTTGGCCCTGGCAATCATTCAATTACCAAGTAACAAATATCACCATATTGTTACTGAACAAAGTACACAATACCAAAAGTAATATACCAATAGTAAAGAAGATAAATACCACTATACAATGACCATATATAATCACCTCATAGTGTCTGAGTATAACTACCATCCTGGTATTGAACAAAATCCACAATACCAAGAGCAATATACCAATTATACATACAAAAGATAAATACCGTAACACCATAACCGAACCACATATTAGCAGTATGTAGTAATTGAATAATAATAGCACAATACTGATCATTATCAAAAACTACATTACTAACATTAATACTACCACCAGTGACATTGTACACAAAAGTATAAACAGGTACTCTGTAGGTGGTATAGCAGTATATTGTACAGGTAATCCAGTGATTTACCAGTAACGACTCCTATTTTCCTTTATTTTTCTTTTTAATACATCCAATGTAGATTGCTATGACATCTTCCAGCTATGCATTGTCTTTGTCCTGCCTTTATGTATATATTTGTTACAGTAGATCTAGATTTTCAAAACACTTTTATGCTAAATTTCTATTTTGAAGGGAAACATGTTTCATGCAATGCAATAATACTTGAGGTGAGCTAGCCCTTTGTGACAGGGCACTGGAAGGTAGCCGCGGCGAGGTACTCGTCTTCCAAACCTCGGCCCGCTAAATCAAAGCGGGGTCCCTTTTTCGTTTACGTGTGCAGCCATGATACTGTAATGGACACCTCCCAGCTCTGGTCGGCCATGCAGAGCGTGGCATCAGCTCCCTAATACCTCATAACAAGGAAACCAGACCAGTCCAATGCAACAAAGTCCTTTTTATTAACAGAAAAGCTTGCGCCCAGAGATTAACAGGAGATAATGTTGTCATGTTGCTTTTCACAACAGTGGTACGTTTCTAATGGTTATGAACACCGTCAACGTTGCTGAAATAGGAACTATCACAGTACTGCAGGTTTAGTCGGGACCCTCCATTCTCTCCCTTTTTAGTGCCACTTTAAGCTGTGCTTGTTATTATGGCCACTATCCTCCAACCCACTTCTTGAGAACTGAGTAATTATGCACCTTACTCAGCGTGCCCCGGCCTTGCTGACTCTGCCTGTCACGCCAGGTGAGGGAAAGACTTAGTGCAACACAAAGGGAAGAGGGAAAGGGAGCCCAGACACTAGGGAAGGGGGAAGTGGAGACCTCATAGTCTGGTTTAGTGTCACCCTCTCTCAACTACTGTCCCTATATTGCCTCTTCAGCAATCGTCGAACGCGTGCCTCGCCCTGTCTTTCCCTGGTGTAAGGCTAAGGCTAGGGATGGGAGGAGATAAGCACTACTCGATCTCCACTAACCTCTATAGACAACAAGGGTAGACAAACAGGGGGAGAATCCTTAGCTTTAGACGACTCCAGACAAATGTGAATTTGGCCTCAAGCTCCAGAGAGGACGAAGTACTGCTCTTGCTAAGCCTTCCCAAGTAGAAATGAATATAGCTGGCACCTCCTTCTCAGACACACCAAGTATATATACACTCAGGCCAGGGAGCTAATTACCAGAGGGAGGTAGCCACTAGGTCCTAGAGACAGCTTCTCATCTAAGAAGATGTCTGTAATGCCAAAAGTAGAGATCTCCTGCAACCAACTGCAGGACGACTGTCTGTCACCTCTGATACACCCGTGACACTGCCCTACTGACTGCAGCTTCCAAGACCTGGCCGACACAAGTATGTTCCCCTGAGTCCTTTAGGGATCTCCTAAAAGCTCCTGGCTGAATATTTCCCAGACTTGCCAGCTTACAGAAGACCTCTGCCAATATTTGGTTCTTCTCTTGGTGTTTCTTGAGCTTTCTGTTCTCTTCATCCACACACACACCCGGTGAAGACCACTTTTTCTGAGTGTGTCCTAACTTCTTCCTCTCTATCTCTTAACCATTATATTTCCTATTCCTGTCCCTGAAAGTATTCAGAGATTCCCAATCCTCCTCCCCACTATGGGGTGGTCCTACAGTTAACCCTGTATTCCCCTACTAACAGGAACTGCAACCAAAGAAAGATAACTGTTAAATGCAATACAAGTAAAATACATGCAAAAATACATTTTCACATATTTAAACCACAGAAGTGGTCAGAGGAATGGAATATTATCCTCACCACCCTCAGACCTTTAATATACAAAATGTGGCATTTTTGTAAAAGCACTCAGAAAGCATTTGAGAAGCTGCAACTGGTGCAGATCTCCTGTCATTCCCCACCTCAGAGCACATACTTGCTTTATCAAGACATTTCCTACATGTACATGAACGCAGCAGGTATCAGTCAGAACCAGATGCATTAGGCATCACTTAATACAGAGTATAGCTGAGACATACACTAGGTTTCCTCTGGTATCGGACGGCTGTGTGAATGTCCTATGGGGCTTCACACTCTGCCATAAAAAACGCACATCACTCATTCTCCCAGGCCAGAAGGAAATAAGAATTTCACACTGTGCTATCACTTGCAAAAATAGACTAATGTATTAAATACACATAATTCAAATTTTGAGCCGTCGTCCGCTCATCGCTCTTTTTGACTTATATGTTTTTACTGGGACATATAGGGATGAAGTCATTTATTTTACCTTTTACATTTTATAACCGTCAGTAGATGATATAATCATTTACAAATGTTTTTCATTCAATTTCCTACAATCTCATGGCTATAAAGTGAACCTCTCACCAGGACAAGTTCCCTTTAAATGAACTGTGTCGGTGCCTGAAATGACCAATAGGGAGGTGAGAAGAAACAAAGTAAGTCCACGCCCTTTTTCTAAAAACAGGACTCGGGGCTGAGAAGTTCTGGCTATGAGAAAGTTTGAACATTGATGAATTGCTAAATAGGTTTACAGAAAGGAGGGTCAAATGTGGCAAATTGATCACTTAGTACTCTATAGTCAGGAGTAGAGGTGAGATGGGTCTGTTGCACTGAGGAAAAGCAAATGCTGCTGGGAAATGAAAGGCAACCTCTTACCCCTTTTATGTTACAATAGGTCTATTATTACTACAATTGTAATATATAGACATTATATTAAAGTTATGTTTCATGTTGCTGTATTTATGCATTATTGAAATTTACAATATCAGAAATATTATAATTTACTATGTAACGTTTCAAACTAATAAAAACAATGTTAATTACAAACATAATTTTTCCATGCACTGACTGCTGAGTGAGAATGTGGTGGGCTTGTGCATATACACTGAAGACATGGAGTCAAAGCCCCTAAAAAATTCAGAAAGCTTTATTATTAAATACAGTACAGGCCAAAAGTTTGGACACGCATTCTCATTTAAAGATTTTTTTGTATTTTCATGACTATGAAAATTGTACATTCACACTGAAGGAAACTATGAATTAACACATGTGGAATTATATACTTAACAAAAAAGTGTGAAACAACTGAAAATATGTCTTCTAGGTTCTTCAAAGTAGCCACCTTTTGCTTTGATGACTGCTTTGCACACTCTTGGCATTCTCTTGATGAGCTTCAAGAGGTAGTCACCGGAAATGGTCTTCACTTCACAGGTGTGCCCTGTCAGGTTTAATAAGTGGGATTTCTTGCCTTATAAATGGGGTTGGGACCATCAGTTGTGTTGTGCAGAAGTCTAGTGGATACACAGCGGATAGTCCTACTGAATAGACTGTTAGAATTTGTATTATGGCATTAAAAAAGCAGCTAAGTAAAGAAAAACAAGTGGCCATCATTACTTTAAGAAATGAAGCTCAGTCAGTGTGAAAAATTGGGAAAACCTTGAAAGTGTCCCCAAGTGCAGTTGCAAAAACCATCAAGCGCTACAAAGAAACTGGCTTTCATGAGGACCGTCCCAGGAATGGAAGACCAAGAGTCACCTCTGCTTCTGAGGATAAGTTTATCCAAGTCACCAGCCTCAGAAATCGCAGGTTACCAGCAGCTCAGATTAGAGACCAGGTCAATGCCACACATTCTAGCAGCAGACACATCTCTTCAACAACTGTTAAGAGGAGACTTTGTGCAGCAGGCCTTCATGGTAAAATAGCTGCTAGGAAACCACTGCTAAGGACAGGCAACAAGCAGAAGAGACTTGTTTGGGCTAAAGATCACAAGGAATGGACATTAGACCAGTGGAAAACTGTGCTTTGGTCTGATGAGTCCAAATTTGAGATCTTTGGTTCTAACCACCGTGTCTTTGTGCGACGCAGAAAAGGTGAACGGATGGACTCTACATGCCTGGTTCCCACCGTGAAGCATGGAGGAGGAGGTGTGTTGGTGTGGGGGTGCTTTGCTGGTGACACTGTTGGGGATTTATTCAAAATTGAAGGCATACTGAACCAGCATGGCTGCCACAGCATCTTGCAGCGGCATGCTATTCCATCCGGTTTGCATTTAGTCGGACCATCATTTATTTTTCAACAATGACCCCAAACACACCTCCAGGCTGTGTAAGGGCTATTTGACCAAGAAAGAGAGTGATGGTCTGCTACGCCAGATGACCTGGCCTCCACATTCACCAGACCTGAACCCAATCGAGATGGTTTGGGGTGAGCTGGACCGCAGAGTGAAGGCAAAAGGGCCAACAAGTGCTAAGCATCTCTGGGAACTCCTTCAAGATTGTTGGAAGACCATTTCCGGTGACTACCTCTTGAAACTCATCAAGAGAATGCCAAGAGTGTGCAAAGCAGTCATCAAAGCAAAAGGTGGCTACTTTGAAGAACCTAGAATATAAGACATATTTTCAGTTGTTTCACACTTTTTTGTTAAGTATATAATTCCACATGTGTTAATTCATAGTTTTGATGCCTTCAGTGTGAATGTACAATTTTCATAGTCATGAAAATACAAAAAATCTTTAAATGAGAAGGTGTGTCCAAACTTTTAGTCTGTACTGTATATCAAAAAAGGTATATACAGTGCCTACAAATAGTATTCAACCCCCTGCAGATTTAGCTGGTTGACACATGCGGAATTAAGTTGGCATTGTGACATTTGTACTGTAGATCAGCCTGGAAGTGGGAAATGCACTGCAGCAAATTTTGGTTTTGTTATTTTTTTTTTTTCTTTTAAAACGTTAAAAGTTAATTCAGAGTGTCATTTATTATTCAACCCCTCAAACCACAAGAATTCTGTTTGGTCCACCTAAAGTATTAAGAAGTAGTTCAGGCACCAAGAATAATGAGCTTCACATGTGTGGATTACAGATCTCTTTTGCCAGCCTTTTCTGACAATCTAAGACCCTCCCCAAACTTGTGAACAGCACTCAGACATGGTCAACATGGGAAAGACAAAGGAGCATTCCAAGGCCATCAGAGACAAGATCGTGGAGGGTCACAAGGCTGGCAAGGGGTAAAAAACCCTTTCCAAGGAGTTGGGCCTACCTGTCTCCACTGTTGGGAGCATCATCCATAAGTGGAAGGCTTATGGAACTACTGTTAGCCTTCCACGGCCTGGACAGCCTTTGAAAGTGTCCTCCCATGCCGAGGCCAGGCTTGTCCGAAGAGTCAAGGCTAACCCAAGGACAACAAGGAAGGAGCTCCGGGAAGATCTCATGGCAGTGGGGACATTGGTTTCAGTCAATACCATAAGTAACGTACTCCACCGCAATCGTCTCCGTTCCAGACGAGCCTGTATGGTACCTTTACTTTCAAAGCGTCATGTCAAGGCTCGTCTACAGTTTGCTCATGATCACTTGGAGGACTCTGAGACAGACTGGTTCAAGGTTCTATGGTCTGATGAGACCAAGATCGAGATCTTTGGTGCCAACCACACACGTGACGTTTGATGACTGGATGGCACTGCATATGACCCCAAGAATACCATCCCTACAGTCAAGCATGGTGGTGGCAGCATCATGCTGTGGGGCTGTTTCTCAGCCAAGGGGTCTGGCCATCTGGTCCGCATCCATGGGAAGATGGATAGCACAGCCTACCTGGAGATTTTGGCCAAGAACCTCCGCTCCTCCATCAAGGATCTTAAGATGGGTCGTAATTTCATCTTCCAACAAGACAACGACCCAAAGCACACAGCCAAGAAAACCAAGGCCTGGTTCAAGAGGGAAAAAGTCAAGGTGTTGGAGTGGCCTAGTCAGTCTCCTGACCTTAACCCAATTGAAAACTTGTGGAACGAGCTCAAGAATAAAGTCCACATGAGACACCCACAGAACCTAGATAACTTGGAGAAGATCTGCATGGAGGAGTGGGCCAAGATAACTCCACAGACCTGTGCCGGCCTGATCAGGTCTTATAAAAGACGATTATTAGCTGTAATTGCAAACAAGGGTTATTCCACAAAATATTAAACATAGGGGTTGTATAATAATTGACCCAAACTTTTATGTTTAAAATTTAATAAAATTCAACTGAGCAACATAACTTTTTGGTTTGTAAGATTTATGCTTCTGTTCATAAAACCTACTCTCGTTTGCAGTTTGAAGGCTCTAACTCATTTGCATCTTATCAAACCAGCTAAATCTGCAGGGGGTTGAATACTACTTGTAGGCACTGTACATGTATTACTCAGTCATCATGTATCACTACAAAATCAATTAGAACAGACACTCAGGTACCAAAACATGTGTATCACACATATATATAGGGCTGGGAGAGTATATATTTCAATTCACAATTCAATAAAGTACAAATGCATATATAATCTGCATTATCTGTTGTCTAATGGGACATAGCAGGACCATCTGTTGTGCCAGTGGCTTGATAAATATTGTATTTGTACTTAATCCTGTATTTTCTACTTATACCACATTAATGGCATTACAAATACTCCTACATCACCACATACACAAACAACAAAGCTCTACATTCTGTAGCCCCTTGAGGAAGCCAATGCAAAACGCGCGATGGGGCTGTCAGCGTGGTACCACACAATCTGATAATAATAGGTAAGAGCCCCGCTGTTTGTGTGTGGTGATGCAGGAGCATTTTTGATGCCACTAATGTGGTATAAATAGAAAATACAGGATTAAGTACAAATACAATAATTATCAAGCCACTGGCACCACAGATGTGTGAGGTCAGTTTTTTTCACTGACAGCACTCAAACTGAAAATACATTTATTTGAACATACCCAATCTAAAACCAACTAAACCTTGTAGAAAGAAATAGAAAATGCTACACATGTAAACATATGAGTCAATGAAGTAAAGTAAAAGGGAATTTGTCACCAGGCTATGTAATCTGAGAGCATCATAATCTAGGAGCACAGACCTTGATTACAGCAATGTGTCACTTACTAGACTGTGTTTTTCTGTTTCAATACAATCAGTTTTTATCATCAGAAGATTATCAGTAGAGGACAATTGGCCTCGTGCCTCCTGGTCCAACCCCGCTCCTAGCACTGATTAGCAGCTCTCTATCCCTATAAAGTGTACACAGAAAGCTGCCAATCAGTGGTGTGGGCAGAATTATTCATATCTCAGTATTCTGAGCTCTGCTAAATCTGCAACAGAGAAAACTTTGATTAATGCATAACTGATGCATCCAGCAATCTAAGTGATACATCACTGGTATCCGGGTCTCTGTCCCTACATCATGCTGCTGTCAGGTTACCTAGCAAAAACCTACTGACAGATTCCCTTTAATTATGAACCATGAAAAAAAATGAGTTATTATTGTAATATAAATCAGTTTAAAGTTCTATGCAGACTAATGTCTTAAAGTAGCTTTCAGTCATTGGAAAGCCATTTTTCTGACCCAGATTGCCAAATTCGCAGCATAGATGTACAGGTACATGATAATATTCAAACTGCCTGTTAGAAATGCTAGAGAAAGAAAACTGCTTTATATGTTACTATTGAGCTCAGTGGTGACTGCAGCCAGAATTTTACTATTCCTATGTTGGGGATTAGTGACTCTTTCAGAAAATAAGACTTCTGACTGCAATAAAGACATAATTGGACATGGACCTAACAAAATCTGATGCAAGCGAACATTACAGTTGCTTTCAATACAATTAGAACAATAGTGTTTATTTTTGTATAACAAAATATTTTTCACAATTTTTCTCCTATGTAATACAGAAAACACATGCTCGGATGAGCTACCCATTGACCCCTGGTTTTCATACTTGGAATAGTTGAAAAGGTTAACCACTTCTAGCCATATTGTTGATTTCACATTCCTCAAAAGCTGCTGGAGGTTTGAACAGCTTGACAAATATTAAGTTCTATAGAAAGTTAGTTTAATAACGCATTTTTCATGTTTATTTTACTTTGTATGATGGGCCAGTCTATTCTTGTTGGGTCTTTCAATTGCATTGAGGTCACTACATCACAGGAAGTTTATCTACAGCAGTGGTCTCCAAACTGTGGCTCACCAGCTGTTTCAAAACTACAAGCCCCTGCCTGCCATGACAGCCACAGGGTGCAAGGGGATAATTCACCACCCACTTCCTGCAAAATGTATCCTGGAATGGTGGACTATAGAAATTTGCCTTATTTCATCTTGTGATGTGGATATGTCCTGCTTAAAGGAAATCTGTCAGTAGGATCTCCTCCTAAGCCTTCTATATGGGCATGTACAGTGGGTACGGAAAGTATTCAGACCTCTGTAAATTTTTCACTCTTTGTTTCATTGCAGACATTTGGTAAATTCTAGAAAGTTCTTTTTTTCTCATTAAAGTACACTCTTCACCCCATCTTGACTGAAAAAAAACAGAAATGTAGAAATTTTTGCAAATTTATTAAAAAAGAAAAACTGAAATATCACATGGTCATAAGCATTCAGACCAGTTGCTCAGTATTGAGTAGAAGCACCCTTTTGAGCTAATACAGCCATGAGTCTTCTTGGGAATGATGCAACAAGTTTTTCACACCTGGATTTGGGGATCCTCTGCCATTCTTCCTTGCAGATCCTCTCCAGTTCTGTCAGGTTTGATGGTGAACGTTGGTGGACAGCCATTTTCAGGTCTCTCCAGAGATGCTCAAGTGGGTTTATGTCAGGGCTCTGGCTGGGCCAGTCAAGAATGGTCACAGAGCTGTTCTGAAGCCACTCCTTTATTATTTTAGCTGTGTGCTTAGGGTCATTGTCTTGTTGGAAGGTGAACCTTCGGCCAAGTCTGAGGTCCAGAGCACTGTGGAAGAGGTTTTCATCCAGGATATCTCTGTACTTGGCCGCATTCATGTTTCCTTCAATTGCAACCAGTCGTCCTCTCCCTGTAGCTGAAAAACACCCCCATATCATGATGCTGCTGTGGCGCCCCTGGGGGTTCGATCGCCACAGGGATACTGCACCTCTTTAATGGGGTATGGTATCTCTCCTGCGAGGTAAGGATGGTGCAACTGTCAGGACCCCACCTTCGCACCCAACACTACACTTCTCCCACCTGCAGAGGGGGCTAATAGGCACCAGTGTGCTGCCCCATCCGGGATAAGTGGAGATGGGGGAAGCAAGAGATAGGGGGAACCATGTAGTGGGTGAGGGTGGAGGACGCACATGTAGGTTACACTTAATAATTCATATTTTATAAACAGCCATCTTGACCACATGGTCTTTTGATTGTGATGTCCATCGCTGAATGTGGCTTTCTGTGTGAACCTGCAGTTGATGGGGACACGGTCCTCGTACTCTGGCCTTGAGTCGAGGAGCGGGCAAGAGTTAACGGTTGTCTCTACCCGGTCAAGGTCCCTACCCAAGAAGGCCTGGAGCAGAGGAGTCTAGCTCCACCGCAAAAGGATCCTAGGGGGATGCAGACGGAGTGGTATACGCCACCTGACCTCGCTATTCTGGCCTAGTCAGAGGGATTCCTGCTGCAAAAGGGGTACCGGCCCCCGATGTCTGACTTTGTTACTCTATGTCTCAGTCGGAGAAGTCCGGAGGCTCAGTGGATCCCACCGGGTAACGGAGAGGAGTCGCCACCCATACCCTTGTTCTGTGCATAGTCCAGAGGGAGACCAGGCCTTTCTACACACACGGATAGGAGAGGACTTAGGCTGAAATCTAGGAACACTTTGGTGCGGGGTCCTGGCTAAAGCACCTGAATTACTCGGAGGTTGTCGGACCCCCGGTCCTGGTGGCCGCAGAGCCCCGTGAGGAGCAGGGAGAAGCCTTGCAGCTGCATGCTCCACCGTGAGTAAAAACCCTGGAAGTCTACCCCTATGGCCTCCGGTCTCTTTATTTCTGCACCGCACAGCACAGCACCAGAACTCCTCCACTACAACTCTCTCCATCCGCCTCTCTGCCCTGAGGCCCTGCTCCGCCTGTGGGGAGTAGCACCATCTCCTGCTGCCACTACATCCCGCCTCAAAGGACTGCCTCAGCGCTGGTGGCCATCACCAGACACCACAGGTGGCGTAGTCAATTTCACCACTCGATGAACACTAACCCTGTCAGCCCATTACACCCTTTTTTAAATGTGACGGCCCTGGGCACGGAACGGGTCCAGGCCACGGCTACAACCCACCAAACATCTGACCCGGCTCCGAGTACCCCCCATCTTCCCAGGGTAGGGCTGCGAGCGTCACACTGCCATCACCATGTTCCACTGTTGGGATTGTATTGGGCAGGTGATGAGCAGTGCCTGGTTTTCTCTACACATACCGCTTAGAATTATCACCAAAAAGTTCTATCTTCGTCTCATCAGACCAGAGAATCTTATTTCGCATAGTCTGGGAATCCTTCATGTCATTTTGAGCAAACTCTATGCGGGATTTCATATGTCTTGCACTGAGAAGAGGCTTCCGTCGGGCCACTCTACCATAGAGGCCTGACTGGTGGAGGGCTGCGGTGATAGTTGACTTTGTGTAACTTTCTCCTATCTCCCTACTGCATCTCTGGAGCTCAGCCACAGTGATCTTGGGGTTTTCTTTACCTCTGTCACCAAGGCTTTTCTCCCACGATTCCCCAGTTTGGCTGGACGGCCAGGTCTAGGAAGACTTCTGGTGGTACCAAACTTCTTCCATTTAAGGATTATGGAGGCCACTGTGCTCTTAGGAAACTTCAGTAATGCAGAAATTCTTTTATAACCTTGGCCAGATCTGTGCCTTGCCACAATTCTGTCTCTGAGCTCCTTGGCAGTTCCTGTGAGCTCATGATGCACTGTGAGCTGTGAGTTCTTATACAGACAGGTGTGTGCCTTTCCAAATCAAGTCCTATCAGTTTAATTAAACACAGCTGGACTCCAATGAAGTAGTAGAACCATCTCAAAGAGGTTCACAAGGAAATGGACAGTATGTGACTTAAATATGAGTGTCTGAGCAAAGAGTCTGAATACTTATGACCATGTGATATTTCAGTTTTGGTTTTTTTAATAAATTTGCAAACATTTTTACATTTCTGTTTTTTTCAGTCAAGATGGGGTGCAGAGTGTACTTTAATGAAAAAAAAATGAACTTTTTAGAATTTACCAAATGGCTTCAATAAAAAAAGGGGTGAAAAATTTTAAAGGGGTCTGAATACTTTCCGTACCCACTGTAGGTCATGGGAAGATTAATAAAATGATACCTTGATATCTATGACCTGATGTCTTATTCCAAAGATATCCTCATTTTCTTAATATGTAAATGAGCTGTTAAAATCTATGGGTCGGACATAGTTCTCCTGAAAATCTGCCTTCAGAGCTTATATTAAATGAATAGTGGCGTTACCAGTCTGAGACATGTAATGACTGACAGTCTGCTCTCCTGATCTACATGTCTCATACAAGTAACACCTCCTTTCATATAACTTATGCTCTGGAGGAAGATTCTCAGGGAGATCTATGTCCGGCCCATAGATCTTCTTAACAGCTTATTTGCAGATAAGAAAAACACGGATTTCTCTGTAATAAGAAATCAGATCTCAGAAAACAAGATATCATTTTATTCAGCTTCCTATGACCTGTATGCCCATATAGACGGCTTAGGGTGGTTGATCCTACTGACAGATTCCCTTTAATTGACAAATAAAGTAGCACTCTGCAACGCTAAGTATGCAAATATGAAGTATGAAATTTGAATAGCATTACTGCTGTAGAAAATAGAAATAAATGAGAAATCTTATCGCACAAATTGGCCAATTCATGTGTACCTGACAGCCGCGGTAAGGCGTTTCTCAGTGCCAGGATCTTACCAATGTGAACACCTCTGTAAGGGACATCCGTCTGCTTATGTGTGGGAAAGTAAGATCCTACTGCAATTACCATAGAGGTGGAGTGCTCAGTCAAAGCTTAAACATAGAAACAGAAAAAACTGACGGCACTTCCATGGAAGTGCCGTCATTTTTTTCTGTTTCAGACTCCCTTTAATGTTATTTTACTGTAGGCAATAGAGATCTAATTTTATGTAGCATTGTCATTTTTGTATACAATGCCTTTGTGACTGTGAAGTAGACGCTATGTGGTCACAGAAGTTAGTTTGGTCACATCTCACATATGAACGCAGTAGTTCTGGGTCCACCCAGGCTCCATTCTAGGTGAAGATATGATATATAACTGGTGACTTTTGACACCTTATGAACAGCTAGACAGGGATACAATGAGCAAATACTGGGTTGTGAGTCACTAGTCAAGGCACATTCTAAAATTGAGCAGTGAGGAGTAACGCTGAGATCCCACAGCGTGGTTTAAGACCATAGTCTATGCTGAGGTCCTGCACTAGACTGCTGTACCATTTGGCCTACTGGAATAAATGCTCTAAGAATAGAGATGCAATTGCCTATCGGCCACTTCCAACCTATATACAGTATTATGGGTATAATCCAATGTGCCCTGACAAAATTGAGCAAGCTCCTTTTCATATTAAATTTTGTTGCGTCTGGGAGTTAATAAGCCACACTCCAATACAGTGGTTTCCAGTCTAAAGTACATGGACTCAGAGGCATAACATGAAATTAGTTGGTCCCAATGCAAAAATTCCAACAGAGCCCCCAAATATCACTGGTCTTTAATAGAAGGGGTCTTTTCATATGGGCCAAATGGACCTTTTGGGCTTACAAAGACCCATACTAAGTGTTGCTACAACCCTTTCACCCATTACGCACCTGCGCGGACCCTATGGAATCTCTTGACTGCCATTGGTGTCCGTCATGAGACAGATCTGCCACTACCTTTATTTTCATAGTTCTCCCATGACAGAGCAAAACAACACCCATGAAGAATGCAGATATGAACAGGTTAAGAAGCTCGCTATTCTTCAGCAGTGTGCCTGTCCACTGCCTGCTATTCTTGCTCTCAAATATGAAGGAGCTCCAAACAACTCCTCAGACATTTGTGTGATCGTAGTTTTATTTTTAATTAACATTTATAAGTTATTGCTTCCTTGATGGTAACATGGTTGGAACTTCATGTTCCTATGGTTTAATTAGCTTAAAAAACTTGAGAAACAACCTCTTTACTGTGTTCATTGGGTCATATACAACATATCCATTACTGGCAGTCTTAGGTTTGGTGCACACTAACGTTAGAAGTTCATTTTTTTTGTTCCGTTGCAGAAGCAGAAAAACAGAACACTTGAGGAAAAAAAATTAAGTCCTATGACAAACACAAAGGCCGACCATATAATCCATATGGTTTATTTTATAATTATAACAGAAAAATTAAGGCAACATCTGGTGTGCGTTTTTTCCAGTAAAACTGGAAGAACTTGCAATGGCGATTTCTAAGCCAAGCTCCAAAACAAGAGTGAACCCAGCCTGACAAGGGAATATTGGGAGTTGTACCTTTGAGACAAGGGAGGAAGGACAAATGGGAAACTACTCATATACAATACACTATTCTGAGCCTCTGTTCACACTTGTGTTTTGAGATCTGTTTTTTTATTCCGTTTTAGGAACAGAGAAACATAATTCACGTTAAAAACGAATCCATTGCAAATAAACAAATGTAAACTAAAGCAGAAAAGCCCCTTTGACTTTAATATGGTCTGTATATTTCCATTTTATGTCAGGTTTTTTAAAGGGGTTGTTTGGGACTTTTACATTGATGGCCTATCCTTAGGATAGATCATCAATGTCTGATCGGTGGGGGTGCGACACCTGGCGCCACCACCGATCAGCTGTTAACGGTGTCGGCTGAACGTGCTCAGTTACAAAGCTGCATAGGACAGCTACATTGACTGTGTAGTGGCCGCGGCTGGAAACTGCACCTCTGCCCCGTATTCAAATCATTAGGGGGTGGATGTGCAGTACCCAGCTGAGGCTACTCCTCCGTCTACAGAGCTATGCTGTGCTGATCCGTAACTGAGCAGTTTTGATTGCCGCCGACACCAGGAACAGCTGATAGGCGGAGGTAGCGGGTGTCACACCCTCACCGATCAGACATTTATGACATCCTAAGTATAGGCCATCAATGTTAAAGTCCCGGACAACCTCTGTAAGTACACCAGATGCTATTTTTCTTCATACTCTTCCAGGTGGAATAATAGACGAAGAGCACAAACAATAAGCTCCAGAATTATTATTTCATGAGGAATACAAGTATTTACTTAAACAAACATATCAGTAGAGCTGTCAGGTCCTTTAAATCTGCCTACAAAGCTCGCCATTGTTTAAACTTTCCTGGATCCTTTTGTCTCGTCCCATAGTTATTTAATTTCCTCTTGGTGCTTTCTATTTTTACACACTCACACAGTAATAGCTGGAGGTGCAGCCTGTCGACAAGCCATATGCATTAAAATGAGTCATTACCGTCTAACCGCTAGATAGGCCGTTAGGGAAAAAAAAAGTTTCTGTACGTTTAATACAATATATGGTTCTATCCGCGAAGCAATTTGACGTATTAATTGAGGTAAATCAGTTCAAATAAATAAGCAGTTGTATTTCCTTTGATTCCACATAGAAAAGTTTTCTGAGTCAAAAACAGTTATATCAAAGGTTTGCCTAAAAATAAAGCGAAAAAAAATCAAGTTTCATTAATGTAATAACAATATAATTTCCTGTTAATTGAAAACAGGGCTCCCTATATAATAAGCTTGTAAGTCAGTAACTTGCTGCAGCTTGAACAATATCCTATTCACAAAGTAAAACAAAACACAAGTCAGCTAGGCTCAAAATGCAGAAAACTGCGCCGAGATCGAGTCCTAATTGGAACAGATGCAATGCATTCCAATGCAAATTCACAGTTCGGATTTGATCAAAACCAGGTACAGTACGTTGGTTTCATTTAAACAACAACTTTCACATTGTATTAGTGTACACAAAATTAACTAATAAGATGCAAAACCCAGTAACACAATACTTAGCCAACTCAGGTTCTGGAAATGAGGTTTTAATTCTGCCTATTATATCATTGCCAAGATGCTTCGGGTATGGTCTGAATCGAGCCAGGAAGAGGCGAGGAAGAATGAGTAACAATTTATATAGTCATAGAGGTTAGTGCAAGCTTCAAATCAGTCCTGCACTTATAAGCTGTAGGAAATACTTATGTCCAGTGGCGTAACTAGAGTCTGATAGGTCCAGTGCAAAATTTAGACCTGCCCCCCTCCCCTTCCACATGTTGTTCAGATGTATGGGCCATTGTAATGTTTTAAATTCTATAATGACATACATACTGTCCCCCTCTCACCCATTATATAGTAATGTCCCTCATCCTGTACTAATGTCCCCTATCCTGGGCCCCTTGCTGGAATACATGTCCCACATTCTGGGCCCATCCTTTTACATCTATCCCCCTTCCTGGTAAATAGGTCCCCTATCCAGGGCCCATCCTGATATACAATATATGTCCCCCATCCTGGTATATATGTCCCCTATACTGGTCCCCTTCCTGGTATACATGTCCTCCATCCTGGTATATATGTTCCCAATCCAGGTATATATGTTCCCCATCCTGGTATATATGTCCCCCATCCTGGTATATACAGTATGTCCCCTACTATTATTATTATTATTTATTATTATAGCGCCATTTATTCCATGCCGCTTTACATGTGAAAAAGGAGTATACATACAAGAACAATTACAATAATCTTGAACAAAACGTGACGGCGACTAGTACAGGAGGAGCGAGGACCCTGCCCACGAGGGCTCACAGTCTGCAAGGGATGGGTGAGGATACAGTAGGTGAGGGCAGAGCTGGTCATGCAGCGGTGTGGTGGAGCAAAGGTTACTACAGGTTGTACGCTTGTCAGAAGAGGTGGGTCTTCAGGTTCCTTTTGAAGGTTTCCACGGTAGGCGAGAGCCTGATATGTTGGGGTAGAGAATTCCAGAGTAGGGGGGATGCACGGGAGAAATTTTGTATACAATTGTGGGAAGAGGAGATAAGAGGGGAGTAGAGAAGGAGATCTTGTAAGGATCGGAGGTTGTGTGCAGGTAAGTACCGGGAGACTAGGTCATAGATATATGGAGGAGACAGGTTGTGGATGGCTTTGTATGCCATGGTTAGGGTTTTGAACTGGAATCTCTGGGCAATGGGGAGCCAGGGAAGCGATTGACAGAGAGGAGAGGCCGGGGAATAGTGGGGTGACAGGTAAATTAGTCGGGCAGCAGAGTTTAGGATAGATTGGAGGGGTGCAAGAGTGTTTCAAGGGAGGCCATAGAGAAGGAGGTTGCAGTAGTCGAGGCGGGAGATGATGAGGGCGTGCACTAGTGTTTTTACAGGTTCGCGGTTGAGGAATGTGAGGATCCGGGAGATATTTTTGAGTTGTAGTCGGCAGGACGTGGAAAGGGCTTGGATATGTGGTTTGAAGGAGAGATCAGAGTCCAGGGTTACCCCAAGGCTGCGAGCTTGCGGGACTGGGGAGAGTAAACAGCCATTGACGTTGATAGATAGGTCGGGTGGGGGTTGCGAATGAGATGGTGGAAAGATGATGAATTCCGTTTTGTCCATGTTAGGTTTTAGAAATCTAGCAGAGAAGAAGGATGAAATAACGGACAGACAGTGTGGGATTTTGGTTAGCAGGGAGGAGATGTTGGGTCCGGAGAGATAGATCTGTGTGTCATCAGCATATAGGTGATACTGAAAGCCATGAGACTCAATGAGCTGTCCCAAGCCATCCTGGTATATATGACCCCCATCCTGGGCCCATCCTGGTATATACAGTGCTGGCCAAAAGTATTTGCACCCCTGCAATTCTGTCAGATAATACTCAGTTTCTTCCTGAAAATGATTGCAATCACAAATTCTTTGGTATTATTATCTTCATTTAATTTGCTTGCAAGGAAAAAACACAAAAGAGAATGAAGCAAAAATAAAATCATTGATCATTTCACACAAAACTCCAAAAAAGGGCCGGATAAAAGTATTGGCACCCTCAGACTAATACTTGGTTGCACAAGCTTTAGCAAAAATAACTGCGAACAACCGCTTTCGGTAACCATCAATGAGTTTCTTACAATGTTCTGCTGGAATTGTAGACCATTCTTCTTTGGCAAACTGCTCCAGGTCCCTGATATTTGAAGGGTGCCTTCTCCAAACTGCCATTTTGAGATCTCTCCACAGGTGTTCTATGGGATTCAGGTCTGGACTCATTGCTGGCCACCTTAGAAGTCTCCAGTGCTTTCTCTCAAACCATTTTATAGTGCTTTTGGAAGTGTGTTTTGGGTCATTGTCCTGCTGGAAGACACATGACCTCTGAGGGAGACCCAGCTTTCTCACACTGGGCCCTACATTATGCTGCAAAATTTGTTGGTAGTCTTCAGACTTCATAATGCCATGCACACGGTCAAGCAGTCCAGTGCCAGAGGCAGCAAAGCAACCCCAAAACATCAGGGAACCTCCGCCATGTTTAACTGTAGGGACCGTGTTCTTTTCTTTGAGTTTCCTGTACACTCTATGTTGATGCTTTTACCCAAAAAGCTCTACTTTTGTCTCATCTGACCAGAGAACATTCTTCCAAAACGTTTTAGGCTTTCTCAGGTAAGTTTTGGCAAACTACAGCCTGGCTTTTTTATGTCTCGGGGTAAGAAGTGGGGTCTTCCTGGGTATCCTACCATACAGTCCCTTTTCATTCAGATGCCGATGGATAGTACTGGTTGACACTGTTGTACCCTCGGACTGCAGGGCAGCTTGAACTTGTTTGGATGTTAGTCGAGGTTCTTTATCCACCATCCGCACAATCTTGCGTTGAAATCTCTCGTCAATTTTTCTTTTCCGTCCACATCTAGGGAGGTTAGCCACAGTGCCATGGGCTTTAAACTTCTTGATGACACTGCGCACGGAAGACACAGGAACATTCAGGTCTTTGGAGATGGACTTGTAGCCTTGAGATTGCTCATGCTTCCTCACAATTTGGTTTCTCAAGTCCTCAGACACTTCTTTGGTCTTCTTTCTTTTCTCCATGCTCAATGTGGTACACACAAGGACACAGGACAGAGGTTGAGTCAACTTTAATCCATGTTAACTGGCTGCAAGTGTGATTTAGTTATTGCCAACACCTGTTAGGTGCCACAGGTAAGTTACAGGTGCTGTTAATTACACGAATTAGAGAAGCATCACATGATTTTTCAAAGGGTGGCAATACTTTTGTCCACCCCCTTTTTTAGGTTTGGTGTGGAATTATATCCAATTTGGCTTTAGGACAATTCTTTTTGTGTTTTTTTCATTGAAGACAAATTAAATGAAGAGAATAATACCAAAGAATTTGTGATTGCAATCATTTTCAGGAAGAAACTGAGTATTATCTGACAGAATTGCAGGGGTTCCAATACTTTTGGCCAGCACTGTATGTCCCCCATCCTGGTATATATGTCCTTCATACTGGGCCTATCTTGGCATATACTGTATGTCCCTTATCCTGGTATAAATGTCTCCCATTCTGGTATATATTTCCTCAGTTCAGGTGCTGTTCTTTAACACATTAAAAAAATAAACAATTCTACTCACCTTCCTCAGTTCCCACAACACGTGGAGTCCTCTTCTGTAGCCGGTGCAGAGGCTGGCAGCTGACTTCAGGGTGCAAGGGACAGGCAGCGCATCCAATTGAAATAGGCACTGGTGTCGGCAGGGTTTCCTCCCGCACGTACCCTGTTGTGGTTGCACCCTCTGCGACTGTGATCGTAATGCCAGTGGTCATGTCCATAAAGATCATGGTTTTCCCAAGAATGTTCTCAGAAGTAAAATTATAGGGGGTGAAGAGGTTGTCCTAGTGCTTGAAGGGACCCAGGAGTCCCTCTGCAAAATAGGAGAGCATCAGTATTATAAATGGCACTTGCTGGTTGGGGAGCCATAACATAAGTGTTTCATTGTGACCCAGGAGCATTAAAAAATGTTTTTTGTATACTTTTCCCATGAAATTTAACATTCATGAACTCGTACTTGTCAACAGTTCCACTTCTACCAGTTGAGTCCTGAGATGTGGGGCACAGCAAGACCACAACTAAAAATGTCTGTATTTCTGGAGGTAGATTCAGATGACAGCTATAATGAAAGAGGGAGCCGTCCGCTCCTTCATTTATCATTCTCACCCAGCTTCTGAGATCTGATGAATCTACACTGTGGGCACAAGGAAATGACTTCATTGCGCCCGCTGCGCTGAGATGTCAGAGCAGTGAAGACATCGCTTCAGAATGCTCGCTGCAGAGACAGGAGTAGCTGACAAACGAGAATCAGTGAGTACATTGTGGTGGCCATAATACTATATGGGGGACTATGGGGTGCATTATATTATTTGGAGGACTATAGGAGTGCATTATACTATATGAAGGACTATGCGGTTGTAGCACCCCGAGGACTCGGCTGCTACAGGGGTATTGCACCTCGAACCAGAGGTGTGATATTCCACTCCCGGGTAAGGATGGAGTGTGGACCGGGGCTCAGTAGGCTGCATGCACCACACACACCCCATTTCCGAGGAACAGACCAACGGTGCTCCCACTAGACAGAGTGCAGGCACGACAGCTTCTGTTCCTGGCTGGAGTGGGGAGGGGGAGGAAAACCCAGTGGTGTAGGAGCAGATAGGGGTGGGTTTCTGGGCATAGATAGGAGCCCATTGGTTGCTAGTCACCTGGGCTCACACATAGAAGGAGGTATATAAGGTGGGCACCATCTTAGATCAGTGTTCAGTTCAGGCAGGAGGAGAAGAGGAGAGGAGCTCAGCCAGAGAGGGCTGACAGGGAGCTGTGGCTCAGTCTGGGCCCAGCTCCAGAGGCAGGCCTGGAGTGGAGGCCAGAAGCAGCAGAGAGAGAGAGGAGGAGGAACAGAAAGGAAAGTAAGAAAGGAACTGGAACAGAGGAGAAAGGAAGCAAAGAACACAGAGAAAGGCCCAGAGACACGAAGGCAGAAGGAACCCCATATGCCCAGAGGAGATACTGGGTGAAGGGTTGGCAGAATAGGGTACCGGAACCCAAATTGGTGGAGGCGACTAATCCTCAGCCAAAACCGGAGGTTGTGACCACATCTTGGTGCGACCCCTCACTACATCCACCAGAAAGGCATGCCGCATAGGGTCAGGGAAACCGGGAGAGGTTTCGCCAACAGAAGGCCCGAGGAAGCTGGACAAAGGTGGGTCACTGGTGGGGATGGTCAGTAGAAAGGAAGAGAGGGGAGCTCTGAACCACGCTCTGGAATTGCCTGGGAGTTGACCGAGTCCCTCACCTGGTGGACGCAGCACGGCTTGGGCAGTCATCGCCTGCAGCATTGACCTGAATAACAACCGTGAGTAAAGCTTTGGAAACTGCAATTACAAGTCTCTGTGTTTCATCGCCGCACCAGCACCATCAGTACTGGGACACTCACACCATCACTACCACCATCATCCACATTAGCTGCCCTGAGGCAATACTCCTCCCGTGGGGAGTTATCCCATACTCAGCTGCGCAACCAACAGCAGCCTCAGCGGTCGGCAGCGCAGCGGCGGTCCCCACTGACCGCAATCCACGGGTGGCGTAGTCGGACACTTATTACAATACAAATAGACTGCCACTGGTTTGACCACCCTGGGCACGGACCGGGTCACCGCCACGGAGAACTACAACCCCCAGCGATCCGGCTCCGGCTATTCCCCCTGCACAGTAGCTGCAGCACAGGCCCAGGGGGCGCGTCAACTTTGGCGTAGTCGGCAGGATCATTACCAACCCGCCACAAGCGGGTATTGCGTGCCTGAAGAAAACTGCACATGTACCTTAAAAAGAAGTCTCCCGCCATTTACAGAAGTTTCCCGCTGTCCGGAGTCGTTTCCCGCCATCCGGAGCCGATTCCCGCCATCAGACGCCATTTTGGACCGTTTCCCGCCATCTTCATCCGTTTTTCCCACCCTGGCAGAGCGGACGCCATTATGTGCGCACCAAAGGACAGCAGGAAGCCACCTCCCATCGTGGGCCAGGTCCCAGAGTGGCGCCAAAGAAGGAGCCCGCCCCCACCAGCCATGAATGCAGCAATGGAGATGTCCATCAACGTGGGGGGGCTGCCCCTGAAGGTGATTGTCAGCAGATGCCCCCAAGACCAACCCCCATGGGGGCAGATAGGAAAGAAAACTGAGGGGCTGGGTGCGGCCTGGATCAGTCTGGACCTGCTGCACCCGGAGATGGAGGGAGAAGAGAACTCCACCAGCACCCTGGCCCGCAGCCTGCTGCAAGCGGAGCCACCTTGCAGCCTGACAGAATTGCTGGCCCAGCTGCCTAGAGACCTGGACAGTGCGCGCGCAGCGCTGGAAGATCTGAACAGGAGGATGGTCCGGGCACAGCGGGATGTGTTTGCCGGGTGGAGAGAGGAGATGGCCCGGCAGCACGAAGGCAGCCAGCGGAGGACCCCGCCGGTACCGGGCAGCGCGCTTACCGCTGGGCGCGGAGAAGAGGGACCGGCAGCTGCAGATGACGCCGCGGAGGAGGCCACGGAGACCGAGGCAGGTAATGGGGACGCCACCACCCCAAGCCCGGGGAACACCAGCCTGCCCTCACCCTCCGTTGCGGGACCCGAAGCCCTGGGGACCATACCTGACACCACGCCTCCATCGCCACCAGCTAGGCCTCAGGCAGCAAGCACCGTCGTCACGCCCCGCCCCGCGCTGTGCCCTTTGAACCCTGGCTCCGTACAGCGTGAGACGTCACAGGCCAGGACGCAAGGCCCAGCACGCCCGGGCGCCGCTGCCTCACAAGCGCCCCCTACCTTGGCAGTGCCACCCCCGGGCGCGACCAACAAGCGACCACCGGCCTGGTCGCAAGGTCGAGTGCTAAGAGGGCCCGGACGGGTCTGAAGACTATGAGGAAGGAGCATCAGGAGGACACCGTTACCAGTGAACGGTAAAGTGGAACTGTATATAGCTACCCGTCAGGGTACAAGAACTGTTGTGAAATTGTTGATTGTGTGAACTGTTACCTGTGTGCCCCTATCCCTAACCAGGCTGAGGACTGTGAGCAGCCACTCCCTTATTCCCACTGGCCGAGGACTGAGAGCGGCCATACCCTTGTACATAGTTGCGCTTCTTAAAGCGCCCCCTACTGGTTTTATACAAGAACCGCAACGTCTACCTCAAAATTAAAATGGACTGTTGCACCTTTACCTGGTCGCAAGTTGCACAGCGGCCAGAGCTCAAGAATATGTTTTGAAAATGTTTTATTTGAAAATGTCTTATAATGGAAAGTTTAATATGCTGCTAAAATAGTAATGCCAAAAGTTTTATATGGTGTTTTGCAAAAAGAGTTCCAGTGGCATTAGTAGAATGTATTAGAAAAATGTTTTATACCAGTAACGTTAAAAAGAGAAGAGTACCTCCCATAAAGGGATGAGTGAAAAGTTAATGTCTTATATATGAGTGCACTTTAAAAATTTGTATGTTTTAAATTGTCTTTGCTCTTTTCCAGGCTGAGGACGTGCTGTGATTTACCAGGGGGGAATGTAGCACCCCGAGGACTCGGCTGCTACAGGGGTATTGCACCTCGAACCAGAGTTGTGATATTCCACTCCCGGGTAAGGATGGAGTGTGGACCGGGGCTCAGTAGGCTGCATGCACCACACACACCCCATTTCCGAGGAACAGACCAACGGTGCTCCCACTAGACAGAGTGCAGGCACGACAGCTTCTGTTCCTGGCTGGAGTGGGGAGGGGGAGGAAAACCCAGTGGTGTAGGAGCAGATAGGGGTGGGTTTCTGGGCATAGATAGGAGCCCATTGGTTGCTAGTCACCTGGGCTCACACATAGAAGGAGGTATATAAGGTGGGCACCATCTTAGATCAGTGTTCAGTTCAGGCAGGAGGAGAAGAGGAGAGGAGCTCAGCCAGAGAGGGCTGACATGGAGCTGTGGCTCAGTCTGGGCCCAGCTCCAGAGGCAGGCCTGGAGTGGAGGCCAGAAGCAGCAGAGAGAGAGAGGAGGAGGAACAGAAAGGAAAGTAAGAAAGGAACTGGAACAGAGGAGAAAGGAAGCAAAGAACACAGAGAAAGGCCCAGAGACACGAAGGCAGAAGGAACCCCATATGCCCAGAGGAGATACTGGGTGAAGGGTTGGCAGAATAGGGTACCGGAACCTAAATTGGTGGAGGCGACTAATCCTCAGCCAAAACCGGAGGTTGTGACCACATCTTGGTGCGACCCCTCACTACATCCACCAGAAAGGCATGCTGCATAGGGTCAGGGAAACCGGGAGAGGTTTCGCCAACAGAAGGCCCGAGGAAGCTGGACAAAGGTGGGTCACTGGTGGGGACGGCCAGTAGAAAGGAAGAGAGGGGAGCTCTGAACCACGCTCTGGAATTGCCTGGGAGTTGACCGAGTCCCTCACCTGGTGGACGCAGCACGGCTTGGGCAGTCATCACCTGCAGCATTGACCTGAATAACAACCGTGAGTAAAGCTTTGGAAACTGCAATTACAAGTCTCTGTGTTTCATCGCCGCACCAGCACCATCAGTACTGGGACACTCACACCATCACTACCACCATCATCCACATTAGCTGCCCTGAGGCAATACTCCTCCCGTGGGGAGTTATCCCATACTCAGCTGCGCAACCAACAGCAGCCTCAGCGGTCGGCAGCGCAGCGGCGGTCCCCACTGACCGCAATCCACGGGTGGCGTAGTCGGACACTTATTACAATACAAATAGACTGCCACTGGTTTGACCACCCTGGGCACGGACCGGGTCACCGCCACGGAGAACTACAACCCCCAGCGATCCGGCTCCGGGTATTCCCCCTGCACAGTAGCTGCAGCACAGGCCCAGGGGGCGCGTCACGGTGCATTACATTATATGGCAGAAGATGGGGTTACATTATACTATATAAAGGACTATGGGGGTGAATTATGCTATATGGAAGAATATGAGGTGCATCATACTATATGGAGGACTATGGTAGGACATTATACTATATAGAGGATTATGGGGTGCATTATACTATATGAAGGACTATGGGGTGCATTATACTATATTGAGGACTAAGGAGAGTGCATAATACTATATGGAGGACTATGGAGAGGGTAATATACTATATTGAGGACTATGGGAAGTGAATTACACTATATGAATGACTATGGAGAGTGCATTATACTATATTGAGGATTATTGAGCGTGCATTATACTATATCTAGGACTATGGAGAGTTTGTTATACTATATGGAAGACTATGGGGGTGCATTATACTATATGGAGGACTATGTGGTGCATTATACTATATGGAGAACTATGATGTGCATTATGCTATATGGAGGACTATGGAGTACATTATATATATGGCGCACTATGGAGAGTGCATAATACTATAAAGAAGACTATGGAGAGTGCATTATACTATATGAAGGAATATGGAGTGCATTATACTATATGAAGGACTATGGGGTGAATTATGCTATATGGAGGAATATGGGATGCATCATACTATATGGAGGACTATGGTGGTGTATTATACTATATAGAGCATTATGGTGTGCATTATACTATATGAAAGACTATGGGAGTGCATTATACTATAGTGATGACTATGGAGAGTGCATAATAATATATGGAGGACAATGGAGAGTTTGTTATACTATATGGAAGACTATGGGGGTGCATTATACTATATGGAGGACTATGTGGTGCATTATACTATATGGAGAACTATGACGTGCATTATGCTATATGGAGGACTATGGAGTACATTATATATATGGCGCACTATGGAGAGTGCATAATACTATAAAGAAGACTATGGAGAGTGCATTATACTATATGAAGGAATATGGGGTGCACTATACTATATGTTGAACTATGGGGTGCATTATACTATATGGAGGACTATGGAGTGCATTATACTATATAGAGCACTATGATGAGTGCATAATACTACAAAGGAAGACTGGAGAGTGCATTATACTATACGGAGCACTATAGGGAGTGCATCATATTATATGAAGGACTATGGAGGGTAAATTATGCTATATGGAGGAATATGGGATGCATCATAGTATATGGAGGACTATGGTGGGGCATTATACGATAGAGAGGATTATGGGGTGCATTATACTATATGAAGGATTATGGGGTGCATTATACTATATGGAGGACTATGGAGTGCATTATTCTATATGAAGCACTATGGAGAGTGCATAATTCTATAAGGAAGACTATGGAAAGTGCATTATACTATATGGAGGACTAGGGAGTGCATTATACTATATGTTGGACTATGGGGTGCCTTTTACAATATGGAGGACTATAGGGGTGCATTACACTATATGGAGGACTATGGAGGCGCATTATACTATATGGAGGACTATGCAGTGCATTATACTTTTTGAAGGACTATGGGGTGCATTATACTATATTGGGAACTATGCGGTGCATTATACTATATGGAGGACTATGGAGTGCATTATACTATGAGGCACACTATGGAGAGTGCATAATACTATGAGGAAGACTATGGAGAGTGCATTATACTATACAGAGGACTCTGGGGAGTGCATGATACTATATGGAGGATTATGGGGGTACATTATACTATATGAAGAACTATGGGGTGCATTATACTATATTGAGGACCATGGAGAGTTTGTTATACTATATGGAAGACTATGGGGGTGCATTATACTATATGGAGGACTATAGGGTGCATTATACTATATGGAGGACTATAGGGTGCATTATACTATATGGAGGACTATGGAGTAAATTATACTATATGTTGGAGTATGGGGTGCCTTTTACAATATGGAGGATTACAGAGGTACATTACACTTTATGGAGGACTATGATGGGGTATTATATTATATAGAGCATTATGGGGTAAATTATACTATGTGAAGAACTATGGGGTGCATTATACTATATTGAGAACCATGGAGAGTTCATAATACTATATGGAGGACTATTGAGAGGATATTATACTATATGGAGGACTATGGGAAGTGAATTACACTATATGAAGGACTATGGGAAGTGCATTATACTATATTGAGGATTATTAAGAGTTCATTATACTATATGGAGGACTATGGAGAGTTCGTTATACTATATGGAAGACTATGGGGGAGGATTAAACTATATGGAGGACTATGGAGTGCATTATACTATATAGAGCACTATGGCGAATGCATAATACTACAAGGAAGACTATGGAGAGTGCATTATACTATACGGAGGACTATGGAGAGTGCTTTATACAATATGGTAGACTATGGGGGTGCATTATACTATTTGAAGGACTATGGGGGTAAATTATGCTATATTGAGGAATATGGGGTGCATCATAGTATATGGAGTACTATGGTGGGGCATTATACTATATAGAGGATTATGGGGTGCATTATACTATATGAAGTACGATGGGGTGCATTATACTATATGGAGGACTATGGAGTGCATTATACTGTATAGAGCACTATGGAGAGTGCATAATACTATAAGGAAGACTATTGAGAGTGCATTATACTATATGGAGGACTATGGGGTGCATTATACTATATGGAGGACTAGGGAGTGCATTATACTATATGTTGAACTATGAGATGCCTTTTACAATATGGAGGACTATAGTGGTGCAATACACTATATGGAGGACTATGGGGGTACATTATACTATATGAAGGACTAGGTGGGTGAATTATGCTATATGGAGGAATATAGGGGGCATCTTACTATATGGAGGACTATGGTGGGGTATTATACTATATAGAGCATTATGAGGTGAATTATACTATATGAAGAACTATGGGGTGCATTATACTATATTGAGGATCATGGAGAGTGCATAATACTATATGGAGGACGATTGAGAGGATATTATATTATATGGAGGACTATGGGAAGTGAATTACACTATATGGAAGACTATGGGGAGCGCATTATACTATATTGAGGATTATTGAGATTGCATTATACTATATGGAGGACTATGGAGAGTTCATTACACTATATGGAAGACTATGGGGGTACATTATACTATATGGAGGACTATGGGGTGCATTATACTATATGGAGGAATATAGGGTGCATTATACTATATGTTGGAGTATGGGGTGCCTTTTACAATATGGAGGAATAAAGAGGTACATTACGCTTTATGGAGGACTATGGAGGTGCATTATAATATATAGAGCACTATGGAGAGTGCATAATACTATAAGGAAGACTATGGATAGTGCATTACACTATACGAAGGACTATGGGGAGTGCATTATACTATATGGAGGACTATGGGATGCATTATACTATATGGACGTTTATGGGGCCCATTATACTATATGGATGGCTATGGGTGCATTATACTATATGAAGGTCTATGAGGGGCTCATTGTACTCTATGGAGGACGATGGGATTGCATTATACTATATGGAAGACAATGTGGGGCCAATTATTGTGACATCCCTGGCGGCGTGCTGGCATGGCTTACCACCTCCCACCATGCAAGACCGCCATCTTACCTATCAATCCAGGCTGCACACTTTGCTCCAGTACCTGCTGTGTCTCTTGTCTGATTGCTTAGGGCGGCGGCGCGGCTGCTGCCTGATTCTTATAGTTACTGTGTGCGCACTCCTAATGCCTCCCCAGCCTATTGCTGTGAGTCACTGGATACTTAAACCCCCTCCACCCAGTAGGGGGTGCCTGAGCAACACTTTCATTCAGTGTGTTCTGTGCAACTGAGTTGCCAGGTCCTGTCCTGTATCTTGTCTGTTTCCGCCCATGGGGGCTGTATACCCAGGCCTGTTACCTATCTGTGACTTCTAGTCTGTCACCGCCACCCTGGGGGCTGAGTTCCCAGGCTCATTTCTGTATCTTATTCCTGGTTCAGTTCCTGTCTGAACTGTGTCCTAGCCCGTTACCTGTTTCTCTCTATGTCCGAACCTTCCCTTTTACTGCAGTGTCTAAACCTACACCTAACTCCAACTCGTTGTCTCTTAACTTCTGTTTGTGAGTTTTGTGTACACTCGCTACTTCATTGTAAGTACCTTGTGTGTATCTGGTTCTGCTTGTTCACCGCACCTGTGGTTTTGCGCTGCCCTGCTTGTTCACCGCACCGGCGGTTTCGCTCTGATCTGCTTGTTCACTGCACCTGCGGTTTCGCTCTGCTCTGCTTGTTCACCGCACCTGCGGTTTTGCTCTGCTCTGCTTGTCCACCGCACCTGCGGTTTCGCTCCACTCTGCTTCTTCACTGCACCGGCGGTTTCGCTCTGCTCTGCTTGTTTACCGCACTGGCTGTTTCGCTCTGCTCTGCTTGTTCACCGCACCTGCGGTTTTGCTCTGCTCAGCTTGTCTACCGCTTCTGCGGGTTTTGCTCTGCTCTGCTTGTCTACCGCACCTGCGAGTTTTGCGCTGCTCTGCTTGTCTACCGCACCTGCGGGTTTTGCTCTGCTCTGCTTGTCTACCGCACCTGCGGGTTTTGCTCTGCTCTACTTGTCTACCGCACCTGCGGGTTTTGCTCTGCTCTGCTTGTCTACCGCACCTGCCGGTTTTGCTCTGCTCTGCTTGTCTACCACATCTGCGGGTTTTGCTCTGCTCTGCTTGTCTACCGCACCTGCGGGTTTTGCTCTGCTCTGCTTGTCTACTGCACCTGCGGGTTTTGCTCTGCTCTGCTTGTCTACTGCACCTGCGGGTTTTGCTCTGCTCTGTTTGTCTACCGCACCTGCGGGTTTTGCTCTGCTTGTCTACCGCACCTGCGGGTTTTGCTCTGCTCTGCTTATCTACCGCACCTGCGGGTTTTTCTCTGCTCTGTCTACCGCACCTGCGGGTTTTGCTCTGCTTGTCTACCGCACCTGCGGGTTTTGCTCTGCTCTGCTTGTCTACCGCACCTGCGGGTTTTGCTCTGCTCTGCTCTGCTTGTCTTCCGCACCTGCAGGTTTTGCTCTGCTCTGCTTGTCTACCGCATCTGCGGGTTTTGCTCTGCTCTGCTTGTCTACCGCACCTGCAGCTCTGTTGCTGTGTCCCAGTCTGTACTAGTCCCTATCCTGCCTGTGTTCCTACCTGCCAGTACCTGCCTGTCTGTATGTCAGCCGTGCATGCCAGTGCCCACCTGTCTGCTTGCCAGCCGTGCCTGCCAATACCCACCTGTCTGCATTCCAGCCGTACCTGCCAGTACCCACCTGACTGTAAGTCAGCCTAACCTGCCTGTTCCTGCATTCCCTGGTGTGGGTCAACAGCTGTGACCAGGGTCTGACCTGGAGTAGCACCTGGTCCCTCTGCTCGGTCCCTCCCTGGTTCACGGAGTCGACTGAGCCACCGTGTGACCATGGTCGGACCGAGTTGATACTTAGTTGATACTTAGTTACGCCCCTCCAGGCACTCCTCAGTTCATGGTCCAGTGGGATCACTAATCATGCTCACGCCAGTCAGTCCGGGCGTGTGCGTAACAGTTTGCTCAGGCCATGGTCCCCGTTGAGCCCCACGGCCCTTCGCTCTCGGAGACATTTGAATTCTAGTCTGACGAATACGTGCACCAAGGAAAAAATGTTTTTTTTTCTCAAGCTGAGGTCCAGGCTATTTACGCACCAGCCCAAATGGAGCTATCAGCACTCATTCCTGCGGATCCACCACAGTACTATGGGGATCCAAAACAAAGCCGTGCGTCTGTGGAGCAATGTATGCTGCATTTCAAATTCTATGCTCACTATTTTCCCATTGATCTGGTTAAAGTAGCATTCATGATGTCCTACTTAGCGGGTGATGCCTTGAATTGGATCACCCCCCTATGGGAAGCATGGGATCCTATCGTCTCTGACCTGCAGGCCTTCCTGGTGGCCTTTTTAATGGTTTTCAAGAACCCTTACCCTGAGGCTTCTGCTAAAGCTTCCCTTCCCAATATCCTGGAGCAGTCCCGATGGGTGATGCTTGTAGGTAGCCCACCAGCTCTCCAGCTTGAAGAGACTGCTGCCCACACAGAATTAACAGGATGACAATGCTCCACAGAATACTTCTCTTCCCAACCTCAAGAGGCAGTTTCTGTCCTCCCAAAGACCTCCTGTTCCCCAGCCTGTTGAGGCAGCTACCCGCACAGAATCCATGAAGGATGACCATGTTCGTCAGGCAAAGCAGAGGCCGGAACTCAGTCACAAAATCGGATTGCGGTTCCGCTGCGGTTGTTTGGAACACCCTGACGATCTCTGTCCAGCGAAGGTTGGAGAATCCCAAGACATTAGGCATGTAGGAGAGGCTGCCCTTGGCGTTAGTGTTTCCTCTCCACAGATGACCGTGACTGTCTCTGTGGCAAGTGAAGGCCTCAGATTAACTGGAAGTTTCGGGCGTAAAGCCTTGAAGAGTCGGTGTCTGACTCCCGTCCGACAACTCCAGAATCCGGTTTGGGCATTGTCAGCGGAAGGACGAGCCCTACTTAGAAATAGTCAAAATGTGTCTGTACAAATTAAGCTCCAGATTGGAGCATTACAAATGAAGAAGTTCACATTCCAGGTGCTGTCTGGTTTACCCACAGGTCGTCCAGAGCCGAGAGATCTAGTGCCCGCTCAGGTGTGGAGATCCTGCATGGTGTTTCCTGGGGGACTGCTGAGGTACAAGGGGTGTCCAGTCCTCATATCTTCAGGACAGTCAGCAGTGTCTTCTTCTTCTTCACCAGATCTGATAGTCGCTGACTTGCTGTGCGCTGAAGTCTCCAAAGGAAGGGAAGCAGAGGCATTGTCCCCACACAGTCTCATCGATTGTACCAATAATCTGGCTTTAGGCACCACCCTAACTCGCAGACGTGTCATCTCAGAAACCAGACTGAAGTTGGTCCCTAAGCATGGATCCTCCATTTTTAATAAATCTGGCAATAAGTCCATCAAGGCAGTGGCTACCTCCAAGTCTCTGCACCCCTCCAACCAGGCGGAGGACCTCCAGTTGCCTCCTGAATCCTTCGGGGTGCTACCTGATAACAAATGGAAAGAGACTTTTCTGCACCCTGAACCTGGTACTTCGCCCACTTCATCCAGTAAGCTTGGCAAAGTGTACATCAAGGCGGTGGTTACCCCCGAGTCTCTGCATCCCTCCAACCCGGTGGAGGATCTCCAGTTGTCCCGTGAATCCTTTGGGGTGCTACCCAATATTAACAAATGGAGAGAGACTTTCCTGTGTCCTGTTCCTGGTACTTCACTCACTTCATCTGTTGCTGAGGATGGTTCGATGGGAGGAAGCATCCTAGTCACCAAGATGGTGAGACCAGTTTCGTTCCCTCTAGTAGACAGAAGAGGTAATCTTCTTGAAGAGAAGGATCGGCCTCCAAATTCTCTGCAGAAAATCCTTGCAGGCTTGAAGAAGAGGGGGCGTAAAGGGGGGGGTACTGTAACATCCCTGGCTGTGTGCTGGCATGGCTTACCACCTCCCACCATGCAAGACCGCCATCTTACCTATCAATCCAGGCTGCACACTTTGCTCGAGTACCTGCTGTGTCTCCTGTCTGAGTGCTTAGGGCGGCGGCGCGGCTGCTGCCTGATTCTTATAGTTACTGTGTGCGCACTCCTAATGCCTCCCCAGCCTATTGCTGTGAGTCACTGGATACTTAAACCCCCTCCACCCAGTAGGGGGTGCCTGAGCAACACTTTCACTCAGTGTGTTCTGTGCAACTGAGTTGCCAGGTCCTTTCCCGTATCTTGTCTGTTTACGCCCATGGGGGCTGTATACCCAGGCCTGTTACCTATCTGTGACTTCTAGTCTGTCGCTGCCACACTGGGGGCTGAGTTCCCAGGCTCGTTCCTGTATATTATACCTGGTTCAGTTCCTGTCTGAACTGTCTCCTAGCCCGTTACCTGTTTCTCTCTATGTCCGAACCTTCCCTTTTCCTGCAGTGTCTGAACCTGCACCTAACTCCAACTCGTCTCTGAACTTCTGTTTGTGAGTTTTGTGTACACTCACTGCTTCATTGTAAGTACCTTGTGTGTATCTGGTTCTGCTTGCTCACCGCACCTGCGGTTTTGCACTGCCCTGCTTGTTCACCGCACCTGCGGTTTCACTCTGCTCTGCTTGTTCACCGCACCTGCGGTTTCGCTCTGCTCTGCTTGTTCACCGCACCTGCGGTTTTGCTCTGCTTTGCTTGTCCACCGCATCTGTGGTTTCGCTCTGCTCTGTTTGTTCACCTCACCTGCGGTTTCACTCTGCTCTGCTTGTTCACCGCACCGGTGGTTTTGCTCTGCTCTGCTTGTTCACCGCACCTGTGGTTTCGCTCTGCCCAGCTTGTTCACCACACCTGCGGGTTTTGCTCTGCTCTGCTTGTCTACCGCACCTGCGGGTTTTGCTCTGCTCTCCTTGTCTACCACACCTGCGGGTTTTGCTCTGCTTGTCTACCGCACCTGCAGATTTTGTTCTGCTCTGCTTGTCTACTGCACCTGCGGGTTTTGCTCTCCTCTGCTTGTCTACCGTACCTGCGGGTTTTGCTCTGCTCTGCTTGTCTACCGCATCTGCGGGTTTTGCTCTGCTCTGCTTGTCTACCACATCGGCGGGTTTTGCTCTCCTCTGCTTGTCTACCGCACCTGCGAGTTTTGCTCTGCTCTGCTTGTCTACCACATCTGCGGGTTTTGCTCTGCTCTGCATGTCTACCACATCTGCGGGTTTTGCTCTGCTCTGCTTGTCTACCGCACCTGCGGGTTTTGCTCTGCTCTGCTTGTCTACCGCACCTGTGGGTTTTGCTCTGCTCTGCTTGTCTACCGCACCTGCGGGTTTTGCTCTGCTCTGCTTGTCTACCGCACCTGCAGATTTTGTTCTGCTCTGCTTGTCTACTGCACCTGCGGGTTTTGCTCTCCTCTGCTTGTCTACCGCACCTGCGGGTTTTGCTCTGCTCTGCTTGTGACTCGCCCCCTGGGCCATGGGGCACGCGGAACCGCGCAATAGGGAGACGCTGGGAGTAGTAGTGGCGGCCCGGTCCCGCGGCTCAGGGTGGTCAGACCAGTGGTAGTCTTTCAGATGTTTTAGATAATGTCCGACTACGCCACCTGTGGATCTGCGGTCATTAGGAACCACCGCTGCAGGGCAGACCACTGGGGCTGATGGTGGGTGCAGCTGAGGTGGTGTGACTCCCCACGGGAAGAGTGCGGCCCCAGGGCAGTGTAGTGGATGGTGGGAGTGATGGTGGTGAGAGTCCCAGTACCGGTAGTGCTGGAGGCGCGAAGGAGCACACAGACAACAAGTTACAGTCCAGGGTCTTTACTCACAGTTCATTTATTCCGGGTCACTTCTGTCAGCAGTGACCGCCCGAGCCGTGCTGCGTCCACCAGGTGTGGGGCTCGGTCAACTCCCAGGCAGTTCAGGAGCATGGCACAGGACCCCCTTTAATCCTTTCTCTGGCCTGCCTCACCAGTGACCCACTTTTGTCCAGCTGCCACAGACTTGTGCGGTTAAACGTGGGCCCCGTCCTCCGCTGTCCTATATGGTGCCTTCCTAGCAGGTTTGATGAGGTGTCACACCAATAGATGATCACGACGACCGGTCTTTGGCTGAGGGTAGTTTCTCCTCCACCAACTTGGGATCCGGTACCCTTAATCTGCCTGACCCTTCACCTTGGATTCTCGAGGGTTCTTAGGGTCCCTTCCACCTTCTTGTTCCTGAGCCCTTCTGTTTCTCTGTCTCTTCTTCTCCCTTTCCGTTCCTTCCTGTTCCTTTCTGTTCCGTTCTCTTGGAGCTGAGATGAGCCAAAACCTCAGCTCCCCTTCACCTCCTCCTCGGCCTCTCACTAGGCCCTCCTGGAGTAGAGCTCCTACAGAGCCTCTACTCCCTGTCTTCTCCTCTGACTGAACGAACCTAGATCTAAGATGGTGCCCACCTTTTATACCTCCCTCTGACCATGAGCCCAGGTGACCAGCAACCAATGGGCTCCTTCCTACGCTCAGGAACCAACCCCTATCTGCCCCTACAGCACTGGGTGTTCCACCCCCCTCCCCACTCCAGGCAGGGACATAGTCGGTCGTGCCTGCACTTCTGTCTAGTGGGAGCACCGTTGAGCTGTCCCTCGGAAATGGTGTGTGTGTGCTGTATGCAGCTAACTGAGCCCTGGTCCATACTCCATCCTTACCCGGGAGTGGAATATCACACCTCTGGTAGAGGTGCAATACCCCTGTAGCGGCCAAACCCTCGGGGCGCTACATTCCCCCCTGGTAAACCACAGCACGTCCTGGGGCTGGAAAAGAGCAAAAACAGTTAAGTACAGGACATGCAAAGAAAAACTTTTTAAATAACCTTTTACATTGAGAAACGGACGACACAGGTCAATTCCCTTTATGGGACACACTTTTCTTTCACTAGGCATTATAAAATATTTTCAACACTACTGGAACTCTTTTATCACTTGTCATATAAAATGGTTTCAAGATCATGTAAAACATTTTCTAGCAGCATATTAAACTCTCCATATGAAACATTTTTAGGCAAAACACATTCTTGTATTCTTGGATCATGGCCGCGGTGCAACTTGCGACCAGGTGTTCTTCCCTCTTAAAGGTGCAACAGTCCAGCAGATTTATCTTGAGGTAGACGTTGCAGTCTTTTTATAAAACCAGTAAGGGGCGCTTTAGGAAGCACAACTATTTACAGGGGATTGACCGCTCTCAGTCCTCGGCCAGTTTTGGGAAGGGAATGGCTGCTCACAGTCCTCAGCCTGGTAGGGGATGAGGGGCACACAGGTAACAGTCTCTTAACAGTAATCAGTTCCCTGTACCCTGACGGGTAACTATGTACACAGGTACTTTGCTACTTACTAGTAGCGGTGTCCTCCATATGCTCCTTCTTCCTCCTCATATGGTTCTTCAGACCCGTCCGGGTCCTCTTGGCTCTCCTCATAGCCGCGGTATTGTAGTTCCTCCTCAGTGAGCCGATGAACATGTAGGGCGTACGGTCCTTTTGCACCTACGTGGCAGGTAAAGGCGACCACATCACCAGGGTATAGGTCACGGCCACAATGTCCCTCAGGTAGATGACTCTCAACGTCCCTGCGGGTCACAAAGACGTCGCCTGCGGTTTCTTGGCCCCTGATGAACCCCCAGCCGTTCTCCATGTGGAATTTGACTATGGTCCCAGTGATTCGGGGACCACGGGCTGCTCGGGGGTCTTGGCGGGCCTTGCGTTTTTGTTCAGCACTCTGGGCCTGGAGCCGTTCCTCTCTGACGCGCCTCTCTCGTCGCTCCCGCTCAAAGGTCGCCAGTTGCTGATGACAGGCCTCCAGACGACGGACCGCGTCTGCCCGGGTCTCTTGAGAGAACCCCATCAAGTTCTCGCTGGTGGGGTCCCACGCAAATTAGACGTCCTCCAGTGGGGGTAGGGTGACCTCTACGGGTTCTGGAGCCGGTATCAGAGGCTCGCGCGGGGGCTGGGCCTTCCATGGCTGACTGCCGGTCACTTCCGCCGGCCACTGCAGCGGCAGTCCATCCGGACCGGTATGATGTGCCAATAGGTCCACGCCCAGCGATGGTATAGTGGGGGGACCTGATCTGGGAGCAGCGCCCGGGGGCACTCGGCCTTGCGACCAGGCCGGGGGTCTTTTGGCTGCGCTAGGTGGCAGTCCCATCCGGGACAGGGGCGCAGGATTAGCGATGGCGCCCAGGTGATCCAGGCCTTGCAACCGGGCCGATGATGCTTCTTGTTTTACGGCGACCGGGGTCAAGGGGCGTGGCGCCGGGCGGGGCGTGGCCGCGGCGCTCGCCGCTTGAGGCCTAGCTGGGAGCAGTGGCGGCACGGCAACAGGTGCGGTGAGTGGGGCTTCGGGTGCTGCGACGGGAGGCTGGGGCAGGCTTGCGGTTGCTGGGCTTGGGGTGGTGACGTCCCCTTCACTTGCCTCAGTCCTCGTGGCTCCCTCCGCGGCGTCGCCTCCGGTCCTCTCTCCTCCTGCGCCGTCCTCAGAGGCAGGCAAACTCCGGGGTGTGGTTGAGGCCTGTCGCTGGTGGATCTCGGCCTGCCGTGCCAGTTCCTCTCTCCACTCAGTGAGAGCCCCCCTGCTGCGCCCGGACCATCCTCCGCTCCAGGTCCTCCAGTGCAGCTTGCGCACGCTCCGGGTCTCTGGGGAGCTGCGCTAGGACTTCTGCTAGGCTGCAGAGCGTTTCGGCCTGCAGCAGGCTTCGGGCCAGGAGGCTGGTGCTGCTGAGGGCGTCCATCCCCAGGTGCGGTCTGTCTGGACTGATCCAGACCACCCCCTGCCCCGCTGTTTTCTTCTCTTTCCGCCCCCATGGGGGGTGGTCCTGGGGCATTCTGCTGACAATCACTCTCAGGGGCAGTCCCCCCACGTTGACGGACATTTCCACAGCCGTGCTCATGGTTGTTGGGGGCGGGCTTCCTCTTTGGCGCCATTCTGGAACCTGGCCCACGATGGGAGGCGGCTTCCTGTGGTCTTTTGGCGCGCACATTATGGCGCTCGTTCTTCTAGGGCGGGCGCCATCTTTAGTACAACGAAACAGTCTCTTTTCAGGCGCGCAGTACCCGTGTGTAACATACCTGGCGGCGTCCTTGCATAGTGGTCCATCTCCCACTGTGCAAGAGCGCGCACTTGATCTCCTGTCCAGAATGTCTCTCTGGCTTCCCTCCATGCTGTCTGTTTGTGTCTGTTTCTGCTGCTTAAGGGCGGCGCCCGATCACTTCCTGCTTTTTGTACCTGCTGTGGGTCACACCCCTTGTGCGTCCTCAGCCTATTGCTGTCTGTCACCTGGTATATAGCTCAGCTGCTCCCATCTATCCCTGCCTGAGCATAGTGTTTCATTCAGTGTGTGCTTGCACTCTGAAGGTGCCAGGTCCCGTTCTGTGTTCTCTTGTCTGCCTATCCTGGAGGCTGTATTTCCAGGCCTGTCTGAACACGCTCCTAGCCTGTTCCTCCTGCCTTCTAGGGGCCGATTACCTAGACCCGTTCCTGTATCTTGTCTGACCTGTCTGAACACGCTCCTAGCCTGTTCCTCCTGCCTTCTAGGGGCCGATTACCTAGACCTGCTCCTGTATCTTGTCTGTCCTGTCTGAACACGCACCTTGCCTGTTCGTCCTGCCTCTCTGGGGGCCGTATTCCCAGACCCGCTCCTGTATTTCCGCTGCAGTGTCGGTCTCCTCCGTACACTCAGTTCCAGTCTGAACTCTCTCCTATCCTTTACCTGTTTTGCCTCTATGTCCGTTCCCTTCCTTTTTCTGCAGAGTCTGAACTTGTACCTAACTCCTGCTTGTTGTCTCTGTACTCCCGTTTGTGAGCTTGTGGTCCACTCGCTACTTCTCTGCTAGTACCCTGTGGGTGTCTGGCTCTGCCTTTCCCTTCCTGTCTGTTCCGTGTGAGCAGAGCCCTGTCCCCCCTACTCAGCCTAGCCTGCTCTGACTCCTTTGCTCACCGCTCCGGTGGTTCTAGCCTGCTCTGACTCCTTTGCTCACCGCTCCGGCGGTTCTAGTCTGCTCTGACTCCTTTGCTTACCGCTCCGGCGGTTCTAGCCTGCCCTGCTTCTGCCCACTGCTCCGGCAGTCCTGTCCTGCCCTGCTTCTGCCCACTGCTCCGGCAGTCCTGTCCTGCCCTGCTTCTGCCCGCTGCTCCGGCAGTCCTGTCCTGCCCTGCTTCTGCCCGCTGCTCCGGCAGTCCTGTCCTGCCCTGCTTCTGCCCGCTGCTCCGGCAGTCCTGCCCTGCCCTGCTTCTGCCCGCTGCTCCGGCAGTCCTGTCCTGCCCTGCTTCTGCCCGCTGCTCCGGCAGTCCTGTCCTGCCCTGCTTCTGCCCGCTGCTCCGGCAGTCCTGTCCTGCCCTGCTTCTGCCCGCTGCTCCGGCAGTCCTGTCCTGCCCTGCTTGTGCTCGCTGCTCCTGCAGCCCCGTCCTGCTCTGTTCTTGCCCACCGCTTCGGGCGTTCCCTCTCTGCTGTGGTTGTCTACCGCATCTGCGGTTCTGTGACCCAGTCTGTACTGGGTCTTAACCTTTCTGTGCTCCAGCCCGTCCTTTCGGCCAGTACCTCCCTGCCTGCATACTCGCCTGTATCCACCCATCTGCATACCTGCCGTGTTTGCTTATATCCACCAGTCTGTGCCAGCCTAACCTGCCTGTTCCTGAGTCCCAGTGTGTACTGGGTCCTATCCCGCCTGTGTTCCTACCTGCTAGTGCCTCCCTGTCTGCACTCTAGCTGTGCTTGCCTGTACCCCTCTACCTGTATTGTTCCTGAGTCCCAGTGTGTACTGGGTCCTATCCCGCCTGTGTTCCTACCTGCTAGTGCCTCCCTGTCTGCACTCTAGCTGCGCTTGCCTTTACCCGCCTGCCTGCATACCAGTCGTGCCTGCCTATACCCTCCAGTCTGTGCGCCAGCCTAACCAGCCTGATCCAGTAATCCCTGTGTGGGTCAACCCCCGTGTCCGGAGTTTGACCTGGAGTAGCACCTGGTCCCTCTGCCCGGTTTCTCCCTGGTGCACTGGCGTCGTATGCCGTCGTGCCATCTTGGTCGGATCGGCCAGATACTTAGTCACGCCCCTCCAGGCACTCTCCGGTTCATGGTCCAGTGGAATCACTACAATCACACGCACACGCCGCTCAGCCCGGGCGTGTGCATAACAGCATGCTCAGGCCATGGTTCCCGTTGAGCCCCACGGCCTTCGCTCTCTGAGAAGTTTTCCAGCGAATACATGCATTAAAATAAATAAATAAATATTTTTTTTTTTCCCTTTAGCTGAGTTCCAGGCGAATTACGCACCCGTCCAGATGGATCTATCTGCTCTCGTTCCCGCGGATCCGCTACGTTATTATGGGGATCCTAGACAAAGTCGTGCATTTGTGGAGCAATGCATGCTACACTTCAAGTTCTACCCTCTATGTTTTCCCACCGATCGGGTTAAGGTGGCATTCATTATGTCTTACCTGGCGGGTGATGCCTTGGAATGGATCAACCCCCTATATGAAACACAGGATCCGATCCTCCTGGACCTAATGGCCTTCCTGGTGGCCTTTCTAATGGTCTTCGATGATCCTAACCCGGAGGCTCCTGCTGAAGCTTCACTTCCCAATATCCCGGAGCAGCCCCAATGGGTAATGTGTGTGGGTAGCGCAATAGTCCTCCAGCCCAATGAGACTACTGCCCACCCAGAATCCTCACAGGGTGACTACGCTTTCCGGAATACTTCTCCCAACCTCAAGAGGCAGTCCAGACGTGCTAGACGTAGAGGCAAGCCGTCACGCCAGGGTCTGTCCTCCCTGAGACCTCCTGACCCCAACCTTGAAGTCCCTACTGAAGCTTCATCTCCCTGTATCCCGGAGAAGCCCCAACGGGTAATGTGCGTGGGTAGTGCACCAGTTCTCCTGCCCGAAGAGACTTCTGCCCATCCAGACTCCACACAGGAGAACTTCCTGCACCCGGCATCAGATGCTTCACCCACTTTAACCGGTGTGCATGTCCAAGGATGCTCCAAAGCTGTGGTTACCTCAGAGTCTGTGCACCTCTACTACCTGGCGGAGGACCCCCTGTTGCCTCCTGAATCCTCCGGGATACCACTCGATGACAAATGGAAAGAGAATTCTCTACACCCGGTACTCGATACTTTGTCCGCTTCGTCCTGTGAGCCTGACAATGGGTACCCCAAAGTGGTAGTTACCCCCGAGTCTCTACACCCCTCCGACCAGGCGGAGGACCTCCAGTTGTCTCCTGAACCCTTCGGGGTGCTACCTGGTAGCGAAAGGACAGAGACTCTCCTATACCCTGGATCTGATACCTCGCTTGCTTCGTCCAGTGAGTCCGACCTAGTGTACTCTGAAGCAGAGGTTACCCGTGAGTCTCTACACCCCTCTGACCAGGCGGAGGACCGCCAGTTGTCTCCAGAACCCTTCGGGGTGCCACCTGGTGGAGAATGGACAGAGACTTTCCTATACTCGGTACCCGATACCTCGCCTGCTTCGTCCAGTGAGTCCGACCTAGTGTACTCTGAAGCAGATGTTTTCTCTGAGCCTCTGCACTCTTCTGACCCGGCGGAGGACCTCCAGTTGTTTCCTGAATCCTCCGGGGTACCACCAGAAAACAAAGAGACAGTGACTTTTCCTCATTATGTACCTGATAACCCGTCTATTTCTTCCTGTGAGCTTGACAAGATGTACCTCGAAGCAGAGATTACCCCCAAGTCTCTGTCCCCCTCCAACCCGGTGGAGGACTTCCAGTTGTCTCCTGTACCCTCTGGGGTGCCACCTGAAAATATGTGGAGAGAGACTTCCTTGTGTGCTGTTCCTGGTACTCCACCCGTTTCGTCTGTTGCTAAGGGTGGCTGGATGGGAGGTAGCATCCTAGCTACCCAGAGGAGACCAGTTTTTCCGGTGGACAGGGGAAGTGATCTCTTCGAAGTGAAGAATTGGCCCTCGAATTCCCTGCGGAAGATTCTGGCAGGCCTGAAGAAGAGGGGGCGTAAGGGGGGGGGGTACTGTAACATACCTGGCGGCGTCCTTGCATAGTGGTCCATCTCCCACTGTGCAAGAGCGCGCACTTGATCTCCTGTCCAGAATGTCTCTCTGGCTTCCCTCCATGCTGTCTGTTTGTGTCTGTTTCTGCTGCTTAAGGGCGGCGCCCGATCACTTCCTGCTTTTTGTACCTGCTGTGGGTCACACCCCTTGTGCGTCCTCAGCCTATTGCTGTCTGTCACCTGGTATATAGCTCAGCTGCTCCCATCTATCCCTGCCTGAGCATAGTGTTTCATTCAGTGTGTGCTTGCACTCTGAAGGTGCCAGGTCCCGTTCTGTGTTCTCTTGTCTGCCTATCCTGGAGGCTGTATTTCCAGGCCTGTCTGAACACGCTCCTAGCCTGTTCCTCCTGCCTTCTAGGGGCCGATTACCTAGACCCGTTCCTGTATCTTGTCTGACCTGTCTGAACACGCTCCTAGCCTGTTCCTCCTGCCTTCTAGGGGCCGATTACCTAGACCTGCTCCTGTATCTTGTCTGTCCTGTCTGAACACGCACCTTGCCTGTTCGTCCTGCCTCTCTGGGGGCCGTATTCCCAGACCCGCTCCTGTATTTCCCCTGCAGTGTCGGTCTCCTCCGTACACTCAGTTCCAGTCTGAACTCTCTCCTATCCTTTACCTGTTTTGCCTCTATGTCCGTTCCCTTCCTTTTTCTGCAGAGTCTGAACTTGTACCTAACTCCTGCTTGTTGTCTCTGTACTCCCGTTTGTGAGTTTGTGGTCCACTCGCTACTTCTCTGCTAGTACCCTGTGGGTGTCTGGCTCTGCCTTTCCCTTCCTGTCTGTTCCGTGTGAACAGAGCCCTGTCCCCCCTACTCAGCCTAGCCTGCTCTGACTCCTTTGCTCACCGCTCCGGTGGTTCTAGCCTGCTCTGACTCCTTTGCTCACCGCTCCGGCGGTTCTAGTCTGCTCTGACTCCTTTGCTTACCGCTCCGGCGGTTCTAGCCTGCCCTGCTTCTGCCCACTGCTCCGGCAGTCCTGTCCTGCCCTGCTTCTGCCCACTGCTCCGGCAGTCCTGTCCTGCCCTGCTTCTGCCCGCTGCTCCGGCAGTCCTGTCCTGCCCTGCTTCTGCCCGCTGCTCCGGCAGTCCTGTCCTGCCCTGCTTCTGCCCGCTGCTCCGGCAGTCCTGCCCTGCCCTGCTTCTGCCCGCTGCTCCGGCAGTCCTGTCCTGCCCTGCTTCTGCCCGCTGCTCCGGCAGTCCTGTCCTGCCCTGCTTCTGCCCGCTGCTCCGGCAGTCCTGTCCTGCCCTGCTTCTGCCCGCTGCTCCGGCAGTCCTGTCCTGCCCTGCTTGTGCTCGCTGCTCCTGCAGCCCCGTCCTGCTCTGTTCTTGCCCACCGCTTCGGGCGTTCCCTCTCTGCTGTGGTTGTCTACCGCATCTGCGGTTCTGTGACCCAGTCTGTACTGGGTCTTAACCTTTCTGTGCTCCAGCCCGTCCTTTCGGCCAGTACCTCCCTGCCTGCATACTCGCCTGTATCCACCCATCTGCATACCTGCCGTGTTTGCTTATATCCACCAGTCTGTGCCAGCCTAACCTGCCTGTTCCTGAGTCCCAGTGTGTACTGGGTCCTATCCCGCCTGTGTTCCTACCTGCTAGTGCCTCCCTGTCTGCACTCTAGCTGTGCTTGCCTGTACCCCTCTACCTGTATTGTTCCTGAGTCCCAGTGTGTACTGGGTCCTATCCCGCCTGTGTTCCTACCTGCTAGTGCCTCCCTGTCTGCACTCTAGCTGCGCTTGCCTTTACCCGCCTGCCTGCATACCAGTCGTGCCTGCCTATACCCTCCAGTCTGTGCGCCAGCCTAACCAGCCTGATCCAGTAATCCCTGTGTGGGTCAACCCCCGTGTCCGGAGTTTGACCTGGAGTAGCACCTGGTCCCTCTGCCCGGTTTCTCCCTGGTGCACTGGCGTCGTATGCCGTCGTGCCATCTTGGTCGGATCGGCCAGATACTTAGTCACGCCCCTCCAGGCACTCTCCGGTTCATGGTCCAGTGGAATCACTACAATCACACGCACACGCCGCTCAGCCCGGGCGTGTGCATAACACCGTGGTTAGCGGGCACGAAATCCTGCCGACTACGCCAAAGCTGACTCGCCCCCTGGGCTGTGGGGCACACGGAACCGGGCAATAGGGAGACGCTGGGAGTAGTAGTGGCGGCCCGGTCCCGCGGCTCAGGGTGGTCAGACCAGTGGTAGTCTTTCAGATGTTTTAGATAATGTCCGACTACGCCACCCGTGGATCTGCGGTCATTAGGAACCGCCGCTGCAGGGCAGACCACTGGGGCTGATGGTGGGTGCAGCTGAGGTGGTGTGACTCCCCACGGGAAGAGTGCGGCCCCAGGGCAGTGTAGTGGATGGTGGGAGTGATGGTGGTGAGAGTCCCAGTACCGGTAGTGCTGGAGGCGCGAAGGAGCACACAGACAACAAGTTACAGTCCAGGGTCTTTACTCACAGTTCATTTGTTCCGAGTCACTTCTGTCAGCAGTGACCGCCCGAGCCGTGCTGCGTCCACCAGGTGTGGGGCTCGGTCAACTCCCAGGCAGTTCAGGAGCATGGCACAGGACCCCCTTTAATCCTTTCTCTGGCCTGCCTCACCAGTGACCCACTTTTGTCCAGCTGCCGCGGACTTGTGCGGTTAAACGTGGGCCCCGTCCTCCGCTGTCCTATATGGTGCCTTCCTAGCAGGTTTGATGAGGTGTCACACCAATAGATGATCACGACGACCGGTCTTTGGCTGAGGGTAGTTTCTCCTCCACCAACTTGGGATCCGGTACCCTTAATCTGCCTGACCCTTCACCCTGGATTCTCGTGGGTTCTTAGGGTCCCTTCCACCTTCTTGTTCCTGAGCCCTTCTGTTTCTCTGTCTCTTCTTCTCCCTTTCCGTTCCTTCCTGTTCCTTTCTGTTCCGTTCTCTTGGAGCTGAGATGAGCCAAAACCTCAGCTCCCCTTCACCTCCTCCTCGGCCTCTCACTAGGCCCTCCTGGAGTAGAGCTCCTACAGAGCCTCTACTCCCTGTCTTCTCCTCTGACTGAACGAACCTAGATCTAAGATGGTGCCCACCTTTTATACCTCCCTCTGACCATGAGCCCAGGTGACCAGCAACCAATGGGCTCCTTCCTACGCTCAGGAACCAACCCCTATCTGCCCCTACAGCACTGGGTGTTCCACCCCCCTCCCCACTCCAGGCAGGGACATAGTCGGTCGTGCCTGCACTTCTGTCTAGTGGGAGCACCGTTGAGCTGTCCCTCGGAAATGGGGTGTGTGTGCTGTATGCAGCTAACTGAGCCCTGGTCCATACTCCATCCTTACTCGGGAGTGGAATATCACACCTCTGGTAGAGGTGCAATACCCCTGTAGCGGCCGAACCCGCATCTGCGGGTTTTGCTCTGCTCTGCTTGTCTGCCACATCTGCGGGTTTTGCTCTCCTCTGCTTGTCTACCGCACCTGGGGGTTTTGCTCTGCTCTGCTTGTCTATCACATCTGCGGGTTTGCTCTGCTCTGCTTGTCTACCACATCTGCGGGTTTTGCTCTGCTCTGCTTGTCTACCGCACCTGCGGGTTTTGCTCTGCTCTTCTTGTCTACCGCACATGCGGGTTTTGCTCTGCTCTGCTTGTCTACTGCACCTGCAGGTTTTGCTCTGCTCTGCTTGTCTACCGCATCTGCGGGTTTTGCTCTGCTCTGCTTGTCTACCACACCTGCGGCTCCGTTCCTGTGTCCCAGTCTGTACTGGTCCCTATCCTGCCTGTTCCTACCTACCAGTACCCGCCTATCTGCATGCCAGACGTGCCTGCCAGTGCCCACCTGTCTGCATGCCAGTCGTGCCTGCCAGTGTTCACCTGTCTGTATGCCAGTCTAACCTGCCTGTTACTGCATTCTCTGGTGTGGGTCAACAGCTGTGACCGGGGTCTGACCTGGAGTAGCACCTGGTCCCTCTGCTCGGTTCCTCCCTGGTTCACGGAGTCGACTAAGCCGCTGTGTGACCTTGATCGGACCGAGTTGATACTTAGTTACGCCCCTCCAGGCACTCCTCGGTTCATGGTCCAGTGGGATCACTAATCATGCTCACACCAGTCAGTCCGGGTGTGTGCGTAACAATTATACTATTTAGAGGGCTATGTGGGGTCCATTATACTATATGGGGGGCTATTATAATATTTATAGGGCTACGTGGGGTCATTATAATATTTGGAGTGTGATATGAGGGCAATTATAGTATATGGAGAGCTATATAGGGGTCATTATACTATTTGGAGGGTTATATGAAAGCCATTATAATATTTGGAGGGCTATGTGGGGGCCATTGTAATATTTGAAGGGCTATGCTTGGGCAATTTTAATATTTGTAGCGCTATGTGGGGGTCATTATACTGTATGCAAGCAATTATACAGTGTGAAGATTTGTGTGGGGTCCATCATCCTGTGTTGAGTGCTGTATGGGTGCTATTATACTGTTTGGAGGGCTAGTGGAGGCCATTATACAGTTTGGAGAGGTGTAGGAGCCATTATACTGTATGTAGGCCCATTATACTGCATGGAGGGCTGTGTGGAAGTCACAGTTGGGGGATCATATTGTATTCAGGTCATCATACTTTGCCAGGGGAGTTGAGTGGGGATACAGTAGGGTCATCATATTGTGCATGTAGAGGGTACAGTGGAGACATTCACTATGGTGGCATCATACAGTGTTTGTGAGGCACTTTTGTTGGCATTATACTTTATGAGTGCAATGAAAGAGGAATCTAGGCCTTTGGTAGGACAAATATTACTTTGTCAAGGCTGCAAAGTTGTGAGATACCTGTATGCTCTTCGCTGATCCTGCCAAATATAACTTTTGTTATTTTTTTCTTTTATTTTTTTGGGAGGGTGAGTGGGGGGGACAATTAGAACTTCTACTATTTCTATGTATGCCCCTGCCAGGAGAGTAAGTATTTTGGAGGGCAGAGAAAACAGGCTCTAAACTAGGAGAAAAGCACATTGAAAGAAAAGTACAGTATTGAGTATTGCAGCTGTGCTGATACATGAGAGAAGATCAAGACAACTTCCTGGATACACATATGTGGCACCCCAGGGGTCCGGTTGCCACAGTGGCATTGCCTCCCTGACAAGAGGTGATGCCATGCCTGGAAGCAAGCAGGGGTCCCCTAATCAGATTTTACTAAGCATGCAACACTTTCCTGGCTCCAGACCAGCAAGGGGAGTTCCTCCCCTTGGCAACTGGGATATGGGGGCGTGGTTAGTTAGACTTAGTGTGTGGAGTTGAAGTCAGGACATCGAGGAGAGAGGAGCTGGGGAGTGGAGCTGCGCGGCAGCTCACCCCAGAAGAACCAGCACAGAAGAACCGGACACGGGAGTCCGAGGCTGTGGGGCACTGAAGGCCCAGCAGTAGAAACCGGAGGGCGGGAGACTACAGGTCTCCTGGCCCCATCAGACGCCCGGTGGCTGAGCAGCACCGCAGGGTTCAGCACCGCCACGTGGGAGCGACGCACCAGCAAGACCCGAGCTGCCTGCCATACGGGTGAGCACAGAAACGTTGCACTCAGGGACGAGGGCCACCGCACAGCTACAAGCAGCAGGGCCAAAGAGTTTAGTGGAAAGGGAAGGCCTCCAACTTCACCTGGCAAGGAGGATTCTTTACTTGCTTCCAGGCTGCTCGGACTTCCACTACTAGCCAGTACCCTAGTCCCGGCTTGTCTAATCACCACCAGTAAAGATAAGAGGAAACCGTCATTAAGTTGTGGACTGATTATTGCTGCGCCATCAAACCCTGCATTACAACGCCCAGCATAATCCATAACATCTACACTGCCCTGGAGCCAAGCTCTACCTGTGGAGAGCCACACCATCCCTGCTGCAGTAACATCAGCTCCAGAGGACCTGCTCCACAGTGGCAGCTCCCCTAGCCGCATACCACAGGTGGCGTCACTAACTTTATACAATCACTATAAATCCCCTATCAATAACCCCTTTTTATTGGCCGCCCTGGGTCACGGACCAGGTCGCCGCCACTGTGACATCCCACAGCATTTACCGGCCCGGCACCGGGTACCCCATGGCCCAGGGGGCGCTACAAATTGGCGTCACGAACAGGATTCACGAAGCCCGGTATAACCGGGTCCTGTGTGCCATAGACTTTATTGAACTGTGTTATCACGTAGTTTGCCGCCGAGGAGGAAGAAAGAAGCCCCGATCCGGAACAGCCGGGTAAGAGATCCTTCCGCCTGCAGAGCAACATACTGGTACGTCAGGAGATGCCCAGAACCTGGCTGAGGTTCACTAGGGGGGAGGAAGATGCCCAATATGGAGGAGGGTTCAGCCGCAGGCGTGGCCGCTGCCACTGTAATGCCGTTATCAATGCCATATATACCGGGGGCAGCGTGGTTGCCCCAGTACTCAAGAGAGTGGCACACCCTGAACAACTTTGAGGAGAGACAGCGCAGTTTGTTTAAAGTGTACCCCTGTCGGAGGAGCAGAAAGTCAGCATCCTCATAGGCCATCTAATCGGTGCAGCCCAGAGAGAAGTGAAGTCCTGGCCGGGCACAGACAAAGGCACTGTAAAAGAAATACTGGCCCGGTTAAAGGATACCTTTGACACCCGCACCGCAGCAGAAATTAAAATGAAGTTTTACGGGTGCAAACAAAGGGTGCAGGACAGTGTATGGGACTATGCTCTAAACCTGCAGGAGGCGCTGCGGGCCATCAAACTAGTAGACCCTAACAGTGTGCGAGATGAGGACAGATTGCTAACTGAGCTCCTGTCTAATGCTCACCGGACACAGCTGTGCATTATGGCTCTGCAAAACCCTGATCTGGACTTTGCACCATTTAAAGACAGAGCCATCCGGGTGCTGCGAGAATCAACACCAGGCGGCTCTGCATCCCACCGGCGCCCAGCTATCACATACCACCAGGAGGTGGCGTCCTTTTCCCCAGAACCTGTGGAAGCTGATGCGCAGACTCTAGACAATGACCCGTCTGCAGACCTGTGCCTTCAGGTCCAGGAGCTGACCAAAAATGTGGCAGCGTTAACCAAGACCGTGCAGGCCATGCAAGTGTCTCCAAAGGAAAAGATCCGGCTGACTTCCAATCCAGATGACGTCCTGTGGTGACGACAGAGAAGAATTCCACCGATCAGAGGCAGGAACATCGATTGCTACGACCAGAACGGACAACCCATCTGCCGCCGCTGTCAAAAGGCGGGACACTACGCAAGATTCTGCAATTTAAACGAGCAACACCTGGGGCAGAGGGCCAACCCCCAGGAGTAAGACAACCAGGCCCACAAAGCTGGCGAGACTAGTATGTGGGAGGACGACCGGTCCTACCTGTCGTGCTTGATAGCACCCCATTGAACGCGTTGCTGGACACTGGGTCCCAAGTGACCACGATGCCATATATCCTTTATAAACAATACAGGACTGACTCAGACATTACTCACAATCCAGATGAACATCTTAACATCTATGCCAGCAATGGTCAGCCCTAGCCTCAGGTGGGGTATAAAGAGGTGATCATAAAAGTTGGCAAAGTAGAATTGCCATCACAAGAAATGATTATTGTTGATATTGATCACCGAGAAAGTCATCCCATGATAACCTTAGGCACTAATGTGATAGAAAATTGTCTAGGAGAAATTATCGTTTTGTTGCATCAGGTCGCAGAGACTGCCAGTTCCAGTCAGCAGTGAGTTCTGCAGAAGAAGATCAGAGCCCTGATGAAAAGACAACAGGTAGAGCTGTCTGGAGGGGAAACTGTCAGTGTCAGGATGAATGATCCGTTCCCCATTGCAATGCCCCCTAGGAGTGAAATGTTGATATGGTGTCGAGCAGCAATTGGTCTCAGGGGTCAAGATTATCAGGCCCTGGTAGAGCCCATGTACTCTGACAGTAGGCCCACTATCTTGACGGCCAGGGGGGTAGTCGATGTCCGCAAGGGGAGAGTACCGATACGCATCCTGAATTGTGGGGAGAAAGAGGTCCATTTACCCCGGTATGCTACCCTTGCTAAGCTATTCACTGTCAGTAACAACTTAATAAAGACAGTGGAACCCTTGCCTCCATCCAAACCGGCGGAGGATAATGGTTCCAAGGGACTGATGGAGGTTTGGTGTCAGAAGCTACAAGTGGGCACTGACTCCACCCCTTTGCACCAAAAGCATGGAGTATACCGGGTGGTCCAAGAATATGAGCGAGTCTTCAGCAAACACCCACTAGACTTTGGGCAGGTAAAAGGGGTTCAACATCATATCCCCATGGAAGATCATCCGCCCATTAAAGAGAGGTACCGGCCTGTACCCCCAGCTCACTATCAATGTGCCAAAGGGATGTTACGGGAGATGAAGGAGGCTGGGGTGATAAGGGATAGTTGTAGCCCCTGGGCAGCTCCATTAGTTCTCGTTAGAAAGAAGGATGGTACAATGAGGATGTGTGTTGACTACAGGCAGATTAACCGCATTACACATAAGGATGCCTACCCATTACCCAGAATTGAGGAGTCACTAGCTGCATTAAGATCTGCTAATTATTTCTCCACTTTTGATCATACCAGTGGGTACTGGCAGGTTCCTGTGGCAGAGGCAGACAAAGAAAAGACTGCGTTTACAACACCAATGGGCCTCAGCGAGTTCAACTGCATGCCATTCGGGCTCTGCAATGCCTCAGGAATCTTCCAGCGGTTAATGGAGTGCTGCCTAGGACACAAGAACTTTGAAACTGTCCTGCTGTACCTGGACGACGTAAATGTCTACTCGAAAACATATGAAGACCACCTGGAGCACCTGGCCGTGGTGTTTGAAGCCCTATCTGGTTTTGGCCTGAAGCTAAAGCCGTCCAAATGCCACCTGTTGAAGCCCATGGTGCAGTACCTAGTGCATGTGGTAAGCGCCGAAGGTGTAGCGCCAGACCCTGAAAAAGTCGCCGTAATCAAGGACTGGCCAAGACCCTCCACTATCAAGGAAGTGCGGCAGTTCCTCGGGCTGGTAGGCTACTACAGGAGATTTATCAAGGGTTTCACCAAGATAGCAGCACCCATGCAGGACCTCCTGGTAGGCCAGTCCAAGAAGGCCAAGAACCCGAAACCTCCGTTCAAATGGGGTAAACCAGAAGACGAATCTTTCACCCGACTGAAGATGGCTCTGACCGGAGACGAAGTCTTGGCCTACCCCGACTATGGCCAACTCTTTATACTTCATACAGATCCCAGCAACGTGGGATTGGGAGCGGTGCTGTCCCAGGTATAGCAAGGCGGAGAGAGAGTGATTGCCTACGCCAGCAGGAAGCTCCGGCCCACGGAAAGGAACCCCGACAACTACAGTTCCTTCAAGTTGGAGTTTCTCGCCATAGTCTGGGCTGTAACAGAGCGCTTCAAGCACTATCTCGCCCCCTCCAAATTTACAGTCTTCACAGATAACAACCCGCTGACGCACCTGGAGACTGCGAAGCTTGGTGCCCTAGAGCAACGATAGATGGCCCGACTGTCTAACTACGAGCTTACCATCAAGTATTGGGCGGAGCATAAAAATGCAAATGCTGATGCGCTGTCCAGGATGCCCAACTTGCTAGATGGGGGAGAAGACCCGGGAGAGCTGGAGGAAATAGAGATACCCGCTTTCCATCGTCATGGGGTGACCCAGTGCTCCCACTGTGTGAGGGACATGCGCTCCGCCAACAGAGAGGCAACGTTCAACCCATTGCCCCACCATGGATGGGCAGAAACGCAGGATAGCGACCCGGCTGTCCGCCTAGTCAAGGAGTTGCTGACGCAAGCTGACTCGTACCCTGATCCAGATGCTGCACAGGAGACCCAACAGTTGTGGAAGGAGAAGGGCAAACTGTTCATCTACAAAGGAAAGCTGTGTCGAAGAAGCGTCAACTCCCGGACACATGAACTGGTCTGGCAGGTGGTAGTCCCAAGGCGGGATGCGTCAATGGTAGTGTTGAGCGAGTATGTTCTGTCCGAGTACGCTCGGGCCGAGCTCCGAGTATTTATAGCTGCTCGGTGATATGCTTGAATCCCTCCCGTGTGCATGATTTGCAACTGTTTGGCAGCTTTATTACATGTGAGGAATGTGTAAGAAATAGACATACTGTTAGGTCCATATATATTTGGACAGAGATAACATTTTTTCTAATTTTGGTTCTAGACATTGCCACAATGAATTAAAAAAAAAACAATTCAGATGCAGTTGAAGTTCAGACTTTCAGCTTTCATTTGAGGGTATCCACATTAAAATTGGATGAAGGGTTTAGGAGTTTCAGCTCCTTAACATGTGCCACCCTGTTTTTAAAGGGACCAAAAGTAATTGGACAATTGACTCCCATGCTATATCATGGACAGGTGTGAGCAATCCCTTCGTTATGTCATTCTCAATTAAGCAGATAAAAGGCCTGGAGTTGATTTGAGCTGTGGTGCTTGCATTTGGAAGGTTTTGGTGTGAAGTAAACATGCGGTCAAAGGAACTCTCCATGCAGGTGAAACAAGCCATCCTTAAGCTGCAAAAACAGAAAAAAACCATCCAAGAAATTACTACAATATTAGGAGTGGCAAAATCTACAGTTTGGTACATCCTGAGAAAGAAAGAAAGCACTGGTGAACTCATCAATGCAAAAAGACCTGGGCGCCTACGGAAGACAACAGTGGTGGATGATCGCAGAATAATCTCCATGGTGAAGAGAAACCCCTTCACAACAGCCAACCAAGTGAACAACACTCTCCAGGAGGTAGGCGTATCAATATCCAAATCTAGCATAAAGAGAAGACTGCATGAAAGTAAATACAGAGGGTTCACTGCACGGTGCAAGCCACTCATAAGAATCAAGAATAAATAGGCTAGACTGGACTTTGCTAAAAAAACATCTAAAAAAGCCAGCACAGTTTTGGAAGAACATTCTTTGGACAGATGAAACCAAGATCAACCTCTACCAGAATGATTGAAAGAGAAAAGTATGGCGAAGGCGTGGTACAGCTCATGATCCAAAGCTTACCACATCATCTGTAAAACACGGCGGAGGCAGTGTGATGGCTTGGGCATGCATGGCTGCCAGTGGCACTGGGTCACCACTGTTGATTGATGATGTGAAACAGGACAGAAGCAGCCAAATGAATTCTGATGTATTCAGAGCCATACTGTGTGCTCAGATCCACCCAAATGCAGCCAAACTGATTGGTCGTCGTTTCATACTACAGATGGACAATGACCCAAAACATAAAGCCAAAGCAACCCAGGAGTTTATTAAAGCAAAGAAGTGGAATATTCTTGAATGGCCAAGTCAGTCACTTGATCTCAAACCAATTAAGCATGCATTTCACTTGTTAAAGACTAAACTTCAGACAGAAAGGCCCACAAACAAACAGCAACTGAAAACCACCATAGTGAAGGCCTGGCAGAGCATCAAAAAGAAGGAAACACAGTGTCGGGTGATGTCCATGAGTTCAAGACTTCAGGCAGTCATTGCCAACAAAGGGTTTTCAACCAAGTACTAGAAATGAACATTTTATTTACAATTATTTAATCTGTCCAATTACTTTTGGTCCCTTTAAAAACAGGGTGGCACATGTTAAGGAGCTGAAACTCCTAAACCCTTCATCCAATTTTAATGTGGATACCCTCAAATGAAAGCTGAAAGTCTGAACTTCAACTGCATCTGAATTGTTTTGTTTAAAATTCATTGTGGTAATATCTAGAACCAAAATTAGAAAAATATTGTCTCTGTCCAAATATATATGGACCTAACTGTACTCGGTGCTCGGCCCGAGCGTACTCAGCGAAAGAGTTAACAGAACTTACTCGCTCAACACTAGTCAATGGTCTTAGAAGCGTACCACGATGGAGCAGGACACTTCGGGTGGAAGAAGTCGGAAGTCCTGCTACGTGAGCGATTCTACTGGGCTGGCATGAGGAAAGCAATCGAGAGATGGCGTCGAGAATGTGGTCCATGCAACCTGAGGCGGAAAGACCGTGACAGCCAGAGGGCTCTCCTGCAGCTCATAATCACCAAACAACCACTTGAACTGGTAGCCTTGGACCACGTGAAGCTAGCCCCAAGCAGGTCAGGCTATGTCTACGCCGCCACTGTGACATCCCCCACCATTTACCGGCCTGGCACCGGGTACCCCACGTCCCAGGGGGCGCGTCACATACAGCTCACATCCAGCCTATATTACAGTGAGAGAAACCCCAGAAGAAAAAGATTTGAAACTTGGATCAGGCATGAAACTGCATATCAGGGGGTCAAAATGAATTAAGAAATGAAGATTGCAGCCTGAAAGTAGGTGCAGATTTATTGCATAAAGTTAACGAGTAACATATATACACAAAAAGAATTAATGTCGAAAGTGTCCATATCTTTTCTAGGGTTGTTCAGCCAAAAAAAGATATACATAAATGAGATTTAAATGATAAATTACATATCTTTCTAATGTAGTTCAATGAAGCCAAGTGCCCAATTGTTAGGTAGTGGCTGTGGTTCTAGGTCCTACAGTTCCTCTTACAGTCTTGTGGACAGCTGTGATGCTGAGTCACTTTTCACGGCCAGGCCGTGAGACGGGATAGTCAAGGAGTCCGAAGTCAAAGCCAGGAGGGTACGAGATAAACAGAGGGAAGAGGCAAAGGAGTAGTCAGGTAACGTACCGTTGGTCAGAATTCCAGGAGGACAGCAGATCAGAGCAGAAGGGGTTAAACAGACGGATGGTCAGAACAAGGTCCAAGGTCAGGCAGCAGAAGATCAATAAACAGAACACAAGGCGCAGATAACAAACCACACACACTAGCTGAATGTACGTCTGGCAGAGATCTGGGGGAAACAGCTCAGTTAAGTAGCCAGGCATTTACATGGGATAATGAACACCTGAAGATAGACAGCGCTTCCCAGTCTCAGATTGGATAGCTGAGCTGTCAATCACCACACTGATCTATTGCACGCCCCTGTACCAGATTGGACGGTCAAGCTGTCAATCACAGTACTGAAAGCTCCAGCATGCCCCTGTACAAGATTGGACGGCTGAGCTGTCAGCCACTGCATCCCAGACACAGTGAGGGGTGGAACCGTGACAACATCATTTGCACACCAACCCCAGTCTCTATGCTTTGGCCATTATGGAAAAGTGTTCTGGTTCAGCTATTAAAATGAGCAGTCAGCTACCCCTCTTCTAACACACCTCCAGCCATATGGCCACACAGGGAATTAATGCTTCCCATTGAATTGGAGATTAATACTTCAGTAAGCCAGTATCTAAAGAAATTAGCAATCCCATAGTAGTAGGATGATGTTTTGTGATTTTGTTGTAGGAGGAGAGTGGATGCGTTGGGCGTCAGAATGCTCCCACCCAAAGCTAACCAGCTCTGATTGTTGTTAATAAATCAGATGCTTGCAGTAAAACACAGCCGACACCTGTGGTACATGGAGCAGGTTCAGCTCTTGAGCCTGCTCCATACTCCCATACCCGTGGTCTAAAAGACAATTATATTATGCTAAGTTTTTGCCCAGGCAATATATAGAAGAGAACATGAAAAAGTGAAGTGTTTGCAATTATAGTATGCCATTAACCAAGTCATCCCATCACCAGTAATCTCAGCATCCTCAGGGTCACCATCGTTTAAACATAGCTGTTCCTTAAAGGAATATTTAATTAGAAAATTACCTATTTTTCAACCCCTTTCTGACATTGTGTATAATAATAAGTCCCTGTGCCCTGGGTCTTATGGGCCAGGTACGTATTATTACGATATGGCGATCGCCACCAGGTGTCAGCTGATTTTGACAGCTGACACCCGTAACTCAGTGCTTGGAGCGGTGCCCGCACCGCTCCTGGCACTTTAACCCCCTAAATGCTGAGATCGCAGCATTTAGTGAGTGAGCAGAGGGACAAAAGCCCCTCTGCTCTTGGATCGGAGACCCCGCACTGTGAGCGCAGGGTCTCCATCATTGCCATGTTGACCTGATGTATGTCATGACGACATCCAGGTCACCAGGCACCAGCAAGTTAGTTTGATTATGTGCAGTGCATGATCAAAGTAACTTGTGTCTGCAGCACTGACAGGTTATAATGTATAGCCGTGATCCTGTGACGCGCCCCCGGGGCAATGGGGTACTTGGCAGCCTGATCTATGGATGCTGGAGGGGATAGGTCACAGAGGCTGGCCCAGTCCGTGGCCCAGGGTGGTCCACCAAAAAGGGGGATTAGAACTTGGATAGAGATAAAAATAAAATAAATAGTTTGTGACGCCACCTGTGGTACCTGGTAAGGTTTACCAGCACTGCTGCAGACCTCCGGGGGGCTGATGGGATGGCAGCTGAGGTGTTTCTGCTCCCCACAGGTGGAGCGGGCACCCGGGGCAGTATGGAGTTTGATGGTGGGTGGTGATGCTGGGGCTTGTAGTGCAGGCGGGATGGCGCAGCAGGAGTAATTGACAGAGACAGGGGATTCACTTCAATACCTTTACTGGTGCGGATGTCAGGTATGGTCCAGGGTACTCAGTAGGATGGGTGCACTTCAGGACTTCTCCCCAGTGAGCGGGTATAAGGCCTACTGGTCCGTGTCTGCCTCTCTGTATGCTCCTAGCCAGCCTGCAACTGGGCCTAGCTTATGTGTCGTGCTGTTCCTTCACCTGTCGCTTGGTAGTAGGACCTTCTGCTGGCTATCACTATCCCTGGTAACGCTGGGGCCTTCGTGGTTCCTGGTCCTGTGATGGGTCTACCTTCAGGTCTGCCAGGGACTTGTAGTCCTCCTGGAATGCCGGTGATCCCTACTGGGTATAGAAGACCCTGTAGGCGGGGACCCGGTATCCGGTTTGTATATCGGGGTGAGCCTATGATGCTCCTCTGCCCCCTTAACTCCTCTCTCCTTTCTCCTCTTTGCCATCAGCCACAGTCGGGGCCCTCAGAACTCAGCTCGTGCTGTAGGCCTTGGCTCGCCTAAGCACAGCAGCCAGCGTGCTGTCTCTTCGCTGCTCTCAGCGTCAGCACGCTCTCCCTCTGACTGAGAGACTGACTAACTGCCTGGCTCCACCCTCCATATATATATCCCTAACGGGCTCCCTCTGGTGGTATGAGGTGGAAGGGTGGAGGTGTTTTTATGGAGTGAGGGCCTCTTGTGGAGAAGTCCGTCCATGCACCCTGGGTCCTGTGGTACCTGTGCGCAGCAGGGTGCCACACCTGCACTGCTTTACATTATAACTGCAGAAAGTGAAAGTCCCATAATGGGACTAAGTAAAAAAGTGAAAACAAAAAAAAGTTGTAAAAATCTATAAAAAAAAAGTAATAAGAATAAAAATATATATATATATTGTATCCATAAATAAACATTATTGTAAAAAAATACACAAAAAAGTACACATATTTGGTATCGCCGCGTCCAGAACAACCTGACCTATAAAACAGTCCCACTAGTTAACCCCTTTGGTGAACACTGTAAAAACAAAAGAAAGACGAATGTAAATAAAAATAGTACTGCTGAACATGTCATCTGGTCCCGCAAAACACAAGCTGTCATACAGCTCCATCAGCCGAAAAATAAAAAGTTATAGCTCTCAGAATAAAGCAATGCAAAAACCTTTTTTCTATCAAATAGTTTTTATTGTGTAAAAGCGCCAAAACATAAAAAAACAATATAAATGAAGTATCGCTGTAAACATACTGACCCAAAGAATAAAGCTGCCTTATCAATTTTACCACACGCAGAACGGCATAAAAAAAAAAAATTCCTGAATTGTTGAATTTTGTTTATTCTGCCTCTCAAAAATCGGAATAGAAAGCGATCGAAAAATGTCACGTGCCTGAAAATGGTACCAATAAAAACATCAACTTGTCCCGCAAAAAACAAGACCTTATATGACTCTGTAGGCCGAAATATGAAAAATTATAGCTCTCAATATGGTGATGCAAAACTAGTCTTTGCAAAAAAAAAAGTGTCTTTTAGTATGTGAGAGCTGCCAAACATAAAAACCCGATATAAATCTGGTATTGCTGTAATCGCACCGACTCAAAGAATAAAGTCATCTAATTACTTATACTACACAAGGAACAGTGTAAAAAATAAGTAACACCAATTCCTCACCTTCTGCTGATTTGTTCATTCTGTCTCCCAAAGATCTCAGTATGTCTCGGCGCAAATTTATCCTGCGCTCTGCGCTGAGTGCTTACACTGGGTTTTCCGTGTAAATCTCTGAAATACATTAGTCGGACGGAATCTCCGGTGGAAGATTCCCTATAATGAGGTAGATGGATGCCTCGTGGACGCCGTCTGGCCTGTGATCCCATGGTGTCCCTCTTTTTAAGCGTGCGTAAAAGTTCTGTTGGCTACAGTTTTGTGAACCTCTGACAAAAAGGACACCGCTAAACAGAGGCCAAATGGAGTCCAGAGTAAGGCCGGTTTCACATGTCCTGATATTTACGGTACCGGAAAAACCAATACTGGAGATATCCGTGTCCCTGTGCACCTGTGTGGCATACGTGTGGCAACCATGTGCCGCACCAGGAGCACTTGTACCAGCGCCTGGGAATCAGCGGTACAGTTAGCGCTGTTCCCAAGCGCTTGGTGCTGAACATTGCCCTCATCACTGTCCCCTGCAGGTGCTTCAATCACCTCAAGCAAGGGACAATGTTGGGAGTAGTATTCTGCTCCCGCTATGTCCTGGTGTAAAAATAAGAATAACATTAAAAAATCCTTATACTCACCTGTCTGAAGATGTCCCCCGCTGTAACCCATCTGACTGCTCAAGCCGAGGAGCTGGGGAGAATGACTCGCTTCAGTGAGCAGGCCCCAGAGCTGAGCTCAGCGAGCGGTGTCCTGTCACTCACTGAGCTCAGCGCAGCTCTGAGGCTCTTATTTTTACACTAGGGCACAGCGGGAGGAGAATACTACTCTCATCATTGTCTCTTTCTCGCGCTGATTGCAGCGCAAGCAGGGAGCAATAATGAGGGCAGCTTTCAGCACCTGGTACTTGGCAACAGCGCCAGCTGTACTCTGATTCCCAGCTGCCGGTACGTGTCACACTGATCACTCATGGATCTCATCCGTGTGCGATCAATGTGGTACATTTTGTGGCCCATGCAGAGCGAAAAAATGGACATGTCAACATGTTTTGCCCACGGACACATGGTCCTTGGAAACACACTGAAATGTGCACAGACCAATTCATTTGAATGGGTCTGCGTGTGTATGTGTCTCTGGTACATGTGGAAACTGTCACCACAGGTACTGGACACACTGACGTATGAAAGAGGCCTAACTGCTGCCTCATTATAGTGAATGAATCCCTCAGGGGTTTCATCTGACTTATAGGAGCTGTGTATATGGAGTCTGCATACTATTCTAGGAAAATCTGTGCTCCAGGAGGCAAATAGCGCTCTGTCCCTCCCGAGTCTCACCGTGTGGCTAAGCAGTACTGTACAGTCACATATGGGGTATTTCTACATTCAGCAAAAATTGTGTGACAAATTTTGGTGCCATTGTTACCCATTTCCCAGTGTGAAAATGTAAAATCTGGGGCTAAAACAAAATTTTGGTGCTAAAAATTTAATTATTCTTTCTTCACTGCCCAATGGTGTAAAATTCTGTGAGGCACATGTGGTGCCAACATGCTCACTGCACCCCTAGATGAATTCACTGAGAGGTGTAGTTTGTAAAATGGGGTCTCTTATGGGGGGTTTTGCTGTTCTGGCACCTTAGGGACTCTGCCAATGTGACATAGCACCGTCAAACCAGCCCAGCAAAATATGAACTCCAATATGACGCTTTTCCCATTCTAGGTAGTGATGAGCGAGCACTAAAATGCTTGGGTACTCCTTGTTCGAGTCGAGCAAATTGGAATGCTCGCGTGCTCGGACCGAGTAACTAGCCCAATTTAAGTCTATGGGAAACTCGAGCATTTTTTCGTCGACTCCCCCTGGCAGTCTGCAGTGGGCCTAAAAATTGCCCAAATCATTGGGAACAGTGCACAAATGACATGGTAACAGCATGGCGAAGACCCCTGGAAGCATGGGGAAGACCCCTGGAAGCATTTCTGACTCCCAGGTCACTGCTGTCAACAACATTGTCAGAGGTATTACGCCACTTTTACAGACTCACAATAAAACATACAAAATCAAAATGGATTTTCCAGGAAATATGTTAAGGAACATCCTTTCCAGTGTAATGACTTGTATATAAGGCAAAATAAATAACCAAAATCAAAAATGCTCCTCCACCCCTTGGGCTATGTTCACACGTAGCGTTTTTGATGCGTTTTTGCACTTTTGCATTGCTTTCAACCAAGATAAATGCATTCACCAGGAAATGTCATTTTAACATTTTACAACCTTATCTGGCCATGTGGTATGTGAGATATCATCAGACACATCGTGTTTCATTTATGATGAAGGAACTCTGAAAGTCACAAAGACTTATTTTTATAGGGCCATCAGGCAGCCCTTATTATTCTTAAAGGGCCAGCAGTCGGCTATGCTTTGTTGTTCCCATTATTAACAAGTGGGTCTCTAAAAAATGCTCCCATTATTAAGAAGTGTGTGTCCCATACTGTTTGCCTATGCAGTGAAGCAACGGCTGCCAAAAATTTAGGGAAACTCCAATGCCCCTTGCAAGAGACATAGAGGTCGGAGGGCCTCCTGAAAACAATGTTCCCATTATTAGGAAGTGGATCTTCCATAGTGTTTGCCTATACAGTGAAGCAACGGCTGCCAAAAATTTGGAGGAACTCCAATGTCCATTACAAGAGACGTAGATATGTTGATATGGTACATATGGTGGTGATATGGTGGTGGAGGATGAGGATGCGGAGAAGGAGGAGGACAAGAGCAAATAGACAAAATCAGGAAGCGTATATACATGTCTGGGTGTGAAGACAGAGGTGCATGGGAATAGAGTTACACCTCTCCAAAAAAATACACTGTATTTGAGTTTATGTTACGCTGCTATCATTCGGTGGTGTTGAGAAGTCTGGCCCAATCCAGCCCTTGTTCATTTTTATAAGAGTCAGCCTGTCGGCATTTTCAGTTGACAGGCGGATGCACCTATCGGTTATAATTCCACCAGCAGCACTGAAAACCTGCTGACAAAACTCTAGCGGCAGGGCAGGCCAGGACTTCCAAGGCGTAGAGAGCCAGTTGATGCCACATGTCCAGCTTGAATACCCAATTATAAGGCACAGAGGAATCACGGAGGACATTGGTACGGTCGGCAATGTACTCCCTCAGCATCTTCCGAAACTTTTCATTCCTTGTGCGATGGGAGGGTCTGAGAAAACCGTCCCAGAACTTTGACAGTGTTATTCTGCCTCTGTTCGATTGCATTTGTGTCTCTCTCTCCTGTAGTCCTTGGTTGTCCAACGAACTGTGACCTCTGGCGCCAGCGTTTTCAGGTGGGAATTTTTTTAAGAATTCCGCAACAAGGGCCTTCTTGTACTGCACCATTTTATTGGGCCTGTCCTGCAAGGGAATAAGAGACAGAAATTTCTCCTTGTAGCTTGGGTCTAGAAATGTCACCAATCAATAATGACTGTCACCTAAAATTTGTACAATGTGAGGGTCATGGAAAAGGCAGCGTAACATAAACTCAGCCATGTGTGCCAGACTGCAAAGAGGCAAGACTTTCGTGTCCTCACCAAGAGGATGACTGACCATGCTCTCCTCCTCATTCTCCTCCTCCCTGTCCTCAGGCCATCCACGCTGAACAGACGGTATGACAATTGTGCAGGTAGTACCGTCTATAGCGCAGGAAACTAGTTCCTGTTCTCTCTCCTCTGCCTCCTCTTCCTCCTCTTCCTCATTGTCACCCAATCCACATTGGGATGAGATGAGGCTGGTCTGTGTGTAATCACCCTGTATGGTTCCTTGCTCCATCTCATCATGCTCCGCCTGCAATGCATCCTCTGTGATTGTGAGCAGAGAGTGTTTCAGAAGACAGAGAAGCGGGATGGTGGCGCTAATTATGGTGTCATCGCCACTCACCATCTTGATGGAGTCCTCAAAGTTTTGGAGGATAGTACATATGTCTGACATCCATGTCCACTCCTGAGATCTTATGTGTGGAGTCTGACATGAATACCGGCGGCCTTGTTGATGCTGGTAGTCAACAACTGCCCTCTTCTGCTCACAAATCCTTTCCAACATCTGCAATGTAGAGTTCCAATGCGTGGAGACATCGCAGATCAGTCGGTGAGCTGGAAGCTGCAAACGCTGCTGAAGCATGGGAAGGGCGGCAAAAGCTGTAGCTGAAATTCTAAAATTGTCACACAGGCTGCGTACTTTGACAAGCAGATCCGACAGATCCGGGTAGGTTTTGAGAAACCATTGAACCACGAGGTTAAGCACATGGGCCAGGCATGGTACGTGTGTGAGCTCGCCTCGCCTCGCCTCAGAGCCACCACTAGGTTCCGGCAATTGTCACACATGACCATGCCTGGCTGTAGGTTCAGTGGTGTCAGCCACAGATATGCCTGCTCTTTCAGAGCTGTTCACAACTCTTCAGCATTGTGCGGTTTGTCACCTAAGCATATTAGCTTCAGCACAGCCTGTTGTCGATTGGCCAAGGCAGTGATGCACTGCTTCCAGCTTGCGACTCTTGTGGTCATTTCGTAGATATAGGCTGAAGAGGAGGATGAGGTGCAGGAGCTGTAAAATGTGGGGGCAACCCTGATTGACCCAGGGCCCGCAATCCTCGGCGTCGGGCGAACGTGTTCCTTCCCAAGGTCCGACTGTGTCCCGGCTTCCCCTATATTAACCCAGTGTGCCATCAGCGAGATGTACAGTACTTGCCCACAAGCACTTGTCCTCATGTCCATGATTAGGTGGACTTTCCCAGTAACTGTGTTGTTGAGGGCACGTCTAATGTTGTGGGACACGTGCTCGTGTAATGCGGGGACGGCACACCGGGAGAAATAGTGGGGACCTAGTACCGAGGGACGGCCTCCGCCATCAGGTTGCAGAAAGCTTCCATCTCCACGAGCCTAAAAGGCAACATTTCGAGCGCAAGCATTCGTAAAATGTGTAAATTTAGTAGTGTTGCCTGTGGGGCGTTGGCTGCCTATTTGCGCTTGCATTCCAAGGACTGGGGTAGGGACAACTGAATGCTGTGCTGGGACAAGGACAGGGACGTGCTTGCTGATGGTGCTAGTTGAGAGTGTACAACGACAGCTGCAGGGCGGGAGGCATCTTGACATGCGCCATGGACAAGGGATTGGCATGCGCACACAACAGCGGAACAAGCAGTGGAGTCATCCGCAGACATTGTTGCTGGACCCTGGGGTTCGGCCCATTTAGTCAGGTACTTTGTTGCCATGTGCCTGATCATGCTGGTGGTGGTCAGGCTGCTAGTTTTGCTACCCCTGCTGATGCTGGCCTTGCAGGTGGTGTAAATGGCCTTTTTGAGGTCATCTGCAGAGTCTTTAAAAAATAAAGGAAGTTGTACTGGCAACTTCTGTCATGTTGGCATTACGAGGAACGCTTTCCCGCTTTGTGTCTGTGGCCACCACGCTGCTTCTTCCTGCCTGCTGTGGTGATAAGCCTCCCTCTGCCTGTGTGCTGCTGTCCTCGCTCTGTATGTCCCCCTGCCAGGTTGGGTCACTTACTATATCATCCACCACCTCGTTTTCCACTTGTGACAGTAATTGCATTTTCCCAACGTTGCCTTCATGTGACCATGGCTGCTCCAATATTTGGCCATCACTACACGCATTCTCCTCTTGACTCGATTGAAGCTGGCCGGGCGAGACAAATGGAAAAGTGAACAGTTCTTCTGGGTGTCCAAGTGTGGGATCAGTTGTCTCTGGGAACTCGGCATGGTAGGAGGAAGGAGGATCAGGGTGAGGAATATGCGGTCCAGACTCTTGTGTGAAAGACAGGGTGGTGGTGGTGGCTAAGTGACTGGAAGCATTATCTTCTTTCCAACCAATAACCATTTGACACTGCTCTGTGTTCAATAGTGGTGTTCTGCTGTCCCCTATTAATTGGGACAGGAAGGTCAAGCGACAAGATGTGGGTGTTTGTTGTGGCACAATTTCAGCTTGCCCACGGCCTCGGCCTCTGCATGCACCATCACCATCACGTCCACTTCTCTGTCCCTTGCCACGCACCTTGCCCATTTTTAATGGAGGACAATATTTTCCACGTTCACGAGAAATGGCTGATTTTGGAACGCAGTTATACGTGATACGTCTGACAAAAAAACACAATTTTAAATAGCAGGCCTGTAATTTGCTAATACTACTCTTCACAGACACCTAATGTGACTAGCTTGACCGACACACTGCAACGCAATGAAAATAGAAGAAATGTCTGCTTTTGGAACACTCTTATAGATGATAAGTCTGACAGAGAACCACGGTTTTAAATAGTAGGCCTGTAATTTACTAATATTATTCTACACAGAGACCTAGTGTGAATAGCTTCACCAACACACTGCAATGAGATGAAAATGGAAGAAATGTATGATCTTTGAACAGTCTTATAGGTGATATGTCTGACAGAGAACCATGGTTTTAAATAGCAGGCCTGTAATTTACTAATATAATTCTACACAGAGACCTAGTGTGAATAGCTTTACTGACACACTGCAACAGAATGGAAAAGGAGGCCAATATTTCCACGTTCAGTTCAATTTTCTGGATTTTTATCGCTGAAATACGGAAAAGGTCTGGCTTTATTCTGCAGTAAAAACAAGCAAATGGAGCAGAAAAATGGTGTACTCTGGATTGCTTTTTAAACAAATAACCAGGATTAAAATAAAAAAAAATTGCTATGTCTAGAAATATCTGTAATTATTACAGCAGCAGCAGACAGGACTTTCAATGGACCCTCTTGTGCTGCATCATACACTGCAGTCTGCCACATACACTGCCTGCCTGCCTAGCGCTGATTATATGCAGCTGGATTTGTCCTCAGGAGGACTGTTAGTTCAGATGGATATAGATATATATTGTGGAATACCTATACTAACTATAAACAAGCAAATCTCTCCCTGACACAGCAGCACCTCTCCCTACTCTGCCTGATTCCGGGGTAGACTGTAACGAGCATGGCGGCGCCCGTTCTTATATACACCTGATGATGCTGTGCGGCCAGCCAATCACTGTAATGCCCACAACCAACATGGCTACGGAATTACAGTGCATGACAGGCAATCCCTGCATGTTCAATAAATAAATATTATTAAACCTAACAGGGCACACCTGTGAAGTGAAAACCATTTCCGGTGACTACCTCTTGAAGCTCATCAAGAGAATGCCAAGAGTGTGCAAAGCAGTCATCAAAGCAAAAGGTGGCTACTTTGAAGAACCTAGAATATAAGACATATTTTCAGTTGTTTCACACTTTTTTGTTAAGTATATAATTCCACATGTGTTAAATCATAGTTTTGATGCCTTCAGTGTGAATGTACAATTTTCAAAGTCATGAAAATACAGAAAAATCTTTAAATGAGAAGGTGTGTCCAAACTTTTGGTCTGTACTGTATATACCAGAATGGGCCCAGGATGGGGGACATTTATATCAGGATGGGGGACATATATACCAGGATGGTGCACTTTAGTACAGGGTGAGGGACAAACAGTATATACCAGGATGGGAGACATATATATACGAGGATGGGCACAAATAGGGGACATATATACCACAGTGGAGCCCAGAATGAGGGACATATATAACTGGAAAGGGCCAAGGATGGGGGACATTACTACATAAAGGGGGAGGGGGAGCAACATGTATGTCCTTATAGGATTTAGAACGCTACATAAATCTAACCAACATGCAGGGAGGGGGCTTATCCAAATTTTGCACCAGGGCCCATCGGACTCTAGTTACGTGACTGTTGATCAGGTCAGTCCTAGATCTGTGTGTCTAACCATAGAGCTTTGGTATCACTATATGTCTCTACTTTATACATATTTTCACTTTTTTAGACGCTCGTCCTACCTTACCCCAAAAACGCCAGGAGTGAACTTTCGAACAATCCAAATCCTTACTAAGTATCAGCAAGTGGATTTATGTCATTTACAATTAAATTGTAAAAGATTGGCCCATTTTAACCATACTTTGTGGTCACATAATAGGCTCTGCAGACACGCTTGTGACAAATTATAACTGAACACCCTCTCCCCGTCTCCTCCAATCGGTGAAAATGTGGCTTTGTGTGTGTGCTTTTTCCTATGTTTCACAGCCAAAAACATGCAGGAAACTTGCAGGAAATATCATTATTCTTTCTAAAAGATCCATGTTTTAAAGCCATTTTTACTAAGTTTCTTGTGTTTATAGTGAACAGATTATGGGAAGTGTCAGAACTCACAAAAATACGGCTGTTTATACAGAGAGCATAAGACTCTCAGCACGGAGATGCAATTGTCCATAAATCCCCCTCCTTATCCCAGTGCCATTTATATTGGCAGGTAATGTATCTGTTTCATTGCCAATTCAATCAAGTTTATTGAGCTAATTAGAAACTATCAATACTTATGGGTTACTGGTATGCGCCATTGGCTATTCTGGTCCCCATCTTATTACAGTAGTTGGTGCATAATTTAAAAGGGTTGGATGTGATTAGAAATATATGTCTGCCTTCTTCCAAAAAATAGTGTCCACCCGTCCACAAGTTTTATCTGTTATTACAGCTTTGTCCCATTCACGTCCCTCAAGCAGAGCTGCAATAATGATTGACAACCTATATTCAGGTGTGGTGCTGTTTATAGAAAATACTGTACAACCTCGAAAAGGAGACCTATCACTACTATTCAATCTATTCAATCTATGTATTATAAACAGGGTGGTGTTCACATTAGATCAGAGGTCTCTAATCTATAGCTCTCCTTGAGACTTCTTACTATTCCCAAAATAGTTATCCCCTATCCATAGGGGTAGGGGATAACTCACTAATTGCTGCGGGGCTGGCCTCTGGGACACCAGTGATCTAGAGAACTGGGCTATGGAACCCAGGAAGTGGACACTTCTGAGCCCCGTCTTGAATGGTGCAGAGGGGCACATGCTCGATCTCTAAACCGTTCATTGTCTTTTCACTGCTAGAGAAAGCCAATTAAAGTGAACTGCTTTTCCCATCAGCCTCATAGACTATAAATGGAGCAGAGATCAAGAATGGGCACTTCTGCTCCACTCAAGACATGCCTCTGCAGAGCCCGGGTTCCTGGGTTCTGGAGCCCTGGTCTTGGAATCACAGAGGATCCAACCCTCAGCAATCCTGCAGATAGGGGCTTATAGTATTTTGGAAATAACCCTTTAATCCATTAATGACGACCCTTTAACTTTTTAAGTCCTTAATGCATGCTGGTGGGTGGAGCAAGTTCAGGTAATGAGCCCGCCCCATTCTCAGCATATAATAGCTGTGTTATTAAGCCATAATTTGCCTCTAACAGCAGTATATGGAGCTGAGGTCCACCCGCTGCAGTTTTCCTGTTAAATGCAGCTGTCAAACTCTACAAATTTTTTTCTTAGAAATTTCCCATTTTTTACCACTTAAATTTAAAAAAATGCATGTTTGGTATAGTCGTAATCATACTGACCTGGAGAATCATATTGCTGGGCCATATTTATCACACAATGAATGCCATAAAAAGAAACACAAAAACAATTATGGAATTTTGCTTTTTTCACAATTTCACTACACTTTTTTCCTGTTTTCCAGTATAATCGCATAATAAAGTATATGGTGTAATTTAAAAGTAGAGCTTGAAAAATAAAAAAAAGGTACAGCTCTTGATGGAAGGCAAGGAAAAAATGAAAGCGCAAAACTGAAAAATCGCCCTGAAAGAATTAATGAGGTTCTCTATTGAAAACGTCCCACAGCTGTTACAGACCAGTGGCAAGTGGACATTTTCCAATTCTGTACCATATCAGATCTTCTCTGTAGCACTCTAATACCTTGTCCATCTGATTACAATATCTTGCAAATGAGGTTAAAATGGCCACCAATTGAAAGACCATAAAGGTAAAAGATATTTTTACTAGTCTACTAGTGACTACAACCTAAGGGAATGGAGATCAGGAGATTGATAAACCTCATTTTTATAGCTAAGGCTAAAACTGGAGCCCTAATGACTGTACAGTCAACTTTACATGACACCATGAAAGAGCTATGGAGGTGAGTCAATAGGGGGCTGTGGGGAACCATCAAATTGTGTGGGAAGCTTTGAAGACCATCATGATGTGGGGGGACTATCATACTGTGCAGGGGCAGTGGTGACCATTACATTGTGTGCAGGCAGTGGTGACTATCATACTGTGTTGGGGGGCAGTGCTAACCATCATATTGTGTGGGGGCGGTGGTGACCATCATACTATGTGGGGGGAGATGGGGTGAACATCATGCTATGTGTGGTTTGTGGGGTCAAAACAAGCACAAAAACCAGCACCACCTATAATATTCTAACAAAGTATGCTGTGCCATACACCGTTGTCAAAATGGGATATGGAAGAAAAGGAGTGGTGTAAGAGGCACCAAACATCCAAATAACCCGTAAATGCACTGAAATAAAAAGAAACATCTGTATTATGGTACAAAAAGTTCTTTATTCATTGAAAAAACACTAACAAAAAAGAAAATAAAATCATTAAAACCAGAGAAATTCCCCTATACAGGAGGTATAATGGTTGTGTATAAATAGATATTAAACATAAATACCCTCAAGAATATATTAATAATAATATACCTTAGATTGGAGACACAAAGAACATCAGTGTAGGTTAGATATCATGGATCAACACTCTAAATAAGGTGTCTCCCATATATTATCATAAATAAGGTGTTCCACTATATAGGATAGACATGGGGTCCCATTATAGAATGAGTATGAAATCCCACTAAGGGAAATTAATAATCCCTAAAGGTGCAATCAAAATGAACTATTTCATATAAGGAATATAAGTATAGAGGTGTCTATACAAACCTGATAGAAGTATCTCCAAAATAAATATAAAATGGAGAGGGAATTACAGAGCCTACGCGTTGCACCACATATTGTGGCTTCCTCAGGGGTAAAGTGCCTTTTTATCAACAAACAAAACACAACAAAGAAAGAGATATAAAACACAAGAATGAAAAAACAATAATGCTAGCATGTCTTAATAGCGGACAGATACCCTTAATAATCACGTGTGTTAAGGTTTAATTGGAGAAGCGGGTAGCTTTTGCTATGTCAGGGTTTGTGGGGTCATCATGCTGTGTAGCTGGAGGAATGTGGGAACGTGATTCTAGGTTGGGGCATTCTTTGGGGCATCATGCTCTATGGGGGCCATGGAAGGGGTATCATAGGGGGTGAGAACACTAAGTGGTTTCAATAGGGGCAAAATAACAGTTTACACGCCGCAAGCATATGGGTTAACCTCCACGGCATTGCTCAGTGTGCAGGGAGGAGAGGCTGACCTGGAAGAAGGAGGGATAGGAAGCTTTCTCCTCCTGTGAAGTAAGTGGAGCTTCAATCCTTCAACTCCTCCACTCCCCGTGTGGACCTGCCATGCTCCTATTACTGGATATATAGGCCTTGTAGTAAATCTTAATTTCCTCCAGACAATATAGTATTAGTAATAGAGACCCCAATCTGGAGAGGGCGATGTAGCCCGTATGGGCCTGTGTGCTTTCAAATGAATGAATTTTATTCCCAGTCTGTCCATGATTAAAGTCAATGGCCCCATCAGCACTAACTCCTGGATCCCATTTTCTGGACTTTGGATGTAAGCCCTGACAGAGCCACTGAACGTGTGTTAAAACGCTATGTTAACACAGCCTTAGGGCCTTCCATGCTCACAAAGTAAATCTGAACTTATTATTACTATTTATAGTTAGTTTTCCGTTAATACAGAATAACCCTCAGTCTTTTCCTCATAAATATCCTTCCCACTCAGTTCCATTACCAGGCATTGCATTTAAATACAGATTTCTTTCGGAAAGTTGGGTACTAAATTGTTTAAATTAAACAGCAAATGCCTTGGGGGGGATGCAGTTCATCCATTGTTCCTCACATCAGTCTTTATTATACTTCACAGATTTTACTATTAAGTTGGAAATCTCAAGAGAGCCATCTCATATTAGCTAAATAAGTCTAAATACAAAATATCGGCCTTTTATCCCAGGAGACATTTAACTTAAACCACAATGGTATATGTTTCACAGAAAGCAGCAATACTAATGGAGAAACCTCCTCTGTTCAATGAACACTCACAGTTTATGTTACCGGGCTATAAATGGAGTTCTAGCTTTATGTGATAATAACCACTTAGAAAACAGATCCATGAAAAATGTCCCCGTCCCACGGTACAATATCATGTGAACAAGTAATATTTCAGAACTTTCTACCTGTCTGACATTTCCAAGTAGTATCTAACCTGGGCAATTTATGGTATGCAATTATGTTTATACATTTGGTACATCTGGTCACATCTTCTGTAAATTGTGATATTGACTGTTCTGGTATATAATGATGTATGGATGTACAGTGAAGGAAACAATTATTTGATCCCTTGCTGTTCTTGTAAGTTTGCCCACTGACAAAGACATGAACAGTCTATAATTTTAAGGGTGGGTTAATTTTAACATTGAGAGATAGAATATTAAAAAAAAAAATCAAGAAAATCACATTGTATAAATTAGATAAATTTATTTGCATTTTGCAGTGAGAAATAAGTATTTGATCCCCTACAAACCATTATGAGTTCTGGCTCCTACAGACCAGTTAGACGCTCCTAATCAACTCGTTACCTGCATTAAAGACAGCTGTGTTACAAAGTCACCTGTACAAAAGACTCCTGTCCACAGACTCAATTAATCAGTCAGACTCTAACCTCTACAACATGGGCAAGACCAAAGAGCTTTCTAAGGAAGTCAGGGACAAGATCATAGACCTGCACAAAGCTGGAATGGGCTACAAAACCATAAGTAAGATGCTGGGTGAGAAGGAGACAACTGTTGGTGCAATAGTAAGAAAATGGAAGAAATACAAAATGACTGTCAATCGACATCGATCTGGGGCACAATGCAAAATCTCACCTCGTGGGGTATCCTTGATCATGAGGAAGGTGAGAGATCAGCCTAAAACTACACGGGGGGGAACTTGTTAATGATCTCAAGGCAGCTGGGACCACAGTCACCAAGAAAACCATTGGTAACACATTGTGCCTTAAAGGTTTAAAATCCTGCAGTGTCCGCAAGGTCCCCCTGCTCAAGAAGGCACATGTGCAGGCCTGTCTGAAGTCTGCCAATGAACACCTGGATGATTCTGTGAGTTATTGGGAGAAGGTGCTGTGGTCAGATGACACAAAAATTGAGCTCTTTGGCATTAATGCAACTCACCGTGTTTGGAGGAAGAGAAATGCTGCCTATGACCCAAAGAACACCATCCCCACTATCAAGCATGGAGGTGGAAACATTATGTTTTAGGGGTGTTTCTCTGCTAAGGGCACAGGACTACTTCACCGCATTAATGAGAAAATGGATGGATCCATGTACCGTAAAATCCTGAGTGACAACCTCCTTCCCTCCTCCAGGACATTAAAAATGGGTTGTGGCTGTGTCTTCCAGCAAGACAATGACCCAAGACATACAACTAAGGCAACAAAGGAGTGACTCAAAAAGAAGCACAGTAAGGTTATGGAGTGGCCTAGCCAGTCTCCAGACCTTAATCCCATAGAAAATTTATGGAGGGATTTGAAGCTCTGAGTTGCCATGTGACAGCCTCAAAATCTGAATGATTTAGAGATGATCCTCAAAGAGGAGTGGACCAAAATTCCTCATCATCAACTACAAACAACATCTGACTGCTGTGCTTGCCAACAAGGGTTTTGCCACCAAGTATTAAGTGTTGTTTGCCAGAGGGATCAAATACTTATTTCTCACTGCAAAATGCAAATAAATTTATCTAATTTATACAATGTGATTTTCTTGATTTTTTTGTTTGGATATTCTGTCTCTTAATGTTAAAATTAACCTACCCTTAAAATTATAGACTGTTCATGTCTTCGTCAGTGGGAAAACTTACAAAAACAACAAGGGATCAAATAATTGTTTCCTTCGCTATATGTACCTCTGGTATAACTTCTACATCTTTTTGTATATAGTGATATAGACCGTGATGGTATCTAGGCATCTCCTAATGCATAATTATATGTACAACTGGTATAAGTTACACATCTTCTGTATACAGGGGCATATCATCTATAGCAGCGGACCATGCAAACGCTATAGTGCCCGTTAGCTGTGTTAAGGCCCAATGCCGCCCTTCCTTCCCCACTCTCCCTGCCTGTTCTCACAACTTTAATAGTATTTGCATCCTCAAAATGTAGATACCATTGAATAGAATGGGGCACCATTCAGCTTGTGTGCCTGAGACTCAGAACAGCAGGTGTGACAATGCCTGTAGATCACGTCTGCGCTGAGGAGCCTCAGATTGCACACTATTAATAGTAATAGTGTTTACATATTATTATTTGCTTAAATGTGATTACTTGTGCAAGACTGTGAGGAAAATAATGCTGTGTGGGTGGCTGTGGCAGATCATACTGAGTGGGGGGCTATGGGACAATCATAATGTGTTGGGAGCTGTGGGGAAGAATTCTACTGGATGGGAGGCTTTGGAGCCATCAAACTGCGTATAGAGTTGTGGGCCCATTAATTGTGTATAGGGGAGTTGTGGGGCCATTAAACTGTGTATAGAGAGCTGTGGGGGCATCATAATGTGTGGGAGGCTCTGGGGGCATATAATGTATATAAGTAGCTCTGATGGGAGGCACACTGGGGAATAAGTATCATACTGCATATAAGGAGCTATAGGTCAACAAAATGGGTGGATGGCTGTGGTGGAATCATACTGTATATATGGAGTTATGGGGGCATCATACTGTATTTAGTGAGCTATGGGGCAAGCGTACTGAGTATGAGGTGCTGTAGGGGCATCCTTATGTACAAAGGAAGCTGTGGTGGCTATCATACTGTGTATGAGGGGCTATAGGTGGTCATCATTCTGTACAAAGGGAAAGGTGGTGATCATCATAATGTGTGGGGGGCTGTGATGGTCATGAGACTGTGTGTATGAGGTTGAGGGATCATCATCATTTGTGTGAGGGGCTGTGGGTACATCATACTATGAGGGGGGCACTTTAAGGGCAGTATTATATTGTGTTGGGGTTGTTTGTGCGAGACAAATTATTTTGGGGTCACTGTGGGGATATTATACTGGGTTGGGGGTACTGTGGCAACATCATACTTTGCTGGAGGCACTTTGGGATTATCATGCTATTTATGTGTGAGAGTAAGACTGTGGGTTGAAATTGTGGAGGAATGAAGCCTACTCGACCATATATTTTTTTAGGGTTGTGGGGGTAGGGGTAATTAGGACTTTTTTTATTGGGCACTGTGATTTCTATGTATGCTGCCGTCTGTTTATAATGATATTGATCATGCTAGTATAATCTGGGCATCTTCTTGTATACATATGCACACCTGATATATGCCATACCTTTTCTTGTATAGAGTGATATTATCCATGCTGTCTGAACCTGGTCATGTTCTGGTATAGAAAAATATGTCAGTGTATCTATAAGGGCAAAGGATATAGAAATATTTCTAGGTTAATCAATAATTAGCTATCTCAATGTTCATTACTTCTTGGTTCACTGAACCATTCACCTGATTTGTATCTTCAAATTCTTGTCCTGAGTTTGTGTTTCCTTTATTGAGATCTTTCTTCTGTTTAATATTTTTTAGTGTTACAGGTCCATCCTTGGCATGTGGTAACATTTTTGGGGCTCTGAGATTTGTGGGTGAGATCCGCAGTGTACAGTATACTGTATGTGTCAAGGATAACAGAAGAGGCAGTTGCGCAGATCCAACCTCTGCCACCAGTTTGTCATGGATAACAGCCAAGGGGGTAGCACAGATTCCGTTGCTGCCACCAATTTTTCATGGAGAACTCCGCTGCCTCCAATCCTCAGGACAATTACACAATCAACTGACAAATGATGGACAAGGTCGTGGCTGCTTCCACTACTATGCCGGTTATTGGGGAACTCACAGTAAGGACATCTTCGCCCTGGAGGTCCCAGACGGTAAATATTGTCGTCATGTTTCCTATCATGATTTTACCTTTCTATAGAGATGAAACATGGCATAGCATCATCCATTGGAAATATTAAGTTGGAGGAGTTCTGCTGGCCTTATGGTGATGTGAATAAATGTGTTATGTTTGTCCCTCCACTACAATGCCGAAAATACATCTCCCATAAAGATCAAATGGATGCAAACCCCAATATTCACCACTGACCACTGCCTCCAAAAAGTCTGGGACCAGTGCTTTGAACATAGGAAGCGCTTGCCTTGGAAGTGTACTTCTCCACCTCTAAATAAACCAATCTGAGTTTTGGTGGCTGGTTCTCAGACCAGATCTCTGCTGTAATTACAGCAGGAGGTCCCTACTTCAATTGTGGTTGAAGTGTCAGCTCTTTCTCACTTCCCCAGTTATAACTAATCCCATAAGTTCAATGTGAGGGTGATATGTCCCCTCTCCGGAGATGTCGTTATAGATTTTAATTTTTCACTACAAAAGTATATATGATAGGTTTACTGAAAATAAGAAGAGTGAATCTGAATATGTAGAGATGTAATATGGAGGCATTTATAATTTTAGAGTTGTTATGATTGAAATAAGACACAGGTTCATCAAATTTTACATGTAATCCTAACATGTTTATCCAGAGGAAGGCAAAAATCCAATGAGGAAGTTGCTAACTGCCCCAATTTAGGAGAAAGATTCTTTCCCAACTCCACATTTGGAAATCAGACAAGTTCCCTGGATCAACGTCCCATCATAGAATTTATTACCCATAACGTATATTATTACTTTTAAGAAGTAAGGCATCCAGGCCTTCCTTGAACTTGTTTAATGAATCGACCATCACAACAGCATGTGGTAAAAAGTTCTATAATCTCACTGCTCTTACAGTAAAGAATCCATAGTCTCACTGCTTGGACAGTAAAAAATCAGTCTGTGATGATGATTCAACTGTCTTTCCTCTAGTCATAGAGGGTGCTTGTAACGGGTCTGGGAGGCGGAAACTCTGAGCTACTATACAAGGGGGCGGTCCTTGTAAGGAAGCGGGTGGTGACCAGGGAAGACGGGCAGGTAGTCACAGCAGGTGACCGGGACAGTCTCTGGGTAAACGGGCAGGTGGTCACGGCAAGTGACCGGGGCAGTCTCTGGGTGAACGGGCAGAAGGTCACAGCAAGTGACCGGGGCAGTCTCTGGGTGAACGGGCAGGAGGTCACAGCAAGTGACCGGGACAGTCTCTGGGTATAGGGTAGGTACGACCTGTGACGGCTGAGCCTCCAGGTAGGCTAGCAGGCGGATGACAGATGAGTGCTCCCAGGAGAGCAGGCGAGAGTCTCTGGAAAAGCAGGTGGTCACAGCATGTGACGGCGGAGCCTCCAGGTAGGCTAACAGGCGGATGCAGATGAGTGCTCCCAGGTGAGCAGGCGAGAGTCTCTGGATAAGCAGGTGGTCACAGCATGTGACGGCGGAGCCTCCAGGTAGGCTAACAGGCGGATGCAGATGAGTGCTCCCAGGTGAGCAGGCGAGAGTCTCTGGATAAGCAGGTGGTCACAGCATGTGACGGCGGAGCCTCCAGGTAGGCAAACAGACAGGTAGCAGATGAGCGCTCCCAGGTGAGCGGGCAAGCTGGTCCATAGACAGACTGACCGGGATAGGAAGGCAGACCGTCGAACCTCAGGCTAGCAAGCAGGTAGGAGGAATGTCAGGCAGGAAACAGACAGCAAACTGGCAGGTTTCTGGCAGGAAACTGGCAGGTAACTGGCAACGGGACCTGAGGGCTGAAGCAGAGTAGTGAACAGTGCAACAACATTGCTCGGGCACCTCCATTTTGGAGGAGGTGCCTTATATATGGTGAAGTCCTCCGGCCATTGGCCGGGGACTCCTTAGGATGGCGCGCGCGGCCCCTTTACGAGGGAGGGAGCGCGCGCGCACCCTAAGCACAGTGGCCGGGAAGGAGCGCGCGCTGCCAGCAGAGCGGGAGGAGGACGCCGGACTCGGAGCAGAGGGGTGAGGGGAACAGCGTCCCTGCCTAGCAGAGGGCAGGGACGCCGGCGCTACAGTACCCCCCCTTTAGGCCCCCCCTTTTTTAGGCCAGAGAGAAATTTAGCTAGGATGAGAGGGGCATGGATGTTCTCCCGGGGCTCCCACGTTCTCTCTTCAGGACCAAACCCCTTCCAATCTACCAGAAAAAAGGTCTTCCCTCTTACCCTTTTGGTGGCCAGAATGTTCTCTACCTCAAATTCGTTTTCAGCGGAAACCGGAGCAGGAGGCGTACCTGTAGACTTGGAAAAAGAGTTAAGTACCACAGGTTTGAGGAGAGATACATGGAAGGAGTTAGGGATCCGCAAGTTGGCCGGGAGTTTCAATTTATAGGCCACCGGGTTGATCTGACTGATGACCTCCAGAGGACCGATGAACCGAGGCCCTAACTTATAGGAAGGAATCTTGAGCCGGACATACTTGGACGAGAGCCAGACCTTATCCCCTGGACGGAATTGAGGAGGATCCAGACGTTTTTTGTCAGCATGTCTTTTCATATGCTCGGATGACAGAAGGAGTGCGGACCGGGTGCTCTCCCATATGGAGGAAAATTTGTTAACAAGAGATTCCGCAGCCGGATTGTCCACCGAGGTGGAGACGGGAAATGGGATCCGAGGATGCTGACCGAAGGCAACAAAAAACGGGGATTTGGAGGAAGATTCGCTCTCGTGATTGTTGTAAGAAAATTTGGCCCATGGCAGGAGATCCACCCAGTCTGAATGGTGGGCATTAACGAAGTGCCGGAGGTAACTGGTCAGGTTCTGATTGATCCGCTCCACTTGACCATTAGACTGTGGGTGGTAAGCGGAGGAGAAGTCCAGGGTGACATCTAGCAGTTTACAAGTGGTTCTCCAGAAGCGTGAGGTGAACTGTACCCCACGATCCGACACTATGTGGAGGGGCAGTCCATGAAGACGGAAGATGTGGCGGATAAAGTCTTTAGCCAGCTCGGGTGCAGACGGGAGGCCTGGCAGGGGAACGAAATGAGCCATCTTGGAAAAGCGGTCAGCGACCACCCAAATGACCGTACAACCGGCAGAGACGGGGAGATCAGTTATAAAGTCCATTGCTATATGCTGCCAGGGGGCAGCAGGTACTGGGAGCGGAAGGAGGCGACCGGCTGGCAGATGTCTCGGAACCTTGTTGCGGGCGCAGGACACACAGGCAGAAACAAAGTCTATTACGTCCTTGTGCAGGGTAGGCCACCAGTAGTGCCGGGTAATAAGCTGGAGGGTCTTTTTCTGACCGGCGTGGCCAGCTAGTTTTGACGAGTGACCCCAGTGTAGGATCTTCTCCCGATCAGGTACTGATACGAACGTCTTACCGGGAGGGAAACGATTTAGACTCACGGGAGCCACCTGCATTACTCTGGCGGGATCGATGATGTGTTTCGGTTCTTCCTCGAGATCAGACACCATAAAGGATCGGGATAAGGCGTCCGCCTTGATGTTTTTGTCAGCCGGGCGAAAATGAAGAACAAAATCAAAGCGAGCAAAAAACAAGGACCACCGGGCTTGGCGCGGGTTAAGTCTCTGGGCATGCTGGAGGTAAGCCAAGTTCTTGTGGTCAATGTAAATTATTACCGGGTGAAGAGCCCCTTCGAGCAGGTAACGCCACTCCTCCAATGCCAGCTTGATGGCCAATAACTCTCGATCTCCTATGGAATAGTTGCGCTCAGAAGAGGAGAAGAGTTTGGAGAAGAAGCCACAAGTTACCATTCTCCCGGAAGACGATTTTTGGGTAAGTACCGCTCCGGCTCCAGAGGAGGAGGCGTCAACCTCCAGGAAGAACTGCTTGTTGCCATCAGGGCGATGCAGCACCGGGGCGGAAGAGAAGGCCTGTTTTAAGGAAAGAAAGGCCTCCTCTGCTTCGGGCGGCCACTCTCTGGGATTAGTGCCCTTACGGATGAGCGCGGAAATTGGGGCAGTCCGGGAAGAGAAGTGCGGTATGAAGAGGCGGTAGTAGTTGGCGAAGCCCAGGAACCGCTGAATGGCCTTCAACCCCTCCGGTCGAGGCCACTTCTCGATGGCAGACAGTTTCTCAGGATCCATTCGTAGGCCGGTCTGAGAAATTATGTAGCCCAAAAACGGAAGCGAGGTCTGCTCAAAGAGGCACTTCTCATATTTAGCGAAGAGGTGGTTCTGCCTGAGCCTGAGCAGGACCTGACGAACATCCCTCCGGTGAGTCTGGAGATCCGGAGAGAAGACCAAGATGTCGTCCAGGTACACCACCACGCAGGAGTAGAGAAGGTCCCGCAAGATGTCATTGACCAACTCTTGAAAGACGGCGGGAGCGTTACAGAGACCGAAGGGCATTACCAGATATTCATAGTGGCCGTCCCGGGTGTTGAATGCCGTTTTCCATTCATCCCCCTGACGGATACGGACCAGGTTGTACGCCCCACGAAGGTCCAGTTTGGTGAAGATTCTAGCCCCCCTCAGACGATCAAATAATTCCAGAATGAGCGGAAGGGGGTACTTATTCTTCACCGTGATCTGGTTTAGGCCTCTATAGTCTATACAGGGACGGAGAGAGCCGTCCTTCTTTTTAACAAAGAAGAAGCCTGCTCCCGCCGGGGAGGTAGATTTCCGGATAAATCCCTGGGCCAGATTCTCCTCAATATACTCGGACATAGACCGGGTCTCAGCAGCGGACAATGGGTAAATACGCCCATGGGGAGGAGTAGTACCGGGTAACAGGTCGATAGGGCAGTCGTATGGTCTATGAGGGGGTAGTGTCTCTGCCTCCTTTTTATTAAAGACATCAGCATATGACCAATAAGGAATCGGAAGTCCAGGTAGATTAGCTGGGGTAGGAGAAGGACGGACGGGATGGACGGGAACCAGACAAGACTTATGACAGTCCTGTCCCCAGCGAAGGACCTCTCCGGTCTGCCAGTCAAGCCCGGGTGCATGTCTCTGGAGCCAAGGTAGGCCTAGCAAGAGGGCGTGAGAGAGTCCAGGCAGAACATGAAAGGAGATACTCTCAGAATGCAGCATTCCCACCTGTAGAGTAATGGATTCGGTGATGAGTTGGATGGGACGTTGTAAGAGACCCCCATCCACGGCAGCAACAGACAAGGGTACAGCCAGAGGTTTGGTGGGGATGCGGTATTTCTCTACCAGGGACTGTGAAATAAGATTCCCGGCTGCTCCAGAGTCAAGTTGGACTAGTTCGAAATAACGGTTCTCCCTGCAGACGATTGAGACTGATAGCAGCAGAGATGGAGAGGATTTATTCTTGTCTAGGTCGACCTCTCTGAGCGAACCTAGACACAGGCGTTTCCCGACCTCTCCGGGCAGGTACGGATCCGGTGCTCCTTACTGCCACAGTAGAAGCAGCTCCCCTCGGCACGGCATAAGTCCTGACGGGTTTTGACCATCTTGGTCTGGTCGACCTGCATAGGCTCTGGAGGGTGTACCTGGGGAGAAACGGAGGGGGTGACGGGTTTCTGGAAGGAAGGAGCTAGACGTGGAAACCTCCTATCACGGGTGACCTCTTTGGCACGCTCCTGGAACCGTAGGTCAATCCGGGTGGCAAGAGTTATTAAATCATCGAGAGTGGTAGGAATGTCCCGACCGGCGAGTTCATCTTTAATACGGCCGGACAGACCCTCCCAGAAGACAGAGACCAGAGCGTCGTTATCCCAGGCCAGCTCCGAGGCAAGGGTACGGAACCGTATGGCATATTGGCCCACGGTGAGACTTCCCTGACGGAGGCGTAGCAGAGACGATGCGGATGAGGTCTTCCGTCCAGGTTCGTCGAAGACTTTCCGAAAAGCCGTGAGAAAGGCAGGCAAGTCGGACACCAGGGGGTCTCCTCTCTCCCATAGAGGATTCAGCCAAGCCAGTGCCTCCCCCGTGAGATGGGACATGATGAAGGCTACTTTGGCCCGGTCGGAATTAAACTGGTGGGACAGGAGTTCAAAGTGCAGGGTGCACTGGTTTATGAAGCCCCGAGCCTGAGCGGGGTCGCCTCCGAAGCGAGGAGGTGCAGAAAGCCGGGGTCCGGGGCAGGATGCCATGGTACTGGTGGGCAGCGGCGCTGCCAGGCTGCGAGTCATGACACTAGCGGTGGTTGCTGGTGGAGCAGTCAGAGTGTCCAGGCGTGAATTGACACTACGCAGGTGACTCAGGATGGACTCCTGTTGGGACCTCTGACGGGACAGTTCATGACATAGGTCCGAGAGCGAGGGAGCTTGGGTACCACCGGGTTCCATGGCCCGAGCAAACTGTAACGGGTCTGGGAGGCGGAACCTCTGAGCTACTATACAAGGGGGCGGTCCTTGTAAGGAAGCGGGTGGTGACCAGGGAAGACGGGCATGTAGTCACAGCAGGTGACCGGGACAGTCTCTGGGTAAACGGGCAGGTGGTCACGGCAAGTGACCGGGGCAGTCTCTGGGTGAACGGGCAGAAGGTCACAGCAAGTGACCGGGGCAGTCTCTGGGTGAACGGGCAGGAGGTCACAGCAAGTGACCGGGACAGTCTCTGGGTATAGGGTAGGTACGACCTGTGACGGCTGAGCCTCCAGGTAGGCTAGCAGGCGGATGACAGATGAGTGCTCCCAGGTGAGCAGGCGAGAGTCTCTGGAAAAGCAGGTAGTCACAGCATGTGATGGCGGAGCCTCCAGGTAGGCTAACAGGCGGATGCAGATGAGTGCTCCCAGGTGAGCAGGCGAGAGTCTCTGGATAAGCAGGTGGTCACAGCATGTGACGGCGGAGCCTCCAGGTAGGCTAACAGGCGGATGCAGATGAGTGCTCCCAGGTGAGCAGGCGAGAGTCTCTGGATAAGCAGGTGGTCACAGCATGTGACGGCGGAGCCTCCAGGTAGGCAAACAGACAGGTAGCAGATGAGCGCTCCCAGGTGAGCGGGCAAGCTGGTCCATAGACAGACTGACCGGGATAGGAAGGCAGACCGTCGGACCTCAGGCTAGCAAGCAGGTAGGAGGAATGTCAGGCAGGAAACAGACAGCAAACTGGCAGGTTTCTGGCAGGAAACTGGGAGGTAACTGGCAACGGGACCTGAGGGCTGAAGCAGAGTAGTGAACAGTGCAACAACATTGCTCGGGCACCTCCATTTTGGAGGAGGTGCCTTATATATGGTGAAGTCCTCCGGCCATTGGCCGGGGACTCCTTAGGACGGCGCGCGCGGCCCCTTTAAGAGGGAGGGCGCGCGCGCGCACCCTAAGCACAGTGGCCGGGAAGGAGCGCGCGCTGCCAGCAGAGCGGGAGGAGGACGCCGGACTCGGAGCAGAGGGGTGAGGGGAACAGCGTCCCTGCCTAGCAGAGGGCAGGGACGCCGGCGCTACAGTGCTCCTTTGTCAGTGAGTTGCCAGGTCAAAGCAGAAGTAGATGGGACTGTGTGGACAATAGACCCAGGGAGGCAGAGGCTTGGGAAGTGCCTTTTCCATGCCCAGAGCACTTGAGACTTAGTTGTATAAGAATTAAAACTTTGATTTTTCAGTTGTCAGCAAGCAACAGATTGCGTCAGTAGGGTATGGATGAGACTATTTTTCAGAGAGTAACATGACCATATAAACAGTTTAGGGGAACAAGAGAGTGGATCATGCTGACAGTTTCCATTTCAAAGGTTGCATTAGTTCTCATTAACATGGCTCTTTTATTCTTGTCTATGGATTGTTCTGGTATTTTCTTGAATAGGGCTAAGCCAACACAAAATAGCGGGGCAATGTTTCTGGATAAATGTGTTTCTCAAATTTCAACTTGCTTAATTATCTTCTTTTCTGCTTCTGCACTTATGGCATTTAACATTATCACATATTTCTTTATATAAGAAAATATTTTTTTTATCTCCAGAAGCAAAATGAATATAAAAAATACACAAAAACTTGCCAACAGTTTTCAGAAAAATGTGTGACCCTCTCCTCCTTATGTAACAGTAAGTTCTCTTTACTTTGCGTTGTTTGTCTTCCTTGTACAACAAATTTTTGTATTTTTCAGATATATTTTCGCTGTGCTCATAGTATTAACTCCCCTGTGCACATTTCACATGCATGATCATATAACACCTTTATAGCTGGGCTTAATGGCACAGATTTCAGGATACGTATCCATCACTGTTTGAAGTACTGCCATTAGTTACTTGATCATTTAATTCGTGGTAATTGGATCTATTGCAACCAGACACTTATATGCCACCTTCCAAAATCTTTGAAGTGAAACTTAAATGTTACTTTGACAAAAAAAATTCTTAGCAGCTGACTTGTGACTAAATAACATGAAAAAGTTTAGGGAATTTATAGCATTTCTTTATTAATTTCTGTGCATTTATTTATTTTTGTATCATTATTTAAGGGTATTTTTTGCTTTTTTTCATTGAGTTGAAAAGATTATCACTAGTGTTGAGCGAGCACTAAAATGCTCGGGTGCTCGAAGCTCGGGCCGAGCTCACCGTGATACTCGGGTGCTGGACCAGAGCAACAAGCCCAATGTTAGTCTATGGGAGCATTTTTGCGGCGGCACCCCCGGCAGTCTGTAGAAAGCCTAAAAAGTGCCCAAAACGATAGTGACAGTGCTCAAAAGACATGGGGACAGCATGAGCATCGCCCCAGGAAGCATTTCTGACCACCAGGTCACTGCTGTCAACAACGTGGTCAGAGGTATTAAACCACTTTAACGGGCTCACAAAAAAACGTTCAAAAACGAAACTGAAACGGTTTTCCTGTGAAATATGTTAAGGAACTTCCTTTCCAGGGTAAAGACTTGTGTATAAGGTAAAATAAATAACTAAAAACAAAAATACTCCTCCACACCTTGGGCTATGTTCACAAGTAGTATTTTTTATGCGTTTTTGCACTTTTGTATTGCTTTCAACTGTGACAAATGCATTCACCGGGAAATGTCATTTTAACATTTTACAATCTTATCTGGCCATGTGCTGTGTGACACATGCATACAGTGCTGAAAAGACATGGGAACAGCATGGGGAAGACCCCTGGAAGCATCTCTGACACCCAGGTCACTGCCTAAAAGTGTGCCCATCAGAAGTGATCCTTTCCGCATCAGAAGATGCAGACTTGCAACTAGCCCCGTGCAAGTCCTTGTACCAGGGCAGTGTTCCATTGGACCTCCCCCATTCCTTGCAATGCAAGCGCAAGTGTGCAGCCTGCCACCCACCCACCCCCAGGCTGCAATACTATACTGCTAGCTAGCTTGCACTTGAAATGGGGCCTTTAGTTTGGAGGAGGCCAAAGCTGGCCACTACCTCATGGCTGCTTCGGCAGCGAGGTATCCATACTCCGTCCCCAGCCGCCCGGCGGCCGGGTGTCCACACACGGTCCCCAGCCGCATCTATTTCTCCTTGAAACTTCCCCCACACTTTTCTTAGCCCGGCCTGCTTTAGGGCAGCATTGGACGAGCACACCAGAGAGCCAGACTCCTCCGGTGGGCCCTGGCTTCTCCATCAGGGGAGTTGAGAGTGCCAAGGTGAGGCGCATGATGATGATGATGATAGAAGTTAGCATCTGCTTTGTTTTCTTGGAATGCAAGCGTAAGTGTGCAACCTGCCACCCACCCCCAGGCTGCAATACCATACTGCTAGCTTGCACTTGAAATGGGGCCTTTTAGTTTGGAGGAGGCCGAAGCTGGCCACTACCTCATAGCTGCTTTGGCAGCGAGGTATCCATACTCAGCCCCCAGCAGCCCAGCGGCCGGGTATCCACACTCGGTCCCCAGCCGCCAGGGGGCGGCCGGGTGTCCATACTCGGTCCCCAGCCGCCCCGTGACCAGGTGTCCACACACGGTCCCCAGCCGCCCCTATTTCTCCTTGAAACTTCCCCCACACTTTTCTTAGCCTGGCCTGCTTTAGGGCAGCATTGGACGAGCCCACCAGAGAACCAGACTCCTCCGGTGGGCCCTGGCTTCTCCATCAGGGGAGTTGAGAGTGCCAAGGTGAGGAACATGATGATGATGATAGAAGTTAGCGTCTGCTTTGTTTTCTTGGAATGCAAGTGCATGTATGTAGTAGCGGCTAGGCCTGAGGTGGTCAGCGTTTTGGCGCATATCCTACCTCCTCCGAGGACTGCTGGATGTTTTCCTGCTACTATCCCAGTTATATGACTCCCGTTAAAACAAAGCTTCAGGTGATGAATGATGGATGAGGTGGTGGCAAAGGAGAAAGAGCAGGAGGAACAGGGACCATTCACATCAATATCAGGCCAGTCAGCCACACATGTCTTGTAGGATATGCTTCTGTACCAAAAGGAGCGGTTCGGCTACACAGTTATAGGGCATGCAGTGAGTGCAATGCCTACCAAAAATTTCGAGGCACTCCAATGCCCCTTGGAAGTGACATGGAAGTGAGAGGGCCTTAACTAAACCGTTTTTTCCATTTATAGCAACTGGGTCTCCTGTGCACTGTTGGCCTAAGCAGTGAATGGCAGGCTTTCCAAAAATTATGAGGAACTGCAATGCCCCTTAAAACAGACGTGGATTACAGCATACTAAAAACCTTCTACCCATTATTGGGGAGTGGGTCTCCCTTAGTGTTCGCCTATGCATTGAAAAACAAAAGCTGACTAAAATTAGGAGGAAATGCAATGCCCGTTGAAAGAATGGTGGAGGTCGCAGTAGAATAAAAAGACAATATCAATGCCCCTTGGAAAAGTGGTGAAGGTCGCAGTAGCTTAACAAGACGGTTTTAATGCCCCTTGGAAAAGACATGGAGGTTGCAGTAGCTTAACAAGACAGTTTTAATGCCACTTGGAAAAATGGTGGAGGTTGCAGTAGCTTAACAAGACGGTTTTAATGCCCCTGGGGAAAGTGGTGGAGGTCGCAGTAGCTTAACAAGACACTTTTAATGCCCCTTGGAAGAGACGTGGAGGTCGCAGTAGCTTAACAAGATGGTTTTAATGCCCCTTGGAAGAGACGTGAAGGTCGCAGTTGTTAAACAAGACGGTTTTAATGCCCCTTGGAAGAGACGTGGAGGTCGCAGTGGAATAAAAAGACAATATCAATGCCCCTGGGAAAAGTGGTGGAGGTTGCAGTAGCTTAACAAGACGGTTTTAATGCCCCTTGGAAGAATGGTGGAGGTCGCAGTGGAATGAAAAGACAATATCAATGCCCCTGGGAAAAGACGTGGAGGTCGCAATAGCTTAACAAGACGGTTTTAATGCCTTTGAAAGAGACGTGGAGGTTGCAGTAGCTTAACAAGATGGTTTTATGCCCCTTGGATGAATGGTGGAGGTCGCAGTAGCTTAACAAGACAGTTTTAATGCCCCTTGGAAGAATGGTGGAGGTCACAGTAGCTTAACAAGACGGTTATAATGCCCCTGGGGAGAGTGGTGGAGGTCGCAGTAGTTTAACAAGAAGGTTTTAATGCCCCTTGGAAGAGACATGGAGGTTGCTACTAATTCCCCTTGGAAGAGACGTGGAGGGTGCAGTAGCTTAACAAGATGGTTTTAATGCCCCTTGGAAGAATGGTGGAGGTCGCAGTAGCTTAACAAGACAGTTTTAATGCCCCTGGGGAAAGTGGTGGAGGTCGCAGTAGCTTAACAAGACGGTTTTAATGCCCCTTGAAAGAGTCGTGGAGCTTGCAGTAGCTTAACAAGATGGTTTTAATGCCCCTTGGAAGAGACGTAGAGGTCGCAGTGGAATAAAAAGACAATATCAATGCCCTTGGGAAAAGTAGTGGAGGTCGCAGTAGCTGAACAAGACGGTTTTAATGCCCCTTGGAAGAGACGTGGAGGTTGCAGTAGCTTAACAAGACGGTATTAATGCCCCTTGGAAGAGACGTGGAGGTTGCAGTAGCTTAACAAGACGGTTTTAATGCCCCTTGGAAGAGACATGGAGGTTGTAGTAGCTTAACAAGACGGTTTTAATGCCCCTTGGAAGAATGGTGGAGGTCACAGTGGAATAAAAAGACAATATCAATGCCCCTTGGAATAGACGTGGAGGTTGCAGTAGCTTAACAAGACGGTTTAAATGCCCCTTGGAAGAGCCATGCAGTACAGCATCTTAAAAACATTATTCCCATTATTGGGGAGTGGGTCTCCCATAGTCTTTGCCTATGCCTTCCAAGCAAAAGCTGCCAAAAATTAGGACGGAGGAACTTGCAATGCTGGCAAACAAGAGTCATGCAGTACAGCATCTTAAAAACATTATTCCCATTATTGGGGAGTGGATCTCCCATAGTCTTTGCCTATGCCTTCCAAGCAAAAGCTGCCAAAAATTAGGACGGAGGAACTTGCAATGCTGGCAACACGGACCAAGGTCACTCTGGTGGTATAGTGGTGATGGAGGCTGAGGATAATAAGAAGAGCAAAATACAGACGAAATGAGGAAGCGTATACCCATGTGTGGGTGTGAAGCTGTGCATGGGAATACACCTCCCGAAATAACACAGTGGATTTGACTTTATGTTACTCTGCTGTCATTTGGTGGTGATGAGAAGTCTGGCCCAATCCAGCCCTTGTTCATTTTGATAAGGGTCAGCTTGTCAGCATTGTCAGCTGACAGGCGAGTGCGCTTATCTGTTATAATTCCCCCAGTGGCACTAAAAACATGCTCTGATAACACGCTAGCGGCAGGGCAGGCCAGCACCTCCAAGGCGTACAGAGTGAGTACATTCCAAGTGTCCAGCTTGGATACCCAAAAATTAAAAGGCACAGAGGAATCACGGAGAACGCTGGTACGGTCGGCAAGGTACTCCCTCACCATCTTTTGAAACTTTCCACTCCTTGTGAGAGTACCCCGCGCCTCAGGGCCTGTAAGCTGGGCGGGTCTCAGAAAACTGTCCCAGAATGTTGACAGTGTTCCCCTGCCTCTGCTGGATTGGAGTTGCATCTCTCTCGCCTGTACACCTTGGTTGGGCAAAGAACTGTGACCTCTGCCGCTAGCGTGTTCAGATGGGAATTTTTTTAACAGTTCTGCAACAAGGGCCTTCTGGTACTGCCCCATTTTTGTAGACCTCTCCACCTCAGGAATAAGAGAGTGAAAGTTCTCCTTGTAGCGGGGGTCTAAAAGTGTCATCAACCAGTAATGACTGTCACCCAACATTTTGACAACGCGAGGGTCACGGTTAAGGCAGCGTAACATAAAGTCAGCCATGCGTGCCAGACTGGTAACGGGCAAGACTTCCATGTCCTCACCAAGATGACGACTGACCATGCTCTCCTACTCCTCCCCCCCCCCCGGTCCTCAGGCCACCCACGCTGAACCGACGGTATGACAGTTGTACAGGTACTACCGTCTACAGCGCATGATACAAGCTCCTGTTCTTCCTCATCCTCCTCTCCCTCATTGTCCCCCAAAAGCACGTTGGGATGAGATGAGACTGGGCTGTGTGTAATCGCCCGCTACGGCTTCTTGATCCATCTCATCATACTCTGGCTGCAATGTCTCCTCTTTAATTCTCTGCAGAGAGCGTTGCAAAAGACAGACAAGTGGGATGCTGACGCTAATGATGGAGTCATCGCATCTCACCATCTTGGTGGACTCCTCAAAGTTTGTCAGGATAGTACATATGTCAGACATCCAGGTCCACTCCTGAGGTCTTTTGTGTGGAGTCTGACCTGAATATCGACAGCCTTGTTGCAGCTGGTGTTATGTTCTGCTACCAGAGCTAAGGAAAGAGAAGAGATCTGTCCCTACGATAGAACTCAGCTTAATCCCTACGATGTAACAGGGGACCTGATCCTGCGATCAGACCTGCTAAAGTCCTAAGCTAGTCTGTACGTAGACCTATAGATGTGGGGAAGGAATCCCTACAAGTACTAAGGACTGGGAGGAATATGGGACACCTCCTAACAGAAATAGTAGCAGACAGACGAACAAACAAAATATATAGAACATAGAGGTCAGTAGACCAAGCAAACTAACAGAGCAAGACACAGAGCACAGGCTAGCTAGAAAGTAGATATACAATGAAGTCCAGCAAAGCCAGAAGGGCGGAGCAGGATTAAATAGGCCAACAAGGTCATGTGACCAGCAAAGGAAAAAAGACCTAAGAGCAAGGTTCTAACAGTACCCCCCCTTCTAAGAGGATCCTCCGGATCCCCTAGGACCAGGCTTATCAGGAAATCTCCTGTGAAACGCTCTGATAAGTCTGGACGCGGAAACATCATCCGACCTCACCCAAGAGTTATCCTCGGGACCGAAACCTTTCCAGGCCACAAGATACTGCAAACTACCTCTATACCGTCTAGAGTTAAGGATGCGAGAAATTTCATATTCCCCGTCCTCCACCACCGGAAGAACAGAGGCAGAGGCGTCACAATCCGATACAACAGCTTTTTTCAACAGAGAGACATGAAATACCGGATTAATTCTCCAGGAGGTAGGAACCTCCAACCTAACAGAAGATTGGTTGACAACCTGAAGCACCTTAAAGGGCCCTACAAACTTGGGACCCAATTTCTTTGAAGGAATCCTCAACCGCAGATTCCTAGAGGACAACCAAACCATGTCACCAACAGCGAACAAAACCTCCTGTCGTTTCCTATCAAAGTAGTCTTTAGATTTTCTGTTGGCCTCCTGAAGATTACCATGCACATCCGTCCAAACTCTCTCCAAATCACCGGAAAAATTCTCCTCCTCAGGCACGGCAGATCCCAACTTGGAGAACGACCCAAACGACGGATGTCTCCCAGAACAACAAAAAAAAGGCGAACAACCAGCAGAAGAAGATGTATGATTGTTCAGAGCAAATTCAGCAAGTGGCAGAAACTCAGACCACCCCTCTTGATTGTCTGCCACAAAACAACGCAAGAACTGCTCAACATCCTGTTTTTTCCTTTCTGTCTGGCCATTAGATTCAGGATGATATCCGGACGAGAACGACAAATGAACTCCCAACCTATCACAAAAGGCACGCCAAAAACGAGCCACGAACTGAGGACCCCTGTCAGAAACAATGTCAGTAGGAACGCCATGAAGTCTGACAATTTCCTTGACAAAGGCCTTAGCGAGAGTTTTAGCGCAGGGCAGTTTGACGAAAGGAACCAAGTGACACATCTTGCTAAAACGGTCCACGACCACCCAGATGACAGTAAAACCCTCAGAGGGGGGAAGGTCAGTTATAAAGTCCATAGCCAAATGTGTCCAAGGAGCACTGGGAACCTCCAAAGGACAAAGCAACCCCGCAGCAGGAGTATGTGAGGACTTAGATCTAGCACATATAGTACATTGACGCACCCACTTAATGACTTCCTTCTGCCATCCAGGCCACCAAAAACTGCGACCCACCAGTCTCTTGGTCTCAGAGATTCTGGGATGACCTGCCAACCGAGATTCGTGACACTCAACAAACAAATCTCTCCTAAAGGTCCCAGGCACAAACAACCTCCCATGAGGAGTGTTAGAAGGGGCATTCTCCTGTGCTTTAAGAATCTCATTTTCCAAAACGGAGTCCAAAGCAGCTATCACAACACCTTCTTGTAAAATGTTCTCCTCTTTCTCAGCACCGACTATGGGAGAAAAACTGCGAGACAAGGCATCCGCCTTAACATTCTTAGTACCAGGGATGTAAGTAACGGAGAAATTAAATCGCGAGAAAAACAGTGCCCACCTAGCCTGACGGGCATTCAGGCGCTTGGCAGCATCAAGATATATCAGATTTTTATGATCCGTAAGAACCTGAACGGGAAATTCCGCACCTTCCAAGAAGTGGCGCCAGTGTTCAAATGCGAGTTTAATAGCCAATAATTCCCGATTACCAATATCGTAATTCAGTTCAGTCTCCGAAAAATTTTTTGAAAAAAAGGCACAGGGATGTAATCCATCACCGTTATCCTGAGACAATACTGCGCCAACCCCCACAGAGGAAGCATCAACCTCAACCAAAAACGGCCTAGTAACATCAGGCTGCATAAGGATGGGAGCAGAGGTGAACCTCTCCTTGAGATACACAAAAGCTTCAATGGCCTCAGAAGACCACTGAACCGCATCAGCACCTTTCCTGGTGAGATCAGTCAGAGGTTTGACAATACTAGAAAAATTTTTTATGAATTTTCTGTAGTAATTGGCGAAACCCAAAAACCTCTGTATCGATTTCAAACCAATAGGCCTAGGCCATTCCTGCACAGCCTGAACCTTAACCGGATCCATCTCAAAACCTTTGCTGGAGATAATGTAGCCCAAAAAACTAATTCTCTGTACAGCGAACTCACATTTCTCCAGCTTAGCAAAAAGCGAATTGTCCATTAATAACTGTAATACCTCACGCACGCTCCGCCAATGAGACTCCAGATCTGGCGAATAAATCAAAATGTCATCCAAATACACAACCACATTTTTACCGATCAAAGGTCTAAGGATGTCATTAATCAGATTCTGAAAAAATGCAGGAGCATTAGTAAGACCAAAAGGCATAACCAGATTCTCAAAATGACCCACAGGAGTGTTAAAAGCAGTCTTCCATTCATCACCCTCCTTCATGCGCAACAGATTGTATGCCCCCTTAAGGTCAATTTTAGAGAACCACTTGGCCCCCATTAACTGGTTAAACAGATCAGGAATCAATGGCAGTGGGTAAGGATTGCGTACAGTAATTTTGTTAATCTCACGAAAATCCAGACAAGGATGTAAACCGCCGTCCTTTTTTTTTACAAAAAAAAATCCAACCGCCACAGGAGACTTAGAGGGCCTAATGTGACCGGCGGCCAAACTTGTCTGTATGTATTCCTCCAAAGCCTTCCTCTCAGGAATAGTAAGGTTAAATAAACGACTTGTAGGAAGAGTCGCTCCAGGGACAAATTCAATAGAACAATCATAGTCTCTATGGGGAGGCAAAACCTGCGATTCCTTCTCAGAAAAAACTCTCCAAAAATCCTGAATAGGAACAGGCAATTCTCCCCTATCCAAAGCTGCAATACGCCCGTTACAACACTTGTCATAACATTTATGGCTCCAGGATTTAATTTCACTGGTAGACCAATCCAGTACAGGATTGTGAAATTTTAACCAGGGCAATCCCAATATTACTGGAGAAGGCAAGTTATTCAAAACTACCAAATCCAATTTCTCATGGTGAACACCATTAATAGTGAGAGGAAATTCACAGACCTTGAGAGTAATATTCTTCAAAGGGGAACCATCCACAGAAACCACAGCAATGGGGGATGATAAAGGTTCAGGTTTTAAATTGAGTCTTTCCACGAATCCCCCATCAATTACATTCAGAGTAGACCCGCAATCAACAAACACCCGAAATTCCATTAATTTTTTCTGAGCAATCGTGGAAGCAGCTAAAAATATACCCTTGGAATTTAAACAGGCAATACGGGCGTGACTGACCATTTTTTTTCTTTCTTCATACGAAGCTCACAGCCTTTAATCAAATGACCAGATTTTCCGCAATAGAAACACAAGCCTTCAGAAAATCGACGATCTTTTTCTTGAGAGCGAGGTGCCACCGATCCAATCTCCATCGGTTCACCACTGTTAGTACACACATTCTCATAACCAGAAACTGACATAGCAGAGGATTTGCTCTCATTAACCCTTGCACGCAGTCTTCTATCCACCCGTATAGCTAATTGCATAGCCTGTTGCAAATCTTCAGGTGTAGGATAAGCAATTAGCAGGTCTTTAACCCTTTCACTGAGCCCAGCAAGAAATAGACTTTTCAGAGCAGAATCGTTCCACCCTGATTGAGTAGACCAACGACGGAAATGAGTACAATATTTTTCCACATTACCTGATCCTTGTTTTAAACGTCTCAACTCAGTCTCAGCTGATGCGACATGGTCAGGATCATCATATAATAGTCCCAAAGCAGAAAAAAAACTATCCACTGATCTGAAGCATGAATCACTAGGTTGCAAAGAAAAGGCCCACTCCTGAGGCTCTTTGCGCAAAAGTGACATTATGAACCCTACGCGCTGGGATTCATCCCCAGAGGACTTAGGTCTCAAACGAAAATACAATAAGCAAGCATTTTTAAATGAAAAAAATTCTCGGTGTTCACCAAAAAATAAATCCGGCAAACATACCTTAGGCTCCAAGAAATGTGCTCCAGGACAGTTACTCACGTGCTGACGGAGCTCGGCCACCTCCAGAGAGAGTCCCTGCAGGCGATGAACCAAATCCTGAACCGACACCATGATGGAACAGAAAAATCTTTCCTTAGAGAATTTGCTGGCTGGACTTACTGTTATGTTCTGCTACCAGAGCTAAGGAAAGAGAGGAGATCTGTCCCTACGATAGAACTCAGCTTAATCCCTACGATGTAACAGGGGACCTGATCCTGCGATCAGACCTGCTAAAGTCCTAAGCTAGTCTGTACGGAGACCTATAGATGTGGGGAAGGAATCCCTACAAGTACTAAGGACTGGGAGGAATATGGGACACCTCCTAACAGAAATAGTAGCAGACAGACGAACAAACAAAATATATAGAACATAGAGGTCAGTAGACCAAGCAAACTAACAGAGCAAGACACAGAGCACAGGCTAGCTAGAAAGTAGATATACAATGAAGTCCAGCAAAGCCAGAAGGGCGGAGCAGGATTAAATAGGCCAACAAGGTCATGTGACCAGCAAAGGAAAAAAGACCTAAGAGCAAGGTTCTAACAGCTGGTACTCCACAACAGTTCTCTTCTGCTCACAAATCCTTTGCAACATGTGGAGGGTAGAGTTCCAACGTGTGGGGACATCACACAGCAAGGGCGGCGGAAGCTGTAGCCGACTTCCGAAAATGAACTGACAGGCGGCGTACTTTGATGAGCAGATCTGACAACTCGGGGTACAATTTAAGAAACTGCTGAACCACGAGGTTAAGCACATGAGCCAGGCATGGTACTTGTGTGATCTCGCCTCGCCTCAGAGCCGCCACCAGTTTACGGCCATTGTCACACACGACCATGCCTGGATGTAGGTTCAGCGGTCTCAGCCACAGTTCTGCCTGCTCTTTCACAGCTGTCTACAACTCACAAGCAGTGTGAGGTTTCTCACCTAAGCTTATGAGTTTCAACACAGCCTGTTGCCACTTGGCTGAGGCAGTACTGCAGTGCTTCCAGCTTGTAACTGATGTGGTGATACCTGAGATGGAGGCTGAACATGAGGAGGAGGAGGATGATGTGCAGGAGCTGTACACTGTGGGGGCAACTCTGAATGACATAGGGCCCGCAATCCTCGGTGTGGGGAGGATGTGTTCTGTCCCAAGGTCCGACTGGGTCCTGACTTCCACTATGTTTACCCAGTGTGCCAAAAGCACTTGTCCACGTATCCGTTGTCAGGTGGACTCTCCCAGTAACTGTGTTGTTGAAGGCACGGCAGATGTTTTGGGACATGTGCTTGTGTAGTGTGGGGATGGCACACCGGGCAAAATAGTGTCAGCTGGGGACCGAGTACCAAGGGACGGCCACCGCCATAAGGTTGCAGAAGGATTCCGTCTTCACCAGCCTAAAAGGCAGCATTTCCAACGCAAGCAGTCGTGAAATGTACAAATTTAGGACTGTGGCCTGTGGGGCGTTGGCTGCGAATTTGCGCTTTCGTTCAACGCTCTGGGATATGGACAATTGAACGCTGCGGTGGGATGTGGACGTGGACGTTGATGCTGTTTCTTGAGAAACTGCCATAACAAGTGATGTCTGAGAAGAGGGGGCATCTTTGCATGCAGTATGGACAGGGGATTGCCTTGCACGCACAACAGGTGGTTCTATCACACGCACAACAGTGGAAGAAGTAGTGGTGACACCCGCTGACACTGGTCATGGACCCTGGGGTTTGCCCCACAAAGTCGGGTACTTTGCTGCCATGTGCGTGATCATGCTGGTGGTGGTCAGGCTGGTAGTTTTGTCACCCCTGCTGATGCTGGCATGGCAGGTGGTACAAATGGCCTTTTTGGGGTTATCAGCAGAGTCTTTAAAAAAATTCCAGACAGGCAACGTCCCTCGTGTTGGTGTTACGGGGAACTGTTGCCCGCCTTCTGTGTGCGGCTACCACACTGCTTCTTCCTACCTGTTGGGGTACTCTGCCTCCCTCCCCTTGTGTGCTGCTGGCCTCACTCTGCGTGTCCTCCTGCCACGTTGGGTCATTTACTAGATCATCCACCACCTCCTCCTCTTCCACTTGCGCACCACGATCCTCCCCCTCACTTCGTGGCATCTGTGTCTCGTCATCGTCGACCTCTTATGACAAATTGCCAGCGTCGACTTCCTGTGGCTGTGGTTGTTCAAATATTTGGGCATCGCTACATGGGATCTCCTCTTCCACCACTTCAAGCGGAGCAGGCGAGGGGCACAAATAGGGAAATGGACCAGTGAACAGCTCTACAGAGTGTCCAAGTGTGGGATCAGTTACTGTCTGACGACACTCGGCATGGTGGGTGGAAGGAGCATCAGGGTGAGGAGGAGTATGCGGTCGAGACTCACGGCTAATAAAACTTAACAGTGTGGAAGACAGACCGGAGGTGATGGTGCCCAGGTAACTGGAAGTATTATCTGCTATCCAATTAATAACCTGTTCACACTGATCAGTTCGCAATACTGGTGTTGTAGTGTGCTTCCCTAGTAATTCGGTCAAGAAGTGGGAGCGAGGAGATGTGGCTGTTGGTTGTGGCACATTTTCAACTTGGCCACGGCCCCGTCCTCTACACGCACCATCACCAGAACGTCCAGTTCCACGTCCCTTGCCACGCGCCTTGCCCAATGTAAATGAAGTAAAATAGCTTACACTCGCACTATCAATGGATAAATGGTAATAAAAAGGAGATTAGAACCGTGGAAGAGGAAAACCACAGTTCTATTTGTCTGGCCTACACCAGAATCTTTTAAACAGATATATTTGTGACTGAACAGACAGGGAGACATTATTACTGTTTTTTTTTACGTAAAACAGGCCAAAAGCTGGATAATGCAGAGATTTGAACCATGGAACTGCAAAACCACAGTTCTAATTTACTGGCGTATACCAGACTTTTTTAAATAGATACATTTGGGGCTGAACAGTGAGCGACACACTCAAACTGTTTTGTTTATGTAAAACAGACCCAAAAGTGGATAATACAGATATTTGACCCGTGGAACTGCAAAACCACAGTTCTATTTTTCTGGCCTACACCAGAATCTTTTAAACAGAGATATTGGTGTCTGAACAGTCAGGGAGACACTATTACATTTTTTTTATGGCAAAAATTGCCAAAAGTAGGATAATACAGAGATTTGACTCGTGGAACTGCAAAACCACAGTTATAGCTATGTGGCGTACACCAGACTCTTTTAAACAGATATATTGGTGTCTGAACGGTCAGGGATGTTAGAACTCTCCTGTTAGGTTTTTTCTATCTTGCTGGTCACATGACCTTGTTTGCCTATTTAATCCTGCTCCACCCTCCTGGCCTTGCTGGACTTCATTGTAATTTCTACTCTTAAGTTAGCCTGGTGCTTAGTTACCTTTCTCAGTCAGTTTAGCTAGGTCTTCGGACCTTTATGTTCTATGTTGTGTGTTTGTCTTTCACTGCTACAATTTCTGCTAGGAGGTGCCCAACTTTATCCCAGTCCCTAGTTCTTGTAGGGATCCCTCCCTTGCATCTATAGGTCTTCGTTCAGACTAGCCGAGGACTTTAGCGGGTCTGATCGCAGGATCAGGTTCCCCGTTACATCGTAGGGATCTAGCTTAGTTCTATTGTAGGGACAGATCTCCTTTCTTTCCTTAGTGCTTGTAGCAGATCATAACAAGGGAGACACTATTACAGGGTTTTTTTACGGCAAAAAATGCCAAAAGCAGGATAATACAGAGATTTGACCCCTGGAACTGCAAAACCACAGTTATAGTTATTTGGTGTACACCAGACTCTTTTAAACAGATATATTGGTGTCTGACCAGTCAGGGAGACACTATTAGGGTATGTGCCCACGTAGCGTTTTTCCGCAGCGTAAATGCTTGTGAAACGCTAGGTAATCCGCCCCCCATGGTACCCAAGGGGATTCCGCAAGTTCAATGCCCATGCTGCGGATTTTTCCGCAGCGTTTATGCTGCGCTCAAAAATCCGCAGCATGTCCATTAATTTTGCGGAAGCGCGGCGTAATCGCCGCCATTGACTTGCATTGAGAAGCATATAATCCGTGTCAGTACATTTGTACTCAGGGATTATATGCGTTTCAATGTGCGGATGGTACCCAGTTCTGGAGGAGAGGAGACTCTCATCCAGACCTGGGTACCATTGTACCTGTAAAAAAAAGAATAAAATAAAAAATAAAGATTATATTCACCTTCCGACGGCCCCCGGTCTCCTTCCCTGTGCTTGCGGGCAAGACTGAAGGACCTTCGGTGACGTCACAGTCATGTGACGGCAGGTCTTTCAGTGCAGTGTCCCGCGATCAGCTGACAGCCAGGAACGAGCGCCGCAGCACACCCTGGGCCATCGGAAGGTAAGTATCAAGGTTTATTTTTTTATTTTTAAACATTCTTTCGGTCACACTATATAAATCCATGCTGTTTGCATGGATTTATATAGTGTGACCTAGTTGTCAAGCACTTTCCAAGTGATGCTAAAATCGCCTAGAAAGCTCTTGTCAATCCGCATGCGGAAATGCATGCAAAGACGCTTCACAAACGCTTTTACCTGGCGGGAAAAACGCATGTAAAATCCGCATGCGTTTTTCCTGCCAGGTAGAAGCGTAAAAATATGCTTCATTTCCGCAACGTGGGCACATAGCCTTACAGGTTTTTTTTACGGCGAAAAATGCCAAAAGCAGGATAATACAGAGGTTTGACCTGTGGAACTGCAAAACCACAGTTATAGTTATGTGGCATACACCAGAATCTTCTAAACAGATATATTGGTGTCTGATCAGTCAGGGAGACACTATTACAGTCTTTTTTTACGGCAAAAAATGCCAAAAACAGGATAATACAGAGATTTGACCCGTGGAACTGCAAAACCACAGTTATAGCTATGTGGTGTACACCAGACTCTTTTAAACCGATATATTGGTGTCTGACCAGTCAGGGAGACACTATTATGATTTTTTTATAACAAAAAATGCCAAAAACAGGATAATACAGAGATTTGACCCGTGGAACTGCAAAACCACAGTTCTATTTTTCTGGCCTACACTAGACTCTTTTAAACTGATATATTGGTGTCTGACCAGTCAGGGAGACACTGTTACTGTTTTTTTTACGGCAAAAAATGCCAAAAGCAGAATAATACAGAGATTTGACCCATGGAACTGCAAAACCACAGTTATAGTTATGTGGCGTACACCAGACTCTTTTAAACAGATATATTGGTGTCTGAACAGTCAGGGAGACACTATTACAGTTTTTTTTACAGCAAAAAATGCCAAAAACAGGATAATACAGAGATTTGACCCATGGAACTGCAAAACCACAGTTCTATTTTTCTGGCCTGCACCAGACTCTTTTAAACAGATATATTCGTGTCTGAACAGTCACAGACACCAATATATCGAAATGTGGGAATGCGTATTTGGACAGTCTGACTGAGGAAAAAAAAAATACAGGATTTAGATGAAAAAAATAATAATTTTTCCTGGCCCCTGAGACCGGGGTGATAAGTCTAGCAATTTAACCAACAGGAGCACACAGGACTGTAATGCAGCGTTTGCTGGTATAACCACTGCGTCTCCTATACAGCCTGCCTGCCTGCCTGATATCTGGGATGGATATTAGTCCTGAGAAGGACTGTTTGTTTGATTTTGCAGGCTTTATAGACCCTACACTACCTATTTTGCACTATATATCTCTCCCTAACTCAGCAGCACTGACCCTACACTGGCTGATCCGGAGCGACTGTGTCCAAGATGGCTGCACCCAGTTTTAAATACTCGAGGTGAAGCTGTGCGGCCAGCCAATCACTGTAATGCCCACAGACAACATGGCTGTTGCATTACAGTGACTGGCTGGCAATCCCTGCATGTTCATTGGCTCTGTAAAGAGCGCCAAACATGCAGGGCGGAGACCCGAGCTCCCGCCCGAGTAACCCGGAAATGCTCGGTGCTCGCCGAACATCCCGAGTAGCGTGATACTCGGGTGAGTAACGAGCAGTGTCGAGCATGCTCGCTCAACACTAATTATCAAGTGTCTGTGATTTTAGTCTCATACATTAGATATAAGCTAAAGCTTATATCTAATAAGTTTGAATTATTTTTAAAACTTCCTTGGGATGGCCATATCGGAGGAGTACACTTTCTTCCTGAAATAGATATTTACAGACTTCAGGAGGAGATGAAGTAGAGCCTCCCCCTACTCTTCCTCCCCATACAGATTCGGCATTAACATAGAAAATACCAACTGAGCCATAACTGTGTGCTAATATTGTGATCCTTCCTAAAAAAAAATCCCATTAAATCATCAAATGTTAATGATATTACTCTTCTTATTCTGACCCTGTCTATGCAGCAAAGCTGTAATGGAAAAAAATCATAATACAAACATTTATTACTGGCATTAACAGTACTAGTAGTAATATTTTAAGTTGCCTTAAACAAGACTTTTCACCAAATTTTTCATGTTGAACTAGACACACGATGTAATTGTGGCTGCAGAGAGGAAAAAAACATTTTTTTGCCTCTTCATTGTGGAGATTTTAGCAGTCAACTATTTGGTTCCTAATGAGTTAACTTTAGTTAAGTCCTAGTGGATGTTACTAGATAGTTTTCACTGGGGGGCGTGTACTTCTCCCCCCTGTATGATGTTAACCAATCATAAACAGGCAGCAACATAGAAGTGAGGAAGGACATGTGATGATGTCATAAGGGTTACGTGAATTGAGTCCACAGGTCCTGCCAGCCGGTGTGTGCAGCCTAAATAAGAAATAAAGAAAAATTTATACAACACAGAAGTATAGAAATATTAACTGGAGTTAATAGCTTCATACAGGGAGAAAAACTAGACTCCCCCAGTGAAAACTATCCGGCCTCGAGCTACAAGTCTGCAGTCACTGTTCGTGACTTGTGAATTCTCAGATTGTGCCCATGCTGTGAGGATTCTCCGGAACTGGCACTGGGAATGGTCATGTAACCGGAAGTATGCAATTTGCATGGTTCCAGCCACATTCCGACTAGACGTGTTTAGCCTTGCTCAATACACTTGAATTCAGGCTGCGCACAACTAGTCGGCACATGACTGCATGAATGCAAATCACATACTTGCGGTCATTCTCCCGAATAATATTATAGCTCTAGCCCCCTGTTAAAGCATGTGTAGGCGAAATTGGTCGGGGGAGTTATATGTGGACATTTTAGTTCTTCAGTGGTACCTGTATGAATGAAACAGATGTACCTACAAAATGCTACATAGGTCTATGGACTGCAGCCATGGTCATGTTATGGAGATACCAATAGATTTCGATTAGTTGTAGCTGGTAGAGAAGTTCCCCAAGATTAGGTGATCCTTTTATACAGGGATACAACACAGGCCCAGTAGTAGTTTTAAATAAAGACCACTTTTAAATGATAATTAATAAAAGGTAGTTTTTAATGCATCCCTTATGTTGGGTCAGGTTACCTTTTGGGTAATATGTTGTTTGATTTTTTTACCATGTTCACTAAATAATAAAACTGACCTGCCATAATGATTCTTCAGGTCATTATGAGTTCGTAGACACCAAACATGTATAAGATCTTTTTTATCTAAGTGGTTAAAAAAAAGTCGCCATTTTCCGAGACCCGTAGCATCTCCATTTTTCAGAATCTGGGGTCGGGTGAGGGCTTATTTGCGCATTGAGCTGACATTTTTATTGATACCATTTTGGGGTAGATACAATATTTTGATCGCCAGTTATTGCATTTTATTGCAATGTTGCGGCGACCAAAAAAAACGTAATTCTGGTGTTTTGATTTTTTTCTCATTATGCCGTTTACCGATTGGATTAATTATTTTTATATATTGATAGGTCGGGCGAATCTGAACTCGCCGATACCAAATATGTGTAGATTTGATTTTTTTCTATTGTTTTATTTTGAATGGGGCGAAAGGAGGGTGATTTCAATTTTTATGCTGTTTAAATGTTTTTAATATTTTTAAAAACATTTTTTTTTTACCTTTTACATGCTTCAATAGTCTCCATGGGAGACTAGAAGCTGCAATCATCAGATCGCCTGTGTGTAGCAGAAATGATTACTTGCTATGAGCGCCGACAGCTGGGCGGCACTCATAGCATTCTGGCAATGACAACCGCAGGGATCTCCTGCAGACCCTAGATTGTCATGCTAACGCATTGGCGACCCGCACGGGCGGTGATGGGCTGGACTAGTGCCACAGCCATGTTAAATGTTAACAGTCGCGGGTGGATTGCGATTCCACCTGCGGTTTTAGGGGCACATGACAGCTGATCAGATCAGCTGTTATGTCTCCAGAAAGGTGCGGGCTCAGCACCGGAGCCCGCACCAAAGGGAGAGACACGCCATGCGCCGTACATGTATGGCGCATGTCGTTAAGGGATTAAAGTTTACCTCTTCTTAGTGTTATTCTACTATGTGCCATTGGGCATTCAAAGACGAAAGAAGCATTACAAGTAGTGTTGAGCATTCCGATACTGAAATATCGGGTATCGGCCGATATTCGCGGTATCGGAATTCCGATACTTTTACAATATCGAATACCGGAATCGGAAGTTCCCATAATGCCTGCGCTCTGCAGTGGCTCTGAAGGATGACAAGCTGGGTGGCAGCGCTCAGCTGAGATCCAGCCTGTCATCAGAATGCCATCCCAGCTTGGATGCGCCATTTCTGGGGCGGCTGATGGCTGGTGTTTCTAGCCTGGGAGGGGGCCAATATTCATGGCACCCTTCCTGGGCTATTAATATCAGCCCCCAGCTGTCTGCCTAGCCTTTGCTAGCTATTATTATAGGGGGGACCCCACGTCATTTTTTTTGGGGGGTCCCCCATTTTAATAGCTAGTAAAGGCTAGGTATTCAGCTGGGGGCTGATATTAGTAGTCTGGGAAGCTCCGTGGGTATTACCCCCTTCCCAGACTTCAAACATCTGCCCCAGACATCTGCTTAACCTCCGCTAGAGACTAAAATTATGGGGGATCCCACGCCAATTTTTTTTAAATAAATCCTTTATTTTAACACTAAATGACATTTGAGGAGTTAATAAAGATGCAGTCCCTATATTATTATTTATTTTTTAATTAATTTTTCCCAAAAATTTTGACTTGGGCTTTGCCATATTTTTGTATGCCAGCCAGGTACATCATCCAGCTTCTATGAACGCGCCATTTTACGGGGTGGCTGCGGACTGCAATTTACAGCGGTGGGGGGCCCCAGAAAGCTTGGGCCTCCCTGCGCTGCAGATTCCATCCCCCAGCTGCCTAGTTGTACCTGGCTGGACAAAAAAATAGGGAGAAGCCCCACGTATTTTTTTTTTAATTATTTCATGAAATTCATGAAATAATAAAGAAAAAAAGGGCTTCCCTATATTGTTGTGTCCAACCAGGTACAAATAGGCAGCTGGTGGTTGGGGGCAGCCCTTTCCTGCCTGCTGTACCTGGCTGGACACAAATATAGTGCGAAGCCCCACGTCAATTTTTTTTAATTATTTCAGGAAATTCATGAAATAATTAAAAAAAAAATTGATGTGGGGCTTCGCCCTATATTTGTGTCCAGCCAGGTACAGCAGGCAGGAACGGGCTGCCCCCAACCACCAGCTGCCTATGTGTACCTGGCCGGACAAAACAATATAGGGAAGCCCTTTTTTTTTTTAAATTATTTCATGAAATAATTTAAAAAAAATTGACGTGGGGCTTCGCACTATATTTGTGTCCAGCCAGGTACAGCAGGCAGGAACGGGCTGCCCCCATCCACCAGCTGCCTATTTGTACCTGGCCGGACACAACAATATAGGGAAGCCCTTTTTTCCTTAATTATTTCATGAATTTCATGAAATAATTAAAAAAAAAAAATACGTGGGGCTTCGCCCTATTTTTGTGTCCAGCCAGGTACAACTAGGCAGCTGGGGCCTGGAATCCGCAGCGCAGGGAGGCCCAAGCTTTCTGGGCCCCACCCGCTGCAAATTGCAGTCTGCAGCCACCCCGGAAAATGGCGCGTTCATAGAAGCGCCATCTTCTGGCGCTGTACCCAACTCATCCAGGGCCCTGGTGCGGTGGCTCACTGGGTAATAAAGGGGTTAGGGCCAGCTTGGCATTATCAGCTGGCCCTAAGCCCGAAATTCATGGGGTCACGCCAATATTAGACATGACCGCCATGAATTTCTAGTAAAGTATTTAAAAAAAAACACAAACACCCAGAATAAAGTCCTTTAATTGAAATAAACACACAATTCTTTATTGTTCTAAATTAAACCATACTTACCGTCACGCCCATTCCAGCTGAAGCCAACGATCTCCTGCAATAAATGAAAAATAATAAACCAACCTCATCCTTACCTTCCCTTGGTTCGCAGGACAGCTTCAGCTCTGCTACATCGAGTTGACAGGCTGGACCGCAGTAGAAAGCTGCCATCCAGCCTGTCATCCCGCAGACACTGAGAAGCGCAGGCATGCTTGTGTAGCACCCCGAGGACTCGGCTGCTACAGGGGTATTGCACCTCAAACCAGAGGTGTGGTATTCCACTCCCGGGTAAGGATGGAGTGTGGGACTGAGCTCAGATAGCTGCATGCACTACACTCACCCCATTTCCGGGGGACAGAACAACGGTACTCCCACCAAATAGTTGTGCAGGTACGACAGCGTCTGTCCCTGGCTGGAGTGGGGAGGGGGGAGGAACATCCCAGTAGTGTAGGGGCAGATAGGGGAGAGGCTCTGGGCATAGAGGTAGGAGCCCATTGGGTGCTAGTCACCTGGGCTCACACATAGAGGGAGTATATATGGTGGGCACCATCTAGAGACAGGGTGAGTGAGTTCTGAGGGAGAGTTCAGCCAGGAGGGCTGACAGGGAGCTGTGGCTCCGTCTGGGCCCAGCTCCAGGGCCAGGCCTGTAGTGGAGAGAAGGAGGAAGAGAGGCCCAGAGACACAGGACAAGAGGGAACCCTGAGATCCCAGAAGTAAATCAAAAGGGTGAAGGGTTGGCAGAAAAGGGTACCGGATCCCAAGCTGGTAGAGGCTAATCATCCTTAGCCAGGAACCGGAGGTCGTGGTCAAGCTTTGGCATGACCCTCACCACATCCACCAGGAAGGCATACCACGAATAGGGTCAGGAAAGCCAGGAAAGGTTTTGCTACCAAGAGGCCCGAGGGAGCCGGACAAAGGTGGGTCCCTGGTGGGGACGGCCAGTAGGAAGAAAGAGAGAGGGGAGCTCAGGACCACGCTCTGGAACTGCCCGGGAGTTGACCGAGTCCCGCACCTGGTGGACGCAGCACGGCTTGGGTGGTCACTCTTGGCCGAAGTGACCGGAGCAACACCTGTGAGTAAAAACCCTGAAACTGCATCACACGTCTCTGAGCTTCCTTGCCGCACCATCACTACCACCATCATTCACGTCTGCTGCCCTGAGGCCATACCCCTCCCGTTGGGGGTTATACCATCTACGCTGCACAACCATATCACCGGCCTCAGCGGACTGTCCTGCAGCGGCAGCTCCATAGCTGCATTCAACGGGTGGCGTAGTCGTCCAACATCTACCGTTCAAAACACTGCCGTCCAGTTTGACTCCCTGGGCACGGACCGGGTCACCGCCACGAGACTACTACTCCCATCGGATCCGGCTCCGGGTAAGCCCCCCCCCCCCCCGTGCGCGCGATGCCGCGCGACGAAGGCCCAGGGGCGCGTCAACTTTGGCGTAGTCGGCAGGATTTCGTGCCCGCAACTACCGGGTACTGCGTGCCTGAAGAAAAGTTTATATGTACCGTAAGAAGAAGTCTCCCGCCAATTCCAGAGGGTCCCCGCCATCGGACGCCATCTCGGGTCGTTTCCCGCCGTTTGCCCGCCATCTGCAGCCTTTTCCCGCCATCCGCAGAGTTTCCCGCCATTAGGAGACGATTCCCGCCATCTGAGACGATTTCCCGCCCTGGCAGAGCGGACGCCATTATGGGCGTGCCAGAGGGTGGCAAGAGACGACCTCCCATCGTGGGCCTGGTCCCAGAAGAGCGCCAAAAGCAAAGACCGCCCCCCACCAGCAGAGACTGCAATGATAGAGATGTCCATCAGAGCGAGGGGTCTGCCCCTGGAACTGACAATCACCAAGTGGCCCCGGGACCACCCTCAGGATGGGCGGATCAAGAACAAAAGAGAGAGGATGGGTGCAGCCTGGAGGAGTCTGGAAAGGTCGCACCCGGAGATGGAGGGAGAGTCAGGCAGCACCGACCCCCTGGTCAGGAGCCTGTTGCAGGCCGCCACCCCAGAAGGCCTGGTGGAGATCCTGGCACAGCTCCCCAAAGATCGGGAGCATGCACAGACCGCACTGGAGGGCTTGGCTCGGAAGATGGCCCGAGTGCAGCAAGAAGTGCTGGCCGAGTGGAGCAGAGAAATGGCCCTGCAGGCTGGAACCCGCCAGCAAAGGACGCCACCCGGGACGAGGAGCCTGTCTGCCTCTGAGGATGGTGCAGGAGGGACGAAGGCCGGAGACGACGCCGTGGAAGGAGCTGAAGAGATGGAAGCAGGTAAAGGGGACGTCACCACCCCAGGCCTAGAAGCCATGAGCCTGCCCCAGCTCCCCGTCGCAGAGCCCAAAAACCCCCTTACCGTGCCCGATGCTGCACCGCCACCGCTCCAAACTAGGCCTCAAGCGGCAGGAGCCGCGGCCACGCCCCCTGTGACGTCACGCGCCTCAACCCTGAGCGCGGACAAGCAGGAAACGCCACCGGCCTGGTCGCAAGGCCGAGTACCCCCGGGCGCCGCCGTTTTCACAGTGCCCTTTACCTTCAGAGTGCCACCGGCCTGGTCGCAAGGCCTGGTGAACCCTGGCGCCGCTACCACCACCGCGCCCTCAACCTCCACAGTGCTGCCCTTGGGTGAAGACCTGTTCGCACAACATACTTGCCCGGATGGGCAGTCCTTTGTGTGGCCACCGGAGTATGTCAATCCCCGACTCCGGAAGGAATGGCCCCTGTGTGAGCCCCTGATCCCGGCTCCGGCGCCCGCCAAGATCACCCCACTCCCGTTGGAGGAGGCTCAGTTCGCATGGGACCCCACCGGTGAAAACCTCATGGGGTTCACCCAAGAGACCCGGGCGGCCGCAGCCCAGCGTGTGGAGTGCTGCCGACAACAACTAGAGGTCTTCAACAAAGAACGGCAAGAGAGGCGGGTCCGCGAGGAGCGGCTGCAGGTACAGAGCGCGGAGCAGAAACGCCGGACCCGGCGAAACCCCCGTGCAGCCCACGGTCCCCGCGCCACCGGGACCGTAATCAAGTTCCAACTGGAGCACGGTTGGGGCTTTATCCGGGATCACAGAACCCCCGGCGATGTCTTTGTCACCCGCAGGGATGTCGAGTCTCACCTGCCAGAGGGACACCGCGGACGTGACCTTTACCTGGGTGATGAGGTCACCTTCACCCGACATCAGTGCGCTAAAGGACCGTACGCCCTTCACGTGCACCGATTGACGGAGGAAGAGCTGCGGTATGAGGAGGAACAAGAGGACCCGGACGGGTTTGAAGACTACCCTCAGGAGGAGACAAGGAGAGGACACCGCTGCTGAAGGGAAGTAGCATAAACTGAAGCTGTATATAGTTACCCGTAGGGGTACTTGTCATACTGCTAATTAAAGGGTGGTCCCCGTTGGGACTAGTGTGAATTGTTTCCCGTGTGTCCCTATCCCTAACCAGGCTGAGGACTGTGAGCAGCCATTACCTATCCCCACAGGCTGAGGACTGTGAGCAGCCATTCCCTATCCCCACAGGCTGAGGACTGTGAGCAGCCATTCCTAATCCCCACTGGCCGAGGACTGAGAGCGGCCCTATCCTGTAAATAGTTGCGCTTCCTAAGGCGCCCCCTACCGGTTTTATAAGGAACTGTTTTTCTATCAGTGACTGTGGCACTTTACCTGGTCACAAGTTGCACCGTGGCCAGAAGATCAAGGGCGTTTTATATGAAAAAGTTTTATATCAAAAGTTTATGCTGCTAAAATTATAATATGAAAAGTTACCTGTAATGTTTTATACCTGTAAAGATGAAGGAGAAAAGTACCTCCCATAAAGGGATGAGTTCTTAGTTAATGTTTTATATGTGAGTGTACACTTTAAAATTTTGTATGTTTTGTTTTGCTCTTTTCCAGCCCGAGGACGTGCTGTGGTTTACCAGGGGGGAATGTAGCACCCCGAGGACTCGGCTGCTACAGGGGTATTGCACCTCAAACCAGAGGTGTGGTATTCCACTCCCGGGTAAGGATGGAGTGTGGGACTGAGCTCAGATAGCTGCATGCACTACACTCACCCCATTTCCGGGGGACAGAACAACGGTACTCCCACCAAATAGTTGTGCAGGTATGACAGCGTCTGTCCCTGGCTGGAGTGGGGAGGGGGGAGGAACATCCCAGTAGTGTAGGGGCAGATAGGGGAGGGGCTCTGGGCATAGAGGTAGGAGCCCATTGGGTGCTAGTCACCTGGGCTCACACATAGAGGGAGTATATATGGTGGGCACCATCTAGAGACAGGGTGAGTGAGTTCTGAGGGAGAGTTCAGCCAGGAGGGCTGACAGGGAGCTGTGGCTCCATCTGGGCCCAGCTCCAGGGCCAGGCCTGTAGTGGAGAGAAGGAGGAAGAGAGGCCCAGAGACACAGGACAAGAGGGAACCCTGAGATCCCAGAAGTAAATCAAAAGGGTGAAGGGTTGGCAGAAAAGGGTACCGGATCCCAAGCTGGTAGAGGCTAATCATCCTTAGCCAGGAACCGGAGGTCGTGGTCAAGCTTTGGCACGACCCTCACCACATCCACCAGGAAGGCATACCACGAATAGGGTCAGGAAAGCCAGGAAAGGTTTTGCCACCAAGAGGCCCGAGGGAGCCGGACAAAAGTGGGTCCCTGGTGGGGACGGCCAGTAGGAAGAAAGAGAGAGGGGAGCTCAGAACCACGCTCTGGAACTGCCCGGGAGTTGACCGAGTCCCGCACCTGGTGGACGCAGCACGGCTTGGGTGGTCACTCTTGGCCGAAGTGACCGGAGCAACACCTGTGAGTAAAAACCCTGAAACTGCATCACACGTCTCTGAGCTTCCTTGCCGCACCATCACTACCACCATCATTCACGTCTGCTGCCCTGAGGCCATCCCCCTCCCGTTGGGGGTTATACCATCTACGCTGCACAACCATATCACCGGCCTCAGCGGACTGTCCTGCAGCGGCAGCTCCATAGCTGCATTCAACGGGTGGCGTAGTCGTCCAACATCTACCGTTCAAAACACTGCCGTCCAGTTTGACTCCCTGGGCACGGACCGGGTCACCGCCACGAGACTACTACTCCCATCGGATCCGGCTCCGGGTAAGCCCCCCCCCCCCCGTGCGCGCGATGCCGCGCGACGAAGGCCCAGGGGCGCGTCACTTGCGCTCCTCATTGTCAGGCTGTGACGGCATCCCAATGAGCCGAGTCTCTCACGCTCACGGCATGCGCAGGAGAATTCTCCCACACTGTCAGTGACGTGCATGAGGTGAGGTGAGTTCATTGTCGGCTCATCTGGATGCCGTCACAGCCAGACACTGAGGAGCGCAAGCATGCCTGCGCTTCTCATTGTCCGCGGGATGACAGGCTGGATGGCGGCGTTCTGCTGCGGTCCAGCCTGTCATCTCGATGTAGCAGAGCTGAAGCTGTCCTGGGAACCATGGGAAGGTAAGGATGATGTTGCTTTATTATTTTATTTTTATTGCAGGAGATCGTTGGCTTCAGCTGGAATGGGCGTGACGGTAAGTATGGTTTAATTTAGAACAATAAAGAATTGTGTGTTTATTTCAATTAAAGGATTTTATTCTGGGTGTTTGTGTTTTTTTTAACTTTGACTATGGGGTTAGTAATGGGGGTGTCTTATAGATGCCTCTCCATTACTAACCTGGGCTTGATGTCAGCTGGCATTATAAGCTGACATCAACCCCAACCCTATTACCCCACTGCCACCGCTACAGGGCAGTGGGAAGAGCGAGGCTAAGTGCCAGAATTGGCGCAGCCTATGGATGCGCCATTTCTGGGGCGGCTGACGGCTGGTGTTTCTAGCCTGGGAGGGGGCCAATATTCATGGCACCCTTCCTGGGCTATTAATATCAGCCCCCAGCTGTCTGCCTAGCCTTTGCTAGCTATTAAAATAGGGGGGACCCCACGTCATTTTTTTGGGGGTCTCCCATTTTAATAGCTAGTAAAGGCTAGGTATTCAGCTGGGGGCTGATATTAGTAGCCTGGGAAGCTCCGTGGGTATTACCCCCTTCCCAGACTTCAAACATCTGCCCCAGCTGTCTGCTTAACCTCCGCTAGAGACTAAAATTACGGGGAACCCCACGCCAATTTTTTTGGGTCCCCCATTTTAATAGCTAGTAAAGGCTAGGTATTCAGCTGGGGGCTCATATTAGTAGCCTGGGAAGCTCCGTGGGTATTACCCCCTTCCCAGGCTTCAAACATCTGCCCCAGACGTCTGCTTAACCTCCGCTAGAGACTAAAATTAGGGGGAACCCCACGCCAATTTTTTTTTAATAAATCCTTTATTTTAACACTAAATGACAAGTACAGTAATCAAAGAGACGGTGCATGAAAACACTAATATTTTGTTTAAATAAATCCTTTAAACTAAATGACAAGTACAGTAATCAACACTGTCACTGTACTTCATATATATGTGACTGACATGTTTCTATCTATCTAATCTATGTGTGATTCTCTATTCTTTCTATTCTAAATTGTCGGGTACCCTGCTGAATTGCCGGCCGGCTTTCTTAAAGAGACGGTGCATGAAAACACTAATATTTTGTTTAAATAAATCCTTTAAACTAAATGACAAGTACAGTAATCAACACTATCACTGTACTTCATATATATGTGACTGACATGTTTCTATCTATCTAATCGATGTGTGATTCTCTATTATTTCTATTCTAAATTGTCGGGTACCGCTGCTGAATTGCCGGCCGGCTTTTTTAAAGAGACGGTGAATGAAAACACTAATATTTTTTTTTAATAAATCCTTTACACTAAATGACAAGTACAGTAAGCAACACTGTCACTGTGCTTCTTATATGTGTGACTGACATGTTTCTATCTATCTAATCTATGTGTGATTCTCTATTCTTTCTGTTATAAATTGTCGGTACCGGTGTATGCCGCTGATGAATTGCCGGCTTTTCATGTTTCACTGTGAGCACTGTTCCCATCGATTTGGGCAACCACCTCCCCCAATACATTCTACATTATTGTTAGTTGTTTTCCTTCATGTAGAATTAACCTACAAGGAAAGAAAGGGTTTATTTTCATTCCGATATTTGTGTCCCATTGACTTGCATTGGTTTCCTGTATCGGAATCAGCGATATCCGATACTTTTTGGGTATCGGCCCGATCCAATCCGATCCGATATTTCCTGATATCGGAAGGTATCGCTCAACACTACTCAACACTAATTACAAGGTGTTCACCACAATCAATAGTCTGACCGTGTAATACATAGACAGGCCTGTTCCTCCAGGGAGGGAGACTCTCTTTACTTCCCAATAGGTTAAACTAGATGACCTCAGAACTCCATTTCAACTTTTTTTATTTTGTCTTGAGGTAGAAAATTGAACTGTAATTTGTCAGCTATTAACCCTTCTCAATCTCCCAAAGAAAAGAGTATGTCATCCCACTCACATTTCACAGATTAATTCTGTGCTACAATCTAATATGACATTAACACACAAAAAAAATTACAGACCGAGACACAGAGACACATTCACAGCAACGCAGCCCAACCTGCTTCTATCTCTTTTTTAGTGCGTGAACTTGAGAATATGTCATTTGAAATCCAGCTGAGAAAATATTTACCTGTCTCGCAATTCTGAAGACATAAATGTGGAGGGCTCGGCTGATGCACAATGTTTTAGAAGCCCAGAACAGAAGATTAATTGGTCTCTCGTGATACATTTTTCTACAGAGAGCCAAAGTAACTTTCAAAATAGACTTGTATCACAAATTATTTTAACTTACAACTTCAGCAGACAATTACTTCCAGCAAATCAAGTCACGGCCTTCAAAATATCTATTAAACACCAGCCGTGGATGCACAGTCTTGTATAACTGAGTTCAATGATTACAATGCACACATTGATTGAGACTATGGCCTTGTTCACATGCAACATTTTTGCCATGTTTTTTCCCGCATGTTTTTCAAGGGTGAAAAACGCTGCACTTTAAGGTACCAGTAAAGTGAGGGAGATTTCTGAAATCTCATGCAGATGCTGCTTAGTTTTTCAGATAGTGACATACAGCTGACATTTTTTCTGGTGGAGTCGTTCTTTTTTACCGTCTTTTCCATCTGGCCCAGACCGACATGACAACTTCTTCCAGCCAGGACTCATCTGCAGAGATTACAACAAAGACATATTTGACTTCCCACATTTCGAGCATCAATCCCATCTATTCCCAACCTTCACAAACGTCTCATCTTGGTGATACCCCTATACTGAGCCGCTGTTGCCGCATGTGTCTGACGCACCCCCTGGGGCCGTGGGGTACTCGGTAGCTGGGCCGGTCGGTGCTGGGGATGTCAGGGTGGCAGTGACCCGGTCCGTAGCCCAGGGTGGTCAAATAATGGAAAAAGTAAAAGGGGAATAAAGTTTTTAGAGATAATGTTCGTGACGCAACCTGTGGTATGCGGCCATATGGGGCCGCCACTGGAGCTCATGATGACGCACCAGCAGGCTGAGCTAAGCTCCAGGGCAGTATATGAAGAATTGTGGAGGTAGATGTTGTTGGTGCGGTGTAATGCAGGTGATGGCGCAACAATTATTCAAGGACACAGTGGAGTGCAGTCTTCAGGTTTTACTCACAGTTCTTAAGTTCTCCAAGTTACAGTTACCGGTGTGCAACCGCCCACGTCGTCCTGCGTCCTCCGGGGTAGTGATCCAGCAAACTCTCAGGTATTTCAGGAACACTTGGACGGGACCCCGTTCTATGTACCGTTCCTGGTCGTTTCACTGCGCTGGCTCTCATCCTCCTGCCCTGCACCTCACAATCAGTGTCCCAAGCCAGTGGCCTTGGGCCTTGTCGGGCGACTTGTTGTGGCCACCTTTTCAGCGATATAATTTTGGGTTTTGGCTGAAACACCTTGCAAATGCTGCAGCCTCTGGTTTGCTAGCTGAGCCTGGCTGTTCTCCACTAGTCTGGGGCCGGTCCCCTTCTGCGGCCTGATCCCCCCACGTCCGAGTGGATTCGGGCGCACATGTGGCTTCCTGCACTCATCGTGCCCCTGGGATCCCTTCAGTCTCTGGAGCCTTCCCCTCTGCTCCCATCCTCTCTCACTCTCTCCTCCTAGGCCTCTCTTACTAGGCCCGACTCCTCTCTCTCCTGAGTGGAGCTCCTTCTGAGCTCCCACTCCCAACTGTCTTTCCTTTGAGCCTCTGCCCCTTCTAGATGTTTCTCTCTGTCTTTTATACCCTTTCTGTCTGTACTTCCCTGATCTAATTCCTCCACCCACCTCCTCTACCTAGTTCCACCCTCCAGCTAGGGACCAGGGTCTGTACTCTCCCTTAGGAGCAATCTCGTCCTTCCCTACTGAAGTGGAGTGTATTGGATGTGGGTGTGTGGGTCCCGGATAGTACTCTGTCCTTACCTGAGAGTGGGGTACCACACCTCTGTGTGAGATGCAGTACCTCTGTGGCAACTGGACCCACAGGGGCGCCACATGTCCCTATTACTGCACCTACTGTGTAGCACAATAACAGCACTCCTCTTAGTGCCCCACATAATAATGCCCCCTCCTGTGCACCTTACATACCAATAATGCCTCCTTTGTCCCCTCTAAATGGTATAATTGCCACCTAGAAAATATTAATGCCCTGCACAAATGCCCTAGAAAACAGTGTCCACATTTTGTGCCTTTGACGGCCAAAATACATAGTAAATATAGTACCCCTATAACAATAACGCTTCTTAAGTGCCCACTGAAAATTTAATAATGACCACTGAGTGCCCAAATGTACAGCTCCTCTATACACAGTATGATGGGCCCACAGCTCCCTTATATAGAGTATGACGTCCACACAACTCCACTATATACAGTATGATGGGCCCACAGCTCCACTATACACAGCACGGTGGATCCACAGCTTCGCTATACACAGTATGATGCCCCCACAGCTCTTCTACACATAGTATGATGTCCCCACTGCTCCCTCAAAACACAGTATAATGACCCCCACAGAAGCCCTCACACTGTAAAATGGCCTCCACAGTAGAACTCACACTGCATAATAATAATGGCCCGCATACTGTATAATGGCCTTCACAATAGTTCCCACACTAGCTCTCAAACTGTATAATTGTTCCCGCATTAGCTCTCACACTATATAATGGACCACATAGTAGGCCCCAAACTGTATATTGTTCCCCATATTATTCCTTCTACTGTACAATGTCCCCCACATTAACCCCTAAACTGTATAGTGGCCCCCACATTAGCCCTCAAACTGTATAATAGCCCCCAAACTGTATAATGGCCTCCACGTTAGCTTCCATGGTGTATAATGACCACTGCATTAGCCCTTAAACTGTATAATGGCCCCCACATTAGCCCCCAAGCTGTATAATGGCCACCGCATTAGCCCAAAAACTGTATAATGGCCTACAAATTAACCCCAAACTGTATAATGGCCCCAACATTAGCCTACAAACTGTATATTGTCCCCCACACTTGTATGAAGGTCCCCATTGATTATGATGTCACCACAAGTTTTAATTAACATAAAAATTAGCTTCCACACTGTATAATGGCCACCGCATTAGCCCCAAAACTGTATAATGGGCCTAACATTATCCCACAAACTATATACTGACCCCCACATCATCCCCCAAACTGTATAATGATCTCTACATTAGCCTTCAAACTGTATAACTGCCCCCACATTAGCCCCCAAACTGTATAGTGGCCACTGCATTAGCCCCAAACTATCTAATGGCCCCCACACTTTATAAGAATCCTCACAGTAGTCCCTATACTGTATGAGGCCCCCCACTGTTTGTGATGCCCCCACATGTTTTAATTAAAATAAAAATCATCATATACTCACCTCATCCAGGATCCTGATGAATCCACAGGCAAGGCCCGGACGGACCAACACGCTGTCATCTTGCCAGCGCCTGCCAGGAAGTCAGAGTAACTTCGAGATAACGTCATTGCACCAGGACTCTGACATTGTGTGCATGTGTCGTCACCTCGGCCAGACACAAGACTGCAGGCTTAAAGCAACAAAACGGAGGTTGGTAGTGCAGGGAGATCATGTCTCCCTGCTTTACCATGGGGCTTAACTGTATCAGCATGCTGTGCACAAAAGGTATGAAAGAAAGATAATTTTATAACCTCAGTTATCAGCGAAACCCTGTTTTGTAGTATAGAGTAGTGATCAGGTAACCGTTTTGGCTCAGAGAGGAGGATTATGAAATTCATATACTCTAATAGACTTTGTTAAAATAAAAGAGTGAATGATACAATAAATCTTAATAAATTGATCACTCAGAGAGGACTTATTGAGAGTGCCTAAATTTATACAGCCATGGCTGAAAATTATTACAATTACTCATGTTTTCTTGTTTTGTGTTTATTTCCTTTGTGTGTATTGGAACAATGCAAAAAAACAGAGAAAAAAAGCAAATTGGACATAATTTCACAGAAAATTCCAAAAATGGGCTGGACAAAATGGTAGGCACCCTCAATTTAATATTTGGTTGCACACCATTTGGAATAATTAATTGCAATCAATTGCTTCCTATACCCATCAACAAGCTTCTTACACCTCTCAACTGGAATTTTGGACCACTCTTCTTTTGCAAACTGTCCCAGGTCTCTCATATTCGTCTTCTCCCAACAGCAATTTTAAGATCTCTCCATTGCTGTTCAATGGGATTTAGATCCGGACACATTGCTGACCACTTGAGAACTCTTCAGCACTTTTTTTCCATCCATTTCTTGGTGGTTCTTGAAGTATGTTTGGGGTCATTGCCCTACTGGAAGACCCATGACCTAGTATGCAAACTCAGCTTTCTGACACTGGGCACTATATTGTGACCCAAAATCCATTGGTAATCTTCAGATTTCATGATGCCCTGCACACAGTCAAGGCACCCAGTGCCAGAGGCAACAAGACAACCCCAAAACATCTTTGAATCTCCAGTACATTTGATTGTAGGCACTGTGTTCTTTTCTTTGTAGGCCTCATTCCATTTTTCTGTAAAAGAGGAGAATGATGTGATTTATCAAAAAACTCTATCTTGGTCTCATCTGTCCACAAGGCGCTTTCCCAGACGATTTTGCTTACTACCGTACATTTTGGCAAACTTCAGTATGGCTTTTTTATGTTTCTGTGTCAGCAGTGGGGTCCTCCTGGGTCTCCTGCTATAGTGTTTCATTTCATTCAAATGTCACTGACACTGATTCACTATGAGCCTACAGGACGTTCCAACATGACAATGATCCAAAACACAAGGCCAAGTCAACCTGTCACTGGCTACAGCAGAACAAAGTGAAGGTTATGGAGTGGCCATATCAGTCTCCTGACCTCAATATCATTGAGCCACTCTGGGGAGATCTCAAGCGTGCAGTTCATGCTACACAGCCCAGGAATTTACAGGAACTGGAGGCTTTTTGCCAAGAAGAATACCATCTGAGATAATAAAGAACCTCATCCACAACTACCACAAAAGGCTTCAAGCTGTTATTAATGTTAGAGGGGGTAATACACAGTATTAAGAACTGGGGCATGTGAACTTTTGATCAGGGTCATTTGGATGTTTTTGGTTGTCATTAACATTTAAAAAGAGAAAACACAGTAGTTTGATAATAAATGGCTTCACCCAACCAATAACCATGAGTGGAGAAAAAGGTTTTTTTGTTATCCTTCATATTCTCAGAAACAAGGCCAAGAAAGTAAAAATTCTGCCGGGGTATGTAAACTTTTGAGCACAACTGTAGATAGAATGTTAGATTGAGAACGGGAAAGTACAGAGGTGGGCACTATAGTATAGGAAGTTTTTGGTTATAGATTGGGAAACAGTTAAGGGTTTCAGGAGCTGCTCCAGTTTGGGAGGAGCAGGACAGTGAAGAACTGGGAGACTTCCTGTTTAGAGGAGTTAGGCCACGGCCCCACTATTAGTATTTGGTCAGTATTTTTTCTCAGGAGTGGGAGCCAAAGCCAGGAGTGGGTGATAAATACAGAATTGGTGCACTTGTTTCTATTAAACCTTTTCTCTGATTGTTCCTCACCTGGTTTTGGCTCCCACTTCTGAGAAAAAATACTGACCAAATGCTGATAGTGGGGCTGTGGCCTTAGAGTGAGAGGGAGAGATGTGACAGAGCAGTAGTTGGAGGGCCAGAGGGCACCAGAAGCATGAGCTATGCAGCAGCAGGGGAACGTCAGCCACAATCTCTAAAGCAGACATTCCCTTAACATTTGGGGTCTACGGTCCACAGTTGCAAAGAGAAGACAGTACGGGACTCTTAAAACTGCCGTGCGTCTCAGAGGCCAAAAAGGTCAGTTATGGAAGGGATAGCTCAGGACAAATGGACATCAATACGTGCTGTGCAATGGACCTTGAATACGGAAAAGTATGTACCCAGTACTGTGTGTTCCATTATGTTGAATTTGGACACTTAAGTAAAGTTCTATTTTAGAAAACGGAGTGGAAGTCCCCAAATGTGTGTGCGGCGGTTCCTGAAGTGGAAGAACCAAAGAAAGCAGAGATCTGCAACCAAAATGTGAGTGTTATGCACCACAAGCACAGCACAGGAGAGATAGGACATTGTTCTTTTGCAGGGAGCCAAGGTATAGGAACACAGCAGTCCCTCAACACAACTACCACCCTATGCCCTTCTCATGAGGCCCAGGGGGTAGGAAAACCCAGGGGATAGGGAGGCTACAGGGGTTATGGAGACCCAGGGGGTAGGGGATGTACATGGGTTAGAGAGGCTCCAGGGGGTAGGGAGGCCAATGAGAAAGGGAAGCTCCAAGGGGTAGGGAGGCTCCATGGGGTAGTAAGACCCAGGGGGTAGGGAGGTTCCAGGGGGTAGGGAGGCCAAGGGGATAGAGAGGCTCTAAGGAGTAGGGAGGCTCCAGGAGGTAGGGAGGCCCAGGTGTAGAGAGGCTCCAGGGGGTAGGAAGCTCCAGGGTGTAAGGAGGCCCAGGGGATAGGGAGGCCCAGGGCATAAGGAGGCTCCAGGGGATAGGAAGGCCCAGGAGGTAGGGTGGTCAATTTGCACTACAGGTTGCTCAGACACTGGGTTACTGGGATTGTTTAACTTTCTACCCATGTAGATTTTCTTTCTCAAACATTGGAGACAGATTCACCTGTGTGTCTCTCTCTGGACAGCACATGCTATTTTTTTAAGTGATATCTGTCGTGACACTAAAATTCACAGCATGATGAAGAAGGCGGGGGGCCCAGCCACAAGTCCTGCACAGTGGCCCTTCACAGTCAGTGCTGCCCCTGGGTGGAATATTGCCTCTATGGGCAATACGCCTCTGGCCTTTATGACACAAATTGTTAGAATTTAGGTCTTTAGAAAACAAAGTAATATATTTTATATGTAGTGACCCTTTAAGGACTAATTGTTAATTGAATCTAGCCACGAAATTAATGCCAATAATAGTAAATATAACCACCAGAATGATGTGGATACAGTTGTCCACAGATATTGGATATCACAATAGCAGGAAGACAGTTCTAGCATAAAAACTCCTGAAAACTTGTTTTCCTTCAAAGCCTTGATAAATTATAAAGACGGAGCGTAAACCACTCAGAAAGCAACATCAATCATCCTGTCATGGAATATGCTATCACCGATGTAAAATGTAAAAACTACACGCACCGACTGGCAAATCAAGCTTGGTTTTGCTTGTGCCTAACAGCATTCAAGAGAACGATGTCAGGAAAAGAATATACATTTATATGGGGATGGCCGAGCAAGGAAGAAAAGGCAAAGTGTACTGACGGTGTCACCACATCTTACAAGACGCACACTGCAGGAGGAAATTAAGGCCAGCCTGTCATTCTGTATATCAAGATTTTGATAGATTTGAACCTTTTTTCTTGAACAAAAATAACAGCTTTGATGTTTTCCAATAACAATAAGAACCTGTACTTCAAATTAATTTTTGTATTGTTTTTGTTTTTCTATATATATTACATTTGACATGATCTGTTCTCAGTTTCTCTCCCTGAAATGAATGCAGAGGGGCTTGACAGCTCCTTTTTCATAATCCCGGGGTGCCTTTTTTTAATTGTGTAGACTCACCCTAATTCCTTACAGACTGAGGCAGAGAAAGATTTTGAGTTGATAGCATATCTGTGTCTTATGGTTATTTATTGAATCTGGATTATTAGATATTATTAAATTATTAACGCCACCAAAGTGATCAATTTATTAAGATATATAGTATCATTTACTGTTTTATTTTAATGAAGCCTATTAGAGTATATGAGTTTCATAATCCCTCTCTCTGAGCCAAAAAGATTACCTGATCGTTACTCTGAGCTATAGAAAAGGGTTTTCGCTGATGACTGCGGTGGTAAAATTATCTATCTTTATCTTTCATAGGGCATAAGGATATTAGCAAGATTGGTCAGCATCTCACAAAGAGCAGCTCACATTCCAATAAACCAAGCTCATCCATGCATTAAAGGGGAGTCATCATCACAAAATGATCTATTGTGTAAATCAGGATTTTGTTCTGCGTGTATTTTTAAAAAATGATGGTAATATTTTTTTTTTCATTTCACGATCTTTATTTTAAAAAAAAATTGTAATTTTGCAATTTTCACATTGGCCACTAGACTTCTTCTTCCTGTCCTTTCTGGAAGAGTTTGCAGGAGTTTCTTTATCAGCAGAGGCAGAATTACAATGATGGGTAACACCTCTATACACAGCTGATAACAGGATCCACCAATGACAATAAGCAATGTTATACTTGATACTGCTCCCTTTCCCTTCACAATGATCTTTGCACATAATCATTAGAAAATTTAATACAAAAGATAGGATAGGCATCTGCCCATTTTCACTATGTACTTGTGTTGTTTCTTAAAACAAAAGATTAGCGTCTGAAAAAATCGGAGTGGCCAGTGTGAAAAAATTGCAAGATTTCACACTGTATTGTTACTACATATTGCAATATGTGAAACAATATAAATAAATAAATTTAACACAAAACGCTGATTTAATCAATAAGTAATTTTTCGATGATGGTGCCCCTTGAAATGGTTGGCCATCCATATACATAGCTGACATTTAGCACTGCATTTCCCCTATTTAATAAGAATACCTTTCTAATATAGTGGTGGTGGAATGTATAACCCCAAAATGATTGTGATTCCTTATCTTATAATCAATATATTTTTATCTTCGTTTTCTCAAGGTAATTCATTAGTGAATGCACTAGAGTATGCTACACTACTGCAATGGCGCTGATGTAGGGTGCTCATCCTAAATTCCATAATTTGTTTAAAGGGGTAATCCGGGACTATTTTATTGTTTTCACACCGGGCTAAGAACTCACAAGCGAGTAGTTTCTAACTACATGCCTGTTCTGTCCGTCACGGTCTGAGATCGATCACACACCGTTCCTGCCGGTGATTCTGCTGCTTTACTTCAACAGATCGGCTCCTACTCTTCAGGCTGCTGGGAATACGGGGCTTGACTGCCTGCATCATGCTGATTGACAGCTGGCTCCCCGCAGTTATGCAGCGAGGAGCTGGCTGTCAATCAGCATGATATCAGCAATAACGCCCCATCAATAGAGTAGAGTGGAAAAGAAGCAGCAGGACAGTCGACGTGGCGTCACCAGAAGCCACAAAATTGCTGAAAGGAGCAGTCTGTGACCTCTCTGTGCCAGCAGAGTACATTGCCAGACAGAATAGGCAGGTAGGTAGCAACTACCTGCCTGTAAGTTCTTAGGCCCATAAGAGAAACATAAAATAGTCCTGGATAACCCCTTTAAGTATTGGGATGCTCCAAATTTTTGCTCTCCAGTGCACAATACTGTAGTAACTACTGCATAAAGGCATCCACATTACATTTGTAGTGACAAAAGTCTTAAGTAGAATCTTAAGAGAAAAGGAAAATTAGAAAAATTCACAAATCTAAAACTTAGCTTCTACTGTAATACACAAATTAAACATCTGCAAAAGGGAGCCCAAGGAATGATAAAAGTCCTCCAATCCATCTTTAATGTTTAATAACTATTCTAATAGCAGGTTCGAGCAAATAAAGTAAACCTTTGAAAATAGAAAATATAATTGCTACTATTTCCATGATCTTGGAAGTAAAGACATTTTTAACCATTCAATAATCTTGGCCTCTTTACATGTCGCAGTCATAACCTCACTAGTTAAAACCTCTTATTACTTCTGCTCTGTTTAACATCCATATATTTCCCTTTCATTTGTGTATTCATTGCTCACAGTCCATTCGCTGTTTGGATCATGCTAGTCTATAAAAAATGTCCTCAAACTCTAAGATTCCCTGAAACATTTACAACCTCGTTCCAGAAAATCTGTAATACTATTTGCATGGAAATCCCAACAACAAATCACCTTTAGAAACAGAGTCCTACCTTCATGTCAAGCTCATTTCATCTTGCTCTGCTTTTCCAGCTCTGAAGATTGAGACACTTTCAGAGATAGTTTCTTATATTTATGGCCGGCCTAAGAAAAGTCAACTAAACTTCTACTACATTGTAGATCTTTCGGAAGGAAAATAAATCATGGATTAGTGGTAGGGTTGGGTAGAATCTTTTCTGGCTCTGCAAGGAGTCATTAAATTTCCTTCAAGGGTGTTTTACTCTAAATTCTGTACTCTTTCAAGAGTTAAGGGGGAATACTGACAAAGCAGGCAAGCATTAGAGATTGGCATCCACTGGCCACCCATGAGCATTGGGTAAATCTTTGCTAAGTCCAGTGCTATACTTTCACATCTCATAGACTCGAATAGATTGTATACTTGCAAGCAGAGCCCTCACTCCTCTTGTTTATTATACAATTATGTATTACTCCGTAATGTCTTTTCTTCTTTGTACAAGTCCCTTCTGTGGAATATGTCGACTGTATAGAAATAAATAATTATTATTTCCCCATTTCTGATATGTAGATTAGCTCTCCTCCGGAAGGAAGAACAGTTTCTTTCTAGTGCCATCTAGAGATAGTTGCCCTCTAAGTCAATGCCCAACTCGTCAAAGAGCCTTGAAACATGACTAAGGATACTAGCTAAACCACACTTATTAAAACATGCCATACAAAGACTAATATTACAGTGATCATATTGTAGCAGATACCAGTTGCACTCAGGTGCTCTACAAACCCTATGAGTAAATACAATGAAATAAGTAATACCCTATACGTGAATACAAGTTTAAACCTGTGGCTCATATATAATGTCTTCGTTGACTGTAGCAGTTCACTTTTCCCATTTTATTTTATCTGGCCCAGACCATCATGAAAACGTCTTCCAGCTTTTACCTGACTGCACAGTTTACTGCCCAAGTATCGTTTGGTTTCTTGCTTTTCCAACTCTCCCCTACTTTTTCCAGACCAGCACTGGTACTACTTCTGCACCTTTTGCATGGCATTCAAATATTGTTCTTCAAAATCATACTGTTATCACCAATGTTCTTCATTTTGAAGAACAATAATATAAGCCTTTGCAGCTAGTGAGTAGAAAAATTAAGGGATCTGGGCATTCTTCTAAAATGTATATGAAAAAGGAGAAAAAAAGGGGAGTGTTTGATAAAAGAATAAACTTTATTGAAACAAATTTAAAAACATCCAGACAAAGTCACAGCATGACTAAAAACAGGGTGGCAACAAAAACAAAAACAAACACAGGGGGCAAAAAGCCTGTGCAGGCATGAAAAAGTCAAATGATCTTATGTTCAGGGTAGGTAAGAAGAAGCATAGATAGTATCAATAAATTCTATAGTTATATTCTGAAAAGTCTATGCCAAATACTGCTGTGGCATGAAAGAAATCACATGATCTTATATTTAGGGTAGGTTAAGAGAGGCATAGGTAGTACCAATAGATTCTAAGGTCATTTTATGCAAGGGTCTCTGCCAAATACCCTATCCTAAGCGCGTTTATTCATGCCAAAACCTTACCCATGCTGCAGAGGAGAGCCCCCCTGATTAGTACAGACAGGTTGTGTGGGTCCCCGACGCACGTTTCGCATACCAGCCACGCTTTCTCAAGGGGAAGTAAATTTTTCTAAAATGGTTGACCCCTAACAACGGAAAATTAATATTGTTGTTAAGTGGTAAATTTATTGCTATTATTAGTTGTGTTAGTTGTTTAGTTTATGGCTACAACCCTGGGGTCAAAAGCAGAGAAGAGGTTAATGACTGCATCTCCAGTGGTCTAGGGAAGTCAAGTGATAAATGACAGTACAAGGCTACGGTCACACTATTAGTATTTGGTCAGTATTTTACCTCAGTATTTGTAAGCCAGAACCAGGAGTTAGTGAAAAATATAGAAGTGGTGACATGTTTCTCTTATAGTTTTCCTCTGATTGTTCCATTCCTAGTTTTGGCTTACAAATACTGATGTAAAATACTGACCAAATACTGATAGTGTGACCTTAGCCTTACTAATGTCTTAGAACATTATCTATAGTTAATATCTTTATCTAAAGTGGTCTAGGACAGAGATAGAGTTAATACTGTACTAGATACAAAGTGTCCATTGAGTTATTTCTCCCTCCAGTTGTGTACCTGAAGCAAGATGGCGAGAGTGAGACAGACACCCAACCTCAGAGACTGCTTCCCATGACATACATGTTACATACTGTGCTTCCAATGCCCTTTTCTCTCATAAAGACTGTTTCCTTTTTCACCTTCTCTCACAACTTTATATACCTTCTCACATAGACTTCTGCCTACACTCCTCCTCAAACAAAACTTCTATTAATACCACTCTTGCTTACTCAAATTGTTCCTCATGGCCTCTTCTCTCACACAGATTATTTATGAGTCCCCCTTCTTACAAAGTCTGCTCCTCTTTTCCCCTTTCACAGACTGCTCCCATGATCTCTCCTTTCAGATATAGCTCTTGATACTCTGTTCTTTACCGAACTTTTCCCCATACCCAATCTCTAGCACACTACTTGCCATACCTCATTTCTATCAGACTACTCCCCTTACACCTTGTTTAACAGACTGTCCCACATACCACCTGTCTAACAGACTGCCCCCTATACCACCTGTTTAACAAACTGCTCCCTTTCTGCTTGTCTAACAGACCGCTATGCATACCGCTTATTTAACAGACTGCCCCTCATACCAACCTCATATTCCCTCTCACAGACTGCTCCCCATGTCCTCTTCTCTCACATATTGCTCTCGATACTCCTTTCTCTAAAAGAGTGCTCCCAAAAAACCCTCTTCAACATATTAATCCCCATTCCCTCTTTCCAACAGACTAATCCCCATACCCCCTCTAACAAACTAATCCCCATACCCCCTCTAACAGACTAATCCCCATACCTTCTATAACAGACTAATCCCCATACGTCCTCTAACAGACTAATCCCCATACGTCTTCTAACAGACTAATCCTCATACGTCTTCTAACAGACTAATCCCCATACCCTCTCTAACAGACTAATCCCCATACCCCCTCTAACAGACTAATCCCCATACCCCCTCTAACAAACTAATCCCCATACCCACTCTAACAAACTAATCTCCATACCCCCTCTAACAGACTAATCCCCATACGTCCTCTCCAACAGACTGCTCCCGATATGCCCTCTCTAACTGTAGAGATATATTTCAATCAGTGTGACCTACTTTCAGTACAGTATAGTTAGAGGTAATACTATATACAGTGCCTGCAAGTAGTATTCAACCCCCTGCAGATTTAGCTGGTTTGATAAGATGCAAATAAGTTAGAGCCTTCAAACTGCAAACGAGAGTAGGTTTTATGAACAGAAGCATAAATCTTACAAACCAAAAAGTTATGTTGCTCAGTTGAATTTTATTAAATTTTAAACATAAAAGTGTGGGTCAATTATTATACAACCCCTATGTTTAATATTTTGTGGAATAACCCTTGTTTGCAATTACAGCTAATAATCGTCTTTTATAAGACCTGATCAGGCCGGCACAGGTCTGTGGAGTTATCTTGGCCCACTCCTCCATGCAGATCTTCTCCAAGTTATCTAGGTTCTTTGGGTGTCTCATGTGGACTTTATTCTTGAGCTCCTTCCACAAGTTTTCAATTGGGTTAAGGTCAGGAGACTGACTAGGCCACTCCAACACCTTGTCTTTTTCCCTATTGAACCAGGCCTTGGTTTTCTTGGCTGTGTGCTTTGGGTCGTTGTCTTGTTGGAAGATGAAATTACGACCCATCTTAAGATCCTTGATGGAGGAGCGGAGGTTCTTGGCCAAAATCTCCAGGTAGGCCGTGCTATCCATCTTCCCATGGATGCGGACCAGATGGCCAGGCCCCTTGGCAGAGAAACAGCCCCACAGCATGATGCTGCCACCACCATGCTTGACTGTAGGGATGGTATTCTTGGGGTCGTATGCAGTGCCATCCAGTCTCCAAACGTCACGTGTGTGGTTGGCACCAAAGATCTCGATCTTGGTCTCATCAGACCATAGAACCTTGAACCAGTCTGTCTCAGAGTCCTCCAAGTGATCATGAGCAAACTGTAGACGAGCCTTGACATGACGCTTTGAAAGTAAAGGTACCTTACGGGCTCGTCTGGAACGGAGACCATTGCGGTGGAGTACGTTACTTATGGTATTGACTGAAACCAATGTCCCCACTGCCATGAGATCTTCCCGGAGCTCCTTCCTTGTTGTCCTTGGGTTAGCCTTGACTCTTCGGACAAGCCTGGCCTCGGCACGGGAGGACACTTTCAAAGGCTGTCCTGGCCGTGGAAGGCTAACAGTAGTTCCATAAGCCTTCCACCTACGGATGATGCTCCCAACAGTGGAGACAGGTAGGCCCAAGGGTTTTGTACCCCTTGCCAGCCTTGTGACCCTCCACGATCTTGTCTCTGATGGCCTTGGAATGCTCCTTTGTCTTTCCCATGTTGACCATGTCTGAGTGCTGTTCACAAGTTTGGGGAGGGTCTTAAATAGTCAGAAAAGGCTGGCAAAAGAGATCTTTAATCCACACATGTGCCTGAACTACTTCTTAATACTTTAGGGGGACCAAACAGAATTCTTGTGGTTTGAGGGGTTGAATAATAAATGACACTCTGAATTAACTTTTAACGTTTTTAAAAAAAAAAAAAATAAATTTGCTGCAGTGCATTTCCCACTTCCAGGCTGATCTACAGTACAAATGTCACAATGCCAAGTTAATTCCGCATGTGTCAACCAGCTAAATCTGCAGGGGGTTGAATACTACTTGTAGGCACTGTATATCTTTGTATGTTACTAAAATGTGAGTAAGAAAAGTGTCTGAGCTCCACATGAAACATATCATTCTATAAAGAACTGTTCACCATTAGTCAATGAGTAGAGAATTAAAATATCAATACTTTACTTAAAGCACATAGATATAAAAATGATATAAAAATGAGTCATTCAGCTAAAATGGCAGCATGCCTCACGGGATTCAAAAAAGGATATATAATGTAGTATGATATATAAGGTTTAAGGGATTGGGGTCTACTAATAATATATTAAAAGGAAAATGTCAAAAACCGCTGTTAACCAGCAGTTATGGGGTTAATGCGCAGGTTTAATAGTGTTCTACAGCCATACGGCTGCACTGAGAGCCCCGTTGCCGGGAGGAAGTGAACTTTATTCCTCCTGACAGCCTCGGGCTTTCAGTCATAGAGGCACGGCCGGCACGGTTTCAGTCACTGCTCAGTACATAGTGAGTGATGGCTGTAACCGCACTCCAGGACTCCCTGATAGCTCAATGTGTAGTGCATCAGTGCAGATTAACCCCATAACTGTATGTTAATAGTGTTTTTTGTGTGGGCTAGACATATTCCCTTTAAATAGGAGTATATAGCACTGTAGGCTAAATATATACAGCAGACATCAAAATGTAAATCCAAAATTGTATGTATATAACATAGGCACTTGCTAGCATAGCACCTGATTGAGACCCATATAGAGGAATATATGCAGGTACAGCACCAGTAATTTTACTGCCAGCAGGTGCTGGTATTATTATAAAAGAAAAAATATATATACTCACCCCTCCCACACCAGGACTGGCACCATTCCAGCAATGCCGGCGCTGTGTCGCCCAGTCTTTCAGTATAGCGGATGTGCGCTCAAACAGAATAATGACGGCTGCAGTCGATCAGCATCTGACAACTGGCTGCAGCGGTAAAGAAACATAACAATATCGCATGATCACATGGACCAATGGCGCGGGTCTGAGAGGTGAGCATGTTTTTTTTATATATACAGTACAGACCAAAAGTTTCGACACACCTTCTCATTTAAAGATTTTTCTGTATTTTCTTGACTATGAAAATTGTACATTCACACTGAAGGCATCAAAACTATGAATTAACACATGTGGAATTATATACTTAACAAAAAAGTGTGAAACAACTGAAAATATGTCTTATATTCTAGGTTATTCAAAGTAGCCACCTTTTGCTGTGATGACTGCTTTGCACACTCTTGGCATTCTCTTGATGAGCTTCAAGAGGTAGTCACCGGAAATGGTCTTCCAACAATCTTGAAGGAGCTCCCAGAGATGCTTAGCACTTGTTGGCCCTTTTGCCTTCACTCTGCAGTCCAGCTCACCCCAAACCATCTCGATTGGGTTCAGTTCTGGTGACTGTGGAGGCCAGGTCATCTGGCGTAGTACCCAATCATTCTCCTTCGTGGTCAAATAGCCCTTACACATCCTGGAGGTGTGTGTTGGGGTCATTGTCCTGTTAAAAAATAAATGATGGTCCAACTAAACGCAAACCGGATGGAATAGCATGCCGCTGCAAAATGCTGTGGTAGCCATGCTGGTTCCATTCCTTGTCCATGTCCATTCCTTGTGTTCTTTAGCCCAAACAAGTCTCTTCTGCTTGTTGCCTGTCCTTAGCAGTGGTTTCCTAGCAACTATTTTACCATGAAGGCCTGCTGCACAATGTCTCCTCTTAACAGTTGTTGAAGAGATGTGTCTGCTGCTAGAACTCTGTGTGGCATTGACCTGGTCTCTAATCTGAGCTGCTGTTAACCTGCGATTTCTGAGGCTGGTGACTCAGATTAACCTATCCTCAGAAGCAGAGGTGACTCTTGGTCTTCCTTTCCTGGGGCGGTCCTCATGTGAGCCAGTTTCTATGTAGCGCTTGATGATTTTTGCAACTGCACTTGGGGACATTCTCAAAGTTTTCCCAATTTTTCACACTGACTGACCTTCATTTCTTAAAGTAATGATGGTCACTCGTTTTTCTTTACTTAGCTGCTTTTTTCTTGCCATAATACAAATTCTAACAGTCTATTCAGTAGGACTATCAGCTGTGTATCCACCAGACTTCTGCACAACACAACTGATGGTCCCAACCCCATTTATAAGGCAAGAAATCCCACTTATTAAACCTGACAGGTCACACCTGTGAAGTGAAAACCATTTCCGGTGACTACCTCTTGAAGCTCATCAAGAGAATAGCAAGAGTGTGCAAAGCAGTCATCAAGCAAAAGGTGGCTACTTTGAAGAACCTAGAATATAAGACATATTTTCAGTTGTTTCACACTTTTTTGTTAAGTATATAATTCCACATGTGTTAATTCATAGTTTTGATGCCTTCAGTGTGAATGTACAATTTTCATAGTCATGTAAATACAGAAAAATCTTTAAATGATCAGGTGTGTCTAAACTTTTGGTCTGTACTGTATATTGGGCACTTTACCAGCTAAGAAGAGATTGTCCAGTGGTGAACGACCTCTTTAAAGAAGCACTTCTCCCATTAAAGTTTTTATCCTCTTAATATATTGCAATCATCATATTGTATAGCACTGTGTACTTACAATTGCTCATTTTGTCCTTTTACCCACCCAGCTGATTCTTCTCTTTTTCCATTAGGTCTATGACATCACATGATTAAAAACTGACTAGCTGAATCCTTCTAAACTCTATGCAGAAACAGGAGGTCAATTTTCCCTGTATGAGTCAAGAGTCACTGCAAAAGTCCCTGCCAGGGGGAAGAGTAGAGCAGATGGGTCAGGAGGTGAAGAGGGGAATGATAAATGCAGAGAAAAGAGGCTTCCTGTTTCTACATAGAGCAGAGAAAAGAGAAGAATTAGCTAGGTAGAAAGACAAAATGAGCAATTGTAAGTACCCAGTGCTATATCTGACAAATGACCCAGACCCAAATACTGCTTTTTATTAGCTCATGGTTATGCAAACATACCTCCCCTTGATGAGATCATGTGGGGGCGGATTGTGGGACTGTTAGAATTGTATGAGATCCCCAATTTACAGGAAATCTGTGTCCCTAAAGGTTCATGGACGTAGATATCGACGTAATATTTCTTATCATGATTTTACCGTTACATAGAGATCAAACATGGCCTGGTACACATCAACTATCGGACCGTTATTAAATTGGAAGAGTTCTAGTGGCCCCACTGCGGTGTGAGTGAATGTCTCATGTCTGGCCATTCAATACAATGCCAAAATCCTATATCCCATAAATATTGGATCAATACTAAACTGCAATATTCATATCTGGTTAGGACCAACACAACTGAGTACAATACTATTTAGAATATTCTCAACTGAGACACACTCTAATACAATAATTACCAACCAACAAAATAATGGTGTACTGAAGCCTCATGCAACCTTAACTTTTATTGGAAAAAAATATAAAACACACTATAGATAAAAGAGCAGAGTCCACTATATGTATGAGTAAATATTAATAAGATATCTAATGTCTAATATATAATATGCTTTCGAGTGCCTATAAGTAATATCACAGTGAAAAAAAGAATATTCAAAGTAACCAGAAATAAAGCACTTACATGTTATAGTAAGAAAGGCTGTTTGACATGTGGTCCTGGTGCCCCTACACGCGTTTCACCCTAGGTTTGTCAGGGGGTGATATCAGCCTCATTGTCTGTTTCCCAGGGAATTTTCCTGCTGAAACTTTAATTTTGCTGTAATTTTAAAACTTTAATAATTTTGAAACTTTTATGATGTAAAGAGTCCAAAGTCTTTCTGAGAGAGTTTGGCGTTTTTACAGTCAGACAGTGTGTATTTTCAGGACTCATTTGTTTGGTGAGTGGTGGCAGTATGTTCTGTATCTGTCATGAATGAACTGTGTTGGGGTATATTTATGCTCAATTTTCAGCCCGAGTGGAAGGTGAGAGCAAGATTGAGTGAGTGGAGATAGATTAGCCCATTGCAATCATACCCACTAGTATGGAGGGGAACAGGCAGAGGAAGACATTGAAAGATCTAAGTCAACTTTCTAACAAGTCTTTTACCTCACTCCAGTGCTTATTCACATCCAGGTAACTCAGGACTGCCGTATAATATCCATCTCGGTGTGCTGTGCTTTGTATTTGAGAGATCATAGCAGCTAGTCTCCAACCATCAGCTCAGAGTGAATTGCAAAGTAAAGGTGGAGCCAGAAAAGGGGAAACTGGTGAAAACGCAGGATACTACTTCTATAATGGCCAGATATTGTGTTATTCCTCCTATACACACACAGGACAGCTTATTCTGAAAAGTTACTGGAGAATGTGGTTACCTTTTAAGTTCTGAAGTGTTTTTGAAGGGCTTATATATTTACTAGATGGTGGCCCGATTCTAACACATCGGGTATTCTACCATATGTCTCCCGACCCTCCTTTATAATGCCCCATGCAGGAAGTCACATCCCCGGTATATAATACCCCATGCAGGATGTCACATCCCCCGCATATAATGCCCCATGCAGGAAGTCACATCCCCCGTATATAATACCCCATGCAGGAAGTCACATCCCCCATATATAATGCCCCATGCAGGATGTCACCTCTCCCCCATATAATGCCCCATGTAGGATGTGACCTCTCCCCCCATATAATGCCCCATGCAGGATGTGACCTCTACCCCCATATAATGCCCCATGCAGGATGTGACCTCTCCCCCATATAATGCCCCATGTAGGATGTGACCTCTCCCCCCCATATAATGCCCCATGCAGGATGTGACCTCTCCCCCCATATAATGCCCCATGCAGGATGTCACCTCTCCCCCATATAATGCCCCATGTAGGATGTCACCTCTCCCCCCATATAATGCCCCATGTAGGATGTCACCTCTCCCCCCCATATAATGCCCCATGTAGGATGTCACCTCTCCCCCCATATAATGCCCCATGCAGGATGTCACCTCTCCCCCCATATAATGCCCCATGTAGGATGTGACCTCTCCCCCCATATAATGCCCCATGTAGGATGTGACCTCTCCCCCCATATAATGCCCCATGCAGGATGTCACCTCTCCCCCCATTTAATGCCCCATGTAGGATGTGACCTCTCCCCCCATATAATGCCCCATGTAGGATGTGACCTCTCCCCCCATATAATGCCCCATGCAGGATGTGACCTCTCCCCCCATATAATGCCCCATGCAGGATGTCACCTCTCCCCCCCATATAATGCCCCATGTAGGATGTCACCTCTCCCCCCCATATAATGCTCCATGTAGGATGTCACCTCTCCCCCCATATAATGCCCCATGCAGGATGTCACCTCTCCCCCCATATAATGCCCCATGTAGGATGTGACCTCTCCCCCCATATAATGCCCCATGTAGGATGTGACCTCTCCCCCCATATAATGCCCCATGCAGGATGTCACCTCTCCCCCCATTTAATGCCCCATGTAGGATGTGACCTCTCCCCCCATATAATGCCCCATGTAGGATGTGACCTCTCCCCCCATATAATGCCCCATGCAGGATGTGACCTCTCCCCCCATATAATGCCACATGCAGGATGTCACCTCTCCCCCCCATATAATGCCCCATGTAGGATGTCACCTCTCCCCCCCATATAATGCTCCATGTAGGATGTCACCTCTCCCCCCATATAATGCCCCATGCAGGATGTCACCTCTCCCCCCATATAATGCCTCATGTAGGATGTGACCTCTCCCCCCATATAATGCCCCATGCAGGATGTGACCTCTCCCCCCATATAATGCCCCATGCAGGATGTCACCTCTCCCCCATATAATGCCCCATGTAGGATGTCACCTCTCACCCCCATATAATGCCCCATGTAGGATGTCACCTCTCCCCCCCCATATAATGCCCCATGCAGGAAGTCATATCCCCTGTATATCCATCCCCCCATAGTGCCCCATGCAGGTCCCCTATGGCCCCATACAAAAAAAAAAAATCCAATACTCACCTCCCTTCTCAGCTGCTTCTCTGGACTCCAGCGTAGCCGGCATGTTGACGCTGTGCGCTGTGACCGGTCAGGAGAGAGCGCGGTGTAAAGACGTCACTGCGCCCTCTGACCTGAGACGTCATAGAGCATCAGTGGAAGACACAGGAGTTGCTGCGGAGGCACGGGGAGGTGTAAGTATGACGCCGGTGCCGGGGTCCTGATCGAGCGGGGGGAGAGACGGGAGGAGAGGGGAGGGACGGGAGGAGAGGAGAGGGGAGGGAAGAGGAGGGGAGGGGTAAGTATGACGCCGGGTGCCGGGGTCCTGATCGAGCGGGGGGAGGGACGGGAGGAGAGGGGAGGGGAGAGGAGAGGAGGGGAGGGGAGGGGCGTCACACTTGTCCTCAGGAGATAAGCGGCCGTAGCCGCTGATCTCACGACGATAGCCGCATGTAGGTCAGCGGCGCCTGCGGTCGGGGGACTTATGCTGCGAGTAGCCGGCTGCATCTCCCTGCTGCATCGCCGCTGACCTCCGTGCCGCACATGAGCCGCTAATGGCCGCCATGTTTTTCAGAAATGCCGCATCGCTGATTGGCCGCGGCCGGACCAATCAGCGACCCGGGATTTCCAGGACAGACAGACAGACAGACAGACGGGATAAGACAATTATATAGTAGATTATTTAATTTATTATTTATTTATTTAGCTTACTTATATAGCACAATTAATTCCGCAGTGCATTACAAACATTATCATCACTGTCCCCATTGGTGCTCACAATCTACATTCCCTATCAGTATGATCCGGACAACCCCTTTAAATCATTAAGGTACCATATAGCAACAACTAAATAACAAGCTCTCTTTCTGCCACATCTGTTTGTAACAAGTGTATGCTTACATGAAACATTTTTTTTTTATTTGTGTAACCGTGCCTGGTAAACAGTCATATATGACAACATTTTTGTGTTCCGCTATGTTTAAATGAGAAAATTTAGCAGACACCTTCAATAAAACGGCTAAACTCACCAAAACAAGCTATGGGGCTTGTGCTATTAATTACAGCACTGTTCGGGTAGAGCTTACTGACAAAAACCAGAGGCCTGTATGCCAGCCAAAAAGTGGATACTGTAAAAAGTCTGAAAAGGATTTCCAGAATTTACCAGGCAATTTATAGTCTTACACAACCGCCTTTCATTACCTGCAAAAATGTAATATAGCGGAGGAGTCAAAGGAGTAAAAAAAAATCTTGATATATTGATTTTTCATTCTTAAAAGTATAAAAAAAAACAATGTATAAATATTTAAAGAATAGTAACTCAAAATGATTGAAGAATCAGTTACAGACCAAAATGGTCAAATCTGATTTGCTACAAATGAATGTATCGCTCCATGTAGTGCGTGAATTAGTTTGGTAACTAGATTGCTTAGTTTACCATCAACAAAATACAATTGTGTTCTGTGAGCACGAAGTGTCTGTGCAGGTTTCCTGTCTCTGAATGTGAACACATCACTGCAGCAAGCAGAGATCTTCTAAATCTGGTGAGATTTGGTGAAAATTGAAAGTTGTAGAACTTTTCAAGATTAAAGTTTATTATTTTCTGAAGTATTTTTTATACATTCATATAGAGTTTAGAATCAAACGTTATGTAACATAAAAAGGAAACACCTGATCAAATCATAACTTCACATAATACAGTGCAGGAGAATTATTCAATGATTATTGGCATCCATGATTAGTCACTGATTGTCTTCTTTTCCTAAGAAGGGAAAGTGCACAGGATGGACAAATTCGGGTTTTTACAAGAGCATGGATACCCAATGCTGTCTTTACCTGGTGCTAAGCATTGACCTGAATATATTTGGACCATATCTTAATAGGGACAATAACTTAAAGATAAATTCTGTCCATATACACCATTAGGGCTTACCAACCTCCCAGAAATGGGACCACCTTTTACCAGCCAAAGTGGAGATTTTCTAAGTGAAAGCTACTTACCGTCTGTGGACCTGTATGACATGGTCTACCATTAATTTTAAGGCATGCAAAGGGTTGTCTTTATGGGATAAGTCATTTAACTAATGTTTAAAGGGTCAGCCCAGGGTTTGGAAGCATGGCTGCTTTCTTTCAGAAACCGTACTACGATTATTTGGAGTTGAGATACAATGTCTGGAATGGAGCTGAGCTTTAATACCACAGAAACTCAAGGTCAGTGGTGCCATTAATCAGCAATGTCTTTCTAATCCTGGACAAGTTCTATAAGCTAATAAATTATCTATTAGTGAGTCCAAAGAGAGTCAAATGATTTTATCAGAGCTCCCCTTTAAGTACAGTTAGATTTGAGTGAATAATTGGGTGAGTTTGTCAACCTTTCTTTACACTAAGATGTTCTTCAATGTGCCGTCACTTTAAGAATCAACTACATATTTTTGCTACATTAATTCATTTAATTGAAAACAGTGTCAGAATGTTTGTACATTACCAAGTTAAAGAAAATTTACAAATATTGCCAGTCACCACAAACATATCTGAGGCTTGGAACGTGAGGGAGCATTGTCAGCGATAAATGCAGAAGCTATAAGAAGAACCTATTTCACAGAAAGACTGCAATATAATTATGACACTACAACTTGAGGAAATACTTACTAATGCTTCCTTTTCAGGGCAATCCTAAGCCTGAGTCACAAAATATATATACGGTATATATTTTTTTTGTACAAAAGTCCAGTGTGGTGGTATGGCAGGGAGGTAACTAGGGGTGGTGGGTAGGAATGAGCGGAACTGTGGATGTTCAGGTGCGCTGGGTTTGTCCAAACTCTTCTCCCAAGTTCTGTTTGGGTACCAGAACTGCACCCGAACTTGAATCTGAACCCCATAGAAATCAATGGGGCAATGAGCTTTGGTGCTGGAAAATCTCTCTCACTCTTCCCTGAACTGTAAAACAAACTTCGAGGAGAAGTCCATGTTCGGAGTTCAGCACCGGACACTAGGTGGGGAGGTCAGGGGAGGTATGTGGCCCAGGTTCAGTTAACAGGGAAGGCTGCTGAAGAGCAAGAAAATATTAGTGCTGCAGCTGCCCTACGCACAGCACCTCTGTCAGCAGTAATCGGCTCTGTTCAGCTGAGGTGCAGCAGCCAGCAATCCTGACCTTCACAGTCCTGTCTACAATGGAGTTGTCACTGTCAAGGATGATTTCACCAGAATGGGCGAAGCCTCCCATATTACAGTGAAGTACATACTCGGAAGCGGCTGTGCTCATTTGTGCAGGTAACTAAGAGGAGTGTTTTCCTTCAGGATGGGGTATGTACAGAGGCTGTTGAAAAAAGTGTTGTTCTGCAGGATGGGGCTGTATATAGAGGAGCAGAGAGGAGAGATGCACTGCAGGATAAGTCTGCATACAGATGAGAGGAATCATGTGCGGTAGGCTGGGGCTGTATGTAGATGCGATAAGTGATATAAAGAAGGATGGGGCTGTGCATAGATGGGAGGAGTGATGTACTGCAGGATAGGAATGTACTGTATATAGAGGTGCTGAGAGGAATGATATTTTTCAAAATAGAACTGCGTATACAGGGGCTTAGAGGAGTGATGTATGTCAGCATGGGACTGTATATAGAGGGGGCTGAGAGGAGTTATGTAATGCAGGATGGAGCAAGATATAAAGGGGATGAGAAGAGAGATGTATTGCTGAAGGGGATTAAGAACAGTGATGTACTGGTGGAGGAGGGTGTAAATCGAGTGGCTGAGAGAAGTGATGTTCTGCAATATGGGGGGCTAGGATGGAGATAGAAAGGAGTGCTCTTTTTTGGAACATAGAGGAGACTGAAGGGATGAAGTAATCTCTTCTTCAGGAAAAGGTAGAAGATCCAGCTTCACTAACTTTTTTTTTTAAATATATTTTTTCTTTATTAGTAAATAATAGCAATCCAGTGAAAAATAGTTAAAATTCCAAATTCATAGCATGGCTACAGGATCCATGGATAAGGCATAATATAGATGCCTGCCACTGATTGTGTCCAGGCATAGACACCCTCCGTGTTCCGAACAACATGGGACTCCCATGATGGTAAGTAGTGTTGAGTAGAGATGAGCGGTGTTCGACCAGAACTGTTCGCCAATCTCAAATTCGAGCTGTTTTGGGTGGTGTTCGAGTTGTTCGACGAACCCGAACGATTTGCAAAAAATTCGGCTGTTCGAGGTTATGTTCGATAACTGTTCGTGCACCAAAAGCGTGTCCTGCATGTCTGGCGCTATTTAGAGCACCAATCATGCAGGGATTGTCTGCCACTCACTGTAATGCCACAGCCATGGTGGTTGTGGCATTACAGTGATTGCCCAAATCGATGGGAACAGTGCCAACAGTGAAACATGAAAAGCCGGCAATTCAGCAGCGGCATACACCTGTACCCGACAATTTAGAACCGAAAGAATAGAGCTTCACACATAGATTAGATAGATATAAACATGTCAGCCACATATATACGAAGTACAGTGAAAGTGCTGCTTACTGTACTTGTCATTTAGCGTAAAGGATTTATCAAAAAAAATAATAGTGTTTTCATGCACCGTCTCTTTAAAAAAGCCGGCCGGCAATTCAGCAGCGGTACCCGACAATTTATAACAGACAGAATAGAGCTTCACACATAGATTAGATAGATAGAAACATGTCAGCCACATATATACGAAGTACAGTGACAGTGTTGCTTACTGTACTTGTCATTTAGCGTAAAGGATTTATCAAAAAAAATAATAGTGTTTTCATGCACCGTCTCTTTAAAAAAGCCGGCCGGCAATTCAGCAGCGGTACCCGACAATTTAGAACAGACAGAATAGAGCTTCACACATAGATTAGATAGATAGAAACATGTCAGTCACATATATATGAAGTACAGTGATAGTGTTGGTTACTGTACTTGTCATTTAGTATTAAAATAAAGGATTTATTATTAAAAAAATTGGCGTGGGGTTCCCCTTAATTTTAGGCTCTAGCGGAGGTTAAGCAGACGGCTGGGGCAGATGTTTGAAGCCTGGGAAGGGGGTAATACCCACGGAGTTTCCCAGGCTACTAATATCAGCCCCCAGCTGAATACATAGCCTTTACTAGCTATTAAAATGGGGGACACCCCAAAAAAAATGACGTGGGGTCCCCCCTAATTTAATAGCTAGCAAAGGCTAGGCAGACAGCTGGGGGCTGATATTAATAGCCCAGGAAGGGAGCCATGAATATTGGCCCCCTCCCAGGCTAGAAACACCAGCCGTCAGCCGCCCCAGAAATGGCGCATTCATAGGATGCGCCAATTCTGGCACTTAGCCTCGCTCTTCCACGCTGCCCTGGTGCGGTGGCAGGGGGTAATAGGGTTGGGGTTGATGTCAACTTATAATGCCAGCTGACATCAAGCCCAGGTTAGTAATGGAGAGGCGTCTATAAGACACCCCCATTACTAACCCCATAGTCAAAGTTAAAAAAAGCACAAACACCCAGAATAAAGTCCTTTAATTGAAATAAAGACACAATCCTTTATTGTTCTAAATTAAACCATACTTACCGTCACGCCCATTCCAGCTGAAGCCAACGATCTCCTGCAATAAAAGAAAAATAATAAAGCAACCTCATCCTTACCTTTCCATGGTTCCCACGACAGCTTCAGCTCTGCTACATCGAGATGACAGGCTGGACCGCAGCAGAACGCTGCCATCCAGCCTCTCATCCCGCAGACACTGAGAAGCGCAGGCTTGCTTGCGCTGCTCAGCGTCTCTCTGTGACGACATCCAGATGAGCCGAGTTCATGTCCAATGAACTCGGCTCACCTCATGCACGTCACTGACAGCGTGGGAAAATTCTCACGCTGAAGCGGTGAGTGCAGGAGAATTCTCCCACGCTGTCAGTGACGTGCATAAGGTGAGCTCATGTCCAATGAACTCAGCTCACCTCCTGCACGTCACTGACAGCGTGGGAGAATTCTCCTGCACTCAGCGCTTCAGCGTGAGAATTCTCCCACGCTGAAGCGCTGAGTGCAGGAGAATTTTCCCACGCTGTCAGTGACGTGCATAAGGTGAGCTCATGTCCAATGAACTCAGCTCACCTCCTGCACGTCACTGACAGCGTGGGAGAATTCTCCTGCACTCAGCGCTTCAGTGTGAGAATTCTCCCACGCTGAAGCGCTGAGTGCAGGAGAATTTTCCCACGCTGTCAGTGACGTGCATGAGGTGAGCCGAGTTCATTGGACATTAACTCGGCTCATCTGGATGCCCTCACAGAGAGACACTGTGGAGCGCAAGCAAGCCTGCGCTTCTCAGTGTCTGCGGGATGAGAGGCTGGATGGCAGCGTTCTGCTGCGGTCCAGCCTGTCATCTCGATGTAGCAGAGCTGAAGCTGTCATGGGAACCATGGAAAGGTAAGGATGATGTTGCTTTATTATTTTTCTTTTATTTCAGGAGATCGTTGGCTTCAGCTGGAATGGGCGTGATGGTAAGTATGGTTTAATTTAGAACAATAAAGAATTGTGTGTTTATTTCAATTAAAGGACTTTTTCTGGGTGTTGTGTTTTTTTTAAATACTTTACTAGAAATTCATGGTGGTCATGTCTAATATTGGCGTGACCCCATGAATTTCGGGCTTAGGGCCAGCTGATAATGCCAAGCTGGCCCTAACCCCTTTATTACCCAGTGAGCCACCGCATCAGGGCCCTGGATGAGTTGGGTACAGCGCCAGAAGATGGCGCTTCTATGAACGCGCCATTTTCCGGGGTGGCTGCGGACTGCAATTTGCAGCGGGGGTGGCCCAGAAAGCTTGGGCCTCCCTGCGCTGCGGATTCCAGCCCCCAGCTGCCTAGTTGTACCTGGCTGGACACAAAAACAGGGCGAAGCCCCACGTCAATTTTCTTTAAATTATTTCATGAAATAATTAAGAAAAAAAGGGCTTCCCTATATTGTTGTGTCCGGCCAGGTACAAATAGGCAGCTGGTGGTCGGGGGCAGCCCGTTCCTGCCTGCTGTACCTGGCTGGACACAAATATAGTGCGAAGCCCCTCGTCAATTTTTTTTAAATTATTTCATGAATTTCCTGAAATAATTTAAAAAAATTGAAGTGGGGCTTCGCACTATATTTGTGTCCAGCCAGGTACAGCAGGCAGGAACGGGCTGCCCCCATCCACCAGCTGCCTATTTGTACCTGGCCGGACACAACAATATAGGGAAGCCCTTTTTTTCTTAATTATTTCATGAATTTCATGAAATAATTAAAAAAAATTGAAGTGGGGCTTCGCACTATATTTGTGTCCAGCCAGGTACAGCAGGCAGGAACGGGCTGCCCCCAACCACCAGCTGCCTATTTGTACCTGGCCGGACACAACAATATAGGGGAGGCCTTTTTTTCTTAATTATTTCATGAATTTCATGAAATAATTAAAAAAAAAGTACGTGGGGCTTCGCCCTATTTTTGTGTCCAGCCAGGTACAACTAGGCAGCTGGGGGCTGGAATCTGCAGCGCAGGGAGGCCCAAGCTTTCTGGGCCCCCCCCGCTACAAATTGCAGTCCGCAGCCACCCCGGAAAATGGCGCGTTCATAGAAGCGCCATCTTCTGGCGCTGTACCCAACTCATCCAGGGCCCTGGTGCGGTGGCTCACTGGGTAATAAAGGGGTTAGGGCCAGCTTGGTATTATCAGCTGGCCCCAAGCCCAAAGTTCATGGGGTCACGCCAGTATTAGACATGACCGCCATGAATTTCTAGTAAAGTATTTAAAAAAAACACAACACCCAGAATAAAGTCCTTTAATTGAAATAAAGACACAATTCTTTATTGTTCTAAATTAAACCATACTTACCATCACGCCCATTCCAGCTGAAGCCAACGATCTCCTGCAATAAAAGAAAAATAATAAACCAACCTCATCCTTACCTTTCCATGGTTCCCACGACAGCTTCAGCTCTGCTACATCGAGATGACTGGCTGGACCGCAGCAGAACGCTGCCATCCAGTCTGTCATCCCGCAGACACTGAGAAGCGCAGGCATGCTTGCGCTCCTCACTGTCTCGCTGTGACGGCATCCAGATGAGCCGAGGTCATGTCCAATGAACTCGGCTCACCTCATGCACGTCACTGACAGCGTGGGAAAATTCTCACGCTGAAGTGCTGAGTGCAGGAGAATTCTCCCACGCTGTCAGTGATGTGCATGAGGTGAGCTCATGTCCAATGAACTTAGCTCACCTCCTGCACGTCACTGACAGCGTGGGAAAATTCTCCTGCAATCAGCGCTTCAGCGTGAGAATTTTCCCACGCTGTCAGTGACGTGCATGAGGTGAGCCGAGTTCATTGGACATGAACTCGGCTCATCTGGATGTCGTCACAGAGAGACGCTGAGAAGCGCAAGCAAGCCTGCGCTTCTCAGTGTCTGCGGGATGACAGGCTGGATGGCAGCGTTCTGCTGCGGTCCAGCCTGTCATCTCGATGTAGCAGAGCTGAAGCTGTCGTGGGAACCATGGAAAGGTAAGGATGAGGTTGCTTTATTATTTTTCTTTTATTGCAGGAGATCGTTGGCTTCAGCTGGAATGGGCGTGATGGTAAGTATGGTTTAATTTAGAACAATAAAGGATTGTGTCTTTATTTCAATTAAAGGACTTTATTCTGGGTGTTTGTGTTTTTTTTTAACTTTGACTATGGGGTTAGTAATGGGGGTGTCTTATAGACGCCTCTCCATTACTAACCTGGGCTTGATGTCAGCAGGCATTATAAGCTGACATCAACCCCAACCCTATTACCCCCTGCCACCGCACCAGGGCAGCGTGGAAGAGCGAGGCTAAGTGCCAGAATTGGCGCATCCTATGAATGCGCCATTTCTGGGGCGGCTGACGGCTGGTGTTTCTAGCCTGGGAGGGGGCCAATATTCATGGCTCCCTTCCTGGGCTATTAATATCAGCCCCCAGCTGTCTGCCTAGCCTTTGCTAGCTATTAAATTAGGGGGGACCCCACGTCATTTTTTTGGGGGGGTCCCCCATTTTAATAGCTAGTAAAGGCTATGTATTCAGCTGGGGGCTGATATTAGTAGCCTGGGAAGCTCCGTGGGTATTACCCCCTTCCCAGGCTTCAAACATCTGCCCCAGCCGTCTGCTTAACCTCCGCTAGAGCCTAAAATTAAGGGGAACCCCACGCCAATTTTTTTAATAATAAATCCTTTATTTTAATACTAAATGACAAGTACAGTAACCAACACTATCACTGTACTTCATATATATGTGACTGACATGTTTCTATCTATCTAATCTATGTGTGATGCTCTATCTTTCTGTTCTAAATTGTCGGGTACCGCTGCTGAATTGCCGGCCGGCTTTTTTAAAGAGACAGTGCATGAAAACACTATTATTTTTTTAAATAAATCCTTTACACTAAATGACAAGTACAGTAAGCAACACTATCACTGTACTTATTTTATATGTGACTGACATGTTTCTATCTATCTAATCTATGTGTGAAGCTCTATTCTTTCTGTTCTAAATTGTCGGGTACAGATGCTGAATTGCCGGCCGGCTTTTTTAAAGAGACGGTGCATGAAAACACTAATATTTTTTTTAATAAATCCTTTACACTAAATGACAAGTGCAGTAACCAACACTGTCACTGTGCTTCTTATATGTGTGACTGACATGTTTCTATCTATCTAATCTATGTGTGATGCTCTATTCCTTCTTGTCTAAATTGTCGGGTACCGGTGTATGCCGCTGCTGAATTTGCCAGCCGGCTTTTTTAAAGAGAGTGTCTTCTGAGCAGTTTGTCAGCTTTTGGACACCTTTGCAGGTGTTTTCTATGTGTTTCTATGTGTTTTTGTTTGCCTGCCATTGGTTTTAACGGTGTTCGACGGTGTTCTAAGGTGTTCGACGAACAGTTCGACGAACAGTTCCTCGAACATCCCGGTGTTCGACGAACCGAACCGAACCCGAACACAGAACGCTGCCATCCAGCCTGTCATCCCGCAGACACTGAGAAGCGCAGGCTTGCTTGCGCTTCTCAGCGTCTCTCTGTGACGACATCCAGATGAGCCGAGTTCATGTCCAATGAACTCGGCTCACCTCATGCACGTCACTGACAGCGTGGGAAAATTCTCACGCTGAAGCGCTGATTGCAGGAGAATTTTCCCACGCTGTCAGTGACGTGCAGGAGGTGAGCTAAGTTCATTGGACATGAGCTCACCTCATGCACATCACTGACAGCGTGGGAGAATTCTCCTGCACTCAGCACTTCAGCGTGAGAATTTTCCCACGCTGTCAGTGACGTGCATGAGGTGAGCCGAGTTCATTGGACATGACCTCGGCTCATCTGGATGCCGTCACAGCGAGACAGTGAGGAGCGCAAGCATGCCTGCGCTTCTCAGTGTCTGCGGGATGACAGACTGGATGGCAGCGTTCTGCTGCGGTCCAGCCAGTCATCTCGATGTAGCAGAGCTGAAGCTGTCGTGGGAACCATGGAAAGGTAAGGATGAGGTTGGTTTATTATTTTTCTTTTATTGCAGGAGATCGTTGGCTTCAGCTGGAATGGGTGTGATGGTAAGTATGGTTTAATTTAGAACAATAAAGAATTGTGTCTTTATTTCAATTAAAGGACTTTATTCTGGGTGTTGTGTTTTTTTTAAATACTTTACTAGAAATTCATGGTGGTCATGTCTAATACTGGCGTGACCCCATGAACTTTGGGCTTGGGGCCAGCTGATAATACCAAGCTGGCCCTAACCCCTTTATTACCCAGTGAGCCACCGCACCAGGGCCCTGGATGAGTTGGGTACAGCGCCAGAAGATGGCGCTTCTATGAACGCGCCATTTTCCGGGGTGGCTGCGGACTGCAATTTGTAGCGGGGGGGGGCCCAGAAAGCTTGGGCCTCCCTGCGCTGCAGATTCCAGCCCCCAGCTGCCTAGTTGTACCTGGCTGGACACAAAAATAGGGCGAAGCCCCACGTACTTTTTTTTTAATTATTTCATGAAATTCATGAAATAATTAAGAAAAAAAGGCCTTCCCTATATTGTTGTGTCCGGCCAGGTACAAATAGGCAGCTGGTGGTTGGGGGCAGCCCGTTCCTGCCTGCTGTACCTGGCTGGACACAAATATAGTGCGAAGCCCCACTTCAATTTTTTTTAATTATTTCATGAAATTCATGAAATAATTAAGAAAAAAAGGGCTTCCCTATATTGTTGTGTCCGGCCAGGTACAAATAGGCAGCTGGTGGATGGGGGCAGCCCGTTCCTGCCTGCTGTACCTGGCTGGACACAAATATAGTGCGAAGCCCCACTTCAATTTTTTTAAATTATTTCAGGAAATTCATGAAATAATTTAAAAAAAATTGACGAGGGGCTTCGCACTATATTTGTGTCCAGCCAGGTACAGCAGGCAGGAACGGGCTGCCCCCGACCACCAGCTGCCTATTTGTACCTGGCCGGACACAACAATATAGGGAAGCCCTTTTTTTCTTAATTATTTCATGAAATAATTTAAAGAAAATTGACGTGGGGCTTCGCCCTGTTTTTGTGTCCAGCCAGGTACAACTAGGCAGCTGGGGGCTGGAATCCGCAGCGCAGGGAGGCCCAAGCTTTCTGGGCCACCCCCGCTGCAAATTGCAGTCCGCAGCCACCCCGGAAAATGGCGCGTTCATAGAAGCGCCATCTTCTGGCGCTGTACCCAACTCATCCAGGGCCCTGATGCGGTGGCTCACTGGGTAATAAAGGGGTTAGGGCCAGCTTGGCATTATCAGCTGGCCCTAAGCCCGAAATTCATGGGGTCACGCCAATATTAGACATGACCACCATGAATTTCTAGTAAAGTATTTAAAAAAAACACAACACCCAGAAAAAGTCCTTTAATTGAAATAAACACACAATTCTTTATTGTTCTAAATTAAACCATACTTACCATCACGCCCATTCCAGCTGAAGCCAACGATCTCCTGAAATAAAAGAAAAATAATAAAGCAACATCATCCTTACCTTTCCATGGTTCCCATGACAGCTTCAGCTCTGCTACATCGAGATGACAGGCTGGACCGCAGCAGAACGCTGCCATCCAGCCTCTCATCCCGCAGACACTGAGAAGCGCAGGCTTGCTTGCGCTCCACAGTGTCTCTCTGTGAGGGCATCCAGATGAGCCGAGTTAATGTCCAATGAACTCGGCTCACCTCATGCACGTCACTGACAGCGTGGGAAAATTCTCCTGCACTCAGCGCTTCAGCGTGGGAGAATTCTCACACTGAAGCGCTGAGTGCAGGAGAATTCTCCCACGCTGTCAGTGACGTGCAGGAGGTGAGCTGAGTTCATTGGACATGAGCTCACCTTATGCACGTCACTGACAGCGTGGGAAAATTCTCCTCCACTCAGCGCTTCAGCGTGGGAGAATTCTCACGCTGAAGCGCTGAGTGCAGGAGAATTCTCCCACGCTGTCAGTGACGTGCAGGAGGTGAGCTGAGTTCATTGGACATGAGCTCACCTTATGCACGTCACTGACAGCGTGGGAGAATTCTCCTGCACTCACCGCTTCAGCGTGAGAATTTTCCCACGCTGTCAGTGACGTGCATGAGGTGAGCCGAGTTCATTGGACATGAACTCGGCTCATCTGGATGTCGTCACAGAGAGACGCTGAGCAGCGCAAGCAAGCCTGCGCTTCTCAGTGTCTGCGGGATGAGAGGCTGGATGGCAGCGTTCTGCTGCGGTCCAGCCTGTCATCTCGATGTAGCAGAGCTGAAGCTGTCGTGGGAACCATGGAAAGGTAAGGATGAGGTTGCTTTATTATTTTTCTTTTATTGCAGGAGATCGTTGGCTTCAGCTGGAATGGGCGTGACGGTAAGTATGGTTTAATTTAGAACAATAAAGGATTGTGTCTTTATTTCAATTAAAGGACTTTATTCTGGGTGTTTGTGCTTTTTTTAACTTTGACTATGGGGTTAGTAATGGGGGTGTCTTATAGACGCCTCTCCATTACTAACCTGGGCATGATGTCAGCTGGCATTATAAGCTGACATCAACCCCAACCCTATTACCCCCTGCCACCGCACCAGGGCAGCGTGGAAGAGCGAGGCTAAGTGCCAGGCTTCCCAGGCTTCAAACATCTGCCCCAGCCGTCTGCTTAACCTCCGCTAGAGCCTAAAATTAAGGGGAACCCCACGCCAATTTTTTTAATAATAAATCCTTTATTTTAATACTAAATGACAAGTACAGTAACCAACACTATCACTGTACTTCATATATATGTGACTGACATGTTTCTATCTATCTAATCTATGTGTGAAGCTCTATTCTGTCTGTTATAAATTGTCGGGTACCGCTGCTGAATTGCCGGCCGGCTTTTTTAAAGAGACGGTGCATGAAAACACTATTATTTTTTTTGATAAATCCTTTACGCTAAATGACAAGTACAGTAAGCAACACTGTCACTGTACTTCGTATATATGTGGCTGACATGTTTCTATCTATCTAATCTATGTGTGAAGCTCTATTCTGTCTGTTATAAATTGTCGGGTACCGCTGCTGAATTGCCGGCCGGCTTTTTTTAAAGAGACGGTGCATGAAAACACTATTATTTTTTTTGATAAATCCTTTACGCTAAATGACAAGTACAGTAAGCAGCACTTTCACTGTACTTCGTATATATGTGGCTGACATGTTTATATCTATCTAATCTATGTGTGAAGCTCTATTCTTTCGGTTCTAAATTGTCGGGTACAGGTGTATGCCGCTGCTGAATTGCCGGCTTTTCATGTTTCACTGTTGGCACTGTTCCCATCGATTTGGGCAATCACTGTAATGCCACAACCACCATGGCTGTGGCATTACAGTGAGTGGCAGACAATCCCTGCATGATTGGTGCTCTAAATAGCGCCAGACATGCAGGACACGCTTTTGGTGCACGAACAGTTATCGAACATAACCTCGAACAGCCGAATTTTTTGCAAATCGTTCGGGTTCGTCGAACAACTCGAACACCACCCAAAACAGCTCGAATTTGAGATTGGCGAACAGTTCTGGTCGAACACCGCTCATCTCTAATGGTAAGCTGGATTCTATTTTCATTGTAATGAATGTGATGTCTTTTCACATGGCTCTGCATGTGGGAGGAAACCTAAGAGGGGAAAGTGAAGTTATTTACCTGGGACTGTATGTTGCAGGGGACTGAAGTAAAAGAGGAGGGATATTTTGCAGAATAGAGCAGAATGGTAGGTATGAAGTTATGGCCATAGGGTAACTAGCAAAGAACTCACTTTTTTTCTCCTTTTTCCTTCTTTTGGTATCAACAACATTCTGATTCTCTCCTTCCTCGCAGGAATGCTGTGCAGGCTATTTGTATCACGAAGCTCCTTTTGTGTGGAATGGAAGTCGATTTCTCAGTGTTACCCTATGAGATCCTCTATGCAATGAAAAAAATCAACTTCTGTGCATGCAGAACACTGAGCTGGAAGACCCATCCCAAAGTGAAGAAGGACGAAGAAGATGCTCAATGCCAGGGAAGTCAAAAAGAAGAGGCGCAGTGGATCAGTCAACGGGCTGTGGGTGCGGCGAGACAAGTGAGCAGTGAGGGCAGGGGTGGATTAAGAGTAGCAAGGGCCCCGGGCAGTTTAGAAGGCGCGGGCCCCCCACCCCACACACACACACACACACACACCTGATGTATCATGTGACATGTCACATGATCCCCTGTGATAGATCATGTGATAGTTCACGTGAAATTAATTTGGCACAATATTAATTATAATATTTTTTTTAGGCTGTGTGCCCACTACGCGTTTTTTAAGCATTTCCGCAGCGGCAATTCCGCTGCGGAAACGCTTGGTAGAAGGTACACAGCGGGAGGCCGCACGGAGCCATCTATACACAGCGTGAGGCCGCACGGAGCCATCTATACACAGCGGGAGGCCGCACGGAGCCATCTATACACAGCGGGAGGCCGCACAGAGCCATCTATACACAGCGGGAGGCCGCACGGAGCCATCTATACACAGCGGGAGGCCGCACGGAGCCATCTATACACAGCGGGAGGCCGCACGGAGCCATCTATACACAGCAGGGAACCGCACGGTGCCATCTATACACAGCGGGAGGCCGCACGTAGCCATCTATACACAGCGGGAGGCCGCACGTAGCCATCTGTGCACAGCGGGAAGCCGCACGGAGCAATCTATACACAGCGGGAGGCCACACGGAGCCATCTATACACAGCGCGAGGCCGCACGGAGCCATCTATACACAGCGGGAGGCCGCACGTAGCCATCTATACACAGCAGGGAGCCGCGCGGTGCCATCTATACACAGCAGGGAGGCCGCACGGAGCAATCTATACACAGCGGGAGGCCGCACGGAGCCATCTATACACAGCGGTAGGCCGCACTGTGCCATCTATACACAGCGGAAGGCCGCACTGTGCCATCTATACACAGCGGGAGGCTGCACGGCCCCCCCTCCAGAGACAGCAGGAGGCCGCACGGCGCCATCTATACTCAGCAGGAGGCCGCACGCAGTCACGCATGCAGTCACGCACACACACAAACATATACAGACATATACATACACGCATAAACACATTTTAAACACAAAAATACATATAAACAGACATCACACAATGTTATCTGCCTGCACACACACACACATACACACACACACACACACACTCTCACACATACACACTCTCTCTCACACACACACACACACTCTCACACATACACACTCCCTCTCACACACACACACACACACACTCACCATCCCCCGGCTCGGCTCCAGTCCTCCTGGCTCCTGCTCCTCTCCAATGGTAAGTAGCAGTGCAGGCCGGGCGCGCACTGCGTGACGTCACAGCTAGGAGACACGGCCGTGCACAGGGCAGTGTCTCCTAGCAGTGACGCGGCTGGGCCAGCACACAGGGAAGTTAACTGCTGCAGTGCTGGCCCGGCCGAAGAAGAAGCAGCGGCCTTGCACCGCTGCTGGGGGAGTGGTCCGGGCCCCCCCCCCGCCACTGTCTGCCGGTATGTGCTGCGGGGCCACACATATAATGAGGGCAATCCGGCCATAGCCCCCCCGGAGACCTGAGGCCCCGGGCGGTAGCCCGGATTGCCCTCATTATAATCCGCCTATGAGTGAGGGGGGTATTATTATTTGGATTTTAATCTTTCATAGAGCCTTCATAGTTCAGCAAATGGAGGCCTCAGCTTGGAGTTATATTGCTGAATTAACAAGGTGCAAATTGTAAAAATTCCATATTCTGGAGAATATTCATTTTTATGACATTCAAGTGCAATTCAATTCCACATGGAATAAATGAGTTAATCTCTAACAAGGTGTGATCCGGCTAATCTGAATTGTGGTCACTCACAAGATAAAGGAGAGAAGCAGAATGGTGCTGATATCAGGTGAAGGTGGGAATTGCTAAGTATATGAGTACATACACAGTGTACAATTACATAATGCTAAGGGACGAGTAAATCTGAATTTTCCTGGGAGAGCTTCTTTAAAGGGAGTCTTGCCGTGAGATTTTGCAAGTGAAACAGAGTTCTTCTTCTACAAAATCAAGTGACTGTTTAAAGGGAACCTGTCATGGCAAATAAATGCTATTAACCTACAGATGTGGGGTTAATTTGCATTCTGAAGCTGTGCAGGCGCCACACTTCAACCCTGGCTACTGGGAGGAAATCAGTGCTAGCCGGCTGTCAGTCAGTGCCGGGGCGCAGTTACAGCCGCCGATCATTATGTACTTAGGAGTGACTTAAGCTGCGCCGGCCGCGCCTTTATGACTGAAAGCCCGACCCTGCAGGGAGGAAGAAAGCTAATTTCCTCCAGGCAGCCTGGCAGTAAGTGTGGCGGCAGCAGGGCTTTATAACGTTATTAACCTTCAGATTAACCCCATATCTGCAGGCTAATAGTGTTTGGCGCAAGACAGGTTCCCTTTAACAGTCAATTAAGAAAATAAAATCATGCCCACTTGACATTGCAGCCTTTATCTAGTCTACGCCTTAAAGAGTAACCGCATAATTAATTTTTTTCTTTTCTTTCTAAATCAATAGTGCACATGAAATAAGAAACTTTATAATATATCTTATCATAAAATCTGCTTCTTTCTCCTCCTCGACTGGTCTTTCATTCTCAAAATTCTCAAGTCACAGGTAAAATCTGTGTTCAGAAAGAACATTCCTGAGATTGGAGATGACAGTTGGTGCTCATAAAGTTCTATGGAGAATAGTAACCGTTCTTTCAGGAAAACTTGCAGTAGATCATGTGGGTCTGCTCCTCCCTCCTCGTGTGGGTCTGCTCCTCCCTCCTCGTGTGGGTCTGCTTCTCCCTCCTCGTGTGGGTCTGCTTCTCCCTCCTCGTGTGGGTCTGCTCCTCCCTCCTCGTGTGGGTCTGCTCCTCCCTCCTCCTGTGGATCTGCTCCTCCCTGCTCATAAAGTTCGATTGGGAACAGTAACTGTCATTTCAGGAGAACTTGCAGTAGATCGTGTGGGTCTGCCTACAGCTCCTCTCTCGTCCTTGCCACTCTGTGGAAAATGACAGTTGGTGCTTTTCATATTCTATGTCAGTAAGAGTTCGCTCACACGAGCATATAACTCGGACGAGTGCAATCCAATAAAAAGGGGATTGCACTCAGACCAATGTTATTCAATGAAGCAGTGCAGATCTGTGTATTTATTCTCAGTTATATTCGGCGTGAGGAAAAATTAGCAGCATTCTGCAATTTGACTCCGAAATCGGTTCAGTGCGAGAAAAAATCGGATGCCATATGGACCACCAGAGATTTATAAATACATTACAATTTTGTAACATAGGAAACTGTAAATGATTAATAGCTGCTGAGTAAAAAACGGATTGCACACAGACAGCATATGGATGACAAGTAAGAAAAAAGCTTCCCAATTTCTGGATGGAAATAAGACTGACTTTTGATACGCTCACGTGACCCCAGTCTAATGGGGAAATCTGTTGTCACTGAATACAGTAAAGTTTAATGCATGACTAGGTTTACTATCCCTTTAAATACACTTAGAATATTGTGACATCACTGAATGTTGCTGCACATTCCACACCAGAAAGTGCTCATCTCTCAGTCAGTGAAGATCTTGCCAAGACAAGAAATGTCCAATTATCTAGATGCTCCAGTCGTCATTTTTGACAATGGATCCGGCATATGTAAAGCTGGACTATCTGGTGAAAATGTCCCAAGATCAGTCATCAGCTCAATGATTGGTCGTGTTAAAACCGAATGCAGCATGGTGGAAGCCAACAGAAAAGCTTACTATGTTGGTGAAGAAGCTCAATCCTTAAGAGGAATCTTGGCATTGACATATCCCATAGAGCACGGCATTGTGAAATCTTGGCCGGACATGGAGAGGATCTGGAAGCATGTGTATGACTGTGAGCTTCAAATTCAATCTAATGAAAGCCCCGTCTTGCTATCTGAAGCTCCGTTCAATCCAAGAAGCAACCGTGAGATCATGGCAGAAGTGATGTTTGAAAGCTTTAATGTCCCTGCCATGTATGTGGCATTACAAGCTACTCTGTCTCTCTATGCCAGTGGTCGCACAACAGGCTTAGTCGTGGACATTGGAGATGGCGTCACCTCTACATTTCCCATATTTGAAGGTACTCCACTGCCCCATGCAGGGAATCGTCTTAACTTCGCTGGTCGGGACATCACAGATCATTTAATGAGGCTTCTTATGGAGACCGGACATTCCTTTGTCAGCAGTGCAGAGAAAGACATTGCTAGAGAAATAAAGGAGAAAATTTGCTATGTGGCTTTAGATCCAAAGGAGGAAGCAGAAAATTGTTCTGCAGAAGGATTAGAGGAATACATACTTCCGGATGGAAATGTCGTTACCATTGGCCGCCAGAGGTTTCTTGCACCAGAGAGCCTATTTTCTCCATCTGTCATTGGGATGGATACCCTGGGTGTGCACAAAATGATCCTTGAAAGCATTTATGGATGTGCTATAGATGTCCGAAGGTCACTTTTCAATAGCATCTTGTTGTCTGGTGCATCTACCCTTTTCCCAGGTCTTGAGGATAGACTTTACAACGAAATCAGAACCCTGGCACCAGAGACTGTGGAGGTTGAAGTTATTGCCCCGAGTGACAGGAAATTTTCTGTATGGATTGGAGGATCAGTCCTGACTTCATTAGAGTCTTTTAAGGAGATGTGGATCACATCCAAGGATTACAGCGAGTTTGGTTCAGCCATTATACATCGAACGGCCTGACTCTACGTTGTATATGAAACCTACTATGTCTTACTTGTGTGACATTAAAACAGAATTCCATCTGAATATTAGTCCTTTTTGTTGCCTTCTGGTGGTTAAAATCGAAAATGTGCAATGTGCCACAAATTTCTTGCTTTGATGAGCAGTTTTTACATAAGATTTTATGACATTTATGCAGCAGCAGACAATGACGTAACATGATAAATAACCATAGCTACCATGTAAAACCCTTGTAATTTCAGTGGTTTTTCCACCAGTCCTGCAGATGGTTGCATCCTAAACATCATTTACGTTCCCATTGTAGCCAATCACTGGCTGAAGCTGTGATAAGGCCTATGACTTGGGAAGTCACCAATTGGCTGCAGTGGTCACAAGAAGGATTCGCATCACATCACCAATAGCAGGGCCAACAGAAGACTTGAAGCAGCTGCACTGGAACTTCAAGGAAGTTTAAAGGTTGGTTATAGTTATTTATTATGTTATCATATTGTCTGCTCATAGACAAATTATATAAAATCTGGGTAAATTAAATTATATAAAATCTGGATAAACTCCTTTATTTTTGCATATAGCACCTATAATAGGAAAAATGTAACCCAGAAAATATCCAGAATAAAGTACTTTATTCAAATATAAAAACTAGTGATGAGCGAGCATGCTCGCCACTGCTCAATACTCGCCCGTGCATCTCACTGCTCGAGATGCTCGGCGCTCGCCGAGTATTTCCTGGTTGCTCGAGCTGGAGCTTGGGTCCCCTCCCTGCATGTTTGGCACTCTTTAGAGAGCCAATGGACATGCAGGGATTGCCTGCCACACACTGTAATTCCGTAGCCATGTTGGTTGTGGCATTACAGTGATTGGCTGGCCGCACAGCGTCATCAGGGCTATATATGAAACAGGCAGTGTAGGGCGAGGTACTGCTGAGCTAGGGAGAGATTTGGTTGTTTATTAGGTAGTGAAGTTATACCACAAAATCTATATATATCCATCTGAACTAACAGTCCTTCTGAGGACTAATCCAGCTGCATATATTCAATGGTGAAGGTGATAGCAGGAGCTAGGCAGGCAGTCAGTGTATGTGGCAGACTGCAGTGCATATAGCAAGAGGGTCCATTGAATGTCCTGTTAGTCTAGGTATTCCATATCAGAGCTAGGCAGGCAGGCAGGTAGTGTATGTGGCAGACTTCAGTGTATAATACAGCACAAGAGGCTCCATTCCAGTTCTGTCTGCTCCTGCTGTTACAGATATAACTAGAAATAGCCCCAGGTATCAGGGGCCAGGGATAATTATTTTTTTGATCCTAGGCTGACGTGCCCCCTGGGCCGTGGGGTACCCGGTGCTGGGCCTATGGATGCCGGTATGGGGGATATCACGGTGGCTGGCCCGGTCCGTGACCCAGGGCGGTCAGTAAAAAGGGAAATTTATAGGGGATTTGGAAAGTTCGTGACGCCACCTGTGGAATGCGGCTAAGAGGTGCCTCCGCTGCGGAGCAGTCCTCTGGAGCTCTCCACAGGTAGAGCTAGCTCCAGGGCAGCGTGGGGTGCAATGGATGGTGGTGCAGGGGAGAGACGGCAGGACGGTCCCGGAGGAAAGACGGACACTCACACAGGGGTAAGCTTCAGTACCTTTACTGGTGATGGTGCCGGCACGGTCCAGGGTACTCCGGACGAAGGGCGCACTTTTGGACTCTCCCCAGTGAGCTGGTATAGGGCCTCCTGATCCATGGCTTTACTATTTAAGCTTCTTACCTGCCTGGAGCTAGGACTAGCTCGGTTACTGTCTCTCTTTTGCACCTGCTGACCTGGTGGTAGGGCCTTCTCTTGGAGATCATTCTCCCTGGTTGCTGGGGCCTCCGTGACTCCTAGCCCTAGTACTGTAGTCAGCGTTTGGTGAACCTGGGACCTGTAGTCCTCCAGGGGTTCCAGTGGTTCCTACTGGGTGTAAAGAGTCCCTGTAGGCGCGGACCTGGTGTCCGGTATATATCTCGGGGTGAGCCTGGCATGCTCCTCTGCCCCCTCGCTACTTCTTCCTTCTCCTCTCACCTTTGGTCCACTCAGTGCCCTCACTAGGCTTCAGTGCGTGCGGTAGGCCTCAACTTGCCTCACACAGCAGCCTGCGTGCTGCTCTCTCACTGAGCACACTAAACTCTAAACTCTAACTGAACTGCCTGGCTCCACCCTCCGTATATATATATCCCTAACGGGCTCACTCTGCTGGTCTGAGGTGGTAGGGTGGAGGTGTGTGAATGTAGTGAGGGCCTCTTGGGGAGAAGTCCATCCATGCACCCTTCTGGGTTCTGTGGTACCAATGCGCAGCAGGGCGCCACAGATATATCCTTAATCCTGATTATTTGCTTAAAAAGTAATCCAGAGAACACCGTTTTTTTGCTCCATTTGTTTGTTGCCACAGCAGAATACAGCCAGATTCTTTCCATATTACAGCGATAAAAATCCAGAAATTTGTAGTGAACGTGGAAAATATTGGCCTCCATTTAAATTTTGTTGCAGTGTGTCAGTGTAGTTATTGACACGATGTCGCTGTGAAAAATAGTAACCTACATGCTGGCTATTTAAAACTGTGGTTTTCCATCACACGTATCACATATAAGTTCGCTCCAAATTCAGGCATTTCTGGCCTCCATTTAAATTTTGTTGCAGTGTGTCAGTGAAGTTAACAATAGGTCGTTGTGAAAAATAGTAACCTACAGGCCAGTTATTTAAAACTGTGGTTTTCCGTCACACGGATCACATACAAGTATGCTTCAAATTCAGGCATTTTGGCCTCCATTTAAATTTTGTTGCAGTGTGTCAGTGAAGTTATTTGTGGAGGTTTCACCAATTTAAGATACACCAGGTAACTGCTCTCCTCCAAATTAAAGATGTCCAAGTGCATGCAGAGAAGATAATTAACCAAATCTTCTAATCTGGCTGAAAAACTTCACTCAGAGACTGAACCACGCAAATAGCATACTTTATTACGTAGACATGGGGTTAAATAGTATTCTCCTTCTAGGTGGGAGTAGTAAAATTCCTTGCTTTTTCTGATAACTCGGCACACTGCAATTTGTTCATCCATGTTTCTTTTGGCCTTAGTAACGCCTTAGGAATTCCGATGGGAGGGGGTGAGTTTGTCTCTCAGCGCCATCTTTGCCAACTCGACATGAATCTCTCTGTTATCAGCCTTGCACATGAATACGTCATTCCCAGGCAATTATTTCTACAATAAGAATAGAAACTGTTAGTTATATATTCATTAACTATTAACATAATCCATGTGCATATACACATTTGTATACATACATACACCTACATTATTCCATCATCCCTATATTAATTCACACTGATTAGGTAATCTATTAAAAGAAACTAATTGATTTTCCATAATATATATATATATATATTTTACCTTGACAGACCCCCCTAAAATCAATTATTTGCTTTTAATATCCATATGCTAAAAATCAGAGGGGTAGAAGAATTGACCCTATGTTAAGGCTATTCTGGAACCCTACGATGTGACGGGAGCCCCGTCCCTTTTGGACGGACCCACCGAAGTTCTTAAATCTAACTCAAACGGAGACCTACAGGAAAGGGATGGAAACCCTAAAAGATCTAGTGACTGGGTAATCGAGGGCCACCCCTAACACAGAAATATGGATATTAACTTTACAACTCATTTACTTCCGGTAATCTCTCTGGTACAACACTTCTGTTCTAAAGGGAACTGTTTGTTCATAGATTTTGAGAGCTTTAGTAACTTTCCCTGTGGGGCCGGTATTGTCTGGGATATAAGTACAACAATGCTCACCTATCATTTTGCCCCTCCTTTTTCTGCAAGTAACATATCCAGAGCTATTCTGTTTTGGAAGGCCATGTTAGATGTGGGTGCTAGTTGGTTAGCTATCCCTTGTAAGGCATCTTTGGTGTAATTGACAAATCTTTGTTGGTTATAATTAGAGATGAGCATTGTTCTCCTCGAACTGTTCTCCAATCTCAAATTCGAGCTGTTTTGGGCGGTGTTCGAGCCGTTCGGCGAACATGAACAATTTGAAAAAAATTCGGCTGTTCGAGGTTATGTTCGATAACTGTTCGTGCACCAAAATCATAACTGGATTTTTTCTCAGTAATGCTGAAAATTAATGTTAATACGCAGTTTCAGTGTTCAGCGGGGCGGGGGGAGGGGCAGGGGATGGATCTCTGCAGGAATAATGAAGATCTCCATTTTTTTTTCTCTTTCCCGCATTTACAGTGGGGAGGTGCAATCTGTCAGCCTATCAGCAGAGCACACACGGAGCGAACTGCTTTTTTTCACACAAGCAAGGGCATGTGTCATTGGCAGTGTATGTCACATGTCCTTGCTCTATAAGACCCAGCCATTTTCCCCGTCACCACCATTTTCTCACTGCTGCAGCTGCATGTTAGACGGCACCGCTGTTGCTGTGTGCGCTATACCTTGTTAATTTAAAGCCAATTTTCGCACAAATCTACAGATAGCTTGGGAGTAGGGAATAGCTGTGATTGCAGTCCTTTTAAGGACTAGGTTACAGCATTTCCTACGACTTTTATCAGGCAGGTCTGTGCTCTTAAATAGATAGGTTGGGAGTAAAGACTAATTGCAATTGCAGTCCTTTTCAGGACTAAGTTACATCAGTTCCTATCAGTTTTTGCCAGGCAGGTCTGTGACAGTGCTGTGCAAGTTTTTTTCACAGCATTTGGTTAAATCTAGCAAAGCTAATCCTTTTTGGCCTATTGCAGAGTGCGTTAGTCAGTGGAGTAGCCTATCTGTGTTGCAAGCTACACCACCTGTGTATAGAATACCAATTTTTTATTGCACCTAGTGAAGTAAAACCTTTTGGGCATAGCATCATTTTATTAGTCCATCTATACTGACCTCCATAAGGTTGCAAATTGAATATAATTTTTTTCTGCATCTAGCTCTGAAAAAATATTTGGGCTTCTAACAGTGTGTGGGACTTGTTCTATTAGTCCATCTATACTGACCTCCATCAGGTTGCAAATTAAAAATAATTTTTATCTGCATCTAGCTCTGAAAAAATATTTGGGCTTCTAGCAGTGTGTGGGACACGGTCTATTAGTCTATCTCTACTGACCTCCATCAGGTTGCAAATTAAAAATAAATTTAATCTGCATCTAGCTCTGAAAAAATATTTGGGCTTCTAGCAGTGTGTGGGACTTGGTCTATTAGTCCATCTATACTGACCTCCATCAGGTTGCAAATTAAAAATAATTTTTTTCTGCATCTAGCTCTGAAAAAATATTTGGGCTTCTAGCAGTGTGTGGGACTTGTTCTATTAGTCCATCTATAGTGACCTCTATCAGGTTGCAAATTGAATATAATTTTTTTCTGCATCTAGCTTTGAAAAAATATTTGGGCTTCTAGCAGTGTGTGGGAGTTGGTCTATTAGTCCATCTATACTGACCTCCATCAGGCTGCAAATTAAAAATATTTTTTTCTGCATCTAGCTCTGAAAAAATATTTGGGCTTCTAGCAGTGTATGGGACTTGTTCTATTAGTCCATCTATACTGACCTCCATCAGGTTGCAAATTCAATATAATTTTTTTCTGCATCTAGCTCTGAAAAAATATTTGGGCTTCTAGCAGTGTGTGGGACTTAGTCTATTAGTCCATCTATACTGACCTCCAACAGGTTGCAAATTAAAAATAATTTTTTTCTGCATCTAGCTATGAAAAAATATTTGGGCTTCAAGCAGTGTGTGAGACTTGGTCTATTAGTCCATCTATACTGACCTCCATCAGGTTGCAAATTGAATATAATTTTTTTCTGCATCTAGCTCTGAAAAAATATTTGGGCTTCTAGCAGTGTGTGGGACTTGGTCTATTAGTCCATCTATACTGACCTCCATCAGGTTGCAAATTGAATATCATTTATTCTGCATCTAGCCCTGAAAAAATATTTGGGCTTCTAGCAGTGTGTGGGACTTGGTCTATTAGCCCATCTATACTGACCTCCATCAGGTTGCAAATTAAAAATATTTTTTTTCTGCATCTAGCTCTGAAAAAATATTTGGGCTTCTAGCAGTGTGTGCGACTTGTTCCTTTAGTCCATCTATACTGACCTCCATCAGGTTGCAAATTGAATATAATTTTTTTCTGCATCAAGCTCTGAAAAAATATTTTGGCTTCTAGCAGTGTGTGGGACTTGTTCTATTAGTCCATCTATACTGACCTCCATCAGGTTGCAAATTAAAATTTTTTTTTTTCTGCATCTAGCTCTGAAAAAATATTTGGGCTTCTAGCAGTGTGTGGGACTTGGTCTATTATTCCATCTATACTGACCTCCATCAGGTTTCAAATTCAATATAATTTTTTTCTGCATCTAGCTCTGAAAAAATATTTAGGCTTCTAGCAGTGTGTGAGACTTGGTCTATTAGTCCATCTATACTGACCTCCTTCAGGTTGCAAATTAAAAATATTTTTTTTCTGCATCTAGCTCTGAAAAAATATTTGGGCTTCTAGCAGTGTGTGGTACTTGGTCTATTAGTCCATCTATACTGACCTCCATCAGGTTGCAAATTCAATATAATTTTTTTCTGCATCTAGCTCTGAAAAAATATTTGGGCTTCTAGCAGTGTGTGGGACTTGGTCTCTTAGTCCATCTATACTGACCTCCATCAGGTTGCAAATTGAATATCATTTTTTTCTGCATCTAGCTCTGAAAAAATATTTGGGCTTCTAGCAGTGTGTGGGACTTGTTCTATTAGTCGATCTATACTGACCTCCATCAGGTTGCAAATTGAATATAATTTTTTTCTGCATCTAGCCCTGAAAAAATATTTGGGCTTCTAGCAGTGTGTGGGACTTGGTCTATTAGTCCATCTATACTGACCTCCATCAGGTTGCAAATTAAAAATATTTTTTTTCTGCATCTAGCTCTGAAAAAATATTTGGGATTCTAGCAGTGTGTGCGACTTGTTCTATTAGTCCATCTATACTGACCTCCATCAGGTTGCAAATTGAATATAATTTTTTTCTGCATCTAGCTCTGAAAAAATATTTGGGCTTCTAGCAGTGTGTGGGACTTGGTCTATTAGTCCATCTATACTGACCTCCATCAGGTTGCAAATTAAAAATATTTTTTTTCTGCATCTAGCTCTGAAAAAGTATTTGGGCTTCTAGCAGTGTGTGGGACTTGGTCTATTATTCCATCTATACTGACCTCCATCAGGTTTCAAATTCAATATAATTTTTTTCTGCATCTAGCTCTGAAAACATATTTGGGCTTCTAGCAGTGTGTGGGACTTGGTCTATTAGTCCATCTATACTGACCTCCATCAGGTTGCAAATTGAATATAATTTTTTTCTGCATCTAGCTCGGAAAAAATATTTGGGCTTCTAGCAGTGTGTGGGACTTGTTCTATTAGTCCATCTATACAGACCTCCATCAGGTTGCAAATTGAATATAATTTTTTTCTGCATCTAGCCCTGAAAAAATATTTGGGCTTCTAGCAGTGTGTGGGACTTGGTCTATTAGTCCATCTATACTGACCTCCATCAGGTTGCAAATTAAAAATATTTTTTTTCTGCATCTAGCTCTGAAAAAATATTTGGGCTTCTAGCAGTGTGTGGGACTTGTTCTATTAGTCCATCTATACTGACCTCCATCAGGTTGCAAATTGAATATAATTTTTTTCTGCATCTAGCTCTGAAAAAATATTTGGGCTTCTAGCAGTGTGTGGGATTTGGTCTATTAGTCCATCTATACTGACCTCCATCAGGTTGCAAATTAAAAATAATTTTTTTCTGCATCTAGCTCTGAAAAAATTTTTGGGCTTCTAGCAGTGTGTGCGACTTGTTCTATTAGTCCATCTATACTGACCTCCATCAGGTTGCAAATTGAATATAATTTTTTTCTGCATCTAGCTCTGAAAAAATATTTGGGCTTCTAGCAGTGTGTGGGGCTTGGTCTATTAGTCCATCTATACTGACCTCCATCAGGTTGCAAATCAAAAATATTTTTTTTCTGCATCTATCTCTAAAAATATTTGGGTTTCTAGCAGCGTGTGGGACTTGTTCTATTAGTCCATCTATACTGACCTCCATCAGGTTGCAAATTCAATATAATTTTTTTCTGCATCTAGCTCTGAAAAAATATTTGGGCTTCTAGCAGTGTGTGGGACTTGGTCTATTAGTCCATCTATAATGACCTCCATCAGGTTGCAAATTCAATATAATTTTTTTCTGCATCTAGCTTTGAAAAAATATTTGGGCTTCTAGCAATGTGTGGGACTTGTTCTATTAGTCCATCTATGCTGACCTCCATCAGGTTGCAAATTGAATATAATTTTTTTCTGCATCTAGCCCTGAAAAAATATTTGGGCTTCTAGCAGTGTGTGGGACTTGGTCTATTAGTCCATCTATACTGACCTCCATCAGGTTGCAAAATAAAAATATTTTTTTTCTGCATCTAGCTCTGAAAAAATATTTGGGCTTCTAGCAGTGTGTGCGATTTGTTCTATTAGTCCATCTATACTGACCTCCATCAGGTTGCAAATTGAATATAATATTTTTCTGCATCTAGCTCTGAAAAAATATTTGGGCTTCTAGCAGTGTCTGGGACTTGGTCTATTAGTCCATCTATACTGTCCTCCATCAGGTTGCAAATTGAATATAATTTTTTTCTGCATCTAGCTCTGAAAAAATATTTGGCCTTCTAGCAGTGTGTGGGACTTTCTCTATTAGTCCATCTATACTGACCTCCATCAGGTTGCAAATTGAATATAACTTTATTCTGCATCTAGCTCTGAAAAAATATTTGGGCTTCTAGCAGTGTGTGGGACTTGTTCTATTAGTCCATCTATACTGATCTCCATCAGGTTGCAAATTGAATATAATTTTTTTCTGCATCTAGCCCTGAAAAAATATTTGGGCTTCTAGCAGTGTGTGGGACTTGGTCTATTAGTCCATCTATACTGACCTCCATAAGGTTGCAAATTAAAAATATTTTTTTTCTGCATCTAGCTCTGAAAAAATATTTGGGCTTCTAGCAGTGTGTGCGACTTGTTCTATTAGTCCATCTATACTGACCTCCATCAGGTTGCAAATTGAATATAATTTTTTTCTGCATCTAGCTCTGAAAAAATATTTGGGCTTCTAGCAGTGTCTGGGACTTGTTCTATTAGTCCATCTATACTGACCTCTATCAGGTTGCAAATTAAAAATATTTTTTTTCTGCATCTAGCTCTGAAAAAATATTTGGGCTTCTAGCAGTGTGTGCGACTTGTTCTATTAGTCCATCTATACTGACCTCCATCAGGTTGCAAATTGAATATAATTTTTTTCTGCATCTAGCTCTGAAAAAATATTTGGGCTTCTAGCAGTGTCTGGGACTTGTTCTATTAGTCCATCTATACTGACCTCCATCAGGTTGCAAATTGAATATAATTTTTTTCTGCATCTAGCCCTGAAAAAATATTTGGGCTTCTAGCAGTGTGTGGGACTTGGTCTATTAGTCCATCTATACTAACCTCCATCAGGTTGGAAATTAAAAATATTTTTTTTCTGCATCTATCTCTGAAAAAATATTTGGGCTTCTAGCAGTGTGTGCGACTTGTTCTACTAGTCCATCTATACTGACCTCCATCAAGTTGCAAATTGAATATAATTTTTTTCTGCATCTAGCTCTGAAAAAATATTTGGGCTTCTAGCAGTGTGTGGGACTTGGTCTATTAGTCCATCTATACTGACCTCCATCAGGTTGCAAATTGAATATATTTTTTTTCTGCATCTAGCTCTGAAAAAATATTTGGGCTTCTAGCAGTGTGTGGGACTTGTTCTATTAGTCCATCTATACTGACCTCCATCAGGTTGCAAATTGAATATAATTTTTTTCTGCATCTAGCTCTGAAAATATATTTGGGCTTCTAGCAGTGTGTGGGACTTGGTCTATTAGTCCATCTATACTGACCTCCATCAGGTTGCAAATTAAAAATATTTTTTTTCTGCATCTAGCTCTGAAAAAATATTTGGGCTTCTAGCAGTGTGTGGGACTTGGTCTATTAGTCCATCTATACTGACCTCCATCAGGTTGCAAATTAAAAATATTTTTTTTCTGCATCTAGCTTTGAAAAAATATTTGGGCTTCTAGCAGTGTGTGGGACTTGGTCTATTAGTCCATCTATACTGACCTCCATCAGGTTGCAAATTCAATATAATTTTTTCTGCATCTATCTCTAAAAATATTTGGGTTTCTAGCAGTGTGTCGGACTTGGTCTATTAGTCCATCTATACTGACCTCCATCAGGGTGCAAATTCAATATAATTTTTTTCTGCATCTAGCTCTGAAAAAATATTTGGGCTTCTAGCAGTGTGTGGGACTTGGTCTATTAGTCCATCTATACTGACCTCCATCAGGTTGCAAATTGAATATAATTTTTTTCTGCATCTAGCTCTGAAAAAATATTTGGGCTTCTAGCAGTGTGTGGGACTTGTTCTATTAGTCCATCTATACTGACCTCCATCAGGTTGCAAATTAAGAATATTTTTTTTCTGCATCTAGCTCTGAAAAAATATTTGGGCTTCTAGCAGTGTGTGCGACTTGTTCTATTAGTCCATCTATACTGACCTCCATCAGGTTGCAAATTGAATATAATATTTTTCTGCATCTAGCTCTGAAAAAATATTTGGGCTTCTAGCAGTGTCTGGGACTTGGTCTATTAGTCCATCTATACTGTCCTCCATCAGGTTGCAAATTGAATATAATTTTTTTCTGCATCTAGCTCTGAAAAAATATTTGGCCTTCTAGCAGTGTGTGGGACTTGTTCTATTAGTCCATCTATACTGACCTCCATCAGGTTGCAAATTGAATATAATTTTTTTCTGGATCTAGCTCTGAAAAAATATTTGGGCTTCTAGCAGTGTGTGGGACTTGTTCTATTAGTCCATCTATACTGACCTCCATCAGGTTGCAAATTAAATATAATTTTTTTCTGCATCTAGCCCTGAAAAAATATTTGGGCTTCTAGCAGTGTGTGGGACTTGGTCTATTAGTCCATCTATACTGACCTCCATCAGGTTGCAAATTGAATATAATTTTTTTCTGCATCTAGCTCTGAAAAAATAATTGGGCTTCTAGCAGTGTGTGGGACTTGTTCTATTAGTCCATCTATACTGACCTCCATCAGGTTGCAAATTGAATATAATTTTTTCCTGCATGTAGCCCTGAAAAAATATTTGGGCTTCTAGCAGTGTGTGGGACTTGGTCTATTAGTCCATCTATACTGACTTCCATCAGGTTGCAAATTAAAAATATTTTTTTTCTGCATCTAGCTCTGAAAAAATATTTGGGCTTCTAGCAGTGTGTGCGACTTGTTCTATTAGTCCATCTATACTGACCTTCATCAGGTTGCAAATTGAATATAATTTTTTTCTGCATCTAGCTCTGAAAAAATATTTGGGCTTCTAGCAGTGTGTGGGACTTGGTCTATTAGTCCATCTATACTGACCTCCATCAGGTTGCAAATTGAATATATTTTTTTTCTGCATCTAGCTCTGAAAAATATTTGGGCTTCTAGCAGTGTGTGGGACTTGTTCTATTAGTCCATCTATACTGACCTCCATCAGGTTGCAAATTGAATATAATTTTTTTCTGCATCTAGCTCTGAAAAAATATTTGGGCTTCTAGCAGTGTGTGGGACTTGGTCTATTAGTCCATCTATACTGACCTCCATCAGGTTGCAAATTAAAAATATTTTTTTTCTGCATCTAGCTCTGAAAAAATATTTGGGCTTCTAGCAGTGTGTGCGACTTGTTCTATTAGTCCATCTATACTGACCTCCATCAGGTTGCAAATTGAATATAATTTTTTTCTGCATCTAGCTCTGAAAAAATATTTGGGCTTCTAGCAGTGTGTGGGGCTTGGTCTATTAGTCCATCTATACTGACCTCCATCAGGTTGCAAACTGAATATAATTTTTTTCTGCATCTAGCTCTGAAAAAATATTTGGGCTTCTAGCAGTGTGTGGGACTTGTTCTATTAGTCCATCTATACTGACCTCCATCAGGTTGCAAATTGAATATAATTTTTTTCTGCATCTAGCTCTGAAAAAATATTTGGGCTTCTAGCAGTGTGTGGGACTTGTTCTATTAGTCCATCTATACTGACCTCCATCAGGTTGCAAATTGAATATAATTTTTTTCTGCATCTAGCCCTGAAAAAATATTTGTGCTTCTAGCAGTGTGTGGGACTTGGTCTATTAGTCCATCTATACTGACCTCCATCAGGTTGCAAATTAAAAATATTTTTTTTCTGCATCTAGCTCTGAAAAAATATTTGGGCTTCTAGCAGTGTGTGCGACTTGTTCTATTAGTCCATCTATACTGACCTCCATCAGGTTGCAAATTGAATATAATTTTTTTCTGCATCTAGCTCTGAAAAAATATTTGGGCTTCTAGCAGTGTGTGGGACTTGGTCTATTAGTCCATCTATACTGACCTCCATCAGGTTGCAAATTGAATATATTTTTTTTCTGCATCTAGCTCTGAAAAAATATTTGGGCTTCTAGCAGTGTGTGGGACTTGTTCTATTAGTCCATCTATACTGACCTCCATCAGGTTGCAAATTAAAAATATTTTTTTTCTGCATCTAGCTCTGAAAAAATATTTGGGCTTCTAGCAGTGTGTGGGACTTGGTCTATTAGTCCATCTATACTGACCTCCATCAGGTTGCAAATTCAATATAATTTTTTTCTGCATCTAGCTCTGAAAAAATATTTGGGCTTCTAGCAGTGTGTGGGACTTGGTCTATTAGTCCATCTATACTGACCTCCATCAGGTTGCAAACTGAATATAATTTTTTTCTGCATCTAGCTCTGAAAAAATATTTGGGCTTCTAGCAGTGTGTGGGACTTGTTCTATTAGTCCATCTATACTGACTAGTGTTGAGCCACCCCCGTAGTGTTCGAGTTCGGTTCGGTTCGTCGAACACCCGTGTGTTCGCCGAACTGTTCGTCGAACTGTTCGTCGAACACCTTCGAACACCGTTAAAACCAATGGCAGGCAAACAAAAACACATAGAAACACATAGAAAACACCTTCAAAGGTGTCCAAAAGCTGACAAACTGCTCAGAAGACACAACTAACACATGGAAAAGTGACAAGTACATATAGTCATGCGAAAAGAAAAGAGGTGGAGGAGTAAAAGGAGGGGGAGACACAGATATAGGCATGTCATGCCCTTCTAAAATCCAAAAAGTGAGACGCCGAGACGGCCAGTCCGCTCCTGCCCGTGCCACCTCCGTGTCGCCGGGTTTGTGCCAGAGCCGCGGTGAACCCTGACGGCCAGCCCCCCTCTCCCAATACTGGTGCCTGTCCGCTGGTGGGTCGAGAGAGCCCCCCTGTGGTGGAGGCAGCTCTAAGCTTTTTAATTTAAATTGTCCCTCTAATTTGAATGAATACACTTTAAATCCATTTACAAGGATCTATTGGAGGGCAAGTCTCATGCCAGCAGCCGCGTAATTCCAGCTCCAGTAGCGTCCACTAAAGCTGCTGCAGTTAAAAAGCTTTTATAAGGATCGAGCTCGGCTGTCCACCGCAAGGCATCCTAGTGCCAGTCCCAGCCCCTATGCCTTGGGGTGCCTCCTGATGCTCTTCACTAAGTATCCCGTGGTCCCGAAGCATTTCCTTTGAAAAAATTAAGTGTCCAAACTACAGGTGGTGTAGCTTGCTTAACAGCCGGGATAATCCGCTGACTAGCAGACACTGCTACTAGGCACAAAGTATTTCCTGGGCTAGATGCAGTTAAAAATTTGTAAGTAGATACTCTCGTTGGATGCTGAGAAAGCATTCCATAGAGTCTCCTGGCACGCCATATATGATTCTCTTAAAAAGCTTGGGGTAGGGGTCTAGGGGACCCTTTTATAGCCAAAATCACGGCCCTGTATCACAATACGTCACCTAGGCTGAAGATAAATGGAACTGTAGCACCGAGGGCTCGGTTGCTACAGACGTATTGCACCTCACCCAGAGGTGTGATATCTCACTCTCAGATAAGGATGGAGTGTGGATCAGGACCCGACACCTGCATGCATTACACCACATTGCCATGGGGCAGGGCGACCAATATGCCCCTGAGATGGGCACGACAGTCCCTGTCCCTGGCTGGAGTGGGGGGAGGGAACACTGAGGAAGGGGAACCCTGCAGTGCAGGAGCAGGGAGGAAGCAGTTCCTGGGTGCATTGAGAAGGGAGTATAAAAGGTGGGCACCATCTTAGTTCAGTGCAGAGAAGTCTGAGCAGAAGTGGCAGGGAGCAGGGGCTCTGCATGAGCTCTGCTCCGGAGGCGGGCCTAGTAACAGAGGCCCAGGCCTGCAAGAGGGAGAAGGAAGGAAGAGGAGCGGAGAAGGCTCCAGGAACGAGGAATGAAGGGATCCCAGGGGTGCGGACGGGCGAGTCGCCACCGCACACCCGAATCCACCTGCGTGGAGGGGTCAGGCCAAAGGGGGAGACCGGTCCCCGAACTAGTGGAGGCAGGAAACGACCCTCAGCTAGAAACCGGAGGCTCTGACATTTTATGTGGCACAGCCCCTTGCTCCACCCGCTAGGAAGGCACCACATAGGGTCAGGTAAACTGGCGCCAAGTTTACCAAGAGGAGGCCCGAGGCAGCCGGACAGAAGTGTTGGTAAGAAAGGCCAGACAAAGGACACACAAAGGGGGTCCTGTGAAGCGCTCCAAAGTTATCTGGGAGTTGTCTGAGCCCCTCACCTGGTGAGCACAGTACGACGTGGGCAGCCGTTACCTGCAGACGTGGTCTGGATAATAAGAACTGTGAGTAAAGGCCCTGAACTGCATCACTGACTCCGTGTCGTTACTGCTGCTGCCCTGCACCATCACCCCCATCCTCCGCATACACTGCCCTGAGGCTATACTCCTCCCGTGGGGAGTTATGCTACGCTCTGCTGCACCCACAACACCAGCCTTAGCAGTCTGCCCTGTAGCGGCGGTTCACTCTGACCGCAATCCACGGGTGGCGTAGTCGGACATTTAAACATCAAAACCACATAAATAGTTCCGCCACTGGTTTGACCGCCCTGAGCCACGGAACCGGATCGCCGCCACGAAGACTACAACCACCAGCATCCACCAAAAAGTGTCCGGCTCCGGGTGTCCCAAGGCCCAGGGGGTGCGTCAGAACATTTTCATCACCTTTCACAATCACCAATGGGACAAGGCAGGGATGTCCTCTGTCCCCTCTCTTATACATCCTAGTGACGGAGCACCTGCTCTCATCAATTCGCCATAACCCCAATATTAGGTGGATTGAGGTGGGAGGCACCGAGTACAAGTGCTCTCTATTTGCTGATGATGTCCTAGTATATATCACTCAATCACATATATCCATCCCTGCTGTTATGGCTGAAATAGATCACTTTGTTACATGGTAAAATTTTAAAATCAATGCAGCGAAGTCTGAGGCCCTCGATGTCTCCCTCCCTAAATCCATATAGGATTCCATCCAGTCCAACTTTCCCTTTGCCTGGCCCTCACAGGGTATCAAATACTTAGGAATTCCTATTCATAGAGACCTCTCCCATCTATGTTATCTTAATTTTGGGCCCTTTATTGAACAATTCCATACAGACCACGGTTGGCAAGTTAGAACTGTAAGATTCACTACGTGAACCACTGGTGTTTTGTGGAAAAGCACATGTACACCGCATTCCAAATTATTATGCAAAAAGTGTTTAGGAGTGATAAGGGAAGAATTTGTTTGTTTGTCAGTTAAACTCATTGATGGTGATGTGTGTCAGGGCTCTTTATATCACTGTAAGCAATTGCAGACACCTGTGCTAATTAGTTTGGCAGGTGTGTCCAATGAAAGGCAAGACTACTTAAGAAGGCTCTCTCACATTATTAAGCAGCCTACATTTTCTGCCAAAATGGGAAAGAAAAAGGATGTGTCGGCTGCTGAGAAGCAACAAATTGTGGAGTGTTTAGGTCAAGGCATGACTACAATCAACATTGTGCGATGATCAGGATGAAGTGTCTTGGCAATCAAGAAGTATGTAGCTGATTCACAGTACACACGTGTGCGTGCTGATAAGGGCAAATTGAGGACTCTTTCCTACAGGCAATTACGTCAGGTTGAAACAGCAGCGGCAAAAAAGCCTTGTCATAGCAGCAGACAAGTTTTTGAAGCTGCTTGTGCCTCCAACGTCCCCCGAACAACAAGATGCAGGGTCCTTCAGAGGTTTGCAGCTGTGCATATGCCATCCTGTCGACCTCCTCTATCCACTTCACACAAGCAGAAACGGCTCCAGTGGGCCAAACATTACATGAAGACTGATTTCAAAACTGTTTTGTTCACGGATGAGTGCCGTGCAGCGCTCGATGGTCCAGATGAATGGAGTGGAGGATGGCTGGTTGATGGACACCCCACGCAAACACGGCTACAGCGCCAACAAGGAGGAGGTGGAGTAATGTTTTGGGCTGGAATCATGGGGAGAGAGATTGTCGGCCCCTTTAGGATCCCTGAAGGCGCTAAAGATGAACTCCATAATGTATGTGGATTTTCTCAAACAGCACTTCCTGCCATGGTTCAAGAAGAAGAACCGTGTATTTCACAGCAAGATCATTTTTCTGCATGATAATGCACCATCTCATGCTGCACATAAAACATCTGCATCTCTGGCTGATATGGGCATAAAAGGGGACAAACTTATGGTGTGACCCCCATGCTCCCCTGACCTCTACCCCATTCAGAACCTTTGGAGCATCATTAAAAGGAGTGTCTATGATGGCGGGAGGCAGTTCACATCTAAGCAACAGCTCTGGGAGGGTATTCTGTCCTCATGCAAAACAATTGAAGCAGAAACCATCCAAAACCTGACAAATTCAATGGACGAGAGAGTTCAGAAGCTCCTTTCGAACAAGGGGTCCTATGTGAAAATGTAACATCACCTAGAATAAAGTTTTGAGTTGAAAACTGTTTGATTTCAGTTTCTAACAACCTGCTAATGCTTATAATTTCAAAAATGACCATTTTTTTGGTCTTTATTAAAATGAAAAGGTTGATCGAAAAGTTTGGGGGATCTAAGAGTGTGGCAACCCAGTAGTCATGATTACTTCGAATTCTGACAATATGAGGGTCATGCTGCAGGTAGTGCAGCAAGAAGGCACTTATGTGTCTTGCGCATCTCGGAGCCCCAAAATTATTTTCCGGGCTAGATGCAGCTAAAAATTATTTTTAATTTTAAATCTGGTGAAGCTTATTATAGATGGCCTAATAGGATCAGTGCTGCACACTGCTACAAAGCCCAAATTATTTTCCAGTCAAGATACAGATAAACATGATTAGTAATTTGAAAGCTTAAAACGGTTGGTAGGGTGATTTTAACCAATCATCAAGCTTTTACTCTCCCCAGGATGACACAGGGGTAGAAAAGTCGTTTCGGATCCATGATTTGTTCATCTTTATGAACGTGAGTCTGTCTACATTATCAGTGGAGAGCCGCGTGCGCTTATCTGTCAGCACACCACCAGCAGCGCTGAACACACGTTCAGACAGAACGCTGGCTGCGGGGCATGACAAGATCTCCAAGGCGTAAGTGGCTAGCTCCGGCCATTTATCCAGAATGGAAGCCCAAAAAGAGCAAGGGTCCAGTGACACAGTCGTGGCTTCAATGTTTACTTGGAGATACTCCTGTACCATCGTCTCTAGGCGTTGACTATGTGTCAGACTTCTTGTCTCCTGTGGCCTTGCAAAGGATGGGCTAAAAAAGTGGTGAAATGATTCCGCAAAATTGATGTTACCAGCAGATACTGTGGTTCTGTTACGGTTTGAGTGCTGAACACTTGACGGTCCCACGGTTGGCAAGTTGGAACTGTGAGATTCACTACGTGCACCACTGGTATTTTGTGGAAAAGCACATGTAAGATTCTGCAACAGTCTCTGCTGATACTCCTGCATGCGTGCATCCCTTTCTATGGCAGGAATAATTTCTGCAAATTTACTTTTGTACCGGGGATCTAACAGTGTGGCAACCCAGTAGTCAGGATTATTTCTAATTCTCACAATTCGAGGGTCATGTTGCAGGTAGTGCAGCAAGAAGGCACTCATGTGTGTTGCGCATCCAGGAGCACCAAGTCCCTGTTGTGTTGGTGGCGAGGTAACAATCATGCTTCCTTCCTCTGTCCTCTCCCCCCAACCTCGCACAACAGAAATGTGATCAAGGTCTCCCTTATCTGATGAGTCTTCCATCAGTTCGTCCTCCACTTCTTCCTGGGCTCCTGCACCTTCCTCACTAGTTTGGCTGCTACCATGCGCCCTGGTAAAACCATCTCCCCCACCCTCACATGTCTGCCGCCTTGGTGCTGCCGACCGTCTGGACCTTGCAGATGTTAGCCCTTCCGCATACAACTCCTCCTCCTCTACTTCCTCCACCTCCTCTTGTGCCACCACCTGACTCCGAATTCTGTTTAACATGTGCTCCAGCATGTAAATCACCGGAATAGTCATGCTGATAATGGTATCGTCAGCAGTAAACATCTTCGTCGCCATTTCAAAACTGTGCAGAAGGGTGCATAGGTTCCTGATCTGAGACCACTCCTCCAGCGTGATTTGCCCCACCTCTGAATCTCGTTGGCCCAGGCTATACGTCAGAACGTATTGCACCAGGGCTTGTCGGTGCTGCCACAGTCGCTGCAACATGTGCAGAGTTGAATTCCACCGGGTAGGCACATCGCATTTTAGCCGGTGAAGTGGCAGGCCCAACGACTTCTGTAGAGATGTAAGTCGCTGAGCTGCGGGATGCGAACGGCGGAAGTGAGCACACAGCGACCGTGCCCTCTGCAGAAGGCCATCTAGTCTGGGATAGTGGGCTAAAAATTGCTGGACAACCAGGTTCAACACGTGAGCCATACAAGGCACGTGTGTGACATTGCCCCGGCGAAGGGCCACACCCAGGTTTGCAGCATTGTCGCACACGGCCTTCCCTGGTTTCAGGTCCAGTGGAGACAACCATTCATGAAATTGGTTCTCCAGAGCTGACCACAACTCCTCAGCTGTGTGACTCACATTTCCCAGACATTTCAATGTAAAAACCGCCTGATGACGTTGAGCCCTACTGCCAGCATAGTAAGGAGGTGTGCAGGATCCCTTCTGCGCAGTTAGAAAGCTTGTGGCATGACCAGACAGGCTTTGGGTGCAGGTGGAAGACCGAGAGGAGGTTGAGGAGGCAGAAGCAGTGGAGGAACTTTGACATAAAGAGGATTGACGCACAACTCGTGGGGACGGCAAGACTTGGACAGCAGCCCCTTGTCCTGCTGTCACCATAGTTACCCAGTGCCCAGTCAACGACATGTAACGCCCCTGTCCATGCCTACTCGTCCAAGTGTCTGTGGTGAAATGCACCCTGTCACACACAGAGTTTCTCAAAGAAGCGGTGATGCTGTGTGCGACATGCTGGTGGAGCGCAGGCACACCTTTCTTTGAGAAGTAGTGCCGACTGGGCATCTGGTACTGGGGCACTGCGAAGGACATAAGGTCTCGAAAATCCTCTGTGTCCACCAGGCGGAAAGGCAGCATTTCTGTAGCCAAGAGCTTGCAGATGGTGAAATTCAACCTCTTAGCTTTCTCATGGCTAGGAGGAAATGGTCTTTTACTTGTCCACATCTGAGGGACCGAGGGCTGGCTATTGTGCTTAGACGGGGTTGATAAGGGTGTCCCCGGCAAACTGCCGGTCTGTGAGGAAGATGCAGGCGGACATGTTAGGTTGCCTTGATCCAAAGGTGGTGCTATCGATGTCGGACAGCGCTCAACACCAGCTGGTGTTACCACCTCCAAAGAAAATGATGACCTGCCAATCACGCTGGCTGTTGCGGGTAAAGAGGTGGCAGGTCTGCGCCCCAAAACAGGTGTGACTGCTGTCCCCCCAGTCACAGAGGATGAAGAGGCCGCGGATGCACAAGATATGGCAGACGGTGATTGGCCCGGCCGGCTAGGCCGCATTGTAGCACACTGAGCTTCCCACTGCAACTTATGCTTCATGTCCATGTGCCGGTTCATGCATGAAGTACTCAAACTATGTATTTTTTGGCCTCTACTTAGCTTTTGCTGACAAATGTTACAGATAACACGAGTTGGGTCATCTTTATCGATCTGAAAAAATGCCCAGGCTATGCAAGGCTTAGCACCCATGCGACCTGAAGAGCCACCACGACTTGTGGTGAGAGGCAGAGTTGTGTTTGAGGATGCAGTTGTTGACGTGCTTCCAGTACTACGTCTCTGTCCAGGAAGGCGCAACCTGACCTCGTCGTCACTAGCATCTTCCTCCACCTCCTCTGCTGACCTCATCTCTTGGCTGACTGTGGGTTGACAGTAAGTGGGATCTCCGACCTCATCATCATCACCCTGTGCGTTATCACACCCGTCGTCCTCAGAGCCAACCTGTTCCTGCCCTGACAAAAAACTAAAGTTGTCGCTCCAATCTGGTAGTTGAGTCTTATCATCGTCTTCCTCATTGTCTTCACCAACAGGAGTTACAGTTTGGGAATGAGGGTCTACATTATGGTCAGAACCTTCTGCGTCTGGTCCTGGATCCGACTCATAAAGATTCTGGGCATCAGTGCAGATCATTTCCTCGTCTGGATTCACAGAAGCGCTGGAGTCGACCTCTGATTCCCAGGCTATAGTATGAGTAAACAGCTCTGCAGACTCAACCATCTGTTCTACCTCATACTCAGACGGGCAGCTGGAGATTTGGGAGCTGTGAGGAAGCAAGTGCGATTTGGGTGACACCTTTGAGGACTGGAGTATTTGTGATGTTGAAGTTGATGTGGAGGAGAGCCCACTTAAAGGAGCACTTGATATCCGTTGAAGCACCTGCTGTTTTTGTGCCTCATCTGGAATTTGTAGCGATTGGCGTGGCCGTAAGAAAGGGATCTTATCACATTGTCCGCTAAAAGAAGTAGACATTTTAGTTTGGCTGGAAGATGGTCTTTCTTCTGCACCTACCCAACGGACACAACCTTTTTTCCCCTTCCCAACACGCCTATTCCCCTTTCCACCAACAGCAGGCCTTTTTCCACTCATTTTGGTGGTTAACTAATTCACAACTCTGGAGTTGTTTGCACAAAAAAACAATGGATGGTAACCGAACAGAGCTGAGTGGCCAAACTGTGGTATTAAGCCAAAACTATTGGCTGGGCTAGATGCAGAAAAAAATTATTTTTAATTTGCAACCTGATGGAGGTCAGTATAGATGGACTAATAGAACAAGTGCCACACGCTGCTAGAAGCCCAAATATTTTTTCAGAAATAAATGAAGAAAAAAATTATTTTTAATTTGCAACCTGATGGAGGTCAGTATAGATGGACTAATAGAACAAGTCCCAAACGCTGCTAGAAGCCCAAATATTTTTTCAGAGATAAATGAAGAAAAAAATTATTTTTAATTTGCAACCTGATGGAGGTCAGTATAGATGGACTAATAGACCAAGTCCCACACACTGCTAGAAGCCCAAATATTTTTTCAGAGCTAGATGCAGAAAAAAATTATTTTTAATTTGCAACCTGATGGAGGTCAGTATAGATGGACTAATAGACCAAGTCCCACACACTGCTAGAAGCCCAAATATTTTTTCAGAGCTAGATGCAGAAAAAAATTATTTTTAATTTGCAACCTGATGGAGGTCAGTATAGATGGACTAATAGACCAAGTCCCACACACCGCTAGAAGCCCAAATATTTTTTCAGAGCTAGATGCAGAAAAAAATTATTTTTAATTTGCAACCTGATGGAGGTCAGTATAGATGGACTAATAGACCAAGTCCCACACACTGCTAGAAGCCCAAATATTTTTTTAGAGCTAGATGCAGAAAAAAATTATTTTTAATTTGCAACCTGATGGAGGTCAGTATATATGGACTAATAGAACAAGTCCCACACGCTGCTAGAAGCCCAAATATTTTTTCAGAGATAAATGAAGAAAAAAATTATTTTTAATTTGCAACCTGATGGAGGTCAGTATAGATGAACTAATAGACCAAGTCCCACACACTGCTAGAAGCCCAAATATTTTTTCAGAGCTAGATGCAGAAAAAAATTATTTTTAATTTGCAACCTGATGGAGGTCAGTATAGATGGACTAATAGACCAAGTCCCACACACTGCTAGAAGCCCAAATATTTTTTCAGAGCTAGATGCAGAAAAAAATTATTTTTAATTTGCAACCTGATGGAGGTCAGTATAGATGGACTAATAGACCAAGTCCCACACACCGCTAGAAGCCCAAATATTTTTTCAGAGCTAGATGCAGAAAAAAATTATTTTTAATTTGCAACCTGATGGAGGTCAGTATAGATGGACTAATAGACCAAGTCCCACACACTGCTAGAAGCCCAAATATTTTTTCAGAGCTAGATGCAGAAAAAAATTTTTTTTAATTTGCAACCTGATGGAGGTCAGTATAGATGGACTAATAGAACAAGTCCCACACGCTGCTAGAAGCCCAAATATTTTTTCAGAGATAAATGAAGAAAAAAATTATTTTTAATTTGCAACCTGATGGAGGTCAGTATAGATGGACTAATAGACCAAGTCCCACACACTGCTAGAAGCCCAAATATTTTTTCAGAGCTAGATGCAGAAAAAAATTATTTTTAATTTGCAACCTGATGGAGGTCAGTATAGATGGACTAATAGACCAAGTCCCACACACTGCTAGAAGCCCAAATATTTTTTCAGAGCTAGATGCAGAAAAAAATTATTTTTAATTTGCAACCTGATGGAGGTCAGTATAGATGGACTAATAGACCAAGTCCCACACACCGCTAGAAGCCCAAATATTTTTTCAGAGCTAGATGCAGAAAAAAATTATTTTTAATTTGCAACCTGATGGAGGTCAGTATAGATGGACTAATAGACCAAGTCCCACACACTGCTAGAAGCCCAAATATTTTTTCAGAGCTAGATGCAGAAAAAAATTATTTTTAATTTGCAACCTGATGGAGGTCAGTATAGATGGACTAATAGAACAAGTCCCACACGCTGCTAGAAGCCCAAATATTTTTTCAGAGATAAATGAAGAAAAAAATTATTTTTAATTTGCAACCTGATGGAGGTCAGTATAGATGGACTAATAGACCAAGTCCCACACACCGCTAGAAGCCCAAATATTTTTTCAGAGCTAGATGCAGAAAATTTTTTTATTCAATTTGCAACCTGATGGAGGTCAGTATAGATGGACTAATAGACCAAGTCCCACACACTGCTAGAAGCCCAAATATTTTTTCAGAGCTAGATGCAGAAAATTATTTTATTCAAATTGCAACCTGATGGAGGTCAGTATAGATGGACTAATAGACCAAGTCCCACACACTGCTAGAAGCCCAAATATTTTTTCAGAGCTAGATGCAGAAAAAAAATATTTTTAATTTGCAACCTGATGGAGGTCAGTATAGATGGACTAATAGACCAAGTCCCACACACTGCTAGAAGCCCAAATATTTTTTCAGAGCTAGATGCAGAAAAAAATTATTTTTAATTTGCAACCTGATGGAGGTCAGTATAGATGGACTAATAGACCAAGTCCCACACACCGCTAGAAGCCCAAATATTTTTTCAGAGCTAGATGCAGAAAAAAATTATTTTTAATTTGCAACCTGATGGAGGTCAGTAGAGATGGACTAATAGACCAAGTCCCACACACTGCTAGAAGCCCAAATATTTTTTCAGAGCTAGATGCAGAAAAAAATTATTTTTAATTTGCAACCTGATGGAGGTCAGTATAGATGGACTAATAGAACAAGTCCCACACGCTGCTAGAAGCCCAAATATTTTTTCAGAGATAAATGAAGAAAAAAATTATTTTTAATTTGCAACCTGATGGAGGTCAGTATAGATGGACTAATAGACCAAGTCCCACACACCGCTAGAAGCCCAAATATTTCTTCAGAGCTAGATGCAGAAAATTTTTTTATTCAATTTGCAACCTGATGGAGGTCAGTATAGATGGACTAATAGACCAAGTCCCACACACTGCTAGAAGCCCAAATATTTTTTCAGAGCTAGATGCAGAAAATTTTTTTATTCAATTTGCAACCTGATGGAGGTCAGTATAGATGGACTAATAGACCAAGTCCCACACACTGCTAGAAGCCCAAATATTTTTTCAGAGCTAGATGCAGAAAAAAATTATTTTTAATTTGCAACCTGATGGAGGTCAGTATAGATGGACTAATAGACCAAGTCCCACACACTTCTAGAAGCCCAAATATTTTTTCAGAGCTAGATGCAGAAAAAAATTATTTTTAATTTGCAACCTGATGGAGGTCAGTATAGATGGACTAATAGACCAAGTCCCACACACCGCTAGAAGCCCAAATATTTTTTCAGAGCTAGATGCAGAAAAAAATTATTTTTAATTTGCAACCTGATGGAGGTCAGTATAGATGGACTAATAGACCAAGTCCCACACACTGCTAGAAGCCCAAATATTTTTTCAGAGCTAGATGCAGAAAAAAATTATTTTTAATTTGCAACCTGATGGAGGTCAGTATAGATGGACTAATAGAACAAGTCCCACACGCTGCTAGAAGCCCAAATATTTTTTCAGAGATAAATGAAGAAAAAAATTATTTTTAATTTGCAACCTGATGGAGGTCAGTATAGATGGACTAATAGACCAAGTCCCACACACCGCTAGAAGCCCAAATATTTTTTCAGAGCTAGATGCAGAAAATTTTTTTATTCAATTTGCAACCTGATGGAGGTCAGTATAGATGGACTAATAGACCAAGTCCCACACACTGCTAGAAGCCCAAATATTTTTTCAGAGCTAGATGCAGAAAAAAATTATTTTTAATTTGCAACCTGATGGAGGTCAGTATAGATGGACTAATAGACCAAGTCGCACACACCGCTAGAAGCCCAAATATTTTTTCAGAGCTAGATGCAGAAAAAAATTATATTCAGTTTGCAACCTGATGGAGGTCAGTATAGATGGACTAATAGAATGATGCTATGCCCAAAAGATTTTACTTCACTAGGTGCAGTAAAAAAATTGGTATTCTATACACAGGTGGTATATCTTGCAACACAGATAGGCTACTCCACTGACTAACACACTCTGCAATAGGCCAAAAAGGATTAGCTTTGCTAGATTCAGCCAAATGCTGTGAAAAAAACTTGCACTGCACTGGCACAGACCTGCCTGGCAAAAACTGATAGGAACTGATGTAACCTAGTCCTGAAAAGGACTCCAATTACAATTAGTCTTTACTCCCACAATCTATCTATTTAAGAGCACAGACCTGCCTGATAAAAGTCGTAGGAAATGCTGTAACCTAGTCCTTAAAAGGACTGCAATCACAACTATTCCCTACTCCCAAGCTATCTGTATATTTGTGCGAAAATTGGCTTGAAATTAACAAGGTATAGCGCACACAGAAACAGCGGTGCCGTCTAACACGCAGCTGCAGCAGTGAGAAAATGGTGGCGACGGGGAAAATGGCTTGGTCTTATAGGGCAAGGACATGTGACATACACTGCCAATCACACATGCCCTTGCTTGTGTGAAAAAAAGCACTTCGCTCCGTGTGTGCGCTGCTGATAGGCTGACAGATTGCACCTCCCCACTGCAAATGCGGGAAAGAGAAAAAAAAATGGAGATCTTCATTGTTCCTGCAGAGATCCATCCCCTGCCCCTCCCCCCGCCCCGCTGTACACTCAAACTGCGTATTAACATTAATTTTCATCATTACTGAGAAAAAATCCAGTTATGATTTTGGTGCACGAACAGTTATCGAACATAACCTCGAACAGCCGAATTTTTCTCAAATTGTTCGTGTTCGCCGACCGGCTCGAACACCGCCCAAAACAGCTCGAATTTGAGATAGGCGAACAGTTCGAGTAGAACAACGCTCATCTCTAGTCGTTACTGCTGCTGCCCTGCACCATCACCCCCATCCTCCGCATACACTGCCCTGAGGCTATACTCCTCCCGTGGGGAGTTATGCTACGCTCTGCTGCACCCACAACACCAGCCTTAGCGGTCTGCCCTGTAGCGGCGGTTCACTCTGACCGCAATCCACGGGTGGCGTAGTCGGACATTTAAACATCAAAACCACATAAATAGTTCCGCCACTGGTTTGACCGCCCTGAGCCACGGAACCGGATCGCCGCCACGAAGACTACAACCACCAGCATCCACCAAAAAGGGTCCGGCTCCGGGTGTCCCAAGGCCCAGGGGGTGCGTCAGAACATTTTCATCACCTTTCACAATCACCAATGGGACAAGGCAGGGATGTCCTCTGTCCCCTCTTATACATCCTAGTGACGGAGCACCTGCTCTCATCAATTCGCCATAACCCCAATATTAGGTGGATTGAGGTGGGAGGCACCGAGTACAAGTGCTCTCTATTTGCTGATGATGTCCTAGTATATATCACTCAATCACATATATCCATCCCTGCTGTTATGGCTGAAATAGATCACTTTGTTACATGGTAAAATTTTAAAATCAATGCAGCGAAGTCTGAGGCCCTCGATGTCTCCCTCCCTAAATCCATATAGGATTCCATCCAGTCCAACTTTCCCTTTGCCTGGCCCTCACAGGGTATCAAATACTTAGGAATTCCTATTCATAGAGACCTCTCCCATCTATGTTATCTTAATTTTGGGCCCTTTATTGAACAATTCCATACAGACCACGGTTGGCAAGTTGGAACTGTGAGATTCACTACGTGCACCACTGGTATTTTGTGGAAAAGCACATGTAAGATTCTGCAACAGTCTCTGCTGATACTCCTGCATGCGTGCATCCCTTTCTATGGCAGGAATAATTTCTGCAAATTTACTTTTGTACCGGGGATCTAACAGTGTGGCAACCCAGTAGTCAGGATTATTTCTAATTCTCACAATTCGAGGGTCATGTTGCAGGTAGTGCAGCAAGAAGGCACTCATGTGTGTTGCGCATCCAGGAGCACCAAGTCCCTGTTGTGTTGGTGGCGAGGTAACAATCATGCTTCCTGCCTCTGTCCTCTCCCCCCAACCTCGCACAACAGAAATGTGATCAAGGTCTCCCTCATCTGATGAGTCTTCCATCAGTTCGTCCTCCACTTCTTCCTGGGCTCCTGCACCTTCCTCACTAGTTTGGCTGCTACCATGCGCCCTGGTAAAATCATCTCCCCCACCCTCACATGCCTGCCGCCCTGGTGCTGCCGACCGTCTGGACCTTGCAGATGTTAGCCCTTCCGCATACAACTCCTCCTCCTCTACTTCCTCCACCTCCTCTTGTGCCACCACCTGACTCCGAATTCTGTTTAACATGTGCTCCAGCATGTAAATCACCGGAATAGTCATGCTGATAATGGCATCGTCAGCACTAAACATCTTCGTCGCCATTTCAAAACTGTGCAGAAGGGTGCATAGGTCCCTGATCTGAGACCACTCCTCCAGCGTGATTTGCCCCACCTCTGAATCTCGTTGGCCCAGGCTATACGTCAGAACGTATTGCACCAGGGCTTGTCGGTGCTGCCACAGTCGCTGCAACATGTGCAGAGTTGAATTCCACCGGGTAGGCACATCGCATTTTAGCCGGTGAAGTGGCAGGCCCAACGACTTCTGTAGAGATGTAAGTCGCTGAGCTGCGGGATGCGAACGGCGGAAGTGAGCACACAGCGACCGTGCCCTCTGCAGAAGGCCATCTAGTCTGGGATAGTGGGCTAAAAATTGCTGGACAACCAGGTTCAACACGTGAGCCATACAAGGCACGTGTGTGACATTGCCACGGCGAAGGGCCGCACCCAGGTTTGCAGCATTGTCGCACACGGCCTTCCCTGGTTTCAGGTCCAGTGGAGACAACCATTCATGAAATTGGTTCTCCAGAGCTGACCACAACTCCTCAGCTGTGTGACTCACATTTCCCAGACATTTCAATGTAAAAACCGCCTGATGACGTTGAGCCCTACTGCCAGCATAGTAAGGAGGTGTGCAGGATCCCTTCTGCGCAGTTAGAAAGCTTGTGGCATGACCAGACAGGCTTTGGGTGCAGGTGGAAGACCGAGAGGAGGTTGAGGAGGCAGAAGCAGTGGAGGAAAAATGACATAAAGAGGATTGACGCACAACTCGTGGGGACGGCAAGACTTGGACAGCAGCCCCTTGTCCTGCTGTCACCATAGTTACCCAGTGCCCAGTCAGCGACATGTAACGCCCCTGTCCATGCCTACTCGTCCAAGTGTCTGTGGTGAAATGCACCCTGTCACACACAGAGTTTCTCAAAGAAGCGGTGATGTTGTGTGCGACATGCTGGTGGAGCGCAGGCACACCTTTCTTTGAGAAGTAGTGCCGACTGGGCATCTGGTACTGGGGCACTGCGACGGACATAAGGTCTCGAAAATCCTCTGTGTCCACCAGGCGGAAAGGCAGCATTTCTGTAGCCAAGAGCTTGCAGATGGTGAAATTCAACCTCTTAGCTTTCTCATGGCTAGGAGGAAATGGTCTTTTACTTGTCCACATCTGAGGGACCGAGGGCTGGCTATTGTGCTTAGACTGGGTTGATAAGGGTGTCCCCAGCAAACTGCCGGTCTGTGAGGAAGATGCAGGCGGACATGTTAGGTTGCCTTGATCCAAAGGTGGTGCTATCGATGTCGGACAGCGCTCAAGACCAGCTGGTGTTACCACCTCCAAAGAAAATGATGACCTGCCAATCACGCTGGCTGTTGCGGGTAAAGAGGTGGCAGGTCTGCGCCCCAAAACAGGTGTGACTGCTGTCCCCCCAGTCACAGAGGATGAAGAGGCCGCGGATGCACAAGATATGGCAGACGGTGGTTGGCCCGGCCGGCTAGGCCGCATTGTAGCACACTGAGCTTCCCACTGCAACTTATGCTTCATGTCCATGTGCCGGTTCATGCATGAAGTACTCAAACTATGTATTTTTTGGCCTCTACTTAGCTTTTGCTGACAAATGTTACAGATAACACGAGTTGGGTCATCTTTATCGATCTGAAAAAATGCCCAGGCTATGCAAGGCTTAGCACCCATGCGACCTGAAGAGCCACCACGACTTGTGGTGAGAGGCAGAGTTGTGTTTGAGGATGCAGTTGTTGACGTGCTTCCAGTACTACGTCTCTGTCCAGGAAGGCGCAACCTGACCTCTTCGTCACTAGCATCTTCCTCCACCTCCTTTGCTGACCTCATCTCTTGGCTGACTGTGGGTTGACAGTAAGTGGGATCTCCGACCTCATCATCATCACCCTGTGCGTTATCACACCCGTCGTCCTCAGAGCCAACCTGTTCCTGCCCTGACAAAAAACTAAAGTTGTCGCTCCAATCAGGTATTTGAGTCTTATCATCGTCTTCCTCATTGTCTCCACCAACAGGAGTTACAGTTTGGGAATGAGGGTCTACATTATGGTCAGAACCTTCTGCGTCTGGTCCTGGATCCGACTCATAAAGATTCTGGGCATCAGTGCAGATCATTTCCTCGTCTGGATTCACAGAAGCGCTGGAGTCGACCTCTGATTCCCAGGCTATAGTATGAGTAAACAGCTCTGCAGACTCAACCATCTGTTCTACCTCATACTCAGACGGGCAGCTGGAGATTTGGGAGCTGTGAGGAAGCAAGTGCGATTTGGGTGACACCTTTGAGGACTGGAGTATTTGTGATGTTGAAGTTGATGTGGAGGAGAGCCCACTTAAAGGAGCACTTGATATCCGTTGAAGCACCTGCTGTTTTTGTGCCTCATCTGGAATTTGTAGCGATTGGCGTGGCCGTAAGAAAGGGATCTTATTACATTGTCCGCTAAAAGAAGTAGACATTTTAGTTTGGCTGGAAGATGGTCTTTCTTCTGCACCTACCCCACGGACACAACCTTTTTTCCCCTTCCCAACACGCCTATTCCCCTTTCCACCAGCAGCAGGCCTTTTTCCACTCATTTTGGTGGTTAACTAATTCACAACTCTGGAGTTGTTTGCACAAAAAAACAATGGATGGTAACCGAGCAGAGCTGAGTGGCCAAACTGTGGTATTAGGCCAAAACTATTGGCTGGGTTAGATGCAGAAAAAAATTATTTTTAATTTGCAACCTGATGGAGGTCAGTATAGATGGACTAATAGACCAAGTCCCACACACCGCTAGAAGCCCAAATATTTTTTCAGAGCTAGATGCAGAAAATTTTTTTATTCAATTTGCAACCTGATGGAGGTCAGTATAGATGGACTAATAGACAAAGTCCCGCACACTGCTAGAAGCCCAAATATTTTTTCAGAGCTAGATGCAGAAAAAAATTATTTTTAATTTGCAACCTGATGGAGGTCAGTATAGATGGACTAATAGACCAAGTCCCACACACCGCTAGAAGCCCAAATATTGTTTCAGAGCTAGATGCAGAAAAAAATTATTTTTAATTTGCAACCTGACGGAGGTCAGTATAGATGGACTAATAGACCAAGTCCCACACACCGCTAGAAGCCCAAATATTGTTTCAGAGCTAGATGCAGAAAAAAATTATATTCAATTTGCAACCTGCTGGAGGTCAGTATAGAAGGACTAATAGAACAAGTCCCACACACTGCTAGAAGCCCAAATATTTTTTCAGAGCTAAATGAAGAAAAAAATTATTTTTAATTTGCAACCTGATGGAGGTCAGTATAGATGGACTAATAGACCAAGTCCCACACACTGCTAGAAGCCCAAATATTTTTTCAGAGCTAGATGCAGAAAAAAATTATATTCAATTTGCAACCTGCTGGAGGTCAGTATAGAAGGACTAATAGAACAAGTCCCACACACTGCTAGAAGCCCAAATATTTTTTCAGAGCTAAATGAAGAAAAAAATTATTTTTAATTTGCAACCTGATGGAGGTCAGTATAGATGGACTAATAGACCAAGTCCCACACACTGCTAGAAGCCCAAATATTTTTTCAGAGCTAGATGCAGAAAAAAATTATATTCAGTTTGCAACCTGATGGAGGTCAGTATAGATGGACTAATAGAATGATGCTATGCCCAAAAGATTTTACTTCACTAGGTGCAGGAAAAAAATTGGTATTCTATACACAGGTGGTATATCTTGCAACACAGATAGGCTACTCCACTGACTAACACACTCTGCAATAGGCCAAAAAGGATTAGCTTTGCTAGATTCAGCCAAATGCTGTGAAAAAAACTTGCACAGCACTGGCACAGACCTGCCTGGCAAAAACTGATAGGAACTGATGTAACCTAGTCCTGAAAAGGACTCCAATTACAATTAGTCTTTACTCCCACAATCTATCTATTTAAGAGCACAGACCTGCCTGATAAAAGTCGTAGGAAATGCTGTAACCTAGTCCTTAAAAGGACTGCAATCACAACTATTCCCTACTCCCAAGCTATCTGTATATTTGTGCGAAAATTGGCTTGAAATTAACAAGGTATAGCGCACACAGCAACAGCGGTGCCGTCTAACACGCAGCTGCAGCAGTGAGAAAATGGTGGCGACGGGGAAAATGGCTTGGTCTTATAGGGCAAGGACATGTGACATACACTGCCAATCACACATGCCCTTGCTTGTGTGAAAAAAAGCACTTCGCTCCGTGTGTGCGCTGCTGATAGGCTGACAGATTGCACCTCCCCACTGCAAATGCGGGAAAGAGAAAAAAAAATGGAGATCTTCATTGTTCCTGCAGAGATCCATCCCCTGCCCCTCCCCCCGCCCCGCTGTACACTCAAACTGCGTATTAACATTAATTTTCATCATTACTGAGAAAAAATCCAGTTATGATTTTGGTGCACGAACAGTTATTGAACATAACCTCGAACAGCCGAATTTTTCTCAAATTGTTCGTGTTCGCCGACCGGCTCGAACACCGCCCAAAACAGCTCGAATTTGAGATTGGCGAACAGTTCGAGTAGAACAACGCTCATCTCTAATACTGACCTCCATCAGGTTGCAAATTGAATATAACTTTTTTCTGCATCTAGCCCTGAAAAAATATTTGGGCTTCTAGCAGTGTGTGGGACTTGGTCTATTAGCCCATCTATACTGACCTCCATCAGGTTGCAAATTAAAAATATTTTTTTTCTGCATCTAGCTCTGAAAAAATATTTCTGCTTCTAGCAGTGTGTGTGACTTGTTCTATTAGTCCATCTATACTGACCTCCATCAGGTTGCAAATTGAATATATTTTTTTTCTGCATGTAGCTCTGAAAAAATATTTGGGCTTCTAGCAGTGTGTGGAACTTGTTCTATCAGTCCATCTATACTGACCTCCATCAGATTGCAAATTGAATATAATTTTTTTCTGCATCTAGCCCTGAACAATTATTTGGGCTTATAGCAGTGTGTGGGACTTGGTCTATTAGTCCATCTATACTGACCTCCATCAGGTTGCAAATTAAAAATATTTTTTTTCTGCATCTAGCTCTGAAAAAATATTTGGGTTTCTAGCAGTGTGTGGGACTTTCTCTATTAGTCCATCTATACAGACCTCCATCAGGTTGCAAACTGAATATAATTTTTTTCTGCATCTAGGTCTGAAAAAATATTTGGGCTTCTAGCAGTGTCTGGGACTTGGTCTATTAGTCCATCTATACTGACCTCCATCAGGTTGCAAATTCAATATAATTTTTTTCTGCATCTAGCTCTGAAAAATATTTGGGCTTCTAGCAGTGTGTGGGACTTGGTCTATTAGTCCATCTATACTGACCTCAATCAGGTTGCAAATTGAATATAATTTTTTTCTGCATCTAGCTCTGAAAAAATATTTGGGCTTCTAGTAGTGTGTGGGACTTGGTCTGTTAGTCCATCTATAATGACCTCCATCAGGTTGCAAATTAAAAATATTTTTTTTCTGCATCTAGCTCTGAAAAAATATTTGGGCTTCTAGCAGTGTGTGGGACTTGGTCTATTAGTCCATCTATACTGACCTCCATCAGGTTGCAAATTCAATATAATTTTTTTCTGCATCTAGCCCTTAAAAAATATTTGGGCTTCTAGCAGTGTGTGGGACTTGTTCTATTAGTCCATCTATACTGACCTCCATCAGGTTGTAAATTGAATATAATTTTTTTCTGCATCTAGCTCTGAAAAAATATTTGGGCCTCTAGCAGTATGTGGGACTTGGTCTATTAGTCCATCTATACTGACCTCCATCAGGTTGCAAATTCAATATAATTTTTTTCTGCATCTAGCTCTGAAAAAATATTTGGGCTTCTAGCAGTGTGTGCGACTTGTTCTATTAGTCCATCTATACTGACCTCCATCAGGTTGCAAATTGAATATAATTTTTTTCTGCATCAAGCTCTGAAAAAATATTTGGGCTTCTAGCAGTGTGTGGGACTTGGTCTATTAGTCCATCTATACTGACCTCCATCAGGTTGCAAATTGAATATAATTTTTTTCTGCATCTAGCTCTGAAAAAATATTTGGGCTTCTAGCAGTGTGTGGGACTTGTTCTATTAGTCCATCTATACTGACCTCCATCAGGTTGCAAATTGAATATAATTTTTTTCTGCATCTAGCTCTGAAAAAATATTTGGGCTTCTAGCAGTGTGTGGGACTTGGTCTATTAGTCCATCTATACTGACCTCCATCAGGTTGCAAATTAAAAATAATTTTTTTCTGCATCTAGCTCTGAAAAAATATTTGGGCTTCTAGCCGTGAGTGCGACTTGTTCTATTAGTCCATCTATACTGACCTCCATCAGGTTGCAAATTGAATATAATTTTTTTCTGCATCTAGCTCTGAAAAAATATTTGGGCTTCTAGCAGTGTGTGGGACTTGGTCTATTAGTCCATCTATACTGACCTCCATCAGGTTGCAAATTAAAAATAATTTTTTTCTGCATCTAGCTGTGAAAAAATATTTGGGCTTCTAGCAGTGTGTGCGACTTGTTCTATTAGTCCATGTATACTGACCTCCATCAGGTTGCAAATTAAATATAATTTTTTTCTGCATCTAGCTCTGAAACAATATTTGGGCTTCTAGCAGTGTGTGGGACTTGGTCTATTAGTCCATCTATACTGACCTCCATCAGGTTGCAAATTAAAAATATTTTTTTTCTGCATCTAGCTCTGAAAAAGTATTTGGGCTTCTAGCAGTGTGTGGGACTTGGTCTATTTGTCCATCTATACTGACCTCCATCAGGTTGCAAATTAAAAATATTTTTTTTCTGCATCTAGCTCTGAAAAAATATTTGGGCTTCTAGCAGTGTGTGGGACTTGTTCTATTAGTCCATCTATACTGACCTCCATCAGGTTGCAAATTGAATATAATTTTTTTCTGCATCTAACCCAGCCAATACTTTTGGCCTAATACCACAGTTTGGCCACTCAGCTCTGCTCGGTTCCCATCCATTGTTTTTTTGTGAAAACAACTCCATAGTTGTGAATTAGTTAACCACCAAAATGAGTGGAAAAAGGCCTGCTGCTGGTGGAAAGGGGAATAGGTGTGTTGGGAAGGGGAAAAAAGGTTGCGTCCCTGGGGTAGGTGTTAAAGCAACAGTAACATCTGCAGAAGAAAGACCATCTTCCAGCCAAGCTAAAATGTCTACTTCTTTTAGCGGACAATGTGATAAGATCCCTTTCTTACGGCCACGCCAATCGCTACAAATTCCAGAGATGAGGCACAAAAACAGCAGGTGCTTCAACGGATATCAAGTGCTCCTTTAAGTGGGCTCTCCTCCACATCAACTTCAACATCACAAATACTCCTGTCCTCAAAGGTGTCACCCCAATCGCACTTGCTTCCTCACAGCTCCCAAATCTCCAGCTGCCCGTCTGAGTATGAGGTAGAACAGATGGTTGAGTCTGCAGAGCTGTTTACTCATACTATAGCCTGGGAATCAGAGGTCGGCTCCAGCGCTTCTGTGAATCCAGACGAGGAAATGATCTGCACTGATGCCCAGAATCTTTATGAGTCGGATCCAGGACCAGACGCTGAAGGTACTGACCATAATGTAGACCCTCATTCCCAAACTGTAACTCATGTTGGTGGAGACAATGAGGAAGACGATGATGAGACTCAAATACCTGATTGGAGCGACAACTTTAGTTTTTTGTCAGGGCAGGAGCAGGTTGGCTCTGAGGACGACGGGTGTGATAACGCACAGGGTGATGATGATGAGGTTGGAGATCCCACTTACTGTCAACCCACAGTCAGCCAAGAGATGAGGTCAGCAGAGGAGGTGGAGGAGAATGCTAGTGACGACGAGGTCAGGTTGCGCCTTCCTGGACAGAGACGTAGTACTGGAAGCACGTCAACAACTGCATCCTCAAACACAACTCTACCTCTCACCACAAGTCGTGGTGGCTCTTCAGGTCGCATGGGTGCTAAGCCTTGCATAGCCTGGGCATTTTTTCAGATCGATAAAGATGACCCAACTCGTGTTATCTGTAACATTTGTCAGCAAAAGCTAAGTAGAGGCCAAAAAATACATAGTTTGAGTTCTTCATGCATGAACCGGCACATGGACATGAAGCATAAGTTGCAGTGGGAAGCTCACTGTGCTACAATGCGGCCTAGCCGGCCGGGCCAACCACCGTCTACCATATCTTGTGCATCCGCGGCCTCTTCATCCTCTGTGACTGGGGGGACAGCAGTCACACCTGTTTTGGGACGCAGACCTGCCACCTCTTTACCCGCAACAGCCAGCGTGATTGGCAGGTCATCATTTTCTTTGGAGGTGGTAACACCAGCTGGTGTTGAGCGCTGTCCGACATCGATAGCACCACCTTTGGATCAAGGCAACCTAACATGTCCGCCTGCATCTTCCTCACAGACCGGCAGTTTGCCGGGGACACCCTTATCAACCCCGTCTAAGCACAATAGCCAGCCCTCGGTCCCTCAGATGTGGACAAGTAAAAGACCATTTCCTCCTAGCTATGAGAAAGCTAAGAGGTTGAATTTCACCATCTGCAAGCTCTTGGCTACAGAAATGCTGCCTTTCCGCCTGGTGGACACAGAGGATTTTCGAGACCTTATGTCCGTCGCAGTGCCCCAGTACCAGATGCCCAGTCGGCACTACTTCTCAAAGAAAGGTGTGCCTGCACTCCACCTGCATGTCGCACACAACATCACCGCTTCTTTGAGAGACTCTGTGTGTGACAGGGTGCATTTCACCACAGACACTTGGACGAGTAGGCATGGACAGGGGCGCTACATGTCGCTGACTGGGCACTGGGTAACTATGGTGACAGCAGGACAAGGGGCTGCTGTCCAAGTCTTGCCGTCCCCACGAGTTGTGCGTCAATCCTCTTTATCTCAAAGTTCCTCCACTGCTTCTGCCCCCTCAACCTCCTCTCGGTCCTCCACCTGCACCCAAAGCCTGTCTGGTCATGCCACAAGCTTTCTAACTACGCAGAAGGGATCCTGCACACCTCCTTACTATGCTGGCAGTAGGGCTCAACGTCATCAGGCGGTTTTTACTTTGAAATGTCTGGGAAATGTGAGTCACACAGCTGAGGAGTTGTGGTCAGCTCTGGAGAACCAATTTCATGAATGGTTGTCTCCACTGGACCTGAAACCAGGGAAGGCCGTGTGCGACAATGCTGCAAAACTGGGTGCGGCCCTTCGCCGGGGCAATGTCACACACATGCCTTGTATTGCTCACATGTTGAACCTGGTTGTCCAGCAATTTTTAGCCCACTATCCCGGACTAGATGGCCTTCTGCAGAGGGCACGGTCGCTGTGTGCTCACTTCCGCCGTTCGCATCAGCTCAGCGACTTACATCTCTACAGAAGTCGTTGGGCCTGCCACTTCACCGGCTAAAATGCGATGTGCCTACCCGGTGGAATTCAACTCTGCACATGTTGCAGCGACTGTGGCAGCACCGACAAGCCCTGGTGCAATACGTTCTGATGTATAGCCTGGGCCAACGAGATCCAGAGGTGGGGCAAATCACGCTGGAGGAGTGGTCTCAGATCAGGGACCTATGCACCCTTCTGCACAGTTTTGAAATGGCGACGAAGATGTTTAGTGCTGACGATGCCATTATCAGCATGACTATTCCGGTGATTTACATGCTGGAGCACATGTTAAACAGAATTCGGAGTCAGGTGGTGGCACAAGAGGAGGTGGAGGAAGTAGAGGAGGAGGAGTTGTATGCGGAAGGGCTAACATCTGCAAGGTCCAGACGGTCGGCAGCACCAAGGCGGCAGGCATGTGAGGGTGGGGGAGATGGTTTTACCAGGGCGCATGGTAGCAGCCAAACTAGTGAGGAAGGTGCAGGAGCCCAGGAAGAAGTGGAGGACGAACTGATGGAAGACTCATCAGATGAGGGAGACCTTGATCACATTTCTGTTGTGTGAGGTTGGGGGGAGAGGACAGAGGAAGGAAGCATGATTGTTACCTCGCCACCAACACAACAGGGACTTGGTGCTCCTGGATGCGCAAGACACATGAGTGCCTTCTTGCTGCACTACCTGCAACATGACCCTCGAATTGTGAGAATTAGAAATAATCCTGACTACTGGGTTGCCACACTGTTAAATCCCCGGTACAAAAGTAAATTTGCAGAAATTATTCCTGCCATAGAAAGGGATGCACGCATGCAGGAGTATCAGCAGAGACTGTTGCAGAATCTTACATGTGCTTTTCCACAAAACACCAGTGGTGCACCTAGTGAATCTCACAGTTCCAACTTGCCAACCGTGGGACCGTCGAGTGTTCAGCACTCAAACCGTAACAGAAACACAGTATCTGCTGGTAACATCAATTTTGCGGAATCATTTCACCACATTTTTAGCCCATCCTTTGCAAGGCCACAGGAGACAAGAAGTCTGACACATAGTCAACGCCTAGAGACGATGGTACAGGAGTATCTCCAAGTAAACATTGAAGCCATGACTGTGTCACTGGACCCTTGCTCTTTTTGGGCTTCCAATCTGGATAAATGGCCGGAGCTAGCCACTTATGCCTTGGAGATCTTGTCATGCCCCGCAGCCAGCGTTCTGTCTGAACGTGTGTTCAGCGCTGCTGGTGGTGTGCTGACAGATAAGCGCACGCGGCTCTCCACTGATAATGTAGACAGACTCACGTTCATAAAGATGAACAAATCATGGATCCGAAACGACTTTTCTACCCCTGTGTCATCCTGGGGAGAGTAAAAGCTTGATGATTGGTTAAAATCACCTCACTGACCATTTTAAGCTTTCAAATTACTAATCATGTTTATCTGTATCTTGGCTGGAAAATAATTTGGGCTTTGTAGCAGTGTGCAGCACTGATTCTAATAGGCCATCTATACTAAGCTCCACCAGATTTAAAATTACTAATCATGTTTATCTGTATCTAGGCTGGAAAATAATTTGGGCTTTGTAGCAGTGTGCAGCACTGATTCTATTAGGCCATCTATACTAAGCTCCACCAGATTTAAAATTAATAATAATTTTTAGCTGCATCTAGCCAGGAAAATAATTTTGGGGCTCCGAGATGCGCAAGACACATAAGTGCCTTCTTGCTGCACTACCTGCAACATGACCCTCAGATTGTCAGAATTCGAAGTAATCCTGACTACTGGGTTGCCACACTCTTAGATCCCCCACACTCTTCGATCAACCTTTTCATTTTAATAAAGACCAAAAAATGTTCATTTTTGAAATTATAAGCATTAGCAGGTTATTAGAAACTGAAATCAAACAGTTTTCAACTCAAAACTTTATTTTAGGTGATGTTACATTTGCACATAGGACCCCTTGTTCGAAAGGAGCTTCTGAACTCTCTCGTCCATTGAATTTGTCAGGTTTTGGATGGTTTCTGCTTCAATTGTTTTGCATGAGGACAGAATACCCTCCCAGAGCTGTTGCTTAGATGTGAACTGCCTCCCGCCATCAGAGACACTCCTTTTGATGATGCTCCAGAGGTTCTGAATGGGGTAGAGGTCAGGGGAGCATGGGGGTCACAGCATAAGTTTGTCCCCTTTTATGCCCATATCAGCCAGAGATGCAGATGTGTTATGTGCAGCATGAGATGGTGCATTATCATGCATAAAAATGATCTTGCTGTGGAATACACGGTTCTTCTTCTTGAACCATGGCAGGAAGTGCTGTTTGAGAAAATCCACATACATTATGGAGTTCATCTTTAGCGCCTTCAGGGATCCTAAAGGGGCCGACAATCTCTCTCCCCATGATTCCTGCCCAAAACATTACTCCACCTCCTCCTTGTTGGCGCTGTAGCCGTGTTTGCGTGGGGTGTCCATCAACCAGCCATCCTCCACTCCATCCATCTGGACCATCGAGCGTTGCACGGCACTCATCCGTGAACAAAGCAGTTTTGAAATTAGTCTTCATGTAATGTTTGGCCCACTGGAGCCGTTTCTGCTTGTGTGAAGTGGATAGAGGAGGTCGACAGGATGGCGTACGCACAGCTGCAAACCTCTGAAGGACCCTGCATCTTGTTGTTCGGGGTACGTTGGAGGCACCAGCAGCTTCAAAAACTTGTCTGCTGCTATGACAAGGCTTTTTTGCCGCTGCTCTTTTAACCTGACGTAATTGCCTGTAGGAAAGAGTCCTCAATTTGCCCTTATCAGCACGCACACGTGTGTACTGTGAATCAGCTACATACTTCTTGATTGCCAAGACACTTCATCCTGATCATCGCACAATGTTGATTGTAGTCATGCCTTGACCTAAACACTCTACAATTTGTTGCTTCTCAGCAGCCGACACATCCTTTTTCTTTCCCATTTTGGCAGAAAATGTAGGCTGCTTAATAATGTGGGACAGCCTTCTTAAGTAGTCTTGCCTTTCATTGGACACACCTGCCAAACTAATTAGCACAGGTGTCTGCAATTGCTTACAGTGATATAAAGAGCCCTGACACACATCACCATCAATGAGTTTAACTGACAAACAAACAAATTCTTCCCTTATCACTTCCTAAACACTTTTTGCATAATAATTTGGAAAACAGTGTACATGTGCTTTTCCACAAAACACCAGTGGTTCACGTAGTGAATTTTACAGTTCTAACTTGCCAACCGTGGTCTGTATGGAGTTGTTCAATAAAGGGCCCAAAATTAAGATAACATAGACGGGAGATATGATTCTCTTAAAAAGCTTGGGGTAGGGATCTAGGGGACCCTTTTATAGCCAAAATCACGGCCCTGTATCACAATACGTCACCTAGGCTGAAGATAAATGGAACTGTAGCACCGAGGGCTCGGTTGCTTCAGAGGTATTGCACCTCACCCAGAGGTGTGATATCTCACTCTCAGGTAAGGATGGAGTGTGGATTAGGACCCCGACACCTGCATGCATTACACCACATTGCCGTGGGGCAGGGCGACCAATATGCCTCTGAGATGGGCACGACAGTCCCTGTCCCTGGCTGGAGTGGGGGGAGGGAACACTGAGGAAGGGGAACCCTGCAGTGCAGGAGCAGGGAGGAAGCAGTTCCTGGGTGCATTGAGAAGGGAGTATAAAAGGTGGGCACCATCTTAGTTCAGTGCAGAGAAGTCTGAGCAGAAGTGGCAGGGAGCAGGGGCTCTGCATGAGCTCTGCTCCGGAGGCGGGCCTAGTAACAGAGGCCCAGGCCTGCAAGAGGGAGAAGGAAGGAAGAGGAGCGGAGAAGGCTCCAGGAACGAGGAATGAAGGGATCCCAGGGGTGCGGACGGGCGAGTCGCCACCGCACGCCCGAATCCACCTGCGTGGAGGGGTCAGGCCAAAGGGGGAGACCGGTCCCCGAACTAGTGGAGGCAGGAAACGACCCTCAGCTAGAAACCGGAGGCTCTGACATTTTATGTGGCTCAGCCCCTTGCTCCACCCGCTAGGAAGGCACCACATAGGGTCAGGGAAACTGGCGCCAAGTTTACCAAGAGGAGGCCCGAGGCAGCCGGACAGAAGCGTTGGTAAGAAAGGCCAGACAAAGGACACACAAAGCGGGTCCTGTGAAGCGCTCCAAAGTTATCTGGGAGTTGTCTGAGCCCCTCACCTGGTGAGCACAGTACGACGAGGGCAGCCGTTACCTGCAGACGTGGTCTGGATAATAAGAACTGTGAGTAAAGGCCCTGAACTGCATCACTGACTCCGTGTCGTTACTGCTGCTGCCCTGCACTATCACCCCCATCCTCCGCATACACTGCCCTGAGGCTATACTCCTCCCGTGGGGAGTTATGCTACGCTCTGCTGCACCCACAACACCAGCCTTAGCGGTCTGCCCTGCAACGGCTGTTCACTCTGATCGCAATCCATGGGTGGCGTAGTCGGACATTTAAACATCAAAACCACATAAATAGTTCCGCCACTGGTTTGACCGCCCTGAGCCACGGAACCGGGTCATCGCGACGAAGACTACAACCACCAGCATCCACCAAAAAGGGTCCGGCTCCTGGTGTCCCAAGGCCCAGGGGGTGCGTCAGAACATTTTCATCACCTTTCATAATCACCAATGGGACAAGGCAGGGATGTCCTCTGTCCCCTCTCTTATACATCCTAGTGACGGAGCACCTGCTCTCATCAATTCGCCATAACCCCAATATTAGGTGGATTGAGGTGGGAGGCACCGAGTACAAGTGCTCTCTATTTGCTGATGATGTCCTAGTATATATCACTCAATCACATATATCCATCCCTGCTGTTATGGCTGAAATAGATCACTTTGTTACATGGTAAAATTTTAAAATCAATGCAGCGAAGTCTGAGGCCCTCGATGTCTCCCTCCCTAAATCCATATAGGATTCCATCCAGTCCAACTTTCCCTTTGCCTGGCCCTCACAGGGTATCAAATACTTAGGAATTCCTATTCATAGAGACCTCTCCCATCTATGTTATCTTAATTTTGGGCCCTTTATTGAACAATTCCATACAGACCACGGTTGGCAAGTTAGAACTGTGAGATTCACTACGTGCACCACTGGTATTTTGTGGAAAAGCACATGTAAGATTCTGCAACAGTCTCTGCTGATACTCCTGCATGCGTGCATCCCTTTCTATGGCAGGAATAATTTCTGCAAATTTACTTTTGTACCGGGGATCTAACAGTGTGGCAACCCAGTAGTCAGGATTATTTCTAATTCTCACAATTCGAGGGTCATGTTGCAGGTAGTGCAGCAAGAAGGCACTCATGTGTGTTGCGCATCCAGGAGCACCAAGTCCCTGTTGTGTTGGTGGCGAGGTAACAATCATGCTTCCTTCCTCTGTCCTCTCCCCCCAACCTCGCACAACAGAAATGTGATCAAGGTCTCCCTCATCTGATGAGTCTTCCATCAGTTCGTCCTCCACTTCTTCCTGGGCTCCTGCACCTTCCTCACTAGTTTGGCTGCTACCATGCGCCCTGGTAAAATCATCTCCCCCACCCTCACATGCCTGCCGCCCTGGTGCTGCCGACCGTCTGGACCTTGCAGATGTTAGCCCTTCCGCATACAACTCCTCCTCCTCTACTTCCTCCACCTCCTCTTGTGCCACCACCTGACTCCGAATTCTGTTTAACATGTGCTCCAGCATGTAAATCACCGGAATAGTCATGCTGATAATGGCATCGTCAGCACTAAACATCTTCGTCGCCATTTCAAAACTGTGCAGAAGGGTGCATAGGTCCCTGATCTGAGACCACTCCTCCAGCGTGATTTGCCCCACCTCTGAATCTCGTTGGCCCAGGCTATACGTCAGAACGTATTGCACCAGGGCTTGTCGGTGCTGCCACAGTCGCTGCAACATGTGCAGAGTTGAATTCCACCGGGTAGGCACATCGCATTTTAGCCGGTGAAGTGGCAGGCCCAACGACTTCTGTAGAGATGTAAGTCGCTGAGCTGCGGGATGCGAACGGCGGAAGTGAGCACACAGCGACCGTGCCCTCTGCAGAAGGCCATCTAGTCCGGGATAGTGGGCTAAAAATTGCTGGACAACCAGGTTCAACACGTGAGCCATACAAGGCACGTGTGTGACATTGCCCCGGCGAAGGGCTGCACCCAGGTTTGCAGCATTGTCGCACACGGCCTTCCCTGGTTTCAGGTCCAATGGAGACAACCATTCATGAAATTGGTTCTCCAGAGCTGACCACAACTCCTCAGCTGTGTGACTCACATTTCCCAGACATTTCAATGTAAAAACCGCCTGATGACGTTGAGCCCTACTGCCAGCATAGTAAGGAGGTGTGCAGGATCCCTTCTGCGCAGTTAGAAAGCTTGTGGCATGACCAGACAGGCTTTGGGTGCAGGTGGAAGACCGAGAGGAGGTTGAGGAGGCAGAAGCAGTGGAGGAAAAATGACATAAAGAGGATTGACGCACAACTCGTGGGGACGGCAAGACTTGGACAGCAGCCCCTTGTCCTGCTGTCACCATAGTTACCCAGTGCCCAGTCAGCGACATGTAACGCCCCTGTCCATGCCTACTCGTCCAAGTGTCTGTGGTGAAATGCACCCTGTCACACACAGAGTTTCTCAAAGAAGCGGTGATGTTGTGTGCGACATGCTGGTGGAGCGCAGGCACACCTTTCTTTGAGAAGTAGTGCCGACTGGGCATCTGGTACTGGGGCACTGCGACGGACATAAGGTCTCGAAAATCCTCTGTGTCCACCAGGCGGAAAGGCAGCATTTCTGTAGCCAAGAGCTTGCAGATGGTGAAATTCAACCTCTTAGCTTTCTCATGGCTAGGAGGAAATGGTCTTTTACTTGTCCACATCTGAGGGACCGAGGGCTGGCTATTGTGCTTAGACGGGGTTGATAAGGGTGTCCCCGGCAAACTGCCGGTCTGTGAGGAAGATGCAGGCGGACATTTAGGTTGCCTTGATCCAAAGGTGGTGCTATCGATGTCGGACAGCGCTCAAGACCAGCTGGTGTTACCACCTCCAAAGAAAATGATGACCTGCCAATCACGCTGGCTGTTGCGGGTAAAGAGGTGGCAGGTCTGCGCCCCAAAACAGGTGTGACTGCTGTCCCCCCAGTCACAGAGGATGAAGAGGCCGCGGATGCACAAGATATGGTAGACGGTGGTTGGCCCGGCCGGCTAGACCGCATTGTAGCACAGTGAGCTTCCCACTGCAACTTATGCTTCATGTCCATGTGCCGGTTCATGCATGAAGTACTCAAACTATGTATTTTTTGGCCTCTACTTAGCTTTTGCTGACAAATGTTACAGATAACACGAGTTGGGTCATCTTTATCGATCTGAAAAAATGCCCAGGCTATGCAAGGCTTAGCACCCATGCGACCTGAAGAGCCACCACGACTTGTGGTGAGAGGCAGAGTTGTGTTTGAGGATGCAGTTGTTGACGTGCTTCCAGTACTACGTCTCTGTCCAGGAAGGCGCAACCTGACCTCGTCGTCACTAGCATCTTCCTCCACCTCCTCTGCTGACCTCATCTCTTGGCTGACTGTGGGTTGACAGTAAGTGGGATCTCCGACCTCATCATCATCACCCTGTGCGTTATCACACCCGTCGTCCTCAGAGCCAACCTGTTCCTGCCCTCACAAAAAACTAAAGTTGTCGCTCCAATCAGGTATTTGAGTCTTATCATCGTCTTCCTCATTGTCTCCACCAACAGGAGTTACAGTTTGGGAATGAGGGTCTACATTATGGTCAGAACCTTCTGCGTCTGGTCCTGGATCCGACTCATAAAGATTCTGGGCATCAGTGCAGATCATTTCCTCGTCTGGATTCACAGAAGCGCTGGAGTCGACCTCTGATTCCCAGGCTATAGTATGAGTAAACAGCTCTGCAGACTCAACCATCTGTTCTACCTCATACTCAGACGGGCAGCTGGAGATTTGGGAGCTGTGAGGAAGCAAGTGCGATTTGGGTGACACCTTTGAGGACTGGAGTATTTGTGATGTTGAAGTTGATGTGGAGGAGAGCCCACTTAAAGGAGCACTTGATATCCGTTGAAGCAAATGCTGTTTTTGTGCCTCATCTGGAATTTGTAGCGATTGGCGTGGCCGTAAGAAAGGGATCTTATCACATTGTCCGCTAAAAGAAGTAGACATTTTAGTTTGGCTGGAAGATGGTCTTTCTTCTGCACCTACCCCACGGACACAACCTTTTTTCCCCTTCCCAACACGCCTATTCCCCTTTCCACCAGCAGCAGGCCTTTTTCCACTCATTTTGGTGGTTAACTAATTCACAACTCTGGAGTTGTTTGCACAAAAAAACAATGGATGGTAACCGAGCAGAGCTGAGTGGCCAAACTGTGGTATTAGGCCAAAACTATTGGCTGGGTTAGATGCAGAAAAAAATTATTTTTAATTTGCAACCTGATGGAGGTCAGTATAGATGGACTAATAGACCAAGTCCCACACACCGCTAGAAGCCCAAATATTTTTTCAGAGCTAGATGCAGAAAATTTTTTTATTCAATTTGCAACCTGATGGAGGTCAGTATAGATGGACTAATAGACCAAGTCCCACACACTGCTAGAAGCCCAAATATTTTTTCAGAGCTAGATGCAGAAAAAATTATTTTTAATTTGCAACCTGATGGAGGTCAGTATAGATGGACTAATAGACCAAGTCCCACACACTTCTAGAAGCCCAAATATTTTTTCAGAGCTAGATGCAGAAAAAAATTATTTTTAATTTGCAACCTGATGGAGGTCAGTAAAGATGGACTAATAGAACAAGTCCCACACGCTGCTAGAAGCCCAAATATTTTTTCAGAGATAAATGAAGAAAAAAATTATTTTTAATTTGCAACCTGATGGAGGTCAGTATAGATGGACTAATAGACCAAGTCCCACACACTGCTAGAAGCCCAAATATTTTTTCAGAGCTAGATGCAGAAAAAAATTATTTTTAATTTGCAACCTGATGGAGGTCAGTATAGATGGACTAATAGACCAAGTCCCACACACCGCTAGAAGCTCAAATATTTTTTCAGAGCTAGATGCAGAAAAAAATTATATTCAATTTGCAACCTGCTGGAGGTCAGTATAGAAGGACTAATAGAATGATGCTATGCCCAAAAGATTTTACTTCACTAGGTGCAGTAAAAAAATTGGTATTCTATACACAGGTGGTATATCTTGCAACACAGATAGGCTACTCCACTGACTAACACACTCTGCAATAGGCCAAAAAGGATTAGCTTTGCTAGATTCAGCCAAATGCTGTGAAAAAAACTTGCACAGCACTGGCACAGACCTGCCTGGCAAAAACTGATAGGAACTGATGTAACCTAGTCCTGAAAAGGACTCCAATTACAATTAGTCTTTACTCCCACAATCTATCTATTTAAGAGCACAGACCTGCCTGATAAAAGTCGTAGGAAATGCTGTAACCTAGTCCTTAAAAGGACTGCAATCACAACTATTCCCTACTCCCAAGCTATCTGTATATTTGTGCGAAAATTGGCTTGAAATTAACAAGGTATAGCGCACACAGAAACAGCGGTGCCGTCTAACACGCAGCTGCAGCAGTGAGAAAATGGTGGCGACGGGGAAAATGGCTTGGTCTTATAGGGCAAGGACATGTGACATACACTGCCAATCACACATGCCCTTGCTTGTGTGAAAAAAAGCACTTCGCTCCGTGTGTGCGCTGCTGATAGGCTGACAGATTGCACCTCCCCACTGCAAATGCGGGAAAGAGAAAAAAAAATGGAGATCTTCATTGTTCCTGCAGAGATCCATCCCCTGCCCCTCCCCCCGCCCCGCTGTACACTCAAACTGCGTATTAACATTAATTTTCATCATTACTGAGAAAAAATCCAGTTATGATTTTGGTGCACGAACAGTTATCGAACATAACCTCGAACAGCCGAATTTTTCTCAAATTGTTCGTGTTCGCCGACCGGCTCGAACACCGCCCAAAACAGCTCGAATTTGAGATTGGCGAACAGTTCGAGTAGAACAACGCTCATCTCTACTCAACACTAGTTATAATATATGTAATTTATCCAATCTACATTCTTGTTAACGGTTATTATGGGTATTATGGACTCAAATCCCGCCTTCACTTAGTCTCGGGTCTTGAATTCATCTGGCACCCCCCTAAGCACTCTGAGAACATCTATATATAAATATGTGGGTCAAAACTGCCTTTGGGGTTAACTTCTCTCTTGGCCCTGTATGTACCTGCAAACGCAGCCTTTATTTCCTTTTTGGATATCCGGGGATTCAGATATAAGGTGAACAGACATTATTGCTTTAGTTAAGGCACATTCCCCAGTCCATTTGCCCTCCAGTGTAATCCTAATCTTCATGTCACCACATTCAAGGAAGTGTTATACCAGAAAACTGGAATATCATTCTCTTTGGTAATAATTGTTTGGAATGCACGTGTTACCATAACAAAGGCTTCCCCCCCAGCTACTGTCATCAGAAAAAGGAACATCAGGGTTGTGGGTCTGAGACCGCCTTCTTGCAATGGGATGCGTGGAACCATGATGTTCGGCCTTCGACCTTCACAGCCGTAGGTGATGTAAGCAACACTTGGTAGGGCCCTACAAATCTGGCATCCAGTGTGCCTCGCACGTTATTCTTTATCCAGACAAAATATCCAGGCTGGATGCTGTGAAGACCTGGTTCAAGATCTGAGTCTGGAATAGAAGAGTACACTGTAGCATGTGTTAGTTTTAACTCTTTAGCAAGTCCGACAACAAAATTCACAAGCTTATCATTCCCTGAACTAAGCTGCTCTAGGTAATATCGACCCATTGTAGGTGGCCCCCCAAACAAGATCTCATATGGTGTGAGCCCTGTGGGTTGTCTCGGGGTATTTCGGACTGAGTATAGAGCAATAGGCAGCACTTCCGGCCATGGAACTGACAATTCTTTACTTGCTTTAAGAATTTTGTTTTTCAAAGTGCCATTCATCCTTTCAACTTTGCCGCTACTTTGAGGATGATAAGGAGTATGCAGGCCCAAATCTGCCCCAATCATCTCCCAGATTGATTTGGTAACTTCTGCAGTGAAGGCGGTCCCTTGATCACTTTCAATCACTTCTGGAATCCCGAATCTGCAGATAAGTTCTGACATAAGCTTTTTCACTGTAGTTCTAGCAGTCATGTTGGCTACTAGGTATGCTTCTGTCCAGCCGGAAAACAGATCCACCACCACCAGAACATATTCATATCTTCCACTCTTGGGTAATTGCATATGATCAATTTGGATTCTCTGTAAAGGATGCTGTGACTTTGCCAGTTTCTTCTTTGGCACATGTTCTGTTCTTCCGGGATTACAAGTGTTACAAATCTCACAGCTCCTAGTATAGTTTGTAGCAAGAACTGAGATCTTGGGTGCAATATAGAGTTTATTGATAGCTGAAATCATCTGATTCTTCCCTCTATGTACCTTTCCATGAGCCCACTGAACCACTGCAGGATACAGTACTCTTGGCAGACATATTCTTCTTCCCACTCTCCAGATTCCATCATTACGAAACGTTCCTCCCCGTCCGATCCATCCTTGCTTTTCTTCTTCTGTTACTGCATTCTGCCGGTCCACTTAAGTCCTGTGTGTCGGATTCTCTTCCAGTCTTTGCTCCTCTTCATCTTCCTCCTCTTCTTCTTCCAAGCCCAAATTTCTCATTCCCGTTTCTTTCTCATCCCCTCGTTGTCTCTGACTTCTGGTGAGCACAAACACCTCAGTACCCCCCGACACCTCTGCTTCCTCTGGAAATATTGGTTCCATAGCTGCTACTTTTGCTGTAATGTCAGCCAGATGATTCCCCTTGGCTTTCTCTGAATTCAATTTCCCATGAGCCTTAATTTTGATCACAGCCACTTGCCTAGGTAACTTCAGAGCTTCTAGCAGACTTCTCAATCTGGCTGTCTTGTAGCCCCTCAGGGCCCATATCAGGCTAAAGTCGTGGGCAATCCCGAATCTGTACCTCGAGTCCATGTAGATATTGGCCACTCTACTCTATGCGCACTTGCAGGCTTCGGTCAGAGCATACAGTTCGGCCTCTTGAGCTGACATATAAGATGGCAGTGGTCCAGCAGAAACAACCGTTGGTGGGGACACCACCGCATATCGGGTAGGTAAGTTCCATATTCATCTGCGTATCTGGACCCGTCAGTATACAGTATGAGATCCGCTTCAGGCAGTGGTTGCTCAGAGACAGTAGGTAGGTGAGAGGTTTCTGCCTTCATGACCTCAAGGCAATCATGGTCACTCGAATCAGGGTATTCATGGTCAAATTAAGTGGTTAGGTGTCTGAAACGAGCAATCTGGCCAGCAACTTCTGTTCTTTCCCAATAGGCAATGGAAATGTTAGTCGGGATGAGTGTGGTTTTCCATCCACTCCCACACATGAAAGGAAATCATCAGATATAAGCGATTCATAGGGTAAATCTCTTGACTGTATTACTGATCTGGCTGCACCCGTGTCTACTAGAAAAGGTAAAGTTCTGTCCTCTACATCAATTTTAACAGTAGAAATCAGTCCAGATTTAGTCGGGACATTTTCAACTGAGGTCAAGGTGAGCACAGGTTTGCCACTGTCCTATGCGGGATAATTCTGGTCTTCCCCCGCAAACCGGCGTGGTGGGTCCCTGTTATTTTGGTACATCTGTTGCGGTGGCTGGTATCTGTAATTCTGCACAGGTTCTCTTGGCATTGTCTCATACTCTCCCTATGGTGGCTGCCGTGATGGCTGTCTATACTCTTGGCGGGAGTACCGTGGATTCCCTTGGTAGCGTGAAGAATCTCTTCTTTCAAATTGCGGGTTGTAGGAGAGTGGTATCGAGCCATAGAAAGGATCCCCTCTATTCTCTGGACATTCTCTTCTGAAATGACCTGGTTGGTTACAACGGTGACAGATTGGTTCCCTTAGTCTTAAACTCGGTCCTCTGTACATTTGTTGAGGACCCATCCATCGTGGGGTGAGCTGGAGCAGGAGCAGGAACAGGAGTTGGTGCAGGTCCTGAGTAGGCTCTGGAGCAGGCCTTGGAGCCGGCCTTGATACAGCATTCAATTGTTTCTCTACAGCTTTAGCAATGAGGAGTACCTTTTGCGGGGGCACGTCCACATATTCTGGTCTGGAGTCTGTAAGCTTTGCTGAGATTTCCTCTCTGAGTCCCCTAAAATTGAAGTGACTAGCAGATTCTGTTGGATCCTCTGACCTTCATCGAACCCTTGATCCATGAACAAAGTATGGATTCTGGTGTAAAAATTTTTAGACATTCTCCCCTGATTCTTGAGTACAGTCCAATACACTGGTAGATGAGTCTGTGAGCCGCTCCTTGGCCCATTGCTGAAGTTGTTGACAAAAGGCTCCTCCTGATTGGTAATTCTCCTTGTCTGTCACTTAGCTGTCATTCAGAGCTACTTGAATTATTGGCCAGAAGGCATCTCCCGCTTTAATGCTAGTGATTTCATGAAGATCTTTCCAAGTGGCTGAATAAGTTTGTTGAATTTGTCTCATTCTTCTGTAGAACACCATAGAGTGTCTGTCTGGGTCAGGTAGTTGACTAATCACTTGATTAACCTGCAAGGGTGTGAATGCCACATATCTATTATGGTGATCAGGCACTGGAGATTCTGACTGAGAAGATGTTGAGGGAGATACCGGCAACATAGCAACAGGAGGTGGGCTTGTTTGTCCAGGAAATAGTTCATTTGGGTTATCTTCTGAGGTCATCTGGCGGCTGAGTGGGTCTGATCTAGCTGTGGCACTTTCCACAGCTCGGGTGAGAAGTTGAGATTTATGATAGTCATTGCTGATTAGTCTTATCTCCTCCAACATAGTTAATCCTCTATACTCCCGTATAGCTTGGACTATTGCTTGGGCACAGGCTTGCATAGGAAATCCATACATTCCAGAACTTATAGCAGGAAGAGCAATAGAAGTAAGGTTCCTTGTTCCAACATAGTTCAGAATATTGTTGATTGTAGCTCTAAGTTGTGTCATACACTGATCATGATGATCTTCATCATACACGTTCCGGGTGTAGTGTGTATTGCGGCCTGTATTCTGGGTGCGCCAAGATGGCCGCCACCGGAAGGAAGCACACTATAGGAAGAGTGCGCCAAGATGGCCGCCACCAAAGGGACATCTGGTCAGACGCCGGAGGTGATGCAATGGGTGTAGCAACATGGCCGCTGCAGGAAGGGTTGGAACTTTGGGCGAGCATAGGTATAACAGATGAGGGTGGGGCACTAGAAGTGGCTTGGGTAGTAGCAAGGGGTGGGCCTCCTGGACGGGGTGCGTGACATGCAACACAATAATCTGCTGACAATGGATTCTGCTGGCCACAATTAGAACACACCCAACAATTCATTGCGCCGCCATTATAGGGCGGTGTCGGAGGCATGGTGGCGAGGGGAGGAACATTGTGAGGTCTGGGACGTGGTGCCCCGCATGCAAGACAAGTATCTCTATTATCAGGATTCTGCTGACTGCAATTTGTACAGGTCCATCCCCTCCATCCGCCATTATCGGGCGGTGGCTGGAGAGCAATATCTTTGAAATACACATAACATGGAGTCCTTCCCTTATTGTCTGTATTTTCTTCCTCCACCCACCCTTCTTTTGACAAATTCTCTGCTGTTCTATACCAAGCCAAAGCTGTTTGTAACAATCCTTCATCTTCTAGCTTGCCCTTTTTCTTCTTCATAATTTGTTGCCATTCTAGCGACTGTAACCAGCCCTTATCTGGTAGCTCGCATATTTTAGTTAACTGTTTAAGTTTCTGCACATAATTTTTCCCTTCTTTCGATATACTCAGCGCAACCTTTTTCCACATGTATGCACTTTGCAACAACCCATTATCTTCCAGTTTTCCCGTTTTCACAAATTGCTGCATTCAACATCTCATACTGTAATCTATCCCCTGGGTACAGCCCACATAATGACATTACTCTTTTGGTTTCTCTACATATTTCTTTCCTTCTCTTCTAGCAACTATATCTTTGGGGTCCTGTCGCTCCTGATCGAGCGACCCCTGCGACACAAACAATGTCTTTCGTTTTTCCATGATTTTGGCTCCAGGTGTCCCGTCCCCTTAGACTTATGATCAGACCAGCTGATACACAAGCAGAATTGTAACAAGTCCCTACACTCCCTACCAAGCACTGAATTTATTCTTTTACGATTTAATGAAGCACTGAACACCCCATGCACCCACATCCTAGTGATGTCTTAATATGCGGCTTAACGATGCAGTTGGCTCCCGTGTATTCCACGTCTTAATAGAGGATTGGTTAACCCTGTGTGCGCGCGTCCTAATGACGTCTTAATACACGACTTATCAGTAACTTCACTCCCCGTGTGTCCCACGACTTAATACACGACTTAATAGAGGATTGGCTGGCCCCGCGTGCCCGCGTCCTAATGACGTCTTAATACATGACTTATCAGCAACAACGTCACTCCCCGCGTGCCTGCGTTATAAACAAAAAAAAATTGCTAAATTCTCAAGTGTATACTTGTATGCCCCTGTGTACAAAGATCGTTCTAATTGGACGGGACACCTAAAATACCACAGAGCAGCAGTTAGCCAGGAGCGACTACACTCCAGAGTTCTTGGAATCACACAGCGGGGATCTGCACAGTCACACGGGGCTGTCCCTAAAGGCCAATCTAGACACCACAAACTCACCAGAGACCGCTCAAAATACGAGTAATTACTACGGATTCATTAAATCTACAGACTTACCATATTCAGTGATGAGAGTTGATCAGGCTCTCGCTTTGAGCAGTCCCGGCTCGTCCGTAGGTGGTCCGGTGAAGGGCATCCCAAGACCTAGAGTTTCCTCGAGTGTGATCCGAGTCACAGCACCATTTGTGGAGGTTTCACCAATCTAAGATACAGCAGGTAACTGCTCTCCTCCAAATTAAAGATGTCCGAGTGCATGCAGAGAAGCTAATTAACCAAATCTGCTAATCTGGTTGAAAAACTTCACTCAGAGACTGAACCACACAAATGGCATACTTTATTACGTAGACATGGGATTAAATAGTATTCTCCTTCTAGGTGGGAGTAGTAAAATTCCTTGCTTTTTCTGATAACTCGGCACACTGCAATTTGTTCATCCATGTATCTTTTGGCCTTAGTAACGCCTTAGGAATTCCAATGGGAGGGGGTGAGTTTGTCTCTCAGCACCATCTTTGCCAACTCGACATGAATTTCTCTGTTATCAGCCATGCACATTCATACGTCATTCCCAGGAAATCATTTCTACAATAAGAACAGAAACTGTTAGTTATACAGTACAGACCAAAAGTTTGGACACACCTTCTCATTTAAAGATTTTTCTGTTTGTTCATGACTATGAAAATTGCACATTCACACTGAAGGCATCAAAACTATGTATTAACACATGTGGAATTATATACTTAACAAAAAAGTGTGAAACAACTGAAAATATGTCTTATATTCTAGGTTCTTCAAAGTAGCCACCTTTTGCTTTGATAACTGTTTTGCACACTCTTGGCATTCTCTTGATGAGCTTCAAGAGGTAGTCATTTGAAATGGTCTTCCAACAATCTTGAAGGAGTTCCCAGAGATGCTTAGCACTTGTTGGCCCTTTTGCCTTCACTCTGTGGTCCAGCTCACCCCAAACCATCTCGATTGGGTTCAGGTCTGGTGACTGTGGAGGCCAGGTCATCTGGCGTAGCACCCCATCACTCTCCTTCTAGGTCATATAGCCCTTACACAGCCTGGAGGTGTGTTTGGGGTCATTGTCCTGTTGAAAAATAAATGATGGTCCAACTAAACGCAAACCGGATGGAATAGCATGCCGCTGCAAGATGCTGTGGTAGCCATGCTGGTTCAGTATGCCTTCAATTTTGAATAAATCCCCAACAGTGTCACCAGCAAAGCACCCCCACACCATCACACCTCCTCCTCTATGCTTCACGGTGGGAACCAGGCATGTAGAGTCCATCCGTTCACCTTTTCTGCGTCGCACAAAGACCCGGTGGTTGGAACCAAAGATCTCAAATTTGGACTCATCAGACGAAAGCACAGATTTCCACTGGTCTAATGTCCATTCCTTGTGTTCTTTATCCCAAACAAGTCTCTTCTGCTTGTTGCTTGTCCTTAGCAGTGGTTTTCTAGCAGCTATTTTACCATGAAGGCCTGCTGCACAAAGTCTCCTCTTAACAGTTGTTGAAGAGATGTGTCTGCTGCTAGAACTCTGTGTGGCATTGACCTGGTCTCTAATCTGAGCTGCTGTTAACCTGTGATTTCTGAGGTTGGTGACTCGGATAAACTTATCCTCTGAAGCAGAGGTGACTCTTGGTCTTCCTTTCCTGGGGCGGTCCTCATGTGAGCCAGTTTCTTTGTAGCGCTTGATGGTTTTTGCAACTGCACTTGGGGACACTTTCAAACTTTTCCAAATTTTTCGGACTGACTGACCTTCATTTCTTAAAATAATGATGGCCACTCGTTTTTCTTTACTTAGCTGCTTTTTTCTTGCCATAATACAAATTCTAACAGTCTATTCAGTAGGACTATCAGCTGTGTATCCACCAGACTTCTGCACAACACAACTGATGGTCCCAACCCCATTTATAAGGCAAGAAATCCCACTTATTAAACCTGACAGGGCACACCTGAGAAGTGAAAACCATTTCTGGTGACTACCTCTTGAAGCTCATCAAGAGAATGCCAAGAGTGTGAAAAGCAGTCATCAAAGCAAAAGGTGGCTATTTTGAAGAACCTAGAATATAAGACATATTTTCAGTTGTTTCACACTTTTTTGTTAAGTATATAATTCCACAAGTGTTAATTCATAGTTTTGATGCTTTCAGTGTGAATGTACAATTTTCATAGTCATGAAAATACAGAAAAATCTTTAAATGAGAAGGTGTGTCCAAACTTTTGGTCTGTACTGTATATTCATTAACTATTAACATAATCCATGTGCATATACAGTTCAGACCAAAAGTTTGGACACACCTTCTCATTTAAAGATTTTTCTGTATTTTCTTGACTATGAAAATTGTACATTCACACTGAAGGCATCAAAACTATGAATTAACACATGTGGAATTATATACTTAACAAAAAAGCGTGAAACAACTGAAAATATGTCTTATAGTAAAGGTTCTTCAAAGTAGCCACCTTTTGCTTTGATGACTGCTTGGCACACTCTTGGCTTTCTCTTGATGAGCTTCACCGGAAATGGTCTTCCAACAATCTTGAAGGAGTCACCAGAGATGCTTAGCACTTGTTGGCCCTTTTGCCTTCACTCTGCGGTCCAGCTCACCCCAAACCATCTCAATTGGGTTCAGGTCTGGTGACTGTGGAGGCCAGGTCATCTGGCGTAGCACCCCATGACTCTCCTTCTTGGTCAAATAGCCCTTACACAGCCTGGAGGTGTGTTTGGGGTCATTGTCCTGTTGAAAAATAAATGATGGTCCAACTAAACGCAAACCGGATGGAATAGCATACCGCTGCAAGATGCTGTGGTAGCCATGCTGGTTCAGTATGCCTTCAATTTTGAATAAATCCCCAACAGTGTCACCAGCAAAGCACCCCCACACCATCACACCTCCTCCTCAATGCTTCACGGTGGGAACCAGGCATGAAGAGTCCATCCGTTCACCTTTTCTGCGTCGCACAAAGACACAGTGGTTGGAACCAAAGATCTCAAATTTGGACTCATCAGACCAAAGCACAGATTTCCACTGGTCTAATGTCCATTCCTTGTGTTCTTTAGCCCAAACAAGTCTCTTCTGCTTGTTGCCTGTCCTTAGCAGTGGTTTCCTAGCAGCTATTTTACCATGAAGGCCTGCTGCACAAAGTCTCCTCTTAACAGTTGTTGTAGAGATGTGTCTGCTGCTAGAACTCTGTGTGGCATTGACCTGGTCTCTAATCTGAGCTGCTGTTAACCTGCGATTTCTGAGGCTGGTGACTCGGATAAACTTATCCTCAGAAGCAGAGGTGACTCTTGGTCTTCCTTTCCTGGGGCGGTCCTCATGTGAGCCAGTTTCTTTGTAGCACTTGATGGTTTTTGCAACTGCACTTGGGGACACTTTCAAAGTTTTCCCAATTTTTCGCACTGACTGACCTTCATTTCTTAAAATAATGATGGCCACTCGTTTTTCTTTACTTAGCTGCTTTTTTTTTTGCCATAATACAAATTTCAACAGTCTATTCAGTAGGACCATCAGCTGTGTATCCACCAGACTTCTACGCAACACAACTGATGGTCCCAACCCCATTTATAAGGCAAGAAATCCCACTTATTAAACCTGACAGGGCACACCTGTGAAGTGGAAACCATTTCCGGTGACTACCTCTTGAAGCTCACCAAGAGAATGCCAAGAGTGTGCCAAGCAGTCATCAAAGGAAAAGGTGGCTACTTTGAAGAACCTAGAATATAAGACATATTTTCAGTTGTTTCACACTTTTTTGTTAAGTATATAATTCCACATGTGTTAATTCATAGTTTTGATGCCTTCAGTGTGAATGTACAATTTTCATAGTCATGAAAATACAGAAAAATCTTTAAATAAGAAAGTGTGTCCAAACTTTTGGTCTGTACTGTACACATATACACATACACATGCATACATACATACACATAGATTATTCCATCAACCCTATATTAATTCACACTGATTAGGTAATCTATTAAAAGAAACTAATTGATTTTCTATAATATATATATTTTCCCTTGACAATTGACACAAGGTCGCTGTGAAAAATAGTAACCTACAGGCCAGCTATTTAAAACTGTGGTTTTCCGTCATGCGTATCACATATAAGTGTGCTCCAAATTCAGCCATTTCTGGCCTCCATTAAAATTTTGTTGCAGTGTGTTAGTGAAGTTATTGACACCAGGTCACTGTGAAAAATAGTACCCTACAGGCCAGCTATTTAAAACTGTGGTTTTCCGTCACTCATATCACATATAAGTTCGCTCCAAATTCAGCTATTTCTTGCCTCCATTTAAATTTTGTTGCAGTGTGTCAGTGAAGTTATTGACACGAGGTCGCTGTGAAAAATAGTAACCTACAGGCCAGCTATTTAAAACTGTGGTTTTCCGTCACATGTATCACATATAAGTTCACTCCAAATTCAGCCATTTCTGGCCTCCATTCAAATTTTGTTGCAGTGTGTCAGTGAAGTTATTGACACCCCGGTCGCTGTGAAAAGTAGTAATCTACCGGCCAGCTATTTAAAACTGTGGTTTTCCGTCACTTGTATCACGTATCACTGCGGTTCAAATCCAGCCATTTGTAGTGAACGTGGAAAATATTGTCCTCCATTTAAAATGGGCAAGGTGCATGGCAAGGGACGGGGAAGTGGACGTGATGGTGCAAGCAGAGAATGAGGCCGAGGCTGTGGGCAAGCTGAAATTGTGCAACAACAAACACCCATATCTTTTCAGTTGACCTTCCTGTCCCAATTAATAGGGGACCGCAGAACACCACTATTGAACCCAGAGCAGTGTGAAAAGGTTATTAGTTGGATAGCAGATAATGCTTCCAGTCACTTAGACACCACCACCACCACCACCCTGTCTTCCACACAGTCAAGTCTCAGTAGCCGTGAGTCTGGACTGCATATTCCTCACCTTGATCCTCCTTCCTCCCACCATGCCAAGTGCCTGGAGACAACTGATCCCACACTTGGACACTCCGAAGAGTTGTTAACTTTTCCATTTATAGATTTGGGCCTCTCACCCGGTCCACTTGAATCAGGGAAACAGGAGATCGCTTTTAGCAATGCCCAAATATTTGAGCAGCGACGGTCACACGAAGGCGACGGTGGGAAACTGTCACAATAGGTGGATGATGATGAGACACAATTGCCAGAAAGTCAGTAGGAGGACCAGGGTGCGGAAGTGGAATACGAGGTGGTGGATGATATAGTAACTGACCCAACCTGGCAGAGGGACATGCAGAACAAGGACAGAAGAATACAGGGGGAGGGAGGCGTAGAACCACAACAGGCAGGAAGAAGCAGTGTGGTGGCCGCAGACACAAAGGGGTAAACCGTTCTCGTAATGCCAACACGACGGAAGTTGCCAGTACAACTGTTAGGTCTTCCTCGGCCTGGTTGTTTTTTAAAGACTCTGCCAATAACCTCAAAAAGGCCATTTGCACCACCTGCCAGGCCAGCATCAGCAGGGGTAGCAAAACTAGCAGCCTGACCACCACCAGCATGATCAGGCACATGGCAGCAAAGCACCTGACTAAGGCTGAACCCCAAGTTCCAGCAGCAGTGTCTGCGGGTGACACCACTGCTTGTTTTGCTGTTGTGTGTGCACGGTACATCTCGCTGACGGCACACTGGGTTAACATAATGGAAGCCAGGACCCAGTCGGACCTTAGGACGGTATTTGTCCTCCCGACACAGAGGATTGCAGGCCCTGGGTCAATCAGGGTTGCTCCAACATTCTACAGCTCCTGCACCTCATCCTCCTCCTCCTCCACTTCAGCCTCCATCTCCAAAATAACCACATCAGTCACAAGCTGGAAGCACTGCAGCACTGCCTCAGCCAAGCTGCAACAGGCTCCGCTGAAGTTAATATGCTTAGGTGACAAACCGCATAATGCTGAAGAGTTGTGGACAGCTCTGAAAGAGAAGGCAGATTTGTGGCTGACACCACTGAACCTACAGCCAGGCATGATCACGTGAGACAATGGCCAGAATGTGGTGGCGGCTCTAAGGCGAGGCGAGCTCACACACGTACCATGCCTGGCCCATGTGCTTAACTTCGTGGCTCAGCGGTTTCTCAAATCCTACCCAGATCTGTCAGATCTGCTTGTCAAAGTGCGCCACCTGTGTGTCCATTTTAGAAAGTCAGCTACAGCTTCCGCCGCTCTTGCCGTGCTTCAGCAGGATTTGCAGCTTCCAGCTCACCAACTGATCTGCGATGTCCCCATGCGTTGGAACTCTGCATTGCAGATGTTCGGAAGGATTTGTTAGCAGAAGAGGGCAGTTGTTGACTACCAGCATCAACAAGGCCCTTGGCATTCAGGTCAGACTCCACACATAAAACCTCAGGAGTGGACATGGATGTCAGACATCTGTACCATCCTCCAAAACTTTGAGAACTCCACCAAGATGGTGAGCGGCTATGACGCCATAATTAGCGTCACCATTCCGCTTCTCTGTCTTCTGAAACGCTTTCTGCTCTCAAAGATGATGAATTGCAAACGGAGCACGATGAGATGGAGCAAGGAACCATACAGGGTGATTACACACAGCCCAGCTTCATCTCATCCCAACGTGGATTGGGTGACAATGAGGAAGAGGAGGAGGAGATTGAAGAACAGGAGCTAGTTTCTTGCACTATAGACGGTACTACCTACACAACTGTCATACTGTCTGTTCAGCGTGGATGGCCTGAGGACAGGGAGGAGGAGGAAGAGGAGGAGGATGAGGAGGAGAGCATGGTCAGTTGTCCTCTTGGTGAGGACATGGAATTTTGCCTCTTTGCAGTCTGGCACACATGGCTGAGTTTATGTTAAGCTGCCTTTCCCGTGACCCTCGCGTTGTCCAAATTTTGGGTGACAGTCATTACTGGTTGGTGACGCTTCTAGACCCACGCTACAGGGAGAACTTTATGTCTCTTATTCTTTTGCAAGACAGGACTCATAAAATGGGGCAGTACCAGAAGGCCCATATTGCGGAATTAGTGAAAAATTTCCCATCTGAAAATGCTGGTGGCAGAGGTCACAGTTCATTGGACAACCAAGGAGTACAGACAAGAGAGCCACAAATGCAATCCAGCAGAAACAGGGGAACACTGTCAAAGTTCTGGGAGAGTTTTCACAGACCCTCCCATCGCACAGGTCCTGAGGCGGGGGGTACTCTCACAAGGAGTGCAAAGTTTTGGAAAATGGTGAGGGAGTACCTTGCCGACCGTACCAACGTCCTCCGTGATTCCTCTGTGCCTTATAATTATTGGGCATCCAACTGGACACGTGGCATGAACTGTCTCTCTATGCCTTGGAGGTCCTGGCCTTCCCTGCCACTAGCGTTTTGTCAGAGCGGGTTTTTAGTGCCGCCGGTGGAATTATAACCGATAGGCGCATCCACCTGTCAACTGAAAATGCTGACAGGCTGATTCTTATAAAAATGAACAAGGGCTGGATTGGGCCAAACTTCTCAACACCACCGAATGATAGCAGCGTAACATAAACTCAAACATAGTGTCTTTTTTTGGAGAGGTCTAACTCTATTCCCATGCACCTCTGTCTTCACACCCAAACATGGATATATGTTTCCTGATTTTGTCTATTTGCTATTGTCCTCCTCCTTCTCCGCATCCTCATCCTCCACCACCATATCACCACCATATGTACATATCCACCATATGTACATATCAACATATGTACGCCTCTTGCAAGGGGCATTGGAGTTCCTCCAAATTTTTAGCAGCCGTTGCACACTGCATAAGCAAACAGTATGGGAGACACACTTCCTGATAATGGGAACATTTTTTTCAGGAGGCCCTCCGACCTCTACGTCTCTTGCAAGGAGCATTTGAGTTCCTCCAAATTTTTGGCAGCCGTTGCTTCACTGCATAGGCAAACAGTATGGGAGACACACTTCCTAATAATGGGAACATTTTTTTCAGGAGGCCTTCCGACCCCTACGTCTCTTGCAAGGAGCATTGGAGTTCCTCCAAATTTTTGGCAGCCGTTGCTTCACTGCATAAGCAAGCACTATGGGAGACCCACTTCCTAATAATGGGAACATTGTTTTTAGGAGGCTCTCTGACCTCTATGTCTCTTACAAGGGACATTAGAGTTCCTCCAAATTTTTGGCAGCCATTGCTTCCCTGCATAGGCAAACAGTATGGGAGACACACTTCTTAATAATGGAACATTGTTTTCATGAGGCACTCCGACCTCTACGTCTTTTGCAAGGGGCATTGGCATTCCGCCAACTTTTGGCAGCTGTTGCTTCACTGCGTAGGCAAACACTATGGGAGACCCACTTCCTAATAATGGGAACATTGTTTTCAGGAAGCCCTCTGACCGCTACGTCTCTTGCAAGGGGCATTGAAGTGCCTCCAAATTTTTGACAGCCATTGCAGTCACTGCATAGGCAAACAGTATGGGAGACGCTCTCCTTTCTAATGGGAATATGTTGTTACTGTGGCCCTGCTCTATGTGTCTTTAAATTGTTAGTTGGGTTTTTCCTAAATTTTGGCATCCGTTGGACCGACTGCATACCCTATAACTGTATAGCAGACCCTCTCCTTTCTAATGGGAACATGTCATTACTGTGGCCCAGCTGTGTGTGTCTTTAAATTGTTAGTGGGTTTATTCCTAAATTTTAGCAGCCGTTGGACTCACTGCATACCCTATAACTGTATAGCAGACCCTCTACTTTCTAATGGGAACATGTCATACTCGTTACTGTGGCCCAGCTCTATGTTTCTTTAAATTGTTAGTGGGGTTTTTCCAAAATTTTGGCAGCTCTTGCAGTCACAGCATGGGCATTACCACTATAGGAGACCCGCTCTTTTATAATTGGAAAATTTTTTTTACTGAGTCCCTCCACTATGTCTCTTCAAAGGTGTATTGGGTTGTGCCCAAATTTTTGGCAGCCCTTGCAATTACTGCATTCTCCGGTGAATGAATTTGTCTTAAAAAATAATGTAAAATAACAAATAAAAATGCAGTAGGATATTTATTTAATATGAAAACCAGACTCGCCAATGTAACCTCAATGTAATCACACTGTTCAGCTCCTGCACCTCCTCCTCCAGTTCGGCCTCCATCTCCAAAATGACCACATCAGTCACAAGCTGAAAGCACTGCAGAACTGCCTTGGCCAAGCGGCAACAGGCTGTGCTGAAGTTAACATGCTTAATGCTTAGGTGACAAACCGTCCACCGCTGCAGAATTGTGGAAAGCTGCAACACAGCAGCCTGATCTGTGGCTCTCAACGCTGAACGTACAGCCAGGCATGGTCATGTGTGACAATGGGCCGAACCTGGTGACGGAGAAATGACAGCAGGAGTACATATGGTTTCCCTCTATGCCAGTCCTTTCACCGAGCTAAATATTATGGCTGTGGTGAAATACAACTCCCACCGAGAAGCAGTTTCAAACTGAAAAACATTGGGTCCACCAGAGGATTTAATTCTGAGGGCTCACCTTTCTCCCCCGCTCAAAAGCCCCATAGCTGCTGCAACGTTTGAGCTATCACAAACTCTCCTGATGGAGAAGCTAGGGCCTACCCGAGGATTCTCTAGTGGGACTGTCCAACCATGCCGAGAAGCAGGGCTAAGAAAAGTGTGTGGGAAGGTTCCCGGACACTCTATGGCTGCTTTTTTACTGAGAAGGAAACCCACGCAAACTCGGGTAGAGTATACAAAATACATGCAGATGTTGTCCTTGCTGGGATTTGAACCCAGGATCCCAGTGCTGCAAGGCTTCAGTGCTAACCACTGAGCCAATGTGCTGCCGTTCACCCTCTGATATCTAACAGTCTGAAGAAACTTGCACCTACTGCCACTCTATCTTCAGCTGTTGTTTTAGTGACATTTTGTCAGTATAATAGCTCAGAGAGGCTACTCCGGATGCTGGTCCTGGATACTGAGAGTTTTTAAATAGTTACATAGGCAGTTGCTTCTAAGTCAGATAGTTTAGATAGTTAGAAACCTGTCTGGCTGGGAAATCGACCTTCCAGCAGATCAATCATTTTTGCTATTAGTGAGGTCCAGACTCCAGACAGAGACAGCAGGGCATATTTCAGTATAGAACTCTGTTGTGCACTGCTTATATTGTGCTCCATGCATGAGTACACCTTTGAAGCTCTTATTTTTTCTGTTCCTACCGTGCTACATTAAGCAAGCCACATCTGACCTTGTAATTCTTTTGCGCTGAGATTTAGCTGTAGCCAGGGCTCCACAGTAGAAAATCATTTTTTTTCTGTTACTACCGTGATACATACAGCAGGTCACATTTCAGCTTGAAATTTTTTGACGCATATATTCTACTGTATGCAGAGCTTGTCCACAGTAAAAAAAATCTAATTTTTTCTGTTACTAATGTGATATAGTAGGCCACATCTCAGCTTGAAAATTTTTGGTGTATATATTCTACTGTATACAGGCCTTGTCCACAGTACAAAAAACTAATTTCTCCTGTTACTAAAGTGATACAGCAAGCCACATCACAGCTTGAAATTTTTTGGTGCATATATTCTACTGTATACAAACCTTGCCTACAGTAAAAAATCTAATTTCTTCTGTTACTAACGTTCAGGTCACATCTTAGCTTGTAATTTTCTGGTGGTGAAATTCAGCTGTATACACAGCTTGTTCACAGTAAAAGAAATCTAATTTTTTCTGTTACTAAAGTAATACAGCTCGTTACATCTCAATTTTACATTTTTTGTTGCTGATATTATTCTCAATCCAGGGGTTCACGTGATAAAATCTAAATTGGTTTTCTTACTACCGTGCGACATAAAGAAGTATACATTTCATCTTTTAATTCTTTGGTGCTGATATTGCTCTACATCCAGGGGTTCATATGATAAAATCTAAATTGGTTTTCTTACTACTGTGCTACATAAAGCAGGCTACAGTTCATCTTTTAATTCTTTGGTGTTGATATTGTTGTCCATCCAGGGGTTCACATGATAAAATCTAAATTGGTTTTCTTACTACCATGCTACATAAAGCAGTCTACATTTCATCTTTTAATTCTTTGGTGCTGATATTGTTATCCATCCAGGGGTTCACATGATAAAATCAAAATTGTTTTTCTTTCTACCGTGCTACATAAAGCAGGCTACATTTCATCTTTTAGTTCTTTGGTTCCGATATTGTTCTCCACACAGGGGTACACATGATAAAATCTAAACCATGCCGTATTTGAGCTTTTAATTCTTCGATGCTGATATTCTGCTCCATCCAGGAGTTCACATTACTAAATCTCAATATTTGCTGAAACTACAGTGCTACACAAACTAGGCCACATTTGATCTTTTAATTCTTTGGTGCTGATATTCTTCTACGTACAGGGGTCCACATGATAAAATCTAAATTTGTTGTCTTACTACCATGATACGTAAAGCAGGCCACATCTCAGCTTCTAATTCTTTTGTGCTGAGATTCTGCTGTATCCAGGGCTCATCCACAGTAAAAAAAATCACATTTTTCTGTAACTTGCGTGCTGCATAGACTAGGCCACATTTCAGCTTTTCATTCTATGGTGCTGATATTCAGCTCCAGCCAGGGGTTGACATTATAAAATGTTAATTTGTTGAGTTACTACAGTGCTACAGAAACCATGCCAAATTTCAGCTTTTAATTCTTTGGTGGTGATGTTCTGCTTCATCCAGGAGGAGTTCACATTACTAAATCTAAATATTTGCTGTTACTACCATGCTACAGAAACCATTCCACATTTCAGCTTTTAATTCTTTGGTGCTGATATTCTGCTCCATACATGGGTTGACATGATCAAATCTAAATTTGTTCTGTTACTACTGTGCTACAGAAACTGGGCCACATCTGCCCTTGTAATTGTTTTCTGCTGAGATTCAGCTGTATCCAGGGATCCACAATAAAAAATCTATTTTTTCTGTTACTACCGTGCTACAGAAACTAGGCCACATGTCAGCTTTTAATTATTTTGTGCTCGTATTGTGCTACTGCCAGGAGTCCACATTTCAGAATCTAAATTTGTTGTGTTAATTGTGTGGTCCTGAAACCATGCCACATTTCAGAATTGGACAGGGCTTGGAGCAGCATTTCTAGCTTAAACTTTGATCAATATCTAGTGGATGAGTGACAGGTGTAGGCCTGGCGCTCTGAGAGCTCTGCTAAATTCAGGCAACACACATGAAAGAGACTCAGCTTGGAGACCAAACATTTCCAAAAATGATGGGCAGATACCACTAAAGTGGCATCAATTTCTATTTATTTATTTTATTCACTTATATAGCGCCAATAATTCCTCAGCGCTTTACAGACATTATCAATTTCCCAATAGTAGAAATAGTATAATTGGGCTCTGACACCCCTTCCACTACAGACAACCCATCAGATGGAGACCCAACTTGGGGTCTCCACATATCAAAATTTTTTTAGTAACATCAGTAGCACTATCAACAACAGGCGCAGAAGACATGACAACTGTGTCACAGACTGCAATTACGCGAGATCAATGCAGCGACTGGGATGCAAAGTCATTGTAGATCCATGACTTGTTCATCTTGATGAAAGTTAGGTGGTCTACACTTTCAGGGGACAGCCAGATGCGCTTATCCATGAAGACACTAGCAGCACTGAAGACACATTCTTAGAGAATGCTGGCTGCCGCCCATGACAAAACTTCTAAGGCGTGACAGGCGAGCTCAGGCTACTCTTCAATTTTTCTAAGCCATAATTCAAAAGGGTTCGAACCCCCCGATGGCATTGTTATTGAGCTCAAGATATTCCTGTACCATCTTCTCCACTCATTCACTATATGTAGTGATGAGCGAGCACTAAAATGCTCGGGTACTCGTTGCTCGGGTCGAGCAAATTGGAATACTCGGGTGCTCGACCCGAGCAACGAGCCCAATGTAAGTCTATGGGAATCTCAATCATTTTTCAGGCGGCTCCCCCCCGGCGGTCTGCAGAGGGCCTAAAAATTGCCCAAATCGATGGGAAAAGTGTTCAAATGACATGGGAACAGCATGGGGAAGACCGCTGGAAGCATCTCTGACTCCCAGATCACTGCTGTCAGCAACGTGGTCAGAGTATTACGCCACTTTTATGGACTCACAATAAAACATACAAAAATGAAACCAAAATGGATTTTCCTGGGAAATATGTTAAGGAACATCCTTTCCAGGGTAATGACTTGTATATAAGGCAAAATAAATAACCTAAAACAAAAATACTCCTCCACAACTTGAGCTATGTTCACATGTAGCGTTTTTGATGCGTTTTTGCACTTTTGCATTGCTTTCAACCAAGACAAATGCATTCACCAGGAAATGCCATTTTAACATTTTACAACCTTATCTGGCCATGTGGTGTGTGACACATCATCAGACACATGCATACAGTGCTGAAAAGACATTGGAATAGCATGGGGAAGACCTCTGGAAGCATCTCTGACTCCCAGGTCACTGCCTAAAAGTGTGCCCATCATAAGTGATCCTTGGCGCATGCGAAGATGCCTCCCGCCATGCACTTGTCGTTGCAGACTTGCAACAATCACCATCCACATCCTTGTCCCACTGCAGCGTTCAGTTGTCCCTACCCCATTCCTTGGAATGCAAGCGCAAGTATGCAGGCAGCCACCCACCCACAGGTTGCAATACTATACTGCCAAATTTTTGACAGCTGCTTGCACTTGAAATGTGGCCTTTTAGGCTCGTGGAGGCGGAAGCTTTTTATAACCTCATGCCGGCGGCGGCTGGGTGTCCATACTCGGCCCCCAGCCACCACTATATTTCCCGGTATCGTCTCCGCCTTCCACAAGCACGGGTCCCATAACATTACCCGTGCCCTCCCCAGTGCACTTACTGGGAACGACCACCTAACCACAAACACGTGGACAGGTGAATGTAGCCAAGGATGGTACGGAGCCAGTCCACAACTTTTCTTGCTGAGAGTCGCATTTAGCTCGGTGAAAGGAATGGCATAGAGGGAAATCGCATCTACCTTGCGTGTCATTTCTATCAGGAAGTCCTGTAATTGAGCTTGCTGCAGGAGCAATGGCAGCCCGTCCAACATCAAGTCGCACTTGTCGGTGGTGCTTTGACACACACACATCTTTCTTTGCGCATTTAATGTCTTGATTACAGAGTTGGACAATGGTCTGATCTGTAATGCGTTTTGATAAATAACATGCATAAACATGGCCGATCCACATTGAAAAAAGAGCCATAGAGTGTCCAGGAACCTTCCCCCACACTTTTCATAGCCAGGGCTGCTTTTCGGCAGGGTTGGACGGGCCCACCAGAGAACCGGAGACTCCTCCGGCGGGCCCTGGCTTCTCCTTCAGGAGAGTTCATAGTGCCGAGGTGAGGCCATGATGATGATAGAGGCCACCATCTTCTTAGTTTTCTGTTACTTGGAATGAAAGTGCAAGTATGCAGCCAGTCACCCACCCACCCACAGGCCCCAACAATAAACTGCCAGATTTCTGGGCAGCTCTTTGCACTTGAAATATGGCCTTTTAAGCTCGTGGAGGCGGAAGCTTTTCACAACCTCATGCCAGCGGCGGCCGGGTGTCCATACTCGGTCCCCAGTCGCCAATATATTTCCCGGTATCGCCTCCGCCTTCCACAAGTACGGGTCCCACAACATTACCCTTGCCCTCCCCAGTGCACTTACTGGGAAGGACTGCCTAACCACAAACATGTGGACAGGTGAATGTGGCCAAGGACGGTACGGAGACAGTCCACAACTTTTTTTGCTTTGAGTTGTATTTAGCTCGGTGAAAGGATAGGCATAGAGGGAAACCGTATCTACCCTGCGTGTCATTTCTCCCAGGAAGTCCTCTAAAGCTGCTTGCACTTGAAATGTGGCCTGAACATCACTGCTGAAACTTTTCTGTGGGAATTTGCTTGCCTCCTACCAGCCTGGAATATTTCCAGCAAACTATGGTACAACGCCATGATATTAGCACTGCCCCCAGTACCAGTAGCGAAGCCATCCCCAATTTCCTTCTCAGGAATTTTATTTGGTAGACTGAGTGGCTGCCCAAATACATTTTCTCACAAAGGAGCTGAAGTAGGTGCAAGTTTCTCCAGCCTGTTAGATATTAGAGGGTGAACGGCAGCACATTGGATCAGTGGTTAGCACTGAAAACTTGCAGCGCTGGGATCCTGGGTTCAAATCCCAGCAAGGACAACATCTGCAAGGACTTTGTATGTTCTCCCTGTGTTTGAGTGTGTTTCCTCCTCAGTAAAAATAGAGTGTCCGGGAACCTTCCCACACACTTTTCTTAGCAAGGACAGCTTCTCGGCAGGGTTAAACGGTCCCACCAGAGAATCCTCTGGTGTGCCTTGGCTTCTACCTGAGGAGAGTTCATGATAGCGCTAACTTTGCAGATCCTCTGGGGCTCTTGAGCGGGTGAGAAAGTTAATCCCTCAGAATCAAATCGTCTGGTGGGCACAATGTTTTTCAATCTGAAACTGCTTCTCAATGGGAGTTGTATTTCACCACAGCCATATTCTTTAGCTCGGTGAAAGGACTGGCATAGAGGGAAACCGTATCTACCCTGGCTGTCATTTCTCCATCACCAGGTTCCGCCCATTGTCACACACGACCATGCCTTGCTGTATGTTCAGCAGTGAGAGACACAGATCAGGTTGCTGTGTTACAGCTTTCAACAACTCTGCAGCGCTGGGCGGTTTGTCAATTAAGCATTAAGCATGTTATCTTCAGCACAGCCTGATGCCGCTTGGCCAAGGCAGTCCTGCAGTGCTGTCAGCTTGTGACTGATGTAGTCATTTCAGAGATGGAGGAGGAGGTGCATGAGCTGAACAATGTGATCATCTGACACATCCTGTTTTATTTATGATGGAGGGACTCTGAAAGTCATAAAGCCTATTTTTATAGGGCTTTCAGACAGCCCTTACTATTCTTAAAAGGCCAGCAGTCGGCCCTCGCTATTGTTAGAGAGCCATCAGCCGGCTATGCTTTGTTGTTCCCATTATTAACAAGTGGGTCTCCTATACTGTTATTGCGTATCCAGTGACTGCAAGCGCTACCAAAAATTTGGACGCAACCCAATACTTCTTTGAAGAGACATAGAGAAGGGTCTCAGTAAAAAAAATGTTCCCATTATAAAGGAGCGAGTGGTAGTGCCCATGCTGTGACTGCAAGGGCTGCCAAAATTTGGGAAAAACCCCACTAAGAATTTAAAGACACATAGAGCAGGGCCACAGTAATGACAAATTCTATTTAGAAAAGAGAGAGTCTGCTATACAGTTATATGGTATGCAGTGAGTCCAACGGCTGACCAATTTTAGGAAAAGACCCCACTAAGAATTTAAAGACACACAGAACAGGGCCACAGTAACAAGTACGACATGTTCCCATTAGCATGGAGAGGGTCTGCTATACAGTTATAGGGTATGCAGTGAGTCCAACGACTGACCAATTTTAGGAAAAACCCCACTAAGAATTTAAAGACACAAAGAGCAGGGCCACAGTAACGACAAATTCCCATTAGAAAGGAGAGAGTCTCCCATAGTGTTGGCCTATGCAGTGAATGCAAGGGCTGCCAAAAATTTGGAGGCACTTCAATGACCCTTGGAAGAGACGTGGATGAGGGCCTCATAAAAAAATGTTCCCATTAGAAAGGAGCGGGCCTCCTATACTTATAATGCCCATGCACTAAGTGTATGGACTGACAAACATTTACCCCTGGGGGGTATACATGAACATACTGTATAAAAAAAAATTTTTACGGTCATCATAAACACCCTTTAAAAAAATTATGTAAGTGTTGCATCAAGGACCACGGTCACCCTGGTGATATGGTGGTAGAGGATGAGGAGAAGGAGGAGGACAAGAGCAAATAGCCAATATCAGGAAGCGTATACCCATGTGTGGGTGTGAAAAGGTGCATGGGAATACACCTCCCAAGAAAAGACACTGGATTTGAGTTTATGTTACGCTGCTATCATTCGGTGGTGTTGAGAAGTCTGGCCCAATCCAGCCCTTGTTCATTTTTATAAGAGTCAGCCTGTCAGCATTTTCAGTTGACAGGCAGAAGCGCTTATCAGTTATAATTCCACCAGCGGCACTAAAAACCCGCTCTGATAAAATGCTGGCGGCAGGGCAGGCCAGGACATCCAAGGCATAGAGAGCCAGTTCATACCTCGTATCCAGCTTGGATACCCAATAATTATAAGGCACAGCGGAATCACGGAGGATGTTGGTACGGTCGGCAAGGTACTCCCTCAGCATCTTCCCAAACTTTGCACTCCTTGTGAGAGTACCCCGCGCCTCAGGGCCTGTGCGATGGGAGGGTCTGAGAAAACTCTCCCAGAACTTTGACAGTGTTCCCCTGCCTCTGCTGGATTGAAGTTGTGTCTCTCTTGCCTGTATTCCTTGGTTGTCCAACGAAGTGTGCCCTCTGCCACCAGCGTTTTCAGATGGGAATTTCTTTAATAGTTCCGCAACAAAGGCCTTCTGGTACAGCCCCATTTTTGTACACCTGTCCGCCTCAGGAATAAGAGATAGAAAGTTCTCCTTGTAGCATTGGTCTAGAAGATTCACCAATCAGTAATGACTGTCATCCAAAATTTTGAGAATGCGAGGGTCATGGGAAAGGCAGCGGAACATAAACTCGGCCATGCGTGCCAGACTACTAACAGGCAAGACTTCCGTGTCCTCACCAAGAGGATGACTGACCATGCTCTCCTCCTCCTCCTCTCTGTCCTCTGGCCATCCACGCTGAACAGGCGGTATGACAGCTGTGCAGGTAGTATGGTCTATAGCGCATGAAACTAGCTCCTGTTCTTCCCCCTCCTCCTCCTCTTCCTCATTGTCACCCAATCCACATTGGGATGAGATGAGGCTGGGCAGTGTGCAATCACCCTCTATCATTCCTTGCTCCATCTCATTGTGCTCTGCCTGCAATGCATCCTCTTTGATTGTGAGCAGAGAGCATTTCAGAAGACAGAGAAGCGGGATGGTGATGCTAACTATGGCGTCATCGCCGCTCACCATCTTGGTGGATTCCTTAAAGTTTTGGAGGATGGTACATATGTCTGACATCCATGTCCACTCCTGAGGTCTTATGTGTGGAGCCTGAACTGAATACCGACGGCATTGTTGATGCTGGTACTCAACAACTGCCATCTTCTGATCACAAATCCTTCCCAACATCTGCAGTGTAGAGTTCCAATGCGTGGGGACATCACACACCAGTCTGTGAGCCGGAAGCTGGAAAGGCTGCTGAAGCAAGGCAAGGGCAGCGGAAGCTGTAGCTGACTTTCTAAAATGGGCACACAGGCGGCGTACTTTAACAAGCAGATCCGGCAGCTCCGGGTAGGATTTGAGAAACCCCTGAACCACGAGGTTAAGCACATGGGCCAGGCATGGTACGTGTGTGAGCTCGCTTTGCCTCAGAGCCGCCACCAGGTTCCAGCCATTGTCACACATGACCATGCCTGGCTGTAGGTTCAGCGGTGTGAGCCACAAATCTGCCTGCTCTTTCAGAGCTGTCCACAACTCTTCAGCATTGTGCAGTTTTTCAGCTAAGCATATTAGCTTCAGCTCAGCCTGTTGCCTCTTGGCTAAGGCAATGCTGCAGTGCTTCCAGCTTGTGACTGATGTGGTCATTTCGGAGATGGAAGCTGAGGATGAGGAGGAGGCTGAGGAGGATGAGGTGCAGGAGCGGTAGACCATGGGGGCAACCCTGATTGACCTAGGGCCCACAATCCTGGGCATCGGGAGGACGTGTTCCGTCCCAAGGTCTGACTGGGTCCCAGCTTCCACTATGCTAACCCAGTGTGCCGTCAGCGAGATGTACCGTCCCTGCCCACAAGCACTTGTCCACGTTTCCGTGGTTAGGTGGACTTTACCGGTAACTGCATTGTTGAGAGCACGGCTAATGTTTTGGGACACGTGCTTGTGTAATGCGGGGACGGCACGCCAAGAGAACTAGTGGCGGCTGGGGACCAAGTACCGAGGGACGGCCGCCGCCATCAGGTTGCGGAATACTTCCATCTCCATGAGCCTAAAAGGCAACATTTCGAGCACAAGCAATCGTGAAATGTGAGAATTTAGTAGTGTGGCCTATGGGGCGTTGGCTGCATATTTGTGCTTGCGTTCCAAGGACTGGAGTATGGACAACTGAACACTGCGCTGGGACAAGAACATGGACGTGCTTCCTGATGCTTCTACTTGAGAGTGTGCAATGACAGGTTCAGGGCAGGAGGCGTCTTCGCATGCACCATGGACAGGGGATTGGCTTGCATGCACAACAGCGGAATAAGCAATGGTGCCACCCGCAGACACTGGTCCTGGACCCTGGGGTTCGGCCCACAAAGTCAGGTGCTTTGCTGCCATGTGCTTGATCATGCTGGTGGTGGTCAGGCTGGTCGTTTTGCCACCCCTGCTGATGCTGGCCTGGCAGGTGGTGCAAATGGCCTTTTTAGGGTTATCGGCAGAGTCTTTAAAAAACAACCAGACTCGGGAAGACCTAACAGTTGTACTGGCAACTTCCATCGTGTTGGTGTTACGGGGAATGGTTGCCTGCCTTCTGTCTGCGGCCACCACACTGCTTCTTCCTGCCTGTTGTGGTGCTCTGCCTCCCTCCCCCTGTGTGCTGCTGTCTTCGCTCTGCATGTCCTCCTGCCAGGTTGGGTCAGTTACTATATCATCCACCACCTCGTCTTCCACTTCTGCACCCTGGTCCTCCTCCTGACTTTCTGGCAATTGTGTCTCATCATCGTCCACCTCTTGTGACACTTTCCCACCGTTGCCTTCGTGTAACCGTGGCTGCTCAAATATTTGGGCATCGCTACACGCGACCTCCTCTTGCTCCGCTTCAAGTGGACCGGGCGAGAGGCCCGAATCTATAAATGGAAAAGTGAACTTCTTCAGAGTGTCCAAGTGTGGGATCAGTTGTCTCTGGGTACTCGGCATGGTGGGAGGAAGGAGGATCAGGGTGAGGAATATGCGGTCCAGACTCACGGCTATTGAGACTTGACCGTGTGGAAGACAGGGTGGTGGTGGTGGTGGCTAAGTAACTGGAAGCATTATCCGCTATCCAACCAACAACCTTTTGATATTGCTCTGGGTTCAATAGTGGTGTGCTGCGGTCCCCTAGAAATTGGGACAGGAAGGTCAGGCGAGAAGATGTGGGTGTTTGTTGTGGCACAATTTCGGCTTGCCCATGGCCTTGTCCTCGGCCTCTGCATGCACCATTACCATCACGTCCAGTTCCCCGTCCCTTGCCACGTGCCTTGCCCATTTTAAATGGAGGACAGTATCTTCCACGCTCACTACAAATGACTGAGTATGTGATCCGTCTAATGGAGAAAACAGAGTTTTCTAATACCTGACCTGTAGGTAAGTAGTTTAACCAGCAAACTGCTGTGAATTGCTTCACTGACACACTGAAAGGAATTTTTAATGGAGGCCAGAAATGGCAGTATTTTCTGACAATGTATATGTGATCCGTTTGACGGAGAAAACAGAGTTTTGAATGCCTGGCCTGTAGGTAAGTAGATTGAACAGCAAACTGCGGTGAATTGCTTCAATGACACACTAAAGGAAATTTTTAATGTAGGCCAGAAATGCCAGTATTTTCTGACAACGTATATGTGATCCGTGTGATGGAGAAAAAAACCTGGCCTGTAGGTAAGTAGTTTGAACAGCAAACTGCGGTGAATTGCTTCAATGACACACTAAAGGAAATTTTTAATGGAGGCCACAAATGGCAGTATTTTCTGACAACGTATATGTGATCCGTGTGACGGAGAAAACAGAGTTTGAAATACCGGGCCTGTAGGTAAGTAGTTTGAACAGCATACTGGTGTGAATTGCTTCAATGACACACTAAAGGAAATTTTTAATGGAGGCCAGAAATGGCAGTATTTTCTGACAACCTATATGTGATCCGTGTGACGGAGAAAACAGAGTTTGAAATACCGGGCCTGTAGGTAAGTAGTTTGAACAGCAAACTGCGGTGAATTGCTTTAATGACACACTAAAGGAAATTTTTAATGGAGGCCAGAAATGGAAGTATTTTCTGACAACGTATATGTGATCCGTGTGACGGAGAAAACAGAGTTTTAAATACCTGGCCTGTAGGTAAGTAGTTTGAACAGCAAACTGGTGTGAATTGCTTCAATGACACACAAAAGGAAATTTTTAATGGAGGCCAGAAATGGCAGTATTTTCTGACAACGCATATGTGATCCGTGTGATGGAGAAAACAGAGTTTTAAGTACCTGGCCTGTAGGTAAGTAGTTTGAACAGCAAACTGCGGTGAATTGCTTCAATGACACACTAATGGAAATCTTTAATGGAGGCCAGAAATGGCAGTATTTCCTGACAACGTATATGTGATCCGTGTGACGGAGAAAAAAGAGTTTTAAATACCTGGCTTGTAGGTAAGTAGTTTGAACCGTAAACTGCGGTGAATTGCTTCAATGACACACTAAAGGAAATTTTTAATGGAGGCCAGAAAAGGCAGTATTTTCTGACAACATATATGTGATCCGTGTGACGGAGAAAACAGAGTTTTAAATACCTGGCCTGTAGGTAAGTAGTTTGAACAGAAAACTGCGGTGAATTGCTTCTGACGCGCCCCCAGAGCCGTGGGGTACTCGGCAGCTGGGTCTATGGATGCTGCTGGGGGATATCACGGTGGCTGGCCCGGTCCGTGGCCCAGGGCGGTCAACAAAAAGAAAGGGGGTTTGGGGTTTATATGGGATTTTTGGAATAGTTCGTGACGCCACCTGTGGTGCCTGGTAAGTTCTACCAGCGCTGCAACAGTCCTCTGAGGCAGATGTTAGGGCAGCTTATGATGGAACGGCTCCCCACAGGTGGAGCGGGCCTCAGGGCAGCGTGGGGAAATGGGTGGTGGTACAGGTGAGAGACGGCCAGCACGGTTCAGGGAGAAATGACAGACACTCACACGGGGGTTCGCTTCGGTACCTTTACTGGTGTAGATGCAGTTATGGTCCAGGGTACTCGGTACGAAGGGTGCACTTCTGGACTCTCCCCAGTGAGCGGGTATAGGGCCTCCTGATCCGTTGCTTTCACTTGCTAAGCTTCTGACCTGCCTGGAGCTAGGCCTGGCTTAATTACTGTCTCTGTCTCACTTGCACCTGCTGACCTGGTGGTAGGGCCTTCTCTTGGAGATCACTCTCCCTGGTCGCTGGGGCCTCCGTGACTCCTAGCCCTGGTATGGTAGTCAGCGTTAGCCAACCTGGGACTTGTAGTCCTCCAGGTATCTGGTGGTCCCTACTGGGTATAAAGAGACCCTGTAGGCGCGGACCCAGTGTCCGGTGTATAGTTCGGGGTGAGCCTGGTACGCTTCTCTGCCCCCCTCGTTGTTTCTTCTCCCCTCTCGCCTTCGGCCACACTCAGGGCCCTCACTAGTCTTCAGTGCACGCTGTAGGCCTGAGCTTGCCTCACACAGCAGCCTGTGTGCTGCTCTCTCTCTCTGAGCACACTCTCTGAACTAACTTCAACTGCCTGGCTCCACCCTCCCTATATATATCCCTATCAAGGCTCCCTCTGGTGGTCTGAGGTGGTAGGGTGGAGGTGTGTGAATGTGTGAGGGCCTCTTGTGGAGAAGTCCATCCATGCAACCTACTTGGTTCTGTGGCACCTGTGCGCAGCAGGGCGCCACACTTCAATGACACACAAAAGGAAATTTTTAATGGAGGCCAGAAATGGCAGTATTTTCTGACAACGTATATGTGATCCGTGTGACGGAGAAAACAGATTTTTAACTACCTGGCCTGTAGGTAAGTAGTTTGAACAGCAAACTGCGGTGAATTGCTTCAATGACACACTAAAGGAAATTTTTAATGGAGGCCAGAAATGGCATTATTTTCTGATAATGTATATTTGATCCGTTTGATGGAGAAAACATAGTTTTAAATAGCTGGATTTCTAGCGCTCTAATATGGAAAGGACCTGGCTGTATTCTGCAGTGCCAACAAGCAAATGGCGTAGAAAAAATGGTGTTCTCTGGATTGCTTTTTAAGCAAATAATGAGGATTAAGATCCAAAGAAAAGTATTCCTGGCCCCTGAGACCTGGACCTTTGTATAGAAATATCTAATAGCAGCAGAAGGCAGAATTTGAATGGAGCCTCTTGTGCTATATGCACTGCAGTCTGCTATATACACTGCCTGCCTATACAACCTGCCTGCCTGATATCTCTGCAGATGGATTAGTCCTCAGAGGGACTGTTTGTTAAGATGGATATGTGTAATGTACGGTTTTTCTCCCTACACTACCTAATACACAAGCAAATCTGTCCCTGACCCAGCAGCAACTCTCCCTACACAAGCAAATGGCACAGAAAAATGGTGTTCTCTGGATTGATTTTTAAGCAATTAATGAGAATTAAGATCCAAAGAAAAGTATTCCTGGCCCCTGATACCTGGGCCTTTGTGTAGAAATATCTAACAGCAGCAGAAGGCAGAATTGGAATGGAACCTCTTGTGCTATATGCACTGCAGTCTGTTATATACCCTGCCTGCCTGCCTATACACCCTGCCTGCCTGATATCTCTGCAGATGGATTAGTCCTCAGAAGGAGTGTTTGTTAAGATGGATATGTGTAATGTACGGTTTTTCTCCCTACACTACCTAATACACAATCAAATCTCTCCCTAGCTCAGCAGCAGCTCTCCCTACACTGTCTGATCCGGAGTGACTGTGACGAGCATGGCAGCGCCAGGTCTGATATACACCTGATGACGCTGTGCGGCCAGCCAATCACTGTAATGCCCACAACCAACATGGCTACGGCATTACAGTGCATGGCAGGCAATCCCTGCATGTTCATTGTCTCTCTAAAGAGCTCCAAACATGCAGGGAGGAGACCCAAGTTTCCGCCCGGGCAACTCGGAAATACTCGGCGAGTGACGAGCATCTCGAGCAGTGAGATGCTCGGGCGAACACCGAGCAGTAGCGAACATGCTCGCTCATCACTAACTATATGTCAGACTCTGTTCTGCAGGTTCACGGTCTGGTCTAAAAAAGGAGTGAAATGACTCCCAGAATTTTTTTGTTTTTTACATTTATTTTACTCATACAGTAATGGGTATTAATTCCACAGCGCTCTTCAGACATTTACAGTCATTAGTGGCACTATCCCCATTGGGGCTCACAATCTAAATTTCCTATCAGTATGTCTTTGGAGTATGGGAAGAAAAATGAGTACCCGGAGAAAACCCTCGCAAACACGGGAGAACATACAAACTCCTTGCAGATGTTGTCCTTGGTGGGGTTGGAACGCAGGACCTCAGTGCTGCAAGGCTGGTAATGTGTTTGCGTTGACGACTCAACGTTCCCTGCATTGGAAGTTTATAACTGCAATGCACAGCCTCACTGCTGTCTTGGGAAAAACCACTCTCAAGATTGTCTTCAAGTATGTTTTGATACTCCAGCATGGGCATGTCCCTTTCCAGGGGGGAAAGCATCTGGCATTCCTCCTCTTCCCCTGGGACCACCACCTCCTCCTGCAGACTATTCAAAGTGTGCTCCAGCATGTAGATGACTGGAATAGTGATGTTGATGATGGCATCGTCACCACTTTCCATCTTAGTAGCCATTTCTAAAATGTTCAGAAGGGTGCAGAGGTCCTTCATCTGTGTGATTTGCACCATGTCCGTACTGCATTGGACCAGGCTATGCAAAATTACATACTGCTTCAGGGCTCATCAGTGCTGCCACAGTCGCTGCAACATGTGCAGAGTTCAATTACACCATGGCGCAACATCGCATGTCAACCGGTTTAACCGGTAGGCAGAAAGATCTCTATAGCAATGCAAGTCTATGACCCGCGGGTTGCGAATCGTGGAAGTGAGCACACAGCGACCGCTGTTTCTGCAGCAGCGCATCCTTGCCAGGATAGTGGCGGAGAATTTGCTGTACCACCAGGTTGAGGATGTGATCCATGTGTCTCGCCCAGGGGGATATAGGGGACTCGGTACCCGGGCCTTTTACCTTGTTTAGGATGTCACGGCAGTCGGTTCCCGGGCCCGTACTCTGGGGTCTCTCTTGAAAAAGGGGTTTTTGTCTGGTAACAGTTTTTGTCTCGTGACGCCACCTGTGTTTCCCGGTAATAAGTACCGGCGCTGCTGCAGACCTCCGGGGGTGATGGGATGGCAGCTGGGATGTTTCTGCTCCCCACAGGCGGAGCGGGCCCCCGGGGCAGTGTAGGAGCAGATAGTGATGCTGGGCGTTGTAGTGCAGAAGAGATGGCGCAGCAGGAGTAACTGACAGAGACTGGAGATTCACTTCAGTACCTTTACTGGTGCGGATGTCAGGTACGGTCCAGGGTACTCGGTAGGAAGGGTGCACTTCTGGACTCTCCCCAGTGAGTGGGTATAAGGCCTCCTGGTCCATTTCTCCCTCTCTCTAAGCTCCTGGCCAGCCTGCAACTGGGCCTAGCTTCCGTGTTGTGTCGTTCTCTCACCTGTCGCTTGGTAGTAGGACCTTTCTCTGGCAACCACTATCCCTGAACGCTGGGGCCTTCATGGTTCCTAGTCCTGAAAAGGGTTTTGCTTCAGATCGACCAGGGATCTGTAATCCTCCTGGTATGCCGGTAATCCCTACTGGGTGCAGAGGACCCTGTAGGCGCTGACCCGTTGTCCGGATTATGTCTTGGGGTGAGCCTGTGATGCTCCTCTGCCCTCTTAACTCCTTTCTCCTCTCCTCTTTGCCTCCGGCCACACTCGGGGCCCTCAATACAGCAGCAGACGTGCTTCCCTCAGACTGCTCTCTGTCTGAACTAACTACTGAACTCTCTGACTACCTGACTCCACCATCCATATATATGTCCCTAACAGGGCTCCCTCTGGTGGTCTGAGGTGGAAGGGTGGAGGTGTCTGTTTGTAATGAGGGTCTCTTGTGGAGAAGTCCGTCCATGCACCCTTTTGGGTCCTGTGCTACCTGTAGTAGCAGGGTGTCACACATGCAAGACAAGTTTGTGAGGCTGCCCCAGCGTAGGGCTGCCACCAGGTCTGCACCGTTATCGCACACAGCCTTCCCTGGCTGCAGGCTCAGTTGAGACAGCCATTGCTCAAACTCGGCATGGATAGCTGTTCATGACTCTTGATTTGTATGGCTGCAATCTCCATGGCATCTTAATTTAAGCACTGCCTGATTGTGGTGAGCCCTGGCTGCGCAGTACAGAGGTGGGGGGATTCTCTCTGCATTGTTGGAACGTGCGTCTCATTAAGGCAGGGGTTGAAGGCGCAGGTGGAGACCCTAGAGGTGGAGGAGGCAGAAGCAGTGGAGGAAGTGTTTGATTCAGAGGTTTGTCCTGCAAGCCTTTGGGATTCCAAGACTTGGTGCTTAGTGGTTTACTTCTCCATCTCCTGGTGTGTAGTGGTTTAGTTCTCCAACCCTAGCTGTTTAGTAGTTTAGTTCTCCAACCCCTGTCGTCTATTAGTTTAGTTCTCCATGTTCTGGCATGTACAGTGGTGGCCAAAAGTATTGGCACCCCTGCAATTCTGTCAGATAATATTCAGTTTCTTCCTGAAAATGATTGCAATCACAAATTGCAGATGTGTTATGTGCAGCATGAGACGGGGCATTATCATGCATGAAAATGATCTTGCCGCGGAATGCACCGTTCTTCTTCTTGAACCATGGAAGGAAGTGCTGTTTGAGAAACTCAACATACATTATGGAGTTCATCTTTTCCCCTTCAGGGATCCTAAAAGGGCCGACAATCTCTCTCCCCATGATTCCAGCCCAAAACATTACTCCACCTCCTCATTGTTGGCGCCGTAGCCGTGTTTGCATGGGGTGTCCATCAACCAGCCATCCTCCACTCCATCCATCTGGACCATCGAGATTATTTCATGCATGATAATGCCCCGTCTCATGCTGCACATAACACATCTGCATCTCTGGCTGCTATGGGCGTAAAAGGGGACAAACTTATGGTGTGGTCCCCATGCTCCCCTGACCTCAACCCCATTGAGAACCTCTGGAGCATCATCAAAAGGAGTGTCTATGATGGCGGGAGGCAGTTCACATCTAAGCAACAGCTCTGGGAGGGTATTCTGTCCTCATGCAAAACAATTAAAGCAGAAACCATCCAAAACCTGACAAATTCAATGGACGAGAGAGTTCAGAAGCTCCTTTCGAACAAGGGGTCCTATGTGCAAATGTAACATCACCTAGAATAAAGTTTTGAGTTGAAAACTGTTTGATTTCAGTTTGTAATAACCTGCTAATGCTTATAATTTCACAAATGACCATTTTTTTGTTCTTTATTAAAATGAAAAGGTTGAAAACTATGCTGTGCATAATAATTTGGAACATGCATTTTGAGTGCAGTTTGAGTTTTTTATTTTTTTAAAAATATACTGTTATCATAGGCAGTTTGTACAAAAACCTTTCAATTGTACTCTAATAGTTATTTGACTAGAAAATTACAATGACTGCAATTCATATAGGTAATTTGGGAAAATCTGAGAAAATATTATTTGCATAATAATTTGGAACACAGTGTAAAGCACCATGGAAGAAAATGCCACTATAATAATAATAATTATTCTATTTGTACTGTGGGTCAATGATGCCAATTTTCCTGGTGCCTGCCCCTAATTTGAGCTGTTTTGGCCTGCCCGTTTGAAGGTGTTGTGTATGCGTTTGGTTTTGCCTCCTATTGAATGCAATGGGATTCCGATATGTTCGTTGAACTGTTTGATGAATTGTTCAGAGAACATCGAGAAGTTCGCCAATCTGAAACAAATCAAACCTTGAGAGGTTTGCTCATCTCTAATTACGAATGCTGTGATACAAAATATGTGCCCTTTTTGCATAGGGTTGATTTTTCCACAAATAAACCATTTTTTAATAATTAAGATTGTGATTTAACATTTGAAAACTTTTTTTTTACAATGTTCACTATTTTAACAAGTTGACTTGAAAATGCAATCCCTTGATCAATCCCTTGATCACAATGTATACACTAAACAATCTATGTTGTACAGTGCGTTATCTAACCTGTCACAGTCAGTTTGACTGACAGTTATCCTATCAGGCCCATCCTGGGTGGGATCTGAAAGACTTAGCCTTACCAAGAAAAAACAGGCCATTGTTAGGACTCAGATTGCTTGGAAGTCATAGCAATAGCAATAGCAACCCTTCGGCACCCTGTGATCGCGCTGTTAATGGACCGACAAATCCCTTTGGCTAACTGTTCACATGCCACTGTCACTAGTATGAACAACATCTAAGGGGTTAAAGGTGCTGGGATCAGTGCGATGTCCGGCCCCTATACATGAAGTAGGATCTCAGCTGTATACAACAAACTGCTTCTACTGTGGATGGTACAAGCATAACTTCTGAGTCCGCGTCATCCCTGAGATGTAGTTGTACGCCCTGCTTCGGGAAATCACTTGAAATCGGGAAGTACAGTTTCACCCATTTGTGAGAAGAGGTTACAATTGCAAATTTATTGTTATTTTTAGTAGAACATTCCTTATTTGTGCAAAACTTTTACATTTTTTTAGTCTTGTGGTCACTAATGGTAAGTTAGGAGAAAAGTGGAGCTAGAGAGTCACAGTATGGACTCATGCAGACTACTGTATTTTCTGTCCGAGTGCAATCTGACAAAACATAGGATCACACTTGGACAAATGTTATTTTATGGGTCCCTGAACATGTCCGACTTTTTCCTCAGACACAGTTTGCCCAAGGAAAAAATCACAGCATGCTCGATTTTCATACGATATTCAGATCTGACTCGGCCATGCATGTCAATGTGCCTTTGGGAAAAATCGGAGTACATTTGGATGACACCTGAGTGCAGTCCAATTTTAATGTACTGGAATGGAGAAGATGGAGAGTTTTTTTTTTCCATTTTCTCCACATGCAAGAAAATCATATCACACTATGATCACATTCTGATTGCACTCTGATCAGAGTGTCATTATCATAATCAGCCCATTTCTCTCGGATGAGAGTAAATACGGTGGTGTGACCATAGAAGTCTGACAAACCTACTGTAAGAGGTAGATTTCAATTTCTAGCAACGCCAACATTATTCCCATGGTATGGGTAGATTTTTCGTTATGGTACCACATACATTAGTAGTGCAACTTTTTGTTTTAACATACGTTTTGGATAAAAGTATAAAATTTAATTCCTTTACCAAAATATGTTTCCAGCCACACCTAACCAACCGTGGAAAACTATGGAATCCACCACAAATGCAAGGCAAGATTCACCAAATGGCCAAACAGGCTTATGTGACATGTGTCCCCAGTTTCACAATTTACATACTGTAGGTCTGCTAAAACAGATCTGCACTGTAAAATATCTTAATTTACTCTAATAATTTGTATGCAAATATCTGGTTAAAGAAAGCCAAGAGGTAGGAACACCGTCTCAAAATCCAGCAACAGCCCACTGTATAGTTGAGGGGCGCACGGTTGCCAAATTAGAATAGTCAAACAAGTATGCAAAAAGTAAATTGTGTGCATAATGTTCTCAAATTTCTAATTTTGGTTTTTAGAAAACTATTATTCCCCCAGACCAAAAGGTTTAACACAGAATTATACATTGTTTGTTAGATACACGCACAATAAAAAATTTACACCAACAGCCAGCTGTATTGTTGTGGTGCAGACGGTTGTTAAATATGACAACTAGTGATGAGTGAGCACTAAAATGCTCGGGTGCTCGTTGCTCGGGTTGAGCAAATCGTAATGCTCGGGTGCTTGACCCGAGTAACGAGCCCAATGTAAGTCAATGAGAGACTTGGGTCTGGATGGGGCTTAAAAATTGGTCAAATCGATGGAAACAGTGGTGAAATGACATGAGAAACATTCTTTCCAGGTTAATGACTTATATATAAGGCAAAATTCCGTTGAAACCAGAAGTTTAGATACACTATATAAATATAGACATATGCATGTTGTTCTGAATATCTGACATGAAATCAGAATAAACCTTTCCTGTTTTAGGTCAATTAAGATTACCATCATTTTTCATATTTGCCAAATGCCAGAATAATGAGAGAGAGAGAATGTTTTAAGGCATTTTTATTACTTACTGCAAAGTCAAAAGTTTACATACACTAAGATTACTATGCCTTTAAACAATTCTGGACTGCTCATATACAATACAGTACAATAGAAAATAAAACTTAACCGGCATCGAAGAGGTTTTTTTGATACATTGCATCACAAAACTGTGAAGGAACGCAAGCAACCCTGTCTGCATTCATTAATTTCTAATTACAGATCACCGTTAAAAGTTTTGAATCAGTGAAGGAATGAATGGAAAAAATCTATCAAGTTATGGATTGTTGTAGGAATGCATGCGACAAGAATGAACACTCATTTCCAGCTGATAATACCATGTAGCACCTGTCCCTATTTTAAAAGTAGTTAACAGCGTTATCAATAGGGAATAGATTTTTTTTTTCTGCACTGAGTATAATACAATAATCCCTGACTAGATGCCTTTAAGACTCTATCCTTACTGCTATAGGTGACCCGTACACGAATCACAGAAAATAGAGAGGTAATATTGTAAAATAAAAAAGAGATTTTAACCGGCCCCAAAAAGTTTTTTTGGGATGTGGAGGCAATAAACTGTGTAGGGGCACAAGCAACCCTGCCTGCTTTCATGAATTTGTGAGTAAACATCACCGTTAAAAAATATGAATCAACAAGTGCATGAAAAATAGCAATCAAGTAATGCAGTGTGGAAGAGATTATTTGATGACAATGAACAACACTCATCTCCAGCTGATGAAACCTTGCACCTGTCCCTATTGTAAATGCAGCTAACAGCAGTATCAATAGGATTTTTTTGCAGCAGCAGCAGTACAAAGTATAAGGCAATGATACCTGGCTGGATTGGTGTAATACGCTATCCATACTGCGATAGCTCACCCGTAAACGAATGTCAGGTAAGAGAGATAATATTGTAGAATATAGAATGGATTTGAATTGGCCTTCTCATTATTAAGGAGTGGGTCTCCTATACTGTTATTTCGTGTACAGTGACTGCAAGGGCTGACAAACATTAGGACGCAGTCCAATATCCCTTTGAAGAGACGTAGAGGAGGGCGTCATTAAAAAAAATGTTTCCATTATTAAGCAGTGGGTCTCCTATACTGGTAATGCCCATGCACTAAGTGCATGGGCTGAAAATTATTTACCCCTGGGCAGTATACATGAACATACTGTATACATGAGCATACTGTATAACATACAGAATGTTAGAGGTAGGCCTCTAAAAATATTTCCTACGGGCATCATAAACACCCTTAAAAAAATTATGTGGGTGTTACATGATGATCACCCTGTTGATATGGTGGTGGAGGATGAGGAGAAGGAGAAGGGTGAGGGTGACATAAAATAGACAAAATCATGAAGTGTATACACACGTCTGGGTGTGAAGAGATGCATGGAAATAGACCCCCCCAAAAAACACTGGATTTGACGTTATGTTCCGCTGCTATCATCCGGTGGTGCTGAGAAGTCTGGCCCAGTCCAGCCCTTGTTAATTTTGATAAGAGTCAGCCTGTCAGCATTTTCAGCTGACAAGCTCTGACAAAATGCTAGTGGCAGGGCAGGCCAGGACCTCCAAGGCGTAGAGAGACAGTTCATGTCACATGTCCAGCTTGGATACCCAATAGATATATGGCACAGAGGAATCACGGAGGATGCTGGTATGGTCGGCAAGCTACTCCTTCAGCATCTTTCAAAACTTTTCCCTCCTTGTCAGAGTATTTCGCGTGTCAGGGCCTGGGCACTGGGAGGGTCTGAGAAAACTGTCCCAGACCTTTGACAGTGTTCCCCTGCCTCTGCTTCATATGGTTTGTGTCTTCCTCGCCTGTTCTCCTTGGTTGTCCAACAACCTGTGACCTCTGCTGCCAGCATTTTCAGATGAGAATTTTTTTTAATAATTCTTCAACAAGAGCCTTCTGGTACTGCAACATTTTATTAAACCTCTCCACCACAGGAAAAAGATATAAAGTTCATCTTGTAGCGTGGATCTAGAAGTGTGACCAACCAGTAATTAGTGTTGGCCAAAATGCATACAACGCGAGGGTCATAGGAAAGGCAGCGGAACATAAAGTCAGCCATGTGTACCAGACTTCCAACAGGCAAGACTTCCTTGTTCTGACCAAGAGGACGACAGTCCATGCTCTCCTCCTCCTCATCCTCCTCCTGGTCCTCCTCCTTGTTCCCCCTCTTCTCAGCCATCCACGCTGTACAGACGGTATGAATGTTGTGTGGGTAGTACTGTCTGTAGCACAGGAAAGCAGCTCCTGATCCTCCACCTCCTCTTCTTCCTCCTCATTTTCACCCAATCCACATTGAGATAAGATGAGGTTGGGCTGTGTAGTATCACCCTGTATAGTTCCTTGCTCCATATCATCGTGCTCGGCCTGTAATGCCTCCTCTTTAATTGTGAGCAGCGAGTTCAGTAGACAGAGAAGCGGGATGGTGACGCTAATTATGGCGTCATTGCCGCTCACCATCTTGGTTCAGTCCTCAAAGTTTTGGAGCATTGCACACTTGTCAGATATCCATGCCCACTCTGCAGCTCTTATGTGCAGAGGCTGACCTTAATACCGATGGACATTTTGAAGCTGTTACTGAACAACTGCCCTTTGCTGCTCACAAATCCTTCCCAACATATGCAACATTGAGTTCCAATGCGTGTTGACTTCGCACACCAGTCAGTGAGCTGGAATTTGCAAACACTGTTGAAGCACTGCCAGGGCAGTGGAAGCTGTAGCTGACTTTCTGAAATGGGCACACACGCGGCGTAATCTCACAAGCAGCTCAGGCAGATCTGGGTAGGTTTTGAGAAACTGCTGAACCACTAGGTTGAGCACATGGGCCAGGCATGGTACATGTGCGAGGTTGCCAAGCCTCAGAGACGCCACCAGGTTCCGGCCATTGTCACACATGACCATGCCTGGCTGTAAGTTCAGCGGTGAGAGCCACAGATCTGCCTGCTCTGTTACAGCTGTCAACAACTGCGCAGCGGTGTGCAGTTTGTCACCTAAACATATGAGCTTCAGCACAGCCAGTTGCCTCTTGGCCAAGGCAGTGCTTCCAGGTTCTGACAGATGTGCTCATTTCTGTGATCCAGGCTGAAGAGGAGGAGCAGAAGGTGCAGGAGCTGTAGAATGTAAGGACAACCCTGATTGACCCAGGGTCTGCAATCCTTGATGTTAGGAGGACGTGTTCCATCCCAGAGTCCGACTGGGTCCCGGCTTCCACTATTTTAACCCAGTGTGCCAACATTGAGATGTACCGTCCCTGGCCACAGGTACTTGTCCACATGTCCGTGGTTAGGTAGACCTTCCCAATAACTGCATTGGTGAGGGCATGGGTAATGTTCTGGAACACGTGCTTGTGTAAGGCAGGGATGGCACATCGGGAGAAATAGTGGCGGGTGGGGACCGAGTACTGAGGGACGGCCGCCACCATGAGGTTGTGGAAAGCTTCCACCTTCATGAGCCTAAAAGGCAACATTTCAAGTGCAAGCAGTCGAGAAATGTGGCAGATTATTATGGTGGACTGTGGGTGGTTGGCTGCGTATTTGGGCTTGCGTTCAAAGGACTGGGATGCAAACAACTGAACGCAGCGCTGGGACAAGGATTTGGACGTGGTTGCTGATTGTGGTGGTTGCAAGTGTGCAACGAAAGGTGCAAGGTGGGAGGCATCTACACCTGCGCAATGGACAGGGGATTGGCGTGCACACAACAGTGGAACAGGCAGTGGTGTCACCCACAGACACTGTTTTTGGACCCTGGTGTTCGGCCCAATTAGTTGGGTGCTTTGCTGTCATGTCTTGAGCATGCTGGTGGTCGTCAGGCTGGTAGTGTTGCTTCACCTGCTGATGTTGGCATGGCAGATGTTGCAAATGGCCTTTTTGTGGTTAACTGGACAGTCTATAAAAAATAGCTAGACTCTGGAAGACCTAACAGTTGGACTGGCAACTTCTCTCGTGTTGGTGTTTGGGGAACAGTGGCCTGCCTTGTGTCTGTGGCCACCCCACTGCTTGGTCCTGCCTGTTGTGGTTCTACGGCTCCCTCCCCCACTGCACTGCTGCCCTCGCTATGCATGTCACCTAGGCAGATTGGGTCAGTGACTTCATCATCCACCACCTCGTCTTCCAGTTCCGCACCCTGGTCCCCCCTGACTTGCTGGCAATTGTGTCTCATTATTATCCACCTCTTGCGACAGTAATTGCACTTTCCCACCGTCACCTTCATGTGACCGTGGCTGCTCAAATATTTGGGCATTGCTACATGCAATCTCCTTATGCCCCGCTTCAAGCGGGCTGGGCGAGTGACCCAAATCTATAAATGGAAAAGTGAACAGCTCTTCATAGTGTCCAAGTGTGGGATCACTTGTCTCCGGGCAATCAGTATGGTGGGAGGAAGGAGGATCAGGGTGACGAATATGTGGTCCAGACTCACAGCTACTGAGACTGGACCATGTGGAAGACAGAGTGATGTTGGTGGCAAACTGGAAGCATTATCTGCTATCCAACCAACAACCTTTTCACACTGGTCTTGCTTCAAGATTGGTGTTCCATGGTCCCCTAAAAAGTGGGACAGGAAGGTAGGGCCACATGGTGTGGTTGCTTGCTGTGCTCCCTCAGCAGGCACAATTTCAGCTTGCCCATGGCCTCGGCCTCTGCGTGCACCATTACGTCCAATTCCCTGTCCCTTGCCACGCGCCTTGCCCATTTTAAATGAAGTATAATATTTGTCACATTGGCAAAAATGTCAGGACTATTACTGCAGTAATATAGGATCACGTCTGATGACCACGGTTTTAGGCAGTGGCCTAATAAATATGCTATTGGTCAGCGACCAAGTGTGAATAGGTTTGAACACACAACTGGCAGACTTTAAATGGAGTATAATATTTGTCACGTTGCTAAAAATGTCAAAAGTTTCTCTAATTCCACAATACAGCAATCTATTAAAATCAACCAAATCTGACTGTATGCTGCAAACAAGCAAATGGAGCGGTAAAAATGGTGTATTATATTGATTTTCACCAAAATTATCAGGATTAAGAGCAAAAAGATTATTAGCCCTGTTATCTAGGGCTATGGATATGAGTAACAGCAGCAAAAAGACCATGCAATGGACCCTATTCTGTTATATACACTCTCCATAAACTTTGCCTGCCTAACTACTGCTATCACCAGGATTAATATTCAGTAGAATTAGTTCTTAGAAGGACTGTTAGCGTAAATTTGTAATGCTGTGGAATACCTCACTAAAACAACTGCCATTTCTGTCCCTCACTAAGCAGCACCTCTCCCTACTCATCCTGTCTGACGGCTATACTGTGACGAGCATTGGGTCCCAGGTCTTACAAAGACCCGATGATGCTCTACGGCCAGCCAATCACTGTAATCCCACAACCAACATGGCTATGGCATTACAGTGACTGGTAGGCAATCCCTACATTTTAATTGGCTGTCTAAATAGTGCCAAAAATGTAGGGCGGAGACCCAAGCTCCCGCCCGAGCATTCCAAAAATACTCATTGAGCACCGAGCCTCTAGCGCGAGTACCGAATAGTGGCGAGCATTCTCGCTCATCACTGATGACTACTAAAACTGTTGTGCAACCTTAACCTCTTTTTAACATTTTTTTTTTAAAGTTGTCACCCTTTCCAAAAAAATGCAGCTTACATAACCTTAAAATAGTAAGTTACTAGGTAGGTATACGCACGGAAAGTAATTTGTGGCAGTAGCCACCAATATTGTTCTGGCATATATGGTTGCGAAATTTGACTATTAAACACCAACTGTAGATATGAGGATAACACTTGGCACTCAAAAGGGTTGCAGTGAATAAAATTCACTACAACCCTTTTGAGTGCCAAGCGTTATCTTCATTTGCTACGGGTTGGAACCCTACTTGGGCACTTCTCCACACACTAGGAGTGCCGTATATTCCTCTACATTACACACCCACTGTAGATAAACATTTGCGCTTGCTGAGCTCTACGCAGCGCTGACGTTTATCAATGGTCAGCGATCTCACAGCTCTCAGGACCCCCAGGGTCCTGCCAGTGCTGCGATTGCGGTGCAGAACGATAGCAGTGACATCATCAGGACCCAATGATCTTAACCTGTTGCTATCTTCTAGATGCCGTGATCCATAGTGATCGCGGCATTTGGAAGATAGTGCGAGGGAGAGGACAGCTTTACTCATCTCTCCGACGGCCCCCGTGATAAGATGTGATCACATCATGGGGGATCCGAGTGTTGTCATGGCAGCTGGAGGCTGGAGGTCACATCCAGTAGCAGAGTCTAACATGCGATATGACTTTTGTTAAACTGACAGGTCTCATGCAATGTAATATATGTGTATTGCATTGCATGAGACCAGTGATCAAAAAAATAAAAATTGAAGTCTCTTAGAGGGACTAAGTAAAAAAATAGAAAAAAAGTTTAAAAATGTTTTCAAACTATTAAAAAAAAAATCACAAAATAAATAAATTAAAAAATATATATATTGAACCAATAAATACGTATATTGTATATTTATGTAAAAACAAAACAAAGTACACATATTTGGTATCACCGCGTCCGGAACAACCCGATCTATAAAACTGTCACACGAGTTAACCCCTTCTGTGCACTATGCTTTTTCAACATAGTGCCGAACAAAAAGTGGAATAAAGCGTGATAAAAAGTCAAATGGGAATCAAAATGGTACTGCTGAAAACATCATCTTGTCCCACAAAAAACAAGTTGCCATACAGCTCCATCAGTGGAAAAATAAAAGTTATAGCTCTCAGAATAAAGCAATGCAAAAACAATTCTTTTATGTATAAATTAGTTTTTATTGTGTAAAAGAACCAAAACATGAAAAATTTATATTAATGTGATGCCACTGTAATCGTACTGACCTAAAGAATAAAGCTGCCTTATCAATTTTACCATACGCGGAACAGCATAAAAAAACATTTATGAATTGTTTTTTTTTTTGTTCATTCTGCCTCCTAAAAATCTGAATAGAAAGCGATCAAAACATGTCATGTGCTGAAAAATAGTACCAATAAAAAAGTCAACTTGTCCCGCAATAAAACAGCCATCACATGACTAAGTCGGCAGAGATATGGAAAAATTATAGCTCTCAAAACATGGTGATGCAAAAACTTTTCTTAGTAAAAAGAAAGTCTCTTTTAGTGTGTGACAGCAGCCAAACAAAAAAACTCGATATAAATCTGGTATTGCTGTAATCACACTGACCTGAAGAATAAAGTCGCAAAAAATTAATAAAACCAATTCTTCATCTGCTGTTGATTTGGTTATTCTGCCTCCCAAAGATTGCAGTAAGGCTCTGCCCACATTTATCCAGCACTCTGCGCTGAGCGCTAATGTGTACTAAAATTTACTAGGGGGGAATGTGGCACCCCAGGGGTCTGGTTGCCACAGTGGTAGAAATGCCATGTCTGAGAGCGAGCATGGGTTTTCCTAGTCAGGAGCACATTTGCATTCAACGCCTCCTGCCCCAGTCCAGGGAGGGGAGGAACCTGCCCTTTATAAACTGGATCTGGGGCGGGGTTAGGGAGTCTAGTTCCAGAGGAAGGGACAGAGGAGCAGCAAGGAGCTCTGTAGAAGCCAGGAGCTGAAGGCCAGGGACTGGAGCTGCAGAGCTCATCCTGGCTGAAGACGCAGAGAACCGGACACCGGAGTCCGAGGCTGTGGGGATATTCACATCCAGCAGCAGAAACCACCTGGCAGGGGATTTCAGGTCCTCTGGCCGTGGCAAAAGCGAGGTTTGCCTCATGTGCACTTACTGCTGTGGTTAAAGGAAAAAATTGCATCCGAACCAAATTGACGAAATCATATGTGCTGACATACCAAACCCAGAAACCGATCAAAAGCTCTATGATACAGTGACAAAGAATATGATTCACGGGCCATGTGGTACATTCAATTCTTCATCGCCATGCATGAAGGAAGGAAAATGTACCAAAAAATATCCGAGGAAGCTTTTAAAAGATACCCAAACCAATGACAAAGGTCATCCTTTGTACAGGTGCAGAGCACCAGAGAATGGTGGACGCACGACGATTATAAAAACCCGTAGAGGAACACAGGAAATATTGGTGGACAATAGCTGGGTGGTCCCATATTCTCCACTCTTATCAAAAAATTTTAATTCTCATTTAAATGTAGAGTTCTGTAATATGGTACAGGCGATAAAATATATTTGTAAATATATTAATAAGGGTAGCAACCAGGCTATTTTTAACATCCGCCAGCAAGGGAATGTTAACATTGACCCAAGAGATGAGGTGCAGACCTTTAGAACCGGCCGATATGTTAGCAGTAACGAAGCAGCGTGGCGGATCTTAGGTCTGCCTCTGCACGAGAGACACCCAACCGTCACTCATCTCGCGATTCATTTACCCAATGGCGAGAGGGTTTACTTTACGGAAAATAATTTTAGAGAGAGATTAGAAGCACCACCTAAAACTACACTAACTGCATTTTTCCTGTTGTGCCAAAGTGATACTTTTGCAAAAACATTACTTTACATTGACGTGCCTCGCTACTATACTTGGAATGTGGCACGGAAGCAATGGAAACGTCGTTTACCAGGAACACCTGTCGATGGCTGGCCAGGTGTGAAGGCAGGAGATGCTCTAGGTCGCATTTACACGGTGCACGTTCGCAATTTTGAATGTTATTGCTTGCGTATGCTGCTGAATGTAATAAGGGGTCCAACCAACTTCTCGGATTTAAAAACATTTGAAGGTCGAGAACTTGCAACTTTTCAGCAGGTGTGTGAGAAGATGGGGTTGTTGGAAGATGATAACCAGTGGGATACCACCTTAGAAGAGGCCATGCTATGTCGCTCCCCGGCGCAAATAAGAGAGCTGTTTGCCATATTGATATGCACTTGCGGTTTATCCAATTCTCTACAACTCTGGCACAAGTATAAAACTGCGTTATCAGAGAATATCATGCACAGATTTGAAAGAATGGATCACGTTAACGATGATCTCTGTTTCAATGAGGCGTTGGGGCTTATCGAGGACAAAATATTAATAATTTCTGGAAAGAAATTGTCCGATTTTGGTCTACCCTCACCGCGGCGTAGAGGGGAGCTGTCGAACGAGTTGATAAAAGAGCAAAGCTATGATACCAACCAGTTAGACGCTCATGTTTGCGAAACTGAGCCACGTTTGCTACCTGATCAAAGAGAGATTTATAACAAAATAGTAGGACGAGTTGAGAATGGTGAAGGCGGACTTTTTTTCCTTGATGCCCCGGGTGGTACAGGAAAAACTTTCTTGCTTAATTTACTTTTAGCAAAAATTCGTAGCGGTCATAACGTTGCATTAGCTGTGGCTTCCTCTGGAATTGCTGCAACATTGCTAAGCGGTGGACGGACGGCACATTCAGTCTTTAAATTACCTCTTAATCTGGTGAACGAAGAAACCCCATGGTGTAATATCAGCAAGAGCAGCGCCCGTGGCCTCCTGTTGCAACAGTGCAAACTAATCGTGTGGGACGAGTGCACAATGTCACACAAACGGGCCATCGAAGCTCTTGATCGTTGTCTACAAGACTTACACAGTAAACAAACAATAATGGGTGGTGTGGTTGTTTTATTGGCTGGGGACTTTAGGCAAACTTTGCCTGTCATCGAGCGAGGCACTGCAGCAGACGAAATTAACGCATGTCTGAAATCCTCATATTTATGGACCAAAGTTGAAAAGCTGCACCTCACCACCAACATGCGTGTCCAGTTATTCAGTGATCTAGAGTCAGGCGCGTACGCTGAGAAACTGTTCGAGATCGGTGAAGGTCGAATCGAAACTGACGAAGAAGGTATGGTTCTATTCACTAACCAATTTTGTCATGTTGTGGATTCGGAAGACGCACTTATTGCTCAAGTTTTTCCAAATTTGCAACAAAACATCCACAATGAAAATTGGCTATGTGAAAGAACTATACTAGCACCAAGAAATGAAACAGTTGCGAAAATCAATAAAATTATCTTGGACCAAGTAACCAGCAATGCAACAACCTACAACTCCATCGACACAGTCATGTCATCTGAAGACTGTACGAGCTACCCCGTGGAGTTTCTTAACTCTTTGGAGCTATCCGGGGTCCCATCTCATAAGCTCGAATTAAAAGTCGGTATACCCGTTTTGTTAATGCGCAACTTGGACGCCCCGAGATTATGTAATGGCACTAGATTGCGAGTCACTGAACTAGGCAGGCACATTGTAAAGGCCACAATTTTAACTGGAGAAGCTAAGGGTGAAAATATTCTTATACCACGCATCCCAATAATACCCAATAACTTACCCTTTAATTTCAAACGTTTGCAGTTCACACTTAAAGTTGCATTTTCAATGACCATCAATAAATCGCAAGGGCAAACTTTGAAGGTAGTGGGGATACATTTAGGCACGCCCTGTTTTTCCCACGGTCAGCTATACGTAGCTTGCTCACGTGTTTCTAAATCGCAAAATCTACATATTTTCGCTGAACGAAAGAAATCAAATAACATAGTTTACAGGAGTATATTGCAGTAAAAACACATAGATAAATTACCTGCAGATGTCCATTATTCCAATTACATACTAATTCTTTACTAACACGAACAATATTAAACGCAAGTAACTTCAGTCCGTCCTGTTTATTAATCAGTGTTTAGTAATCCGTTTGTGATGAAATTTGATATGGGTAATTTCAAGCCTGGGGAAGGACATAGGGCTACTTTTTATAAACACACCATACAGGCGAAGATTATATAAAACTGTAAACCTGATTGACTGACACACCTAGCGGTCAACGCACAGCCGAAACCACTGAACTTAGCATCTTGAAATTTGCAGATAGGTTCTATTATAGCTTAAATGAGCACTAAGAATGGATTTTTTTATAATTCCACCCTCAAGAGTTTCCCTCTTCATATTATAGGGGTTCAAAGATTGTATGGAATCCATCAGTTTTGAAGTTAGACATCTGAAATTTCGGATGTACGAGTAACTAAATAAGATAATTTTTTTTACTATTAAGATTATTTTTTTTTACTATTAAGATTATTTTTTTTTACTATTAAAATGATCTGTCACGAAACTTAATGTGGCAGACCAAATTCCACGCGAGCGAAGCCGCGGGTAAAAGCTAGTCCACCCATAAAGGAAAGATACCGACCTGTACCCCCTGCACACTATCAGAATGCCAAGGGAATGTTGTGAGAAATGAGGGAGGCTGGGGTAATCAGGGACAGCTGTAGCCCCTGGGCAGCTCCACTAGTTCTTGTGAAAAAGAAAGATGGCACCATGAGAATGTGTGTAGATTACAGAAAGGTCAACCGTATCACACACAAAGATGCGTACCCGTTACCTAGGATAGAGGAATCTTTAGCTGCATTAAAGTCTACTAACTTCTTCTCCACTTTGGATCTTACTAGCGGGTACTGGCAGGTTCCTGTAGCAGAGGCAGACAAGGAGAAGACCGCATTCACCACCCCGATGGGTCTCAGTGAATTCAACTGTATGCCGTTCGGGCTCTGCAACGCACCAGGAACCTTCCAGCGGTTGATGGAGTGCAGTCTGGGGCACAGGAATTCTCGAGACGGTCCTGCTATACCTGGACGATGTCATCGTGTATTCCAAAACATATGAGGACCATCTGAAACACCTGGGAGGTGTTTGACGCCCTGGCAGGTTACGGCCTAAAGGTGAAACCCTCCAAGTGTCATCAACTGAAACCAAAAGTACAGTACCTGGGACAAGTGGTGAGTGCTGACGGAGTAGCTCCAGACCCTGATAAGATCACAGTGATTAAGGATTGGCCAAGACCCTCCAGCATAAAGGAAGTGGGGCAGTTCCTAGGGTTGGTAGGCTACTACCGAAGATTCATCTCTGGGTTCACCAAAATGGCAGCCCCTATGCAAGACCTCCTGTTAGGTCAGTCAAAGACCAAGAACCAGAAGCCGCCCTTCAGGTGGGACAAGCTGGAAGAGGAGTCTTTCCGCCAGCTGAAGATGGCCCTCACGGGGGATGAGATCCTGGCTTACCCTGATTACGGCCAGCCTTTCATCCTCCACACAGACGCCAGTCACGTGGGGCTGGAAGCCGTACTATCCCAGATTCAGCAGGGCAGAGAGCGGGTAATTGCTTACGCCAGCCGAAAACTACGGCCCACAGAGAGAAACCCTGAGAATTATAGCTCCTTCAAGCTAGAGTTTCTGGCAGTGGTGTGGGCAGTGACGGAACGTTTCAAACATTACCTTGCCTCTGCCAAATTCACTGTGTACACGGACAACAACCCGTTGACACACCTGGACACTGCAAGACTTGGTGCCCTGGAGCAAATATGGATGGCCCGGCTGTCCAACTATGATTTTATCATCAAATACTGGGCAGGACACACAAATGCCAACGCAGACGCCCTGCCCAGGATGCCGAACTTGCCGGATGTAGGGGAAGATCCACAAGATCTGGAAGAGATTGAACTCCCTGCGTTCCACCGTCATGGGATTACCCAGTGTTCCCACCGTGTAAGGGACAAGCACTCTGCCACGTTCAACCCCTTACCCGACTACAGCTGGGCGGAGACGCAAGACAGTGACCCAGCAGTCCGCCTGGTAAAAGAGATGCTGACACAGGCTGATGCCCGCCTTGACCCAGATGCTCCGGAAGAGACCAAACAGCTGTGGAGGGAGAAGAGTAAACTGTTTCTCTACAAGGGGAAGCTGTGCCGGAGAATTGTCAACTCCCGGACACATGAGCTGACCTGGCAGGTAGTGGTCCCGAGACGAGATGCGGCTATGGTCCTGGAGGCATACCACGACGGAGCAGGGCACTTTGGATGGAAGAAGTTGGAGTTCCTGTTGCATGAACGGTTCTTCTGGGTAGGCATGAGAGGGGCAATTGAGAGATGGTGCAGAGACTGCGGCCCGTGCAACCTAAGAAGAAAGGACCATGCCAGCCAGAAGACTCCCCTGCAGCCCATCATCACCAAGCAGCCTCTGGAACTGGTAGCCCTGGACCATGTGAAGCTGGCTCCAAGTAGGTCCGGGTACGTCTATGCCCTCACCATCATAGACCACTACTCCCGGTTCCTGGTGATGGTCCCTGTCAAGGACTTAACGGCTCAGACAGCAGCTAGAGCCTTCCAGCAGCACTTCTGCCATCCACACGGGTATCCGGAGCAAGTGTTGGCTGACCAAGGTCCAGCCTTCGAAGCGGAGGTCTTCCAGGAGTTCTGCAACCTGTATGGCTGCAAGAAGATAAGGACAACGCCCTATCACCCCCAAATCAACGGATTATGCGAGAAGATGAATCAGGTGGTGATAGACTTGCTGAAAACGTTGCCCCTGGAAGAACACAGTCTATGGCCTGAAAAACTGCCTGATCTGGTGGACTTGTATAACCACATCCCAGTAAATTCCACCAACTGCACCCCGGCTTACCTAATGAGAGCAAAACCTGGTAAGCTGCCTATTGACCTGGATATGGGAGTCCTGACACCCGAGGACACCTCGCCAGAGGCAGACTGGGATACAGAACGGCAGCAGCAGTGCCGGAAAGTGCAGGAGAGTGTTGAGAGAAGTCTGTCTCAAGCAAGAGAAAGGCAAGAGAGGACTTACAACCAGCATGATCCCGCTGTTCCCCTGGCACCTGGAGAGCAGGTCTTTAAGAGGAAGAGGCGGCTCCATAAGTTGGATGACCACTGGGAGAAAGAACCGTACACAGTACTGCCCTCAAGCCATGAAAATCCAAAAGTATGCGTTATCAGTAAGGATGGAGGAGAGACCACAGCCACTGTCTCCAGAGACCACCTGAAGAAGTGTCCCGAGCAGCTACAAAGCACTGATGAAGACCAAGATAGCCCTCAACCCGCAGAGGAAAGGGAAGAAATGGTCAGTACAGTACTCGGGGAATTTCCCCTGTCCTGGACACAAATTAACAACGCTATTGTGGTACCCATCCTTACCTTTCTCCAGCCAGCCCCTCAAGGGCCTACAGAAGAGCAAGTAGTGTTGGGAGAGCAACCGGCCCTGGAGGCAGAAGATTCCATACCAGCAGCCCAGGAGAATCAACCCTCTGCTACTAGTGAGCCTGCCGTGCCCGTGGTAATCCGAAGAGTACGCAGAAAGCTGCCCAACCTACCCGTAACATCTCCAAACACCTGTAGTGCATACACTAGTGAGCCCACTACACAAGGGGTGGAAACACGGGACCCAGAAAGAACACCACTAGATAGTGTGTTACGTAGGTCCACCAGGAGTACTAGAGGTCAGAAGCCCGCTCGCTGGAGAATTTAAATGTGATATATATACAGTACCTGTATATTGCAAATGTTGGAATGTTTTATGTTTGTTACCAGAATACTAATTATGTTTCTCAAGTTACCCAACAGGGTTTATGGACTAACAGGTTATGGACAATGAATAACCGGAACTGTACCTTTTGAATAGTTGCACCTGCTAAGTTCTCCTTTTGTGCCAGACCACAGAACAAAAACCCGTGGAGGTGTCTGAAGACGTGGTCTAACGCCGGATCATCGATACACTGTAGCCACCCCAGGGCCTCCGTGGAGGGTTTGGGACGGGTCCCTCAAAATACATCTTGGGTGACATGGACACCTGGTTACGGAAGCGTCGTGACCTATAAAAACTGAACTCCTTGTACATATGTTGTTGTGTTATTGCTTATACCCCGTTATGTATGTTTTCATAAAATGTGTTTAGTCCCGGAGTACTAAAATTTACTAGGGGGGAATGTGGCACCCCAGGGGTCTGGTTGCCACAGTGGTAGAAATACCATGTCTGAGAGCGAGCATGGGTTTTCCTGGTCAGGAGCACATTTGCATGCAACGCCTCCTGCCCCAGTCCAGGGAGGGGAGGAACCTGCCCTTTATAAACTGGATCTGGGGCGGGGTTAGGGAGTCTAGTTCCAGAGGAAGGGACAGAGGAGCAGCAAGGAGCTCTGTAGGAGCCAGGAGCTGAAGGCCAGGGACTGGAGCTGCAGAGCTCGTCCTGGCCGAAGACGCAGAGAACCGGACACCGGAGTCCGAGACTGTGGGGATATTCACATCCAGCAGCAAAAACCACCTGGCAGGGGATTTCAGGTCCTCTGGCCGTAGAAAGCCCGGAGGCTCAGTCACACGCAAGGGACCAGCACTGCCATTGAGGAGCGGAAGGAACCAAAGGCCCCAAGTCACCAGCCATAGGGGCGAGCACCACACGGTACACTCAGGGATGTGGGCTACTACACGACTACAGCAAGGTAGCCAGGAAGAGTGCAGTCAGACGGGAAGGCCTACACCTCCACCTGGCCAGGGGGACTCTTGTTCGCTCACAGACTGACCAGGCCTCTAATGTTAGCCAGTACTCCCGGCAGGGCCTTCTTCATTACCAACAGCAAAGACCCTGAACTGCACTGCACGGACTCTGAGTCATTTCTGCTGCGCCCATGCACCACAACCCTCACCATTTACACACGCTGCCCTGCAGATATACTCCTCCTGTGGGGAGTGGTACTACCCTCTGCTGCGCACACAACATCAGCCTCAGCGGTCTGCCCCACAGCGGCGGTGCTCAGTGGCCGCAATCCACGGGTGGCCTAGTCGGACATTTCAACATTAAAAACCAAGTAAACAGATCCGCCACTGGTTTGACCACCCTGAGCCACGGGACCGGGTCGCCGCCACGGAGACTACAGACCCTAGCATTACACAGAGACCCAGCTCCGGGTATTCCCCCACACACGGTCCAGGGGGCGCGTCACTTACATCAGGGTTTCCATGTAAATCTCTGAAATACATGATTCTGACGGAACCCCCGGCGGAAGATTCCCTACAATAAGGCAGATCGAGACACTGTGGGCGCCGTCTGGCCTATGATCCAGCGGTGTCCGTCTTTTTAGGCGTGCATAAAAGCGCCATCGGCCACAGTTTTGTGCAACGCTGAAATAAAGGACACAGCTGAACAGAGACCAGATGGAGTATAGAGTAACTCTGCTGCCACACTATAGTGAATGGATCCCTCTGGGGTTTCACCTGAATCACATCACTCAGAGATTTAAATGGTAACTCCGATATAAGTGTTCAGCGTAGCGCACCGGATAAATGTGATCCAAAATGATGCGCAAAATGTTCCTAATGAAAGCTTCAAATCAATCCACAAAAAAAGCCCCCACTCAGGTCCATCATCTGTCAATGGAAATAAAGGGGCTTCTATGTTACTGGTAGTACAAAGGTTCTGGAAAAGCGCTATGGCTCATCACTAGTGTTGAGCGAGAATGCTCGACACTGCTTGGTACTCACCCGAGCATCACGCTACTCGGGATGTTCGGCGAGCACTGAGCATTTCCGGGTTACTCGGGCGGGAGCTCGGGTCTCCGCCCTGCATGTTTGGCGCTCTTTACAGAGCCAATGAACATGCAGGGATTGCCAGCCAGTCACTGTAATGCCGCAGCCATGTTGTTTGTGGGCAATACAGTGATTGGCTGGCCGCAAAGCGTCACCTCGAGTATTTAAAACCGGGCGCCGCCATCTTGGACACAGTCGCTCCGGATCAGACAGTGTAGGGACAGCGCTGCTGATTTAGGGAGAGATATATCCTTTGAAATAGTTAGTGTAGGGTCTGTAAAGGCTGCCAGATCAAACAAACAGTCCTTCTCAGGACTAATATCCATCCCAGATATCAGGCAGGCAGGCGGTATAGGAGATCTAGTGGTTATACCAGCAAAAGCTGCATTACAGTCCTGTGTGCTCCTGTTGCTGAAATTGCTGTACTTAGCTCCAGGTCTCAGGGGCCAGGAAAAATCCTTTTTTTTCATCTAAATCCTCTTTTTTTTTCCTCCTTCACACTGTACAAATACCCATCTTATTAACCTTTTGGTGTCCCCCATCCCCCCCCAAAAAAAGTGTGTCTCTGATTTTTCAGACACAAATATATCTGTTGAAAATAGTCTGGTGTAGGCCAGAGAAATAGAAGTGTGGTTTTGCAGTTCCATGGGCCATTTGTATCTAAAAAAAACAGTTTGAGTGTGTCGCTCACTGTTAAGCCGCAAATATATATATTTAAAAAAGTCTGGTATACACCAGTAAATTATAACTGTGGTTTTGCTGTTCCACGGTAAAAAAATCTCTATTATCCTGTTTTGGGCATTTTTTGCCGTAAAAAAAAAATAATAGTGTCTCCCTGATTTTTCAGACACAAATATATCTGTTGAAAATAGTCTGGTGTAGGCCCGAGAAATACAAGTGTGGTTTTCCAGTTCCACGGTTCAAACCTCTGTATTATCCACTTTTGGGCCATTTGTATCTAAAAAAAACCAGTTTGAGTGTGTCGCTCACTGTTCAGCCGCAAATATATATACATTTAAAAAAGTCTGGTACACACCAGTAAATTATAACTGTGGTTTTGCTGTTCCACAGTAAAAAATCTCTATGATCCTGCTTTTGGAATTTTTTGCCATAAAAAAGAAACAGTGTCTCCTGATTGTTCAGACACAAATATATCTTGTTGAAAATAGTCTGGTGTAGGCCCGAGAAATACAAGTGTGGCTTTGCAGTTCCACGAGTCAAATCTGTATTATCCTGCTTTTCGCAATTTTTGGCCGTAAAAAATAAATAATAGTGTCTCCTGATTGTTCAGACACAAATATATCTGTTGAAAATAGTCTGGTGTAGGCCCGAGAAATACAAGAGTGGTTTTGCAGTTCCACGGTTCAAACCTCTGTATTATCCACTTTTGGGCCATTTGTATCTAAAAAAAACAGTTTGAGTGTGTCGCTCACTGTTCAGCCGCAAATATATATATATTTAAAAAAGTCTGGTATGCACCAGTAAATTATAACTGTGGTTTTGCTGTTCCACGGTAAAAAATCTCTATTATCTTGCTTTTGGCATTTTTTGCCATAAAAAATAAATAGTGTCTCCTGATTGTTCAGACACAAATATATCTGTTGAAAATAGTCTGGTGTAGGCCCGAGCAGAGAACGGGGCCGTGGCCAAGGTGAAAATGTGCCACAACCCACAGCCACATCTTCTCGCTCCCACTTCTTGATGAATTACTAGGGAAGCACAGAACAACACCAGTATTGAGAACTGATCAGTGTGAACAGGTTATTAATTGGATAGCAGATAATACTTCCAGTTACCTGGGCACCACCATCTCCGGCCTGTCTTCCACATGGTCGACTCTTAGTAGCCGTGAGTCTCGACCGCATACTCCTCCTCACCCTGATGCTCCTTCCTCCCACCATGCCGAGTGTCATCAGACAGCAACTGATCCCACACTTGGACACTCTGAAGAGCTGTTCACTGGTCCATTTCCAGATTTGTTCCCGTCGCCTGCTCCACTTGAAGTGGTGGAAGAGGAGTTCCCATGTAGCGATGCCCAAATATTTGAACAGCCACGGCCACAGGAAGTCGACGCTGGCAATTTGTCACAAGAGGTGGACGATAACGAGACACAATTGCCAGGAAGTGAGGAGGAGGATCGTGGTGCGCAAGTGGAAGAGGAGGAGGTGGTGGATGATCTAGTAACTGACCCAATGTGGCAGGAGGACATGCAGAGTGAGTCCAGCAGCACACAGGGGGAGGGAGGCAGAGTACCCCTACAGGCAGAAAGAAGCAGTGTGGTGGCCACAGACAGAAGGTGGGCAACTGTTCCCCGTAACACCAACACGAGGGACGTTGCCAGTACAACCGGTAGGTCTTCCAGAGTCTGGAATTTTTTTAAAGACTCTGCTGATAACCCCATGAAGGCTATTTGTACCACCTGCCATGCAAGCATCAGCAGGGGTGACAAAACTACCAGCCTGACCACCACCAGCATGATCAGGCACATGGCAGCAAAGCACCCAACTTTGTGGGGCAAACCCCAGGTTCAACGACCAGTGTCAGCGGGTGTCACCACTGCTTCTTCCACTGTTGTGCGTGCAATAGAACCCCCTGTTGTGTGTGCAAGGCAATCCCCTGTCCATACTGCATGCAAAGATGCCCCCCCCTCTCAGTCTTCACTTGTTATGGCAGTTTCTCAAGAAACAGCATCAACGTCCACGTCCACGTCCCACCGCAGCGTTCAATTGTTCATATTCCAGACCTTTGAACGAAAGCGGAAATTCGCAACTAACGCCCCACAGGCCACAGTCCTAAATTCGCACATTTCATGACTGCTTGCGTTGGAAATGCTGCCTTTTAGGCTGGTGGAGACGGAATTCTTCCACAACCTTATGGCGGTGGCCGTCCCTCGGTACTCGGTACCCAGCCGACACTGTTTTGTCCGGTGTGCCATTCCCGCACTACCCAAGCACGTGTCCCAAAACATCTGCCGTGCCCTCAACAACGCAGTTACTGGGAGAGTCCACCTGACAACGGACACGTGGACAAGTGCTTGTGGCCAGGGACGGTACATCTCCCTGACGGCACACTGGGTAAACATAGTGGAAGCCGGGACCCAGTCGGACCTTGGGACGGAACACATCCTCCCCACACCAAGGATTGCGGGCCCTATGTCAGTCAGAGTTGCCCCCACAGTGTACAGCTCCAGCGCATCATCCTCCTCCTCCTCATGTTCAGCCTCCATCTCAGATAATACCACATCAGTTGCAAGCTGGAAGCACTGCAGTACTGCCTCCGCCAAGTGGCAACAGGCTGTGCTGAAACTCCTAAGCTTAGGTGAGAAACCTCACACTGCTTGTGAGTTGTGGACAGCTGTGAAAGAGCAGGCAAATCTGTGGTTGAGACCGCTGAACCTACATCCAGGCATGGTCGTGTGTGACAATGGCCGTAACCTGGTGGCGGCTCTGAGGTGAGTCGAGATCACACACATACCATGCCTGGCTCATGTGCTTAACCTCGTGGTTCAGCGGTTTCTTAAATCGTACCCCAAGTTGTCAGATCTGCTCATCAAAGTACGCCGCCTGTCAGCTCATTTTCGCAAGTCGGCTACAGCTTCTGCCGCCCTTGCTGTGTTGCAGCAGCGTTTGCAGCTTCCGTCACACTGACTGGTGTGTGATGTCCCCACATGTTGGAACTCTACCCTCCACATGTTGCTGTTAGAACCTTGCTCTTAGTTTTTTTTCCTTTGCTGGTCACATGACCTTGTTGGCCTATTTAATCCTGCTCCGCCCTTCTGGCTTTGCTGGACTTCATTGTATATCTACCTTCTAGCTAGCCTGTGCTCTGTATCTTGCTCTGTTAGTTTGCTTGGTCTACGGACCTCTATGTTCTATCTATTTTGTTTGTTCGTCTGTCTGCTACTATTTCTGTTAGGAGGTGTCCCATATTCCTCCCAGTCCTTAGTACTTGTAGGGATTCCCTCCCCACATCTATAGGTCTCCGTACAGACTAGCTTAGGACTTTAGCAGGTCTGATCGCAGGATCAGGTTCCCTGTTACATCGTAGGGATTCAGCTGAGTTCTATCGTAGGGACAGATCTCCTCTCTTTCCTTAGCTCTGGTAGCAGAACATAACAGTTGCAAAGGATTTGTGAGCAGAAGAGAGCAGTTGTGGAGTACCAGCTGCAACAAGGCCGTCAATATTCAGGTCAGACTCCACACATAAGACCTCAGGAGTGGACCTGGATGTCTGACATCTGTACCATCTTGGCAACCTTTGAGGAGTCCACCCAGATGGTGAGTGGCGATGACGCCATCATTAGCATCAGCATTCCACTTGTCTGTCTTTTGCAACGCACTCTGCAGAGAATTAAAGAGGAGGCATTGAAGCCAGAGTATGATGAGATGGATCAAGAAGCCGTAGTGGTCGATTACACACAGCCCAGCCTCATCTCATCCCAACGTGCATTGGGGGACAATGAGGGAGAGGAGGAGGAGGAAGAACAGGAGCTTGTATCATGTGCTGTAGACGGTAGTACCTGTACAACTGTCATACCGTCGGTTCAGCGTGGGTGGCCTGAGGACAGGGGGGAGGAGGAGGAGGAGGAGGAGAGCATGGTCAGTCGTCATCTTGGTGAGGACACGGAAGTCTTGCCCGTTACCAGTCTGGAACGCATGGCTGACTTTATGTTATGCTGCCTTAACCGTGACCCTCGCGTTGTCAAAATGTTGGGTGACAGTCATTACTGGTTGGTGACACTTTTAGACCCCCGCTACAAGGAGAACTTTCACTCTCTTACTCCTGAGGTGGAGAGGTCTACAAAAATGGGGCAGTACCAGAAGGCCCTTGCTGCAGAACTGTTAAAAAAGTTCCCATCTGAACACGCTAGCGGCAGAGGTCATAGTTCGTTGACCAACCAAGGTGTACAAGCGAGAGAGAGGCAACTCCAATCCAGCAGAGGCAGGGGAACACTGTCAACGTTCTGGGACAGTTTTCAGAGACCTGCCCAGCTTACAGGCCCTGAGGCACGGGGTACTTTCACAATAAGTGGAAAGTTTCAAAAGATGGTGAGGGAGTACCTTGTCGACCGTACCAGTGTCCTCCGTGATTCCTCTGTGCCTTTTATTTTATTGGGTATCCAAGCTGGACTCTTGGAATGAACTCGCTCTGTACGCCTTGGAGGTCCTGGCCTGCCCTGCCACTAGCGTGTTATCGGAGCGTGTTTTTAGTGCCACTGGGGGAATTATAACTGATAAGCGCACTTGCCTGTCAACTGACAATGCTGACAAGCTGACCCTTATCAAAATGAACAAGGGCTGGATTGGGCCAGACTTCTCATCACCACCAAATGACAGCAGAGTAACATAAAGTCAAATCCACTGTGTTTTTTCGGGAGGTGTATTCACATGCACCACTTCACACCCACACATGGGTATATGCTTCCTCATTTCAGCTGTTTTATGTTCTTCTCCTTATCCTCAGCCTCCACCACCACTATACCACCAGGGTGACGGCGGTCCGTGTTGCCATTAATGAAAGTTCCTCCGTCCTTATTTTTGGCAGCTTTTGCTTGGAAGGCATAAGCAAAGACTGTGGGAGACCCACTCCCCAATAATGGGAATAATATTTTTAAGAAGCTGTACTGTATGGCTCTTGTAAGGGGCATTGCAAGTTCCTCCATCCTAATTATTGGCAGCTTTTGCTTGGAAGGCATAAGCAAATACTATGGGAGACCAACTCTCCAATCATGGGAATAATGTTTTTTAATATGCTGTACTGTATGGCTCTTGTAAGGGGCATTAAAACCGTCTTGTTAAGCTACTGCGACCTCCAACACTTTTCCAAGGGGCATTAAAACCGTCTTGTTAAGCTACTGTGACCTCCACGTCTCTTCAAAGGGGCATTAAAAGCGTCTTCTTAAGCCACTCTGAACTCCACAGCTCTTCCAAGGTGCATTGAAATGTTGTTTTTAATTATCTCTAACCACCACGACTCTTCCAACGGGCATTGCATTTCCACCTAATTTTAGTCAGCTTTTGCTTTTCAATGAAAAGGCGAAAACTAAGGGAGACCCACTCCCCAATAATGGGTATAAGGTTTTTAGTACGCTGTAATCCACGTCTGTTTCAAGGGGCATTGCCGTTCATCATAATTTTTGGAAAGCCTTCCATTCACTGCTTAGGCCAACAGTGTACAGGAGACCCAGTTGCTATAAATGAAAAAAACGGTTTAGTTAAGGCCCTCTGACCTCCATGTCATTTCCAAGGGGCATTGGAGTGCCTCAAAATTTTTGGTAGGCATTGCACTCACTGTATGCCCTATAACTGTGTAGCCGAACCGCTCATTTTGTTACAGAAACATATCCTACAAGACATATGTGGTTGACTAGCCTGATATTGATGTGAATGGTCCCTGTTCCTCCTGCTCTTTCTCCTTTGCCACTACCTCATCCATCATTTGTCACCTGAAGCTTTGTTTTAACGGGAGTAATAGAACTGGGATAGTAGCAGGAAAACATCCAGCAATCCTCGGAGGAGGTAGGATATGCGCCAAAACGCTGACCACCTCAGGCCTAGCCACTACTGCATACATGCGCTTGCATTCCAAGAAAACAAAGCAGATGCTAACTTCTATCATCATCATCATGATAGTCCTCACCTTGGCACTCTCAACTCCCCTGATGGAGAAGCCAGGGCCCACCGGAGGAGTCTGGTTCTCTGGTGGGCTTGTCCAATGCTGCCCTAAAGCAGGCCGGGCTAAGAAAAGTGTGTTTGGGGATGTTCCAAGATGAAATAGGGGCGGCTGGGGACCGTTTATAGACACTCGGCTGCCCCCAGGCGGCTGGGGACCGTGTGTGGACACCCGGCCGCGGGGCGGCTGGGGACCGAGTATGGATTCCAGGCCGCCAACGCAGCCATGATGTGGTGGCCAGATTTCTCCTCCACATGCCTAAAAGGCCCAATTTCAAGGGCAAGCAAGCAAGCAGTATGGTATTGCAGCCTGAGGGTGGGTGGGTGGCAGGCTGCACACTTACGCTTGCATTCCAAGAAAACAAAGCAGATGCTAACTTCTATCATCATCATCATGCTCCTCACCTTGGCACTCTCAACTCCCCTGATGGAGAAGCCAGGGCCCACCGGAGGAGTCTGGTTCTCTGGTGGGCTCGTCCAATGCTGCCCTAAAGCAGGCCGGGCTAAGAAAAGTGTGTGTGGGGATGTTCCAAGGAGAAATAGGGGCGGCTGGGGACCATTTATGGACACCCGGCTGCCCCCAGGCGGCTGGGGACCGTGTGTGGACACCCGGCCGTGGGGCGGCTGGGGACCGAGTATGGATTCCAGGCCGCCAACGCAGCCATGATGTGGTGGCCAGATTCCGCTTCCACATGCCTAAAAGGTCCAATTTCAAGTGCAAGCAAGCAGTATGGTATTACAGCCTGGGGGTGGGTGGGTGGTTGGCTGCATATTTGCGCTTGCATTGCAAGGAATGGGGGAGGTACAATTGAACAGTGCCCTGGGACAAGAACTTGCACGGGGATAGTTGCAAGTCTGCATCTTCTGATGCGGCAAGGATGACTTCTGATGGGCACACTTTTAGGCAGTGACCTGGGTGTCAGAGATGCTTCCAGGGGTCTTCCCCATGCTGTTCCCATGTCTTTTCAGCACTGTATGCATGTGCCACACAGCACATGGCCAGATAAGGTTGTAAAATGTTAAAATGACATTTCCCAGTGAATGCATTTGTCACGGTTGAAAGCAATACAAAAGTGCAAAAACGCATAAAAAATGCTACTAGTGAACATAGCCCAAGGTGTGGAGAAGTATTTTTTTTTTTATATTTATTTTACCTTATACACAAGTCTTTACCCTGGAAAGGAACTTCCTTAACATATTTCACAGGAAAGCAGTTTCAGTTTCGTTTTTGAACGTTTTATTGTGAGCCCTTAAAAGTGGCTTAATACCTCTGACCACGTTGTTGACAGCAGTGACCTGGGGGTCATAAATGCTTCCTGGTGCGATCTCCATGCTGTCCCGATGTAATTTGTGCACTGTCACTATCGTTTTGGGCACTTGTTAGGCTTTTAAAAGACTGCCGGGGGAGCCACTGCAAAAATGCTCGGGTCTCCCATAGACTAACATTGGGCTCATTGCTCGGGTCGAGCACCCGAGTATCACGGCGAGCTTGGCCCGAGCTTCGAGCACCAAAGCATTTTAGTGCTCGCTCAACACTACTCATCACCCTCCAAAGGAAATTCAGCGAATTCTGCACTCCCAAATCCAAATGCCCCCCTCCCTTTTGAGCCCGATTGTGCCTAAATCACATTTAGCATCCACATGTTTGGCATTTCTGTAAAGATGAGAGCTTGCCTAATTTACAGGTGCATGTCTCCAGAAGCATGAGCTGGGCACTGTGTACTGGTCACTACAACGTACTGGTCACTATAATGGCAGTTTGTAATTTTCACGCAGCAACATCCGCTGCTGCTTGCTTCTGGTAAAACACCCATGAAGTCCAAATAGGCACTACACCTGTAGATAAATTTTCAGACGGGTGTAATTTCTAAAATGGGGTCCCTTGAGGGGGGATTCTGCTCTTCTGGCACTTAGGGTCTCTCTATATGGAGCCCGCAAACTATTCTACAATAATTTGTTTTCCAAGAGTCAAATAGGGCTCCGTCCCTCCTGAGTCTCGCCATGTGGCTAAGCAGTACTGTACAGCCACATATGGGGTATTACCACGTTCAGCACAAATTGTGTGACTCATTTTGGAACCATTTTTACCCATTTCACCATGTGAAAATGTAAAATCTGGGGCTAAAACTATTTTTTTTGTGGTAAAAATATTATTTTTTCTTCACCGCCCAATCGTATTTAATTATGTGACCCACCTGTGGTATCAATATGATAATTGCACCCCTAAATGAATTAATTGAGAGGTGTAGTTTGTAAAGTGGAGTCACTCACCCACAAACCATAACAGCAAAATCTGCACTGTAATATGGCGCTCCTTCCCTTCTGAACTTTGCACTATGCCTCAAAAGTAGTTTTTGACCACTTATGGGGTATTGATGTACTCAAGAGAAATTGTATAACAAATTGTACTGTTCATTTTCTCGTATTATCCCTTTTGAAAATTTCAAACTTAGGGTCAAAGCAACATTTTAGTGGAAAGAAATAGTAATATTTCATTTATGTTATACAAGTTTGTGAATCGCCTGAGGGTTAAAAATATTCACTACTACCCTAGAGGAATTCCTTGAGAGGTGTAGTTTACAAATTGGGGTCACTTGTGGGGCTTTCTGCTGTTTTGGCATGTCAGAGGCTCTTCAAATGTGACATGGTGTACGCAACCTATTCCTGCCAAAATAGCTCTCCTTCCCTTCCGAACCCTGCCATGGGCTCAAACAGTAGTTTTCCTCCACATATGGGGTATGGGCATACTCAGAAAAAACTGCACAACCAATTTTGGGGTCTATTTTTTCTTGCTACTCTTGTGAAAATAAAATATTTGGGGCTAAAAGAACATTTTTGTGGGAAAAGGGTGTTTTTTAATTTTCATGGCTCAAAATGATAAAATTCTGTAAAGGCCCCAAGGGTTCAAGGTGCTCACCACAGATCTAGATAAATTCATTGAGGGATCTAGTTTCCAAAATGGGGTCACTTGTGGGGGGTTTCCACTGTTTAGACACATCAGGGGCCAAATGAGACATGGCATCCGCTATCGATTTCAGACAATTTCGCATTGCAATATTCAAATTGTGCTCCTTCCCTTCTGAGCCCTGCTGTGCAGCCAAACAGTAGTTTTCCACCACATATGGGGTATCGGCGTACTCAGGAGAAATTGCACAACAAATTTTAAGGTGCATTTTCTCCTGTTACCCTTGTGAAAAGAAAAAAATTAGGGCTAAAATAATAATTTAAAATAATAATAAGCTAGATATATTCCTTGTGGGGTCTAGTTTCCAAAATGGGGTCACTTGTGAGGAGTTTCCACTGTTTAGGCCCATCAGGGGCCTTCCAAACGCGACATGACGTCCGCTATCGATATCAGTCAATTTTGCATTCCAAGACTCAAATAGTGTTCCTTCGCTTCCGAGCCCTGCCGTGCGTCCGAACAGTAGTTTTCCACCACATATGGGGCATCAGCGTACTCAGGAGAAATCGCACAACAAATATTATGGTGCATTTTCTCCTCGTTTCCTTGTGAAAATGTTAAATTTGGGGCTAAAGTAACATTTTTGCGGAAAAAAGTAAAACTTTTGTTTTCCTTCCACATTCCTTCAATTCCTGTGAAGCACCTGGAGGGTTATTAAACTTCTTGAATGTGGTTTTGAGCATCTTGAGAGGCGCAGTTTTTAAAATGTGTCACTTTTGGGTATTTTCAGTCATATAGACCGCTCAAAGTCACTTCAAATGTGATGTGGTCCCAAAAAAAATAGTTTTGTAAATTTTGTTGTAAAAATGACAAATCGCTGGCAAACTTTTAACCCTTCTAACTTCCTGACAAAATAAAATTATGTTTCAAAATTGTGCTGATGTAAAGTAGACATGTGGGAAATGTTATTTGTTAACTATTTTGTGTGGCATATCTCTCTGATTTAAGGGCATAAAAATTAAAAGTTTGAAAATGGCAAAATTTTCTACATTTTCACCACATTTCCGATTTGTTTAACAAATAAACGGAAGTCGTATTGAATAATTTTTACCACTATCATGAAGTACAATATCTCTCGAAAAAACAGTCTCAGAATCAGTGGGATCCATTGATCCACAGTTATTACCTCATAAAGTGACACTGGTCAGAATTGTAAAAATTGGCCTAGTCACGAAGGTGAAAACAAGCTCTGCGCGAAAGGGTTAAAACAGTTGTAAAACATTAACCTTTTTTTTTTAAACTAATTCTTTTTACATTATTCCATCCTTAAACAAAATTGGAACGTAATCCAAAGGCCATGTTGAAAAGTAAGTACAAATTGGTTCACATGTAACATAGAAACCAGCTCATAATTAATAAGGCTGCAGCAATCCTCAGCGCAGAACAAGCCACTCCTGCCCAATGTGGCACATAAAATATCAAGGTAAAGAGTCTTCCAGCCATATTGCAAATATAAATAGTAAACTTTATTCCGACAGAATAAGAAAAATTGACATCTCAAGTACATACAAATATTATATGTCCTTTTCCTATGCATTTCAGACTGCAACTGAAAGCTGCAGCTGTCGGTCAGGCTGCTTGGCTGAAGATGAAATACAAATTAGACTCCTAATATCAGTAATATACAGCCATTCTGACATGGATTTTCATAGTACGTACGCCAGCCTCATCTAGTCTAAGAAATGTTTTAAAATAATATATGCAGTTTGAATTGTCAAATGATTACTTCACATAACATTGCTTTAACTGAATATAATTGTAGTAAGCTCTCTACTTTTACTCTCTGATTAACAAGACGAAGGAGTAAATGGAGTTGAGTAGCATTACAAGGATCCGACTCCTACACAGATGGTTTGTTTGTAATCATGGTGAAACATGGAAAACTTTTCTAATTGTTCATCATACCTTTAAGCCCTGGGAACCATTGGAAGTGTTCTCCATAAATGGATCTGACAGATTAGAATCAGTGTGATGCAGCTGTTCTGTAGAAACAGACAAAAATGCTCAGTTTTCCTAATTTCATTCCATTTTCAGCTTTAACTTCCATAGGTAAGAAGGTCAATTTTTCTATGTATCTGGAAAATCTGGTGAGGTTAGTTCTTCCTTCAGCAAGCTTGTAAATGGATACATCTCGGTTCTTCATGTTGAGGTTGCATAGCTCTGTACGGTTTACAAACCTGCCAAAATAAGCATTTTTCCTGGTTGGGATGTTTAAAGAATTCAGCAACGCTAAATGTTCCTGGTTCCCAAACAAGACATTGAGCGTTACAGACCTTAATTCAAGAGCCCGTGTCTTTGTGCAGCAGAGTTCAGGCCTGGATTAATCTTGACAGTTTTGTAGCGATTGTGGTTCGGAATTATTTTCCAAAGTTTAATAAAATTGAGTTTTATACTTCTTGAGACACAAAGTCTTAGCAAAACAAATTAGTGCCAAAATTAACATTTTTAATGCACGTTTTAAGGAAAAATTACTGAATGAACATTAACCGCAATTCATGGAGCAAAAAAGGACAAATGAGCTCAGATGCTATTCTATAGGTCGGGTTTTCAAGTGCGAAACATTCTATACTTTAATGTGTGATTTGTTTTACTCTGAGGTTTCAGCTCTTGGGTTAAGAAACTAAGTTACAAAATTACATGTCTTTGAGATTGTGATATTTTTCTACATTCCAGCATGTTTTTTTTTAATACTTGCTGATGTCAAAGAGGTAGGATTAAGGGGATGCTGTAAAACTACCTGGAACGATTAGTCCATTTCTAGAAACTCAAATCCTCATGATATCGTTTTGCTTTCTAAAGACCATTCTTGACGGAAACCACTTTAATATACAACCAACCCATGGCTGCAAATCAAAGGCAGAAAACAAGATTGTAGACTGCAGAGGAATTACTTTAGCTTTTATACCCCTAGTAATATACCATTAAATTTTAAAAAGGGAATACTCCATTGGATCTAGATAAAGGGCTATTTCTATTCTATAAAATAATGGCATGCCTCTAGGATATACCATCACTTTACAATAACTTAGTGTCTGACCTCTCGGCTGCAGTGCTGATCTAGTTTTCCCGACACACAAGAACTCAAGGCAACTGGACTTTTTACCTAAATGTAGCTATTCAACAGTGCCGTTCATATATCAGCAGCCAGGGCACCATTGTGCAGGTAAAAACAGTGAAGGAAAGGCAGCAGTAAATCATTGCGGCAGCAGCTTCATTCTCAAGATTTGTCGGGGTCCCAGAGGTCAGACCCCCATGATACAGTGATTGTATATGTTAGCAAACATGTAAATAGCCTTTTAAACCCTAAAGGTGTGGTATAATTAGGACAGCACACATTTGGAGAGCCCATACTCATTTATCCTATTGCATTATTTCGCCAATTCTATATTGCAAGCTAAGCTCATTGATGTTGCCGAGCAAGCATCGGACTCCCTGTTTGGGAAACTTTCTTTTAAAGAAGCACTGTCATCAAAATTTTTATCCTTTTAATATACTGTAATCATCATATTATACAGCATTGTGTACTTACCATTGCTCATTTTGCTCTTGTACCCAGTTAATTATTCTCTTTTCCATTAGGTCTATGATGGCATCACGTGATTAAAAGCTGACTAGCTGAATCTTACTAAGCTCTATGTAAAAACAGAAGGTCACTTATTCCTGTATGAGTCCATCAGTCACTGCAAAAGTCTCTGGCAGGGGGGAGGAGGGAGCAGCTGGGTCAGAAGTTGAAGAGGGAAATGATAAATGCAGGGAAAAGAGACTTCCTGTTTCTACATAGAGCAGAGAAAAGAGAAGAATTTACTGGGTAGAACGGCAAAATGAGCAATTGTAAGTACATAGTGCTATATAATATGATGACTGTTGTATAATTTGATGACTATTAAGGCAGTGGCGTAACTAGAGTCTGATGGGCCCGGTGAAAGATTTGAACCGGGCCCCCCCCCCATCCTGAACAATAAAAAAATATATACTCATACTGTATACGACGCATCCCCTGGGCTGCGGGGTACTCAGTCCCGGGCCGGTCGTTGCTAGGGGAGATGTCCCAGTGGCGGTGACTCGGTCCGTGACCCAGGGCGGTCAATCAAAAGGGGAATATTATTTACAGGGGATTTATAGTTATATGGAGCCGCTGCTGCGGAGCAGATCCTCTGGAGCTGATGTCAGTGCAGCAGAATTGGTTTAGCTCTCCACAGGTAGAGCTTAGCTCCAAGGCAGTGTAGATGTTAAAGATGTTGCTGTGTAGTGCAGGGGTTGATGGCGTAGCAGTAATAATCGACAGAGACAGTGGGGTGCAGTCTTCAGAGTTTACTCACAGTTGTTAAGTTCCTCAGGTTGCACTTTCCGGATTACGACCTCCCACGTCGCGCTGCGTTCACCAGGCAGGGGTTAAGCAAACTCCTAGGTGTTTCAAGAGTGCCTGGAAAGACCCTGTTCTATATGCCCTTCTCAGCCGTCTTCCTGCGCTGGCCCTCACCCTTCTTGCCCTGCGCCTCGCCAAACAATGTCCAAATCCGGTATCCTTGGATCTTTCTAGTCAACCTGGAGTTCCCTGGATCCTATGTGGTTACCTTTTTGGCGACTTGAGTGCGGATGTGGCAACTGCACCCTAAAAGTACAGAAGCCTCCGGTTTCCAGTTGAACTTTGTAATTCTCACTGATTAGGGGCCGGTCCCCTCTGCGGCTCGATCCCTCCACCGCCTGGCAGATTTGGGCATACGGGTGGCCTCCAGCACTGCCTGTACCCCTGGGATCCCTTCTTCACTCCTGGAGCCTTCCTCCTGCTGCTCTCCTCTTCAGTCTGTCTTGGGCCTCTCTGGCTAGGCCCTCCACCTCCTGAGCAGAGCTCCTGCAGAGCTCCTGCTCCCTCTACTTCTCCTCCCAGACTGAACTGTCCTTTCAAGATGGCTTCTCTATTTATATCACTTCTTCCAATGCTCCCCTGATTTATTTCCTCCAGACACACCCACTACATGGTTCCTCCTCTCTTAGTTCCCCCCACTCCAGCCAGGGATAGGGCTCAGCAGGAAAGTGACGCACCTTGCCCCTCCTGCTGGTCTAGAGTAGTGTAGTGTTGGATGCAGGTGTTAGAATGCCAAGAGTGTGCATCAAGAGAATGCCAAGAGTGTGCAAAGCAGTCATCAAAGTAAAAGGTGGCTACTTTGAAGAACCTAGAATATAAGACATATTTTCAGTTGTTTCACACTGTTTTGTTAAGTATATAATTCCACGTGTTAATTCCTAGTTTTGATATCTTCAGTGTGAATGTACAATTTTCATAGTCATGAAAATACAGAAAAATCTTTAAATGAGAAGGTGTGTCCAAACTTTTGGTCTGTACTGTATATGTGCCCTCCATCCTGGTATATACAGGTGCATCTCATTAAATTTGAATATCATCAAAAAGTTAATTTATTTCAGTTCTTCAATACAAAAAGTGAAACTCATTTCTTGTAAAGAGTCATTACAAACAGAGTGATCTACACTGTGTTCCAAATTATTATGCAAATAATATTTTCTCAGATTTTCCCAAATTACCTATATGAATTGCAGTCATTGTAATTTTCCAGTCAAATAACGATTAGAGTACAATTGAAAGGTTTTTGTACAAACTGCCTATGATAACAGTATATTTTTTAAAAAATAAAAAACTCAAACTGCACTCAAAATGCATGTTCCAAATTATTATGCACAGCAGAGTTTTCAACCTTTTCATTTTAATAAAGAACAAAAAAATTGTCATTTTTGAAATTATAAGCATTAGCAGGTTATTACAAACTGAAATCAAACAGTTTTCAACTCAAAACTTTATTCTAGGTGATGTTACATTTGCACATAGGACCGCTTGTTCGAAAGGAGCTTCTGAACTCTCTCGTCCATTGAATTTGTCAGGTTTTGGATGATTTCTGCTTCCAATTGTTTTGCATGAGGACAGAATACCCTCCCAGAGCTGTTGCTTAGATGTGAACTGCCTCCCGCCATCATAGACACTCCTTTTGATGATGCTCCAGAGGTTCTCAATGGGGTTGAGGTCAGGGGAGCATGGGTGCCACACCATAAGTTTGTTCCCTTTTATGCCCATAGCAGCCAGAGATGCAGATGTGTTATGTGCAGCATGAGACGGGGCATTATCATGCATGAAAATGATCTTGCTGCGGAATGCACAGTTCTTCTTCTTGAACCATGGAAGGAAGTGCTGTTTGAGAAACTCAACATACATTATGGAGTTCATCTTTACCCCTTCAGGGATCCTAAAAGGGCTGACAATCTCTCTCCCCATGATTCCAGCCCAAAACATTACTCCACCTCCTCCTTGTTAGCGTCATAGCCATGTTTGCATGGGGTGTCCATCAACCAGCCATCCTCCACTCCATCTATCTGGACCATCGAGATCATTTCATGCATTTTATGCAAAAAAGAAAAAAAAAAGGCGCATGGACCGCACCTCCAAAAATCATAAATTTGATCTAATGCCTCTTCGGCAAAAATATATATAACTGAACATGAGGTTCTTAGTTTAACATTCTGATCAGACTTTATGAAGCCCACTGCCACGTCACGGCAAACCTCATAGTGGGTCATAACATTTCCTACCTGAACGGGAGCGGAGCCATGCGCCAACCACCGCCACAGCGACAATGCACCAGCAGGGTGGGCGGCCTGGTGCCTCACAGCACCCATGCTGCAATACCGAGTTCCCATGACTCCAGGCCACGCCGCCCCACAAGCACAAAACCACAGCAACAATGGCCGACACACTGCACCAACACCACAAGAAAGGAGCATTGTGACTCACCTTCCTTAAGCTCTCATATGAGAGCAAAAATAGGCTAGACCCTCTTTGCAGTCTCCTGCTAAATAAAATCACCTGTGCCAAATGGGAGGAGTGCTGGTCCAAGAAAGGAGAAAGAATATGCATTGCAAAAAAAAAAAAAGGAGCATGGACCGCACCTCCAAAAATCATACATTTGATCTAATGCCTCTTCGACAAAAATATATATAACTGAACATGAGGTTCTTAGTTTAACATTCCAGGCCACGCCGACCCACAAGCACAAAACCACAGCAACAATGGCTGACACATTGCACCAACACCAACATTTTTGCCGAAGAGGCATTAGATCAAATGTAAGATTTTTGGAGGTGCGGTCCATGCTCCTTTTTTTTGCATTGCATATTCCTTCTCCTTTCTTGGACCAGCAGTCCTCCCATTTGGCACAGGTGATTTTAATTAGCAGGAGACTGCAAAGAGGGTCTAGCCTATTTTTTGCTCTCATATGAGAGCTTAAGGAAGGTGAGTCACAATGCTCCTGGTTGCTTGTGCACCTTTTTCTACCACACTTTTTCCTTCCACTAAACTTTCCATTAATATGCTTGAATACAGCACTCTGTGAACAGCCAGCTTCTTTAGCAATGACCTTTTGTGGTTTACCCTCCTTGTGGAGTGTGTCAATGACTGCCTTCTGCACATCTGTCAAGTCAGCAGTCTTCCCCATGATTGTGGAGCCTACTGAAACAGACTAAGGGACCTTTTTAAATGCTTAGGAAGCCTTTGCAGGTGTTTTTTGTTAATTATTCTAATTTACTGAGATAATGACTTTGGTGTTTTCATTGGCGGTAATCCATAATCATCAACATTAACAGAAATAAACACTTGTAATAGATCACTCTGTTTGTAATGACTCTATATAATATAGGAGTTTCACTTTTTGTATTGAAGAACTGAAATAAATTACATTTTTGATGCTATTTTAATTTTGTGAGAAGCACCTGTATGTCCCTCATCCTGGCCCCATCCTGGTATATACATCACCCATTCTGGTATATGTCCTGGGCCCCATCCTGGTGTATATCTCCCATCGTGGTATATGTCCTCCATCCTGCCACTGTTCTTTAATGCATAGAAGAAAATAAACCGTTATACTCACCAGGGGCATACATAGAAGTCATGGGGCTCCATAGAAGAAGTATAATGCACCCCCCCATAGTCCTCCATATAGTATAATGCATCCCATAGTCTCCGTATAATATGCAGCACAGCCCATAGTCATCCATGTAGTATAATGCACAACCCATAGTCATCGATATTATCATAATACACAGCCCATATCCTTCATATAATATAATGCTCAGCTCATAGTTCACCATAAAGTATAATGCACATCTATGTACTATAATGAATCCCCATAGTCATTCATAAAGCATAATGAACCCCATAGTCATCGATAAAGTGTAATGCACCCCCATAGTCAGTCATAAAGTATAATGCACTCCCATAGTCATCCATAAAGCATAATGCACCCCCATAGTCATCCATAAAGTATAATGCATCTCCATAGTCATCCATAAAGTATAATGCACAGCCCATAGTCATCCATAAACTATAATGTACTCCCATAGTCATCCATAAAGTATAATGCACTCCCATAGTCACCCATAAAGTATAATGCATCCCCATAGTCATCCATAAAGTATAATGCACCTCCATAGTCCTCCATAAAGTATAATTCACCCCCATAGTCATCCATAAAATATAAAGCACCCTCATAGTCATCCATAAAATATAATGCACCCCCATAGTCATCCATAAAGTATAATGCACAGCCCGTAGGCATCTATGTACTATAATGCACAGCCCATAGTCATCCATAAAGTACAATGTATCCCATAGTCATCCATAAAGTATAATGCACCTCATAGTCCAACATAAAGTATAATGCACCCCCATAGTCATCCATAAGGTATAATGCACCCCCATAGTTATAAATAATGTATAATGCACCCTCATACTCATCCATAAAGTATAATGCACCCCCATAGTCATCCATAAAGTATAATGCACCCCCATAGTCATCCATAAAGTACAATGCACCCCATAGTCATCCATGTACTAGTATGGCCACTGATTTTTTTCACCTTCCCTTCGCCCCTCTGCTGCGCGGCATCCTCTTGTGAAACCGACAGCTGACTTTAGCGTGTGACGGAAGCATATGATGTCACTGCCATGCGTCCCGTCACATGCACGCTGACATCAGCTGCTGGCCTCTGATTGGCCAGCATCGTGTATTGTCACGCACGTACCCGATGGGTCTGTGTGCTACAATACACTTTAACTGGATGTGCATCCGGCAACCATGGTCGTTACGTCCCTGTATTAATAGGATAAAACCATGATGGGAGTGTTTCTTTAAAAATGCACTCCTATTACATTTTTTGTTCCTTAAACCTGTTTAAATGTAAATGTATAGTAGTGTGTGTTAATATACTCAACAATGTCCATTTTCTATGGTTTCCAACATCATTCTGCTCCAGTTCTGACTCATTCTTAGTCACATGTCGGCTCCTCCGACTCAGTGGCTCACAGGGGCAGAATAAGAGTAGCCAGGGCCCTAGGCAGTTTAGAAGGCGTGAACCCCCCCCCCCAGGTATCCGATGTAGCACGTGACATGTCACATGATCTCCTTTGATGGATCATGTGATAGGTGAGTAACACACAGGTGCTCTGGTGCACATCTGTAAATAGAAAATAACAGAGATAGCGGTGCGTGTAGCGTGTTGCGCAATTTTTTCCCTTATGTATAGCACAATACATAACATAGCGCTATACATAATAGAGCAGGGGTTTGAGATTAATTTTCCCAAGGGGCCACATAAGAGACTGTGACTGCTGTGAAGGCCATACCAATAGGCTGAAGTTAATTCTGCTCATTATTAATATTAAACATATTAATTACCATATAATTATTTTTTTAGATTAATTGTATGACAATATTGAGCAGAATCAAGTATGCTGATATCCCTCGATATACAGTATAAGCAACCACATAGCCCCCTACATATAATATGAGCCCCCTCAATCAAAAACCAAAACAATCAACATTATGCATGTAAACCATAACAAAAAAAAACGTAAAAAATTCTCTCGTTAGTTAGAATAAAACCCCATATACCTCATTGTCACGTTTCTATGGATATGGACTATCCTATATATTTCTATACAGTATATATATATATATATATATATATATATATATACATACAGTGGGTACGGAAAGTATTCAGACCCCTTTAAATTTTTCACTCTTTGTTTCATTGCAGCCATTTGGTAAATTCTAAAAAGTTACATTTTTTTCTTATTAATGTACACTCTGCACCCCATCTTGACTGAAAAAAAAAAACAGAAATGTAGAAATGTTTGAAAATTTATTAAAAAAGAAAAATTTAAATATTACATGGTCATAAGTATTCAGACCCTTTGCTCAGTATTGAGTAGAAGCACCCTTTTGGCTAGTACAACCATGAGTCTTCTTGGGAATGATGCAACAAGTTTTTCACACCTGGATTTGGGGATCCTCTGCCATTCTTCATTGCAGATCCTCTCCAGTTTAATCAGGTTGGATGGTGAACATTGGTGAACAGCCATTTTCAGGTCTCTCCAGAGATGCTCAATTGGGTTTAGGTCAGGACTCTGGCTGGGCCAGTCAAGAATGGTCACATAGTTGTTCTGAAGCCACTTCTTTTTATTTTAGCTGTGTGCTTAGGGTCATTGTCTTGCTGAGCCAAGTCTGAGGTCCACAGAACTCTGGAAGAGATTTTCATCCAGGATATCTCTGTACTTGGCCGCATTCATGTTTCCTTCAATTGCAACCAGTCGTCTTGTCCCTTCAGCTGTAAACACCCCCATAGCATGATGCTGCCATCACCATGTTTCACTGTTGGGATTGTATTGGGCTGGTGATGAGCAGTGCCTGGTTTTCTCCACATTCCGCTTAGAATTATCACCAAAATTTCTATCTTCGTCTCATCAGACCAGAGAATCTTATTTCTCATAATCTGGGAGTCCTTCATGTGTTTTTGAGCAAACACTATGCGGGCTTTCATATGTCTTGCACTGAGGAGAGGCTCCCATCGAGCCACTCTGCCATAAAGGCCTAACTGGTGGAGGGCTGCAGTGATAGTTGACTTTGTGGAACTTTCTCCCATCTCCCTACTGCATGTTTGGAGCTCAGCCACAGTGATCTTGGGGTTCTTCTTTACCTCTCTCACCAAGGCTCTCTTCCCATGATTGCTCAGTTTGGCTGGGCGGCCAGGTCTAGGAAAACTTTTGGTGGTCCCAAACTTCTTCCATTTAAGGATTATGGAGGCCACTGTGCTCTTAGGAACCTTGAGTACTGCAGAAATTCTTTTGTAACCTTGGCCAGATTTGTGCCTTGCCACAATTCTGTCTCTGCGCTCCTTGGGCAGTTCCTTTGAGCTCATGATTCTAATTTGGTCTGACATTCCCTGTGATCTGTGAGGTCTTATATAGACAGGTGTGTGCCTTTCCAAATCAAGTCCTATCAGTTTAATTAAACACAGTTGGACTCCAATGAAGGAGTAGAACCATCTCAAGGAGGATCACAAGGAAATGGACAGCATGTGACTTAAATATGATTGTCTGAGCATAGAGTCTGAATACTTATGACCATGTGATATTTCAATTTTTATTTTTTAATAAGTTTGCAAAAATGTCTACATTTCTGTTTTTTTTTCAGTCAAGATGGGGTGCAGAGTATACTTTAATGAGAAAAAAATGAACTCTTTAGAATTTACCAAATGGCTGCAATGAAACAAAGAGTGAAAAATTTAAAGGGGTCTGAATACTTTCCGTACCCACTGTGTGTGTGTGTATATATATATATATATATATATATATATATATATGTATAAAATATATATATATTTATATAATATATATATATATATATTTATACAGGGCGGGCCATTTATATGGATACACCTAAATAAAATGGGAATGGTTGGTGATATCAACTTTCTGTTTGTGGCACATTAGTACATGGGAGGGGGAAAACTTTTCCAGATGGGTGGTGACCACCATGGCGGTGAACACATTTTATAAGTGGTCATAAACTTGTAAATAACTCATGAAAGAATAAAGTTACGTTAAAACCAAGCACACCATTGTTTTTCCTATGAAATTCTCAATAAGTTTGATGCGTCACATGACCCTCTTCCCATTGAAAAAAATAAAGTTGGATCCAAAATGGCCAACTTCATAATGGCCGCCATGGTCAACACCCATCTGGAAAAGTTTTCCCCCTCCCATATACTAATGTGCCACAAACAGAAAGTTGATATCACCAACCATTCCCATTTTATTTAGGTGTATGCATATAAATGGCCCACCATGTATATGTATAGACCCTATATGGCCTGAACAGTTGTGTACTTAGCTTAATGGCATCTTCTTGTGACACATTTCCCCCGCTTTTGATTATTCAGAGATTCATCAGGGAATTCCTTCAATCAGGACACGAAAAGGAGACCATAAGCCGTACTGCAATGAGGATAACACCTCACAGGCCCAGGCAATATGCTTCCACATAGCCCCACATACAATATGAGACCCCACACAGTTCCCCTATATACAGTTTGAGCCCACACACAGCCCCCTACATACAGTATGAGCCCCCACATAGCCCCAATATACAGTATGAGCCCCCACATAGCCTCCTATATACAATATGAGCCTCCACATAGCCTCCTATATACAGTATGAGCCCACACATAGTCTCCTATATACAGTTTGAGCCCACACATAGCTCCCTATATATAGTATGGGCCCCACATAGTCTCCATATATACAGTATGAACCCCACATAGCTCCCTATATACAGTATGAGCCCCCATATAGCCTCCTATATACAGTATGAGCCCTCATATAGACTCCTATATATAGAATGAACCCCCACATAGCCTCCTATATACAACTTTAACCTCACATAGTCCCCTATATACAGTATGAGCCCTCACATAGGCTTCTATATATAGTACAAGCCCTCACATAGCCCCCTATATACAATATCAGCCCCACATAGCCTACATACAGTATGAACCCCACACAACCTCCTATCTGTGGTATGAGACCCTGTTAAGGGAGGGCAATGGCCCTTCACAGTTGACCAAGTGAGTGTCAAATTATTATGTTGATTGCAATCCACAGAAAACCAAACGGAGACAATGCTCTCTATGGGAGGCTTCAAAGAATCTCTGATCCCGTTTATTTTGCTTAGCATTTTATATTGTTTTGAATTTATTAATGTCCAATCATCTACTGCCATACTACAGTACTACAGGCTTGAGCCAATGTTAGTACAATTATTACGGAAACACATATATGGTCATATTATCGTTAGTTCGAAGCACGCTGGAAATTTAAAAGGTCGTACATCCCGGCCTGGGCTAGTTAGATAACAGGAGCAGAGTGTCTGACAGAATGTTCTTGTGAGAAAAGGTTAGTGTGGTAAAGTTGCATGAGAAAAGAAGGAAAGAATGTATGTTATGCAAGGAGTGATAATAACATGATTTTAAAGCAAGCAGACAAAATGGAGTTGCTCTAGCATGAGTATCAATATGTCCTTTACACTTGGATAGCATGAATATTAATATGTCCTTAACAACCCGTATATACAGTATGAGCCCCAACATAACTTCCTATATACAGTATGAACCCCCCACATAACCTAAATACAGTACAAGCCTTCACATAGCCCATATATATAGGCACAAATCCCATACACATATTAATTAAAAAAAACACCACATACTCTCCTCGCTCACGTTCCCCTGGTGCTCTGCTCCGGTCCCTGGGGCTTCACTTCTGGTTGTTGCCAGTGCATACATGCTGTCACATGCCGGCTGATGACGTCATCATGTTGCAAGTCACAGCACAGGTGACAGGAGCCGCCCTGGAGCTGCCCTGATATTTTGTATTGTCAGCAGCGGAGCACCAGCAAAGCTTCCTGCTGGGATATGTGCACCGCCATATTGAGGGCAATCTGTTCATGGGCCACACTAGAGCCCCGGACACCAGGCGGCAGCCCAGATTGCCCTCTTTATAATCCGCTTATGGGTCTGTGTGTGAGCCAAAAGTCACTTTCACATTGTAAGCCTATGGAGGGTCAGAACTTGGCTCTTTTAGCTTACATTGTAAAAACGACTTCAAGCTCACACAAAGGGTGCAGTATGATACATAGGCCATGGCCCCACTATCAGTATTTGCTCAGTATTCGGTCAGTATTTTTTCTCAGGAGTAGGAGCTAAAACCTGGTGAGGAACAATCAGAGAAAAGGTATAATAGAAACAAGTCATCAATTCTGCATTTATCACCCATTCCTGGTTTTGGCTCCCACTCCTGAGAAAAAATACTGACCAAACACTGACCAAATACTGATAGTGGGGCTGTGGCCTTTGATGCAGGCTCGCAAGCCAAACCTGCACATGACAGCTGATTTAATCTGCTATGATGTGCCTTTAACAGCTGTGGGTGGAGCAGAACTCCACTCCTGCGGTTGTTAGCCTGTTAAATCACGCTGTCAATCTCTGACAGTGGCATTTAACACTTGCTGACAGTGGCTTGTGTCGTTCCACACTCCCATAGGGGTGCCAATGGGTTGTTATGACAGGCGAGGGTCTGCTGAAGACCCCCCATGCCTATCATTATGTTCATCTTGTGAAAGCCAGCGTTCTCACTAATGGGTTAAAATATTACTATTAAATTGGACAACATTGGAGACATATTTAAAGGAAATCTGACAGCAGGGTTTTACTATGTAATTGACAGCAGCATGATGTAGGGGCTGAGAACCTGATACTAGAGATGTGTCACTTAGTTTATTGGGTGTGGCTGTTAGAAGAGAATTCCAGTTTTCTCTCCTGCAGATTTAGCAGACCTGGAAATGTTGAGCCCCACCCACACCACTTTCAGCTTTCTCTGTACAATGTATAAAAACAGAGCTGTTAATCAGTGGTGGGGATGTATGGGGATGAACAAATCGATGAGACACACACAGTAATGCCTAAACTGAGTGTCTGAAAGTGAACATCACCATCTGCTGACCAAAGATGATAAGAGAAGAGAAACCAAGAGAATTACACTAGTAAAAACTGAAGAGCGAAGTACACATCCCCTGAAGTAAAAGATTAGAGGAGACACCAGGTGAAGTGACAGCTGTGGTGCAGCCAATAATTATAAAAAAAACAGGGAAGGGTAGGAGTCGGCGCTTGGACAGAAGTGTGCGCAGCGGAGTTGGCTTATAGCCGCTATCATGAGAGACCAGACCCAAGTGAAGACCCAAGTGAAGACCCGAGAGACCAGACCCCAGTGAAGACCTGGGAGATCAGACCAGGAGACAAGAGACCCGAGTTGGGAGATCAGAGTCATGTGAGCAGGGCCAAAGCTAGAAGAGGCGACCAGGCTGCAAAAGAGACTAGCCCATTAGTGATGGGGATGCCCACTTGGTCAACGTATTAGAAGCAAGACGTTGTTGACGGCAACATTTGCTTAATGGTGAATACAGAACAATAGCGTGTAAATAACCTTGTGTAAATACCCTGTTTAAGATGTTTTACCGTGTTCTTATTGTGCCATAATTCACTGTATTGCCACTGTTCACTTTTACCTTTGATACAGTGTCACATGCACAAGTATACAGTCATGCCCGAAAGTGTTGTCACCCTTGATATTGTGGCACCCCAGGGGTCTGGTTGCCACAGTAATAGAAATATTATGTCTGAGAGCAAGTGGGAGGTTTCTCTGGTCGGGAACCTTGGGTGATATGGACACCCGGTTACGGACACGCCGTGACCTTTAAAGAACTAAAGCTACTTGTAAATATGTTATTGTATTATTGTTATACCCTGCATTTATGTTTCTTTAAAAAAAAAATGTGTTTAGTCCCTGAGTACTAAAATTTACTAGGGGGGAATGTGGCACCCCAGGGGTCTGGTTGCCACAGTAATAGAAATATTATGTCTGAGAGCAAGTGGGAGGTTTCTCTGGTCAGGAGCCCTAAGCATGCAACACGGCCCACCCAGACCTGGGAGGGGAGGAATCTGCCCTTATAAACTGGGTCTGGGGCGGGATTAGGGAGTGAAGTTCCAGACACAGGGAGAGTTACAACAGGAGCTCTGTAGGAGCAGGAGCGAGTGCCAGAGGCTGGAAGCTAGAAAGCTCGCCTTGGCTGAAGACACTAAACCCGGACACAGAGTCCGAGGATGTGGGGACATCCAGGTCCAGCAGCAGAATCCAACCAGCAGGGTATTCCATGTCCTCTGGCCATAGAAGCCCGGAGGCACGGTCACAAGCAAGGGACTAGCACCGCCATCGTGAAGCGGAGGCTAACGGAAGGCCCCAAGTCACCGGCCATACGGGTGAGCACCACAAGGTATACTCATGGACGTGGGCTACTTCTACCCGCATAGAGCAAGGTAGCCAGGAAAGAGTGCAGATAGTCGGGGAGGCCTACAACTCCACCTGGCCAGGGGAGATCCTGCTTGCTCACAGACTGACCAGAACCCTACTGCTAACCAGTACTCCCGGGAGGGTCAGCTTTATACCATCAGTAAAGACCCTGAACTGCACCACACATCTCTGTGTTTCATCGCCGCACCAGCACCATTACTACTGGGACGCTCACACCATCACTCCCATCATCCACACTAGCTGCCCTGAGGCAATACTTCTCCCGTGGGGAGTTATTCCATACTCGGCTGCGCAAATTACATCAGTCTCAGCGGTCTGCAGCGCAGCGGCAGTCCCCACTGACCGCAATCCACGGGTGGCGTAGTCGGACATTGTTATTACCTAAGACTGCCACTGGTTTGACCGCCCTGGGCACGGACCGGGTCACCGCCACACTGAGACTACAACCCCCAGCGATCCGGCTCCGGGTATCCCCCTGCACAGCACAGGCCCAGGGGGCGCGTCAACTTTGGCGTAGTCGGCAGGATTTCGTGCCCGCAACCACCGGGTACTGCGTGCCTGAAAAAGACTTTTATACTTACCTGTGGTGACGTTTCCCGCCGTCCGGAGTCGTTTCCCGCCATCGGACGCCATCTTGGACCGTTTCCCGCCGTCTTCTGCCGTCTTCCCGCCATCCGCAGCCGCTTCCCGCCATCGGACGCCATCTTTGGGATGCCGCGCAGGAAGAAGAGGGGCGTGGACGCCGAAAGCGCGCGAGATCCGAAGCTCCGCCCCACGCACCGACGCTGCGCAAGGTCCTGGAAGGGAGAAAGAGCGACGCTGACGTCATCGGAGCGCGACGCCAGATCCTCTATCCCGACGATTGACTGCGGAGCCGCGGCCTACGGAAGAAGAGCATCGCAAGGTAGGCCACGGTCCACTAGGGGGGAAGGAGGATGTCGGACACCGAGGGGAGCTCCACCGCCACAGCCACCGCCAGCGCAACCGCTGCAGCGGTCATGCCATTCACCATGCCCTATATCCCGGGGGCAACCTGGCTACCCCAGTACTCAGGAGAGTCACATACTCCAAGTGACTTTAGGGAAAGACTTGATAGCCTCTTCCAGGTATACCCCCTCACGGAAGAGCAAAAAGTAAGCATCCTGGTGGCCCAGTTAATCGGGGCAGCCCAAAGGGAGGTGAAGTCCTGGTCACCTGGGAAGAAGAGGACTGTCAGAGAGACACTAGCCCGGCTGAAAGACACATTTGATACCCGCACCTCAGCCGAAATAAAGCTCAGATTTTATGGGTGCAAACAACGGGCACATGAAAGTATAAGAGACTATGCTCTAAACCTACAAGAGGCCCTGAGAGCCATTAAACAGGCAGACCCTGACAGCGTGGGAAATGAAGACAAGCTGTTGACCGAACAATTTATTGATAGTCTACTGTGAAATGCCCACCGAACCCAGTTGCGGGCAATGGCCTTACAGGACCCTGACCTGGACTTTGCACAGTTCAACGACAGAGCCATCCGGGTGCTCCGAGAACCGGCACCAGGCGCCCTGCTATCACTTATCACCAGGACGCGGCGCCCTTGTCTGCAGGGCCTGTGGGGGCTGATGCGCAGGCTTTGAACAATAACCCGGCTACAGACCTGCACCATCAGGTCCAAGAGCTGACAAAGAGCGTTGCCGCGCTAACCAGAACTGTGCAGTCTTTACAGGTCTCTTCTCCAGGAAAGATCCAGCTGGCATCCGGACCGGAGGACGTCCCGTGGCGCCGACTGAGGAGGACTCCACCGGCCAGAGGGAGACCCAGCGACAGATACAACGAGGACGGACGACCCATCTGCCGCCGCTGCAATCAACCCGGACATATGGCAAGGTACTGTCATTTAAACGGGCACAACCTGGGGTAGAGGGCCAACCCCCAGGCATAAGATCATCAGGCCCATCAAACTGGCGTGACAAATACATAGAGGGACGTCCGGTCTTGCCTGTGGTACTGGATGGCATTCCTATGAGTGCCCTACTAGACACTGGGTCACAGGTGACTACCATCCCGTACGTGCTCTTCAAGCGGTACTGTAATGACTCGGACATAACCCGCTACCCAGATGACGACCTGAGCATTATCGCCAGCAATGGTCAGCCCGTGCCACAGATAGAATTTAAAGAGGTGACCATCAAGGTCGGTAATGTTGAACTGCCGGCACAAGGACTGATCATTGTGGACATTGACCTTCGCGAGAGTCACCCAAAAATAACCCTAGGTACTAACGTAATTGAAAACTGTCTTGCAGAGGTGATTCTTATTTTGCAACAGGTTGCCAAGAACGCCAGTTCCAGCCAACAGCGTGTCCTCCAAAAAGAGATCCGGGCACTGATGAAGCGGCAACAGGTGGAATTATCTGGTGGTGAGATAGGTAGCGTGAGAATGTGTGACCCGTTCCCTATTGCCATGCCCCCAAAAAGTGAGATGATGATTTGGTGTCGGGCAACTATTGGTCTGAGAGGTAGAGACTACCAAGCAATGGTAGAACCCGTCTACTCAGACAGTAGGCCCACCATTTTGACAGCACGGGGGGTGGTCGATGTACGTCATGGGAGGGTGCCCGTCCGCATCATAAATATCGGGGAGAGAGAAGTATACCTGCCCCGGTATGCCACGCTAGCCAAATTGTTCACCATCAACCAGAACTCTGTACAGGCCGTGGAACCCTTGCCTCCATCTCAACCAGAGGAAGGTAACGGCTCTAAGAAACCAATGGAGGACTGGTGTCAGCAACTGCATTTGGGTACTGACTCCACTCCCTCACACCAAAAACAGGGAGTCTACCGGGTGGTTCAAGAGTACGAGAGAGTGTTTAGTAAACACCCGCTAGACTTCAGGCGAGTAAAGGGGGTAGAACATCACATCCCCACGGGAGACCATCCTCCCATAAAGGAGAGATACCGACCCGTGCCCCCTGCACACTATCAACACGCCAAGGGGATGCTAAAAGACATGAAGGAGGCTGGGGTAATTAGGGACAGCTGTAGCCCCTGGGCAGCTCCACTAGTCTTAGTGAAAAAGAAAGACAACACCATGAGAATGTGTGTAGACTACAGGAAGGTCAACCGTATCACACACAAAGATGCGTACCCGTTACCAAGGATAGAAGAGTCCTTAGCTGCATTAAAATCTGCTAACTTCTTCTCTACTTTGGATCTCACTAGCGGGTACTGGCAGGTTCCTGTAGCAGAGGCGGACCGGGAGAAGACCGCATTCACCACCCCGATGGGACTCAGCGAATTTAACTGTATACCGTTCGGGCTCTGCAACGCACCAGGAACCTTCCAACGGTTGATGGAATGCTGTCTGGGACACTGGAACTTCGAGATGGTCCTATTATACCTGGACGACGTCATCATCTATTCCAAGACCTATGAGGACCACCTGGAACACTTGGCAGAAGTGTTTGAAGCTCTGGCAAACTATGGCCTAAAGGTAAAACCCTCAAAGTGTCATCTACTGAAGCCAAAGGTACAGTACCTGGGACACGTGGTGAGTGCTGACGGAGTAGCCCCCGACCCTGACAAGATCACCGTGATTAAGGACTGGCCAAGACCATCCAGCATAAAGGAAGTGCGGCAGTTCCTCGGGTTGGTAGGCTACTACCGAAGATTCATTCCCGGTTTTACCAAGAAGGCAGCTCCTATGCAGGACCTCCTGATAAGCCAGTCCAGGAAGGCCAAAAACCAGAAGCCACCCTTCAAATGGGAAAAGCTGGAAGAGGAGTCCTTCCGCCAGCTGAAGATGGCCCTCACGGGGGATGAAATCCTGGCGTACCCTGATTACAGCCAGCCCTTTATCCTCCACACGGACGCAAGCAACATCGGGCTAGGAGCCGTACTGTCCCAGATCCAGCAGGGGAGAGAACGGGTAATTGCTTACGCCAGCCGAAAACTGCGACCCACGGAAAGAAACCCTGAGAATTACAGCTCGTTCAAGCTAGAGTTCCTGGCAGTGGTGTGGGCAGTAACCGAACGTTTTAAGCATTACCTTGCCTCTTCCAGGTTCACCGTGTACACGGACAACAACCCGTTGACACACCTGGACACTGCAAGACTAGGTGCCCTGGAGCAGAGATGGATGGCCCGCCTGTCCAATTTTGAGTTCACGATCAAGTGCCGGGCAGGACGCTCCAATACCAACGCGGACGCCCTGTCCAGGATGCCAAACCTACCGGACGAAGGGGAGGATCCAGAAGAATTGGAAGAGATCGATCTCCCTGCGTTTCACCGTCATGGGATTACCCAGTATTCCCACCGTGTGAGGGGCCAGCGATCCGCTACGTTCAACCCCTTACCCCACTACAACTGGGCGGAGACACAAGACAGTGACCCCACAGTCCGTCTGGTGAAGGAGATGCTGACCCACGCTGACGCCCGCCTGGACCCAGATGCTCCGGAAGAGACCAAGCAACTGTGGACGGAAAAGAGCAGACTGTTTCTCTACAAGGAGAAGTTGTGCCGCAGAATGGTCAATTCCCGGACACATGAGCTGATCTGGCAGGTTGTGGTACCGAGACGGGACGCAGCTATGGTGCTGGAGGCCTACCACAATGGGGCAGGGCACTTCGGATGGAAGAAGCTGGAGTTCCTGTTGCGTGAACGGTTCTACTGGATAGGCATGAGAGGAGCCATTGAGAGGTGGTGTAGAGACTGTGGCCCGTGCCATCTAAGAAGAAGGGACCGTGCCAGCCAGAGGATTCCCCTGCAGCCCATCATCACCAGGCTGCCGCTGGAACTGGTCGCTCTGGACCATGTTAAACTGGCTCCAAGCAGAAGCGGGTATGTCTACGCCCTAACCATCGTGGATCACTACTCCCGGTTCCTGGTGGTGGTCCCTGTCAAAGACCTGACAGCTCAGACAGCAGCCAGAGCCTTCCAGCTGCACTTCTGCCGCCCACACGGGTACCCGGACCAAGTGCTGACGGACCAAGGACCAGCCTTCGAAGCAGAGGTCTTCCAGGAGTTCTGCAACCTGTATGGCTGCAAGAAGATAAGAACAACGCCCTATCACCCCCAAACCAATGGACTCTGCGAGAAGATGAACCAGGTGGTGATAGATCTGCTAAAAACATTGCCCCTGGAAGAACGCAGTCTGTGGCCAGAGAAACTGCCTGATCTGGTGGACCTGTATAACCACATCCCGGTAGGTTCCACCAACTGTACCCCGGCTTACCTAATGAGAGCAAGACCTGGTAAGCTGCCTGTTGACCTGGATATGGGAGTCCTGACACCCGAGGACACCTCGCCAGAAGCAGACTGGGATACAGAACGGCAGCAACAGTACCGGAAAGTACAGGAGAGCGTCGAGCGAAGTCTCTGTCAATCAAGAGAAAGGCAGGAGAGGACTTATAACCAACATGCTCCCGCTGTTCCCCTGGTACCTGGAGAGCAGGTCTTGAAAAGAAAAAGGCGGCTCCATAAGTTGGACGACCAGTGGGAAAAGGACCCGTACACCGTACTGCCCTCAAGCCACAATAATCCAAAGGTGTACGTCATCAGCAAGGATGGAGGAGAGACCACAGCCACTGTCTCCAGAGACCACCTGAAAAAGTGCCCCGAGAAGTTGCAAAGCACGGATGAAGATCAGGAAGACCCTCAACCCGTAGAGGAAAAGGAGGAAATGATCAGCACCGTACTCAGAGACTTTCCCCGGTCCTGGACACAAGTAAACAACGCTATCGTGGTGCCCGTCCTCACCTTTCTCCAGCCAGCCCCTCAAGTGCCCACAGAAAACCAGGTAGAGCTGGAAGAGCAGCCGGCCCAGGAGGCAGAAGAGTCCACACCAGCAGCACAGGAGAATCAACCCTCTGCTAGTAGTGAGCCTGCCGTGCCTCTAGTGAGCCAAAGAGTGCGCAGACAGCTGCCCAGCTTACCCATAACACCTCCTACACCCCGTAGTGCAGGACCAGTTAGTGAGCTCCGTAGGTCCACTAGAGTCACTAGAGGTCAGATGCCCGCTCGCTGGAAAATATAAAATAATGCACTGTGAATTTATCTGTTTAACTGTTTATGGTTTTTGTTGTTGCCTGTTATTAATTATGTTTCTCAGTTACCCTGCAGATTTCTATGGACTAACAGGTTATGGACACTGGATAACCGGAACAATTCTTGTAGATAGTTGCACATTGTGCCTCTTGCGAAGACGGCCGCGGAAGAGAAAACCTGTCTGGCATGGCCTCCTTGCGGCCCAAAGTAGCTAGCTCCAGCCTTGCAGCCACGCCCAAGGCCAACGCAAGGGGTTTGCTTTGGACAGGTCCCCTACTTCGCTTAAAACTTCACCTTGGGTGATATGGACACCCGGTTACGGACACGCCGTGACCTTTAAAGAACTAAAGCTACTTGTAAATATGTTATTGTATTATTGTTATACCCTGCATTTATGTTTCTTTAAAAAAAAAATGTGTTTAGTCCCTGAGTACTAAAATTTACTAGGGGGGGAATGTGGCACCCCAGGGGTCTGGTAGCCACAGTAATAGAAATATTATGTCTGAGAGCAAGTGGGAGGTTTCTCTGGTCAGGAGCCCTAAGCATGCAACACGGCCCACCCAGACCTGGGAGGGAAGGAATCTGCCCTTATAAACTGGGTCTGGGGCGGGATTAGGGAGTGAAGTTCCAGACACAGGGAGAGTTACTACAGGAGCTCTGTAGGAGCAGGAGCGAGTGCCAGAGGCTGGAAGCTAGAAAGCTCGCCTTGGCTGAAGACACTAAACCCAGACACGGAGTCCGAGGCTGTGGGGACATCCAGGTCCAGCAGCAGAATCCAACCGGCAGGGGATTCCATGTCCTCTGGCCATAGAAGCCCGGAGGCACGGTCACAAGCAAGGGACCAGCACCGCCATCGTGAAGCGGAGGCTAACGGAAGGCCCCAAGTCACCGGCCATACGGGTGAGCACCACACGGTATACTCAGGGACGTGGGCTACTTCTACCCACATAGAGCAAGGTAGCCAGGAAAGAGTGAAGATAGTCCGGGAGGCCTACAACTCCACCTGGCCAGGGGAGATCCTGCTTGCTCACAGACTGACCAGACCCCTACTGCTAACCAGTACTCCCGGGAGGGTCAACTTTATACCATCAGTAAAGACCCTGAACTGCACCACACGTCTCTGTGTTTCATCGCCGCACCAGCACCATTACTACTGGGACGCTCACACCATCACTCCCATCATCCACACTAGCTGCCCTGAGGCAATACTTCTCCCGTGGGGAGTTATTCCGTACTCGGCTGCGCAAATTACATCAGCCTCAGCGGTCTGCAGCGCAGCGGCGGTCCCCACTGACTGCAATCCACGGGTGGCGTAGTCGGACATTGTTATTACCTAAGACTGCCACTGGTTTGACCGCCCTGGGCACGGACCGGGTCAACGCCACACTGAGACTACAACTCCCAGCGATCCGGCTCCGGGTATCCCCCTGCACAGCACAGGCCCAGGGGGCGCGTCAATATTATTCCAGAAAATTAAGTATTTCTCCCAGAAAATGATTGCAATTACTCATGTTTTGTTATATACATGTTTATTCACCAGAAACTGGGTGACAAATTTTGGTGCCATTTTTACCCATTGAAAATGTAAAATCTGGTACTAAGACAAAATTTTGGTGTTAAGAATGTAATTATTTTTTCTTCACTGCCCAATGGTATAAAATGCTCTATCAATGTGACATGGCGCCCTTAAACCAGTCCAGCAAAATTTCAACTCCAATATGGTGCTTCTTCCCTTCTGAGCGTTGCTTAAAAAGTAGTTTTTGACCACATATTGGGTATTGGCGTACTCAGAAGAAATTACACAACAAATTTTGGGGTCCATATTCTCCTGCTATTGCTGTGAAAATGAAAAGATTTGGGGCTAAAACATTTTTGTGGAAAAAATTATTTTTTTTCATTTTCACAGATCAACGTTGTAAAATTGTGTGAAGCACCTGTCGGTTCAAGGTGCTCACCACACATCTAGATAAATTCCTTGAAGGGTCTAGTTTCCAAAATGGGGTCACTTATGGTGGTTTTCCACTGTTTAGGCACATAAGGGACTCTCCAAAAGCGACATGACACCCGCAGATTATTCCATCAAAATCTGCTTTCCAAAAAGTCACTCCTTCCATTCTGAGCCCTGCCATGCGCCCAAACAGTAGTTTTCACCAACAGATGGGGTATCTGCATACTCAGGATAAATTGAACAACAAATTTTGGGGTAAATTTTCTTCTGTTACCCTTGTGAAAATGCTAAATTTGGGGCTAAAAAACATTTTTGTGGGAAAATTTACATTTTTTTTATTTTCACGGTTCAACAATATAAACTTCTGTTAAGAACCTGGGGGTTTAAGGTGCTCACCACACATCTAAATAAGTTCCCTGAGGGGTCTAGTTTCCAAAATAGTGTCACTTGTGGGATTTTTCCACTGTTTAGGCTCATCAGGGGCTCTTCAAACGCGACATGGCGTCTGCTAAATATGCCAGCAAATTTTACATTCAAAAAGTGGCACTCCTTTGCTTCCGAGCCATACCATGCGCCCAAACAGTGGTTTTCCCCCACATAAGGGGTATTGGTGTGCTCAGGAGAAATTGCACAACAAATTTTGTAGTCCATTCTCTCCTGTTACCCTTGTTAAAGTAAAAAAAATTGGGTCTTCAGGAAAATTTGTGTGAAAAAAGTTAAATGTTTATTTTTTCCTTCCACATTCCATTAATTTCCGTGAAGCACCTGAAGAGTTAATAAACTTCTTGAATGTGGTGTTGAGCACCCTGAGGGGTGCAGTTTTTAGAATGGTGTCACTTTGGGGTATTTTCTGTCATATAGACCCCTCAAAGTCACTTCAAATGTGATGTGGTCCCTAAAAAAATGGTTTTATACATTTTGTTGTAAAAATGAGAAATTGTTGGTCAACTTTTAACCCTTCTAACTTCCTAACAAAAGAAAAATTTTGTTTCAAAAATTGTGCTGATGTAAAGTAGACATGTGGGAAATGTTATTTATTAACTATTTTGTATGACATAACTCCCTGCTTTAAGAGCATAAAAATTAAAAGTTTGAAAATTGCACAATTTTCAACATTTTCTACAAATTTCCGATTTGTTTTACAATTAAATGCAAGTCATATCAAAGAAATGTTACCACTATTATGAAGTACAATATGTCACGAAAAGACATTCTCAGAATCACTGGGATCCGTTGAAGAGTTTTAAAGTTATTACCTCATAAAGTGACACTGGTCAGAATTAAAAAAATTGGCCTGGTCAGGAAGGTGAAAACAAGCTTCGGGGTGAAGGGGTTAATGAGATTGTCCTCTTTGAAAAATCTCATTTTTTGTTTGAAGGGCTTCTCAACGGGAAAGACAATAATAGACTTGCTGCTTGAGCCAGCAGCGATTAACTGTAATCTGTGATGGCAAAAACAATTGTTCATTTTCTCTGCAGTGCCACCACAGGTGAAATTAAGTATTGCACAGTTCACATTAACATTAAGAGAAGAACTAACCACAGATATTTGGTGGATGTAGGTTTGTGCAAATCCTTCTGTCTTTATGTAATCACAGACAGACTCAATGATGTTGAAATCAGGGTTCTGTGGAACCATATAATCATTTTCAGGGCTCCTTGTTTTTCTTTACACTGAACATAGATTTTACTGACATTGGCTGTATGTTTGGGGTCATTGTCCTGCTGCAGAATTAATTTGGAGCCAATCAGACTCATCCTTGAAGGGATTGCATGATTGAGTAGTATCTGCCTGTATCTCTCAGATTTGAGGACACTGTGAAGACACGGGGTCTTCCGTGGGCGTAATACTACTCAGACAACACAGGGTGAGGGTAAAACAGTGTAGAATACTTTATTGAACTACCAAATGGACAATAAACACATAAAACAGTCCCAGCAAATACCCAAGATGGTGCAAAATTACACATGCTCACCCTTTCGCTGGCCCACCTGGGAATAGATCAGCTGCAAATTTGGGACTTCCAGGGCCAACTACCTCAACCAGTGGCCTCCCACTTTTGGTGGGCCCCCACAGAGAGGAGATAGCGGCAAGCTTAGGAAGCCAACAGTCCATCGAGGTACAAGGCCAGGAGACTCGAGGGTCCCACCCTGACCTCTCCGAGAGCTTCCATAGGGCTAGATGACCGGCTGCTCCCAATCTGGCTTCTCCAAATGTCTCCATGGGCTCCAGGTGAACGGAGGGTCCCACCTGGTGACCCCAAACAACATATCCATGGGGCCAGGTGACTTCATCATCCCAACCTGGTCTCCCCAAATGTATCCATGGGCTCTCTGATGCAGATCCGTATCCTTCCAGTCAGGGCCGTGTACCCTTAGGCCGGAATCATGTAGAATCCAAATCTGTGTCTCTCTGGATAAAGCCATGCTACCAACCTGATGTTATTATTATTTTTATTATTATTATTTATTTATATAGCGCCATTGATTCCATGGTGCTGTACATAAGGAGGGGTTACACACCAGATACTGATATCACTTACAGTAAACAAACTAACAGTGATAGACTGATACAGAGGGAAGAGGACCCTGCCCTTGTAAGGGTGTGACAAGGGCTGTCATATGCCTGTCCCTCTCTAAACACTGTTTGTACCAAGTGTATGGTTTTATTAAATTTTGGTGACTATATTAATATATAAATCTGCATTGTTTTATAAGCATTAATGTACACAGTTAATGTAATGTATTGTGAATATTGTATAATATTATTTATATATGGTATATAGGGAAAGCATAGGACACTGCCTAGGGTTTAGTTAGTGATAAGAAAAAACATTGGGGCTGATAGGTAGTGCTGGGCCTATTAGTATATAGAAGATAAGGCAGAGTTTAGAGTATAGGAAGTTTAGTGTATACGTTATTAGTGGGTGAACACGGCAATTGGTGAAGGGAGAAGTTCGCCCAGCGACCAGCGGAGACGGTTGCTGATTGGTCCAGTTAAAAAGGGGGAGGAGTTTGGGCCAGAGGGGAGCAATGGTTATTCTTGTCAGGAATCAGTTATTTGTGGGCAGTCAGGGTGAGCATATACCACAACAGCAGACCCTCGCCACCACTACCACCCTGTACCCCTCACAAAATTGGCGTAGTCGGCAGGATTCAGAGTCCTCGCATATAGAGAGCAGAGGAACCCCTGAAACAGTTAAAATGGTGACCGTTAGAAGTCTCAAAATGGTGGCCATTTGCGGAGGAACCCTTGAAACAGTTAAAATGGTGGACGTTAGAAGTCTCAAAATGGCGGCCATTGAAAATTCTAAAATGGCTTATGATGGCACAGAGGCTGGCAATAGCTCCACCCATCGTGGACATTCTAAACTTAAAATGGCGCGAAAATCAGTTTGGCCTGTGCAGTGGCCTGTGCCCAGAGGACCACCCATCATCAGTGGAGCTCGCCGCCGGTGGGCACAATGGAAGAAAACGAAAGTCCACAGATTGCTGCGAGTCAATGGAGAACAGGAGGGGACTCCTAAGAAACGGGCATGTGAGATGGAAGAATATCCACCCCAGATGAGGCAGAGCGGTAGAGGAGTGCGCTTGAAGCAGAGCAGGCTTGCGCCATTGCTGGCGAGAATGATAGAAAAGGAGCAGCAAGTCATCGAGCGGTCTGAAGTGACTAGAGAGATAATGGCCACAGTATAAAGCATGGTGGCCAGATGTGAAGGGTCTGCCTGTAATGCCCAGTTGTGCTTGTTGCACTGAGAAAATGAAGCCATGGATTGTTCTTCATCCCTGAGGACAGGAGCCCTGCAGAAAAGACCAGAGGTGTCTGGTACTGGCCAGCATGGCCACAGTTAAAGAAAAAAAAGTTTGCTTTTGTGTGTTTTCCCCCATCCCAATTATTTTGTGCCTGTTGACATTCCCCTGCTGGACTACGTGACTGAAACCCCTTCAGGGTTAATTACCCCTTTTGTAATAGAAATGGACTGTATGTGTAGCTGCTCTGAGAACTATGCCCTTTCTTTCCTTGAACTGCCTTTACTCTTACATTGGACTCTCCCTACAGGAGCTGATGAGCAGCACACTTGCTTTAATGGTGCCGTAGCCAGCAAAAAGGAGTGAGGGGGAAGCTGTCAGGACGATCCGAGGATCGTGCCGGGTCACTGCTCCAGGATTGTCAGAGCTGATGAAAGCTGGCCAGTGGACCATTGTGTCCATGGAAAGACTTCCTGTGTTCGGCGAACACTGAACATGATTTGTTGGCCAACAGGCCTGTTATGGACATTTTTATGGGTCCCAGGAGCAAGGGGGCCAGGGTCAGTCAGACCCTTGTTTACAAAGGAACTTGGACACTCTGTGTCAGGGTCCCCAGAGCTGTGGGACACGGGGTCATGTGGACCCATGTGAAAAATGGACAACCAGATGTGCGTGCCGGGTTGAAGAGGAGAAGGACTGTGCCCATGGACGATTGGGCAACCGTTACTTGTGTGGCTCAGAGGGCCGGTTAAAAAAAAAGGGACTCTAATGAAGAGTGTTATAATTATATGTGTGAGAATGTTTAATAGATACTTTAAATGTAGTTTTATATGCTAATGAACATGTTGGTATTCTACCAGTACTATATGGCCAGGGGCGACCATATTTTAGGAGGGAGGTATGTAAGGGTGTGACACCCTTGTGGGCTTACATTCTACAGGAGTGGGGATGGAGACAGTAGATTGGGGGGTTGCAGTTGCTCCGGTGTTGTTGAGGTGGCAGCAGGCAAGGTCATGGCAGGCTGTAAGCTTGTTTGAAGAGATGGGGTTTCAGGTTCCATCTGAAGGATCCAAATGTGGCAGATAATCGGACGTGTTGAGGCACAGAATTCTATAGGATAGGGGATATTCGGGAGAAATCTTGGAGGTGATTGGGCGAGGAACGAATAAGCGCGGAGGAGAGAAGAAGGTCTTGGGAGCACCGGAGATTACGAAAGGGAATGTATTGGGAGATTAGTTCAGAGATGTATGGAGGTGAGAGGTTATGAATGGCTTTGTGGGTCAGTGTTAGTAGTTTGAACTGGATACGCTGGGTAATTGGGAGCCAGTGAAGGTATTTGCAAAGGGGGATAGCAGAGGAGTAGCGAGGCAAGAGATGAATTAGTCGCGCAGCAGAGTTAAGGATGGACTAGAGGGGTGCGAGAGTGTTAGCAGGAATGCCACAGAGTAGGATGTTGCAGTAGTCGAGGCGGAAGATGATGAGGGCATGCATAAGCAGTTTAGTAGATTGAGGGCTGATGAAAGCACGGATTCTGGAAATATTTTTGAGCTGGAGCCGATAGGAGAGTTTGGATGTGGGGTTTGAAAGACAGGACAGAGTCAAGGGTTACTCTGAGGCAGCGGATTTCAGGTACAGGGGAAAGTGTGATGTCATTTATTGTGATAGAAAGGTCAGGTGGGGAAGATATGCGATATGGAAGAAAGATGATGAGTTCAGTTTTGTCCACCTGAGCTTGAGGAAGCGGGAGGAGAAGAAGGAGGATATGGCTGCTAGAAATGCTGAGCCTCTGGACAGCAGAGACTTGACATCTGGGCCAGAGAGGTAGATCTGGGTGTCATTAGCGTACAGATGGTACTGGAAGCCATGGGATTTTATGAACTGTTCCAGGCTGATGTTCTGAAAAATGTCTCTCTGATTCGCCTTGCAGCAGGATATAAAACCCGTTTTATATTTACATATGTGGCTAAGGTCATCAGTCACAGGTCACAAACTAGCTGGCTTAGTAAAATATGCAATTATCATAGTAACAAACATCATTGTTCCCAAACACTGAGTCACTGTCCTTCTTGACCAGCCAAAAAAAACACATACATTCACAAGTCAACACAAACACAATAGTGTATTTCTCTTGGCTTAACAAATCTATACATCTGGCTGATTAAGATAAGAAGCTGTTTTGTCACATTGCTCCCCCATCTTATTTAGCCAGACATGATAGGATCCCAATCATCCTTCTCCACTTATTGGGGACAGTCCATCAGCATGTCTTTAAGTACAGACACGAATATAAGAGGCCTCACCTTCATGACAACAAAATTTTGTATCATCCAGTTTCCTTGGAGCATATTCCATGTCTTCCTTGTGAATAAACTCCACACTTAATTGACGAAAACCGACTCTTATCCATTACGTCCACACATGCCGTCCTCAGCATCCTGTGGTTCCTGAATTAAATCCGATGAGTGCCGGTGGCCGGGTATTTAATCCGTTGAACCTGGCACAGTTCCTGTAGTTGCCATTTCTTGTTATTATTAATATTATTTATTTATATGGCGCCATTGATTCCATGGTGCTGTACATAAGTAAGGGTTACATACCAGATACAGATATTACTTACAGTAAACAAAACTAACAATGATAGACTGATACAGAGGGAAGAGGAGCCTACATTTTACAGGGTTGCTGCTGTATATCTTTTCTGGTCCTCCTCCCAAGGCCGGGCTTGCGGGTTTGGACATGGTAGCATCTGAAACCCACTGTGTATGCCTCACCTATGGTCTGCTTGGTCTGTCCATATGCCTCCCTGGTTGTGGAGCCCTTTGGATGGTGTGTGCTAACACCAGTCTCCTTGCAGCTCCCCCAGATCTGAGTAGTATCCCACTGTTGCCACCAAAATGTGAAGGCCCGAGTGTCTTCCATGGGCGTAATACTACTCAGACAACACAGGGTGATGGTAAAACAGTGTGGTAATACTTTATTGAACCATCAAACGAACAATAAACACTTAGAACAGCCCTAGCAAATACCCAAGATGGCGCAAAATTACACATGCTCACCCTTCCGCTGGCCCGCCTGGGAATAGAACAGCTGCAAATTTGGGACTTCCAGGGCCAACTACCTCAACCAATAGCCCCCCGCTTTTGGCGGGCCCTGACAGAGAGGAGATAGCGACAAGCTTAGGAAGCCGACAGTCCATTGGGGTACAAGGCCAGGAGACCCGAGGGTCCCACCCTGGCCTCTCTGAGAGTTTCCATGGGGCCAGATGACCGACTGATCCCAATCTGGCTTCTCCAAATGTCTCCATGGGTTCCAGGTGACCAGTAGGTCCTAACTGGTAACCCCAAACAACACATCCATGGGGCCAGGTGACTTCATCATCGCAAGCTGGTCTCCCCAAATGTATTCATGGGTTCTCTGATGGTCAATGGAGCAGATTAATATCCTTCCAGTCAGGGCCATGTACCCTTAGGCCGGAATCATATAGAATCCAAATCTGTGTCTCTCAGGATAAAGCCATGCTACCAAGCTGATGTTCTGAAAAATGTCTCTCTGATTCTCCTTGCAGCAGGATATAAAACCCTTTTTTATATTTACATATGTGGTTAAGTTCATCAGTCACAGGTCAGGAGGGGGAAAGGTTCAGCTCTCAGGTCTCTTTGCTTGAGCTAATCCCCCTGCTCTTGTAAATAAACTAGGTGGCTTAGTAGAATGTGCAATTAGCATAGTAACAAACATCATTGTTACCAAACACTGAGTCACTTTCCTTCTTGACCAGCCAAAGAAAAACACATACATTCACAAGTCAACACAAACACAATAGTATATTTCTCTTGGCTTAACAAGTCTAGACATCTGGCTGATTAAGAAGAAGAAGCTGTTTCGTCACAGACACCATTAACCCTGACCAAGTCCACAACTCCATTTGTTGAAATACGGCTCCAAATTTGGCAGGAAAATCCACCCTGCTTCACTGTTGTCTGCAGACATTCATTATTGTACCACTCTCCGGTCTGATTTTGAAGGGAAATAAGCATGATGTGTCCTTCATTTACACTAAGTTTTCCTGACCGACAACTACGTGTATAATCCTCAATATTGCCGATTTCTTGGTGTCCTCAAGGAGGAGAAGTACAGGTAGATCCTTATCCATCTAGCAATACTATCAGGGAGGCGTCTGATTGGCTCCAAATTTATTTTGCAGAGTTCAACAGCCCAAAACATACAGCCAATGTAACTAAGAACTATATTCAGCGTAAAGAAGATCAAGGAGTTCTGGAAGTGTTGATAAAGCCCCACAGAGCCCTGATCTCAATATCATGGTCTACCATGGATTACATGAAGAAGGATTTGCTCAATGCTGCATTCACAGAAGATCAGTGGTTAGTTCTCCAAGATGTTTAGAATAACCTCCCTGCATTTAGGCTTACCCAGAATGAATTTTTGGTGTTTTCAAGGTAAGGGGTGGTTGCACAAAATACATTCACAGAAGATCGGTGGTTAGTTCTCCAAGATGTTTAGAATAACCTCCCAGCGTTTAGGTATACCCAGAAAGAATTGCTGGTGTTTTCAAGGTAAGGGGTGGTTACACAAAATATTAATTTGATTGAAATTTCTCCTTTGTTTATTCACTTTGTATTTTGTTAATTGATAAAAATAAATTAACACTTCCATTTTTGAAAGCATTCTTACCTTGCAGCAATTCTTCCACACCTACCTAAAACTATTTCACAGTACATTATATGCGCATGTATATATATGTATATATATATATATATATATATATATATATATATATATATATATATATATATATATATACACTGCTCAAAAATAAAGGGAACACTCAAATAACACATCCTAGATCTAAATGAATAAAAAATCACACAAAAATCATAAATGAAAATCAAATTTATTAACCAATGGAGGCCTGGATTTGGAGTCACCCCCAATATTAAAGTGGAAAAACACAATACAGGCTGATCCAACTTTGATGTAATGTCCTTAAAACAAGTGAAAATGAGGCTCAGTATTGTGTGTGGCCTCCACGTGCTTGTATGACCTCCCTGCAACGCCTGGGAATGCTCCTGATGAGGTTGCGGATGGTCTCCTGTGGGATCTCCTCCAAGACCTGGACTAAAGCATCCGCCAACTCCTGGACAGTCTGTGGTGCAAAGTGACGTTGGTGGATGGAGCGAGACATGATGTCCCAAATGTGCTCAATTGGATTCAGGTCTGGGGAACGGGTGGGCCAGTCCATAGCTTCAATGCCTTTATCTTGCAGGAACTGCTGACACACTCCAGCCACATGAGGTCTGGCATTGTCCTGCATTAGGAGGAACCCAGGGCCAACCGCACCAGCATATGGTCTCACAAGGGGTCTGAGAATCTCATCTCGGTACCTAATGGCAGTCAGGCTACCTCTGGCAAGCACATGGAGGGCTGTGCGGCCCTCCAAAGAAATACCACCCCACACCATTACTGACCCACTGCCAAACCGGTCTTGCTGAAGGATGTTGCAGGCAGCAGATTGCTCTCCACAGCGTCTCCAGACTCTGTCACGTCTGTCACATGTGTTCAGTATGAACCTGCTTTCATCTGTGAAGAGCACAGGGCGCCAGTGGCGACTTTGCCAATCCTGGTGTTCTGTGGCAAATGCCAAGCATCCTGCACGGTGTTGGACTGTGAGCACAGCCCCCACCTGTGGACGTCAGGCCCTCATACCACCCTCATGGAGTCAGTTTCTAACTATTTGTGCAGACACGTGCACATTTGTGGCCTGCTGGAGGTCATTTTGCAGGGCTCTGGCAGTGCTCCTCCTGTTCCTCTTTGCACAAAGGCGGAGGTAGCGGTCCTGCTGCTGCGTTGTTGCCCTCCTACAGCCCCCCCACATCTCCTGGTGTACTGGCCTGTCTCCTGGTAGCGCTTCTGTGGCAACCCTGAGGGTTTGACCGCCACAGGGATGCTGCACCTCTTGGATGGGGTGTGGTATCCCTCCTCTGAGGTAAGAACGGTGCAATGATCAGGACCTCACCTCTACATCCAACACCACACTTCTCCCACCAGAGGGGGCTAGTAGGCACTAGGTGCTGCCCCTACTGGGAATTGGGAGACTGGGGAACCAAAAGATAGGGGGAACCATGTAGTGGGTGAGGGTGGAGGACTCACATTTAGTTTACACTTAATATTTCATATTTAACACACAGCCATCTTGGTTCTTGGTTCTTTGATTGTGAACTCCCTCCTTGAAAGTGGATCCTGTGTGGACCTGCAGAGGATGGGGACACGGCCCTCGTACCCTGGCCTTGGGTCGAGGGGCAGGTTCAAGTTAACATATGTCTCAACCCGGTCAAGGACCATGACCAAGAAGGCCCGGAGCTTAGGAGTGTAACTCCGCCGCAAAAGGATCCCAGGGGGATGCAGACAGAGCGGTATACGCCACCAAACCTCGCTAATCTGATATAGTCAGAGGTGGCATAGTCGATAGCAACCACTCAACCCTGATAGCCCTAACATCCTTTTTAATGTGACGGCCCTGGGCACGGGACGGGTCCAGGCCACAACTGCACCCCAACGTCACATCACTGGCTTGTCGGCAGGATTTCGTACCCGCTGCAATGGAAGGAAATTGCCCATTGCTACCGGGTACTGTGCGCCTTACACCTTGGACTGTCGTTTTCACTAAAAATGGCGCCCGCCCAAGAAGAACAGGCGCCATAGTGCATCAGAAAGACAGTCTCCTAACGCCTCCTATCGTGGGCCAGGCTCCCACATGGCGCCACAAGTGCGGACCGCCCCTTTCATCAGAAACTGTCCGCGGGGTAATGCCCGTCAAAATGGATGGGCTGAACGAAGGCGTGCCTGTCAGCATACCGCCCTGGAGCCGCCCCAAAAAGAGGAGGGCATGGAAAATAACAAGGTGCGGCCATAGCAGTTGGAGTTTGGCAACCTTCAGGAGCTGACATGGACGCTGCTGGAGCGAAACCATCGGAACCTTCCAACCCCGGCCCAGGTTCTTCTCCCACCAGGGAGCGAGGTGGCACAATCCTCACAGCGGGAGATATTGAATTTCTCCATCAGGAAGCCCCAGATCTCGTGCGGAGACTGGATGAGGCCCAGAAAGCGGCGTCTGCTGCGTGGCGGGAAGAAATGCTGCTGCGCATTCGGAGCCACCGCCAAGGAGCATAAGCTCAGGAAGAAGCAGTAACAGAGGTCACAAGCAGCCCAGAGGCGGGTGAGTGTGCTACCCCTGCCCCGGCTGCTGAGCCTACCGTGCCCATACTGGACCTCATGACCGAGTATCTGCTGCTGGGCGTGGTCACCTGGGAGCAGGTCTTTGCCCCGGAGCTCGAAGCTTCTGCTGTCGGCGGGGACCTGCACTGCCACCCAACTCCTGACTCGGAAGATCCTGAGTCTGCTGGGGTATCCACCGACCCCAACCTGGACTGGTCCGCACTTGCAGAGGACCCGCAGCAGCCCCTGCTGTCACCGCTGCCCGCACCTACAGTCACCTACAGTCACCTGGCCGGCGGCTGAAGAGTGGGCCTGAGATAACCAGGGGGGGGACCTGATGGGCTTCCCCCGGGAGACCCGGGCTGAAGCGCAGAGGAGGAGCGAGCTGTGTCGTCAGCAGATCCTCCAACTCGGCTGGGAGCAACGCCAGAGGGAGGTCCGCTGTGAGCACCTCGAGGTGCGCGCCAAGGCTGCAAAGTCCCGGGCCCGCCAGGAGGAGGCGACTCGTCCAAGCCCCCGTGTGGAAGGGTAAGTTGTCCGCTTCCACCATGAGGCGGGATAGGGATTCATACGGAGTTCCCAGCAGGAGCACGACGTCTTCGTCAGCAGGCGGGACGTCGAGCAGCGGCTGAAAAAGGGACACCCTGGCCGGAACCTCTTCCCGGGTGACATAGTCACGTACACCCGCCACCACGGGGTGCGGGGGTGGTACGCCCTGGATGTCCACAAGGTGTCCGGGAGCGATGCCCCCTCGCGCTCGGCGATAGAGGACCGGTCAGCCTCCGTCGGGAGGAATGAGCCTTTCCCCAGGAGGGGACCCGAGAATTGAGCAGCCCCGGCGGCTGTAACCTGTTAAAAGTTATTATGTTTATGTTAATCATATTTTTCCCTGGGTTTTCCTAGAGACATTAGCCCCTGCGGACTTGCAGTAGACAGACTCTTTACCTGTAAATAGTTTCTCTTTAGGTGCTCCTTATTGGTTTTATGTAAAACCGCGGCTATTTCTACCTCAGACCTCAGAAGAAAAACCTGTCTGGAGTGGCTCTGCTGGAGGTCCAACTCGGGATCTTCAAGCCCTGCAGCCACCCCAGGGCCTACATTGGGGGTTTGGGACAGGTCCCTCGTGCTTCTGAACTGACTCATAGTCTTTGCACTTTAATCCGTCTGTCTATGCATAAATGTCTCTGGATGGTTTTATACTTTTATATTTTTATACTTTTGTACCTTTATATTATATGCTGTTTGTAACGTTAAAGAAGAAGTGCCTCCCATAATGGGAAGATTGTTTACTGCTATATATAAAAAAAAGACTGCACCAGGTTTTGCTCTCTTTGCAGCATGTGGACGTGCTGTGTTTCACCAGGGGGGAATGTGGCGCCCCTGAGGGTTCGACCACCACAGGGATGCTGCACCTCTTGGATGGGGTGTGGTATCCCTCCTCTGAGGTAACAACGGTGCAATGATCAGGACCTCACCTCCACATCCAACACCACAATTCTCCCACCAGAAGGGGCTAGTAGGCACTAGGTGCTGCCCCTACTGGGAATTGGGAGACTGGGGAACCAAAAGATAGGGGCAACCATGTAGTGGGTGAGGGTGGAGGACTCACATTTAGTTTACACTTAATATTTCATATTTAACACACAGCCATCTTGGTTCTTGGTTCTTTGATTGTGATCTCCCTCCCTGAACGTGGATCCTTTGTGGACCTGCAGAGGATGGGGACATGGCCCTCGTACCCTGGCCTTGGGTCGAGGGGCAGGTTCGAGTTAACATATGTCTCAACCCGGTCAAGGACCATGACCAAGAAGGCCCGGAGCTTAGGAGTGTAGCTCCGCCGCAAAAGGATCCCAGGGAGATGCAGACGGAGCGGTATACACCACCTGTCCTCCCTAATCTGATATAGTCAGAGGGATTCCGGCTGCAAGAGGGGAACCATCCCCCGACACCTGACTTTGCTACTCTATGTCCTAGTCAGGGAAGCCCGGCAGGCCCTGAGGATCCCAACGGGTAACGGAAGAAGTGGAGCTGCCACCCGTACCCTGTTTCTGAGCTTAGTCCAGAGGGAGACCCGGCCTGTTTACACAGACAGGAGAGGACTCAGTCTGAAGTCTAGGAACACTCTGGTGAGGGGTCCTGATTGAGTACTTGAATTACTCGGAGGTTGTCGGATCTCCGTCCCTGGTGACCGCAGAACTCTGTGAGGAGCAGGGAGAAGCCTTGCAGCTGTACTCTACACCATGAGTAAAAACCCTGGAAGTCAACCCCTATGACCTCCGGATTCGTTAATTCTGCACCACACCACGTGGCACCAGACACCCTGCACTATGACTCCCTCCATCCTTCTCCTCTGCCCTGAGGCCCTGCTCCGCCGGTGGGGAGTAGTATCAATGTCGGCTGCCACAACATCCCGCCTCAGAGGACTGCAGCAGCGCTGGTGGCCTTCACCAGGTACCACAGGTGGCGTAGTCGATAGCAACCACTCAACCCTGATAGCCCTAACATCCTTTTTAATGTGACGGCCCTGGGCACGGGACAGGTCCAGGCCATGGCTGCACCCCAACTTCCATAGGACCCGGCCCCGAGTGTCCCCCCATCTTCCCAGGGCAGGGCTGCGAGCGTCACACTTCGAGCCTCTGTACACTATGCTGGCAGACACAGCAAACCTTCTTGCCAAAGCTCGCATTGATGTGCCATCCTGGATGAGCTGCACTACCTGAGCAACTTCTATGGGTTGTAGAGTCCGTCTCAAGCTACCACGAGTGTGAAAGCACAACCAACATTCAAAAGTGACCAAAACATCAGCCAGAAAGCATTGGTACTGAGATGTGGTCTGTGGTCCCCACCTGCAGAACCACTCCTTTATTGAGGGTGTCTTGATAATTGCCAATAATTTCCTTCTATTGTCTATTCCATTTGCACAACAGCATGTGAAATTGATTGTCAATCAGTGTTGCTTCCTAAGTGGACAGTTTGATTTCACAGAAGTTTGATTTACTTGGAGTTATATTCTGTTGTTTAAGTGTTCCCTTTATGTTTTTGAGCAGTGTATATATATATATATATATATATATATATATATAAATGCTGCTGCATTAAACGCTCTTTAGACAAAATGGAAAACACAGAACATTGTGCATAATGTTTGATTTTATTTTAAATAGTACATTAATAATAATGTATTGGATTTAAAATGAACTCCTGCCATGTAAAACATATTTTCTTTTTAGTGACTGTGTTATATTTGTATGGAGCATAATCTTTCTATTAGGGAAGTCTGCTTTAAAAAGACTAAATAATAATTAGTCACTTACAGTGACCCTTTATGTGAAACACTTTGGAAACACATGAAATTCACAGTCACCAACACAAGTGGTTTAGCAGTCTGAAAAGACCTTAGTAATGTTACAACCAAAAATAAATCAGATTACACGGCGCTAACTGTTACTTCCCAAACAATATTTTTCCATCTGCAGTGTGTGCAAAGCAAAGGGAAGGAAAAGATGGTTAGCTCTAATGGAATAGCTGGACTAGGACTTCTGTCGATTACAGTAGTCTGAAAGTAAATGTCCAGCTTTTCACACAATATAATTTTTAAGGCGCAGTTAGAAGGCCGTATAACACGGACGACGATCACATCGCAATGCTCGGATTGGCCGGAGACTCTCCTGCATGTATTTCTATGCAGCTGTCACGCTCGGGTCAGGAGAGCCGACGGCCATACTGAGCACTGCGATGCGATCATCGTCCGTGTTATACGGCCGTCTGACTGCATCCTTAAGTCAACTATCCTGTGATGAAAAATGTTTTAATATACCTTTATAGTGACCGAATTTACATTTTTTTAGATGAAACTCCTCTGTAGTATTATGGTATTCCCTCTTCACAAAAGTACAGATGATTAAATGATTGTCAAGTGCAAATCCACTCCAGAAATGTAGAAATAAGACCAGTGCAGGCAAAGTTCAAAGAAGCAGTCCAAACACTTCCATAAGAATAAAGTAGTAAATAGCATTTTACCACAAACAAGATCTATGTAACATGTAAAATATCCTCCAGAATTCCTCTCCTCTAACACATTTACATGTAGATGGAAAACAAAGATGTCAGAGTGGCAGGAATGCAACCCTCCATCACTTCAAATCTTCCAATCGGTGCAGGTGACCTCAGTAAACAAGACCAAATATAGGGCAGCCCAGCCAGGTAATAAATGTGCAAGGAAGGGTTTTATTATACACACAGGAACAATGTGACACCCCAGGGGTCTGGTTGCCACAGTAATAGAGATATTATGTCTGAGAGCAAGTGGGAGGTTTCTCTGGTCAGGAGCCCTAAGCATGCAACACTGCCCGCCCAGACCTGGGAGGGGAGGAATCTGCCCTTATAAACTGGGTCTGGGGCGGGATTAAGTGAGTCAGAGCCTGGAGAGGGAAAGTGAGAACAGGAGCTCTGTAGGAGCAGAGGCAGAAGGCCAGGGGCTGTGAGCAGAGATATAGCTCGCCCTGGCTGAAGTTACTAAAACCGGACACAGGAGTCCGAGGCTGTGGGGACTGATAGATATACCCAGCAGCAGAAACCAGCCGGCAGGGGATTCCAGGTCCTCTGGCCATAGAAGCCCGGAGGCTCAGTCACAAAGAAGGGACCAGCGCCGCCATCCAGGAGCGGAGGCTAACAGAAGGCCCCAAGTCACCAGCCATACGGGTGAGCACCACACGGTATACTCAGGGACGTGGGCTTACTTGTAACCGCTGACAGCAAGGTAGCCAGGAAGAGTGCAGATAACGGGGAGGCCTACAACTCCACCTGGCCAGGGGAACTCCTGCTTGCTCGCAGACTGACCAGGCCCCTTATACTAGCCAGTACTCCCGGGAGGGTCTGCCTTGTACCATCAGTAAAGACCCTGAACTGCACCTCACGTCTCTGTGATCCCTTGCCGCTCCAGCACCATTAGCACTGGGACCCTCACACCATCACTCCCATCATCATCCACATTAGCTGCCCTGAGGCAATACTTCTCCCGTGGGGAGTCATCCCATACTCAGCTGCGCAAACAACATCAGCCTCAGCGGTCTGCAGCGCAGCGGCGGTCCCCACTGACCGCAATCCACGGGTGGCGTAGTCGGACACTTATTACAATACAAATAGACTGCCACTGGTTTGACCACCCTGGGCACGGACCGGGTCACCGCCACACGGAGACTACAACCCCAAGCATCCCAGCGATCCAGCTCCGGGTATCCCCCTCACAGCACAGGCCCAGGGGGCGCGTCAACTTTGGCGTAGTCGGCAGGATTTCGTGCCCGCAACCACTGGGTACTGCGTGCCTGAAAAAGACTTTTGAACTTACCTGTGGTGAAGTTTCCCGCCGTCCGGAGCCAATTCCCGCCATCAGACGCCATCTTGGACCGTTTCCCGCCGTCTTCTGCCTTCGTCCCGCCATCCGCAGCTGCTTCCCGCCTTCGGACGCCATCTTCGGGACGCCGAGCAGGAAGAAGAGGGGCGTGGACGCCGAAAGCGCGCGAGATCCGAAGCTCCGCCCCACGCTCCGCCCCACACAGTGACGCTGCGCAAGGTCCTGGAAGGGAGGAAGAGCGACGCTGACGTCATCGGAGTGCGACGCCAGGTCCTCGACCCCGACGATCGACTGCGGAGCCGCGGCCTATGGAAGAAGAGCATCGCAAGGTAGGCTACGGTCCACTAGGGGGGAGGAGGATGCCGGATATCGAGGGGAGCTCCACTGCCACCGCCAGCGCAACCGCTGCTGCGGTCATGCCCTTCACCATGCCCTATATCCCGGGGGCAACCTGGCTACCCCAGTACTCAGGGGAGTCACATACTCTAAATGACTTTAGAGAAAGACTGGATAGCCTCTTCCAGGTGTACCCCCTCACAGAAGAGCAAAAAGTGAGCATCCTGGTGGCCCAATTAATCGGGGCAGCCCAAAGGGAGGTAAAGTCCTGGCCACCTGGGAGGAAGAGGACTGTCAGAGAAATACTAGCCCGGCTGAAAGACACATTTGATACCCGCACCTCAGCCGAAATAAAGCTCAGATTTTACGGGTGTAAACAGCGGGCACATGAGAGTATAAGAGACTATGCTCTAAACCTACAAGAGGCCCTGAGAGCCATTAAGCAGGCAGACCCTGACAGCGTGGGAAATGAAGAAAAGCTGTTGACTGAACAATTTATTGAGGGTCTACTGTGCAATGCCCACCGAACCCAGTTGCGGGCAATGGCCTTACAGGACCCTGACCTGGACTTTGCACAGTTCAAGGACAGAGCCATCCGGGTGGTCCGAGAACCGGCACCAGGTGGCGCTGTGACCCACAGGCGCCCTGCTATCACTTACCACCAGGAGACGGCGCCCTTGTCTGCAGGGCCTGTGGGAGCTGATGCGCAGGCTTTAAACAGTGACCCAGCTACAGACCTGCACCATCAGGTCCAAGAGCTGACTAAGAGTGTTGCCGCGCTAACCAGAACTGTGCAGTCTTTACAGGTCTCTTCTCCAGGAAAGATCCAGCTGGCATCCGGACCGGAGGACGTCCCATGGCGCCGACTGAGGAGGACCCCACCGGCCAGAGGAAGACCCAGCGACAGATACAACGAGGACGGACTACCCATCTGCCGCCGCTGCAATCAACCAGGACATGTGGCAAGGTACTGTCATTTAAACGGGCACAACCTGGGGTAGAGGGCCAACCCCCAGGCATAAGATCATCAGGCCCGTCAAACTGGCGTGATAAATACGTAGGGGGACGTCCAATCTTGCCTGTGGTACTGGATGGCATTCCTATGAGTGCCCTACTAGACACTGGGTCACAGGTGACCACCATCCCGTACGTGCTCTTTAAGCAGTACTGGAATGACTCGGACATAACCCGATACCCAGATGACGACCTGAGTATCATCGCCAGCAATGGTCAGCCCGTGCCGCAGGTGGGATTCAAGGAGGTGACCATTAAGATCGGTAAAGTCGAACTGGCGGCACAAGGACTGATTATAGTGGACATAGACCGTCATGAGAGTCACCCTAGAATAACCTTGGGAACTAATGTGATTGAAAATTGTCTTGCAGAGGTGATTCTCATTTTACAGCAGGTTGCCAAGAACGCCAGTTCCGGCCAGCAGCGTGTGCTCCAAAAAGAGATCCGGGCACTGATGAAGCGGCAACAGGTGGAACTATCTGGTGGTGAGATAGGTAGCGTGAGAATGTGTGACCCGTTCCCTATTGCCATGCCCCCAAAAAGTGAGATGATGATTTGGTGCCGGGCAGCTATTGGTCTAAGAGGTAGAGACTACCAAGCAATGGTAGAACCCGTCTACTCAGACAGTAGGCCCACCATTTTGACGGCATGGGGGGTGGTCGATGTACGCCATGGGAGGGTGCCCGTTCGCATCATAAATATCGGGGAGAGAGAAGTACACCTGCCCTGGTATGCCACGCTAGCCAAATTGTTCACCATCAACCAGAACTCTGTATAGGCCGTGGAACCCTTGCCTCCATCTCAACCAGAGGAAGGTAACGGCTCTAAGAAACCAATGGAGGACTGGTGTCAGCAACTGCATTTGGGTACTGACTCCACTCCCTCACACCAGAAACAGGGAGTCTATCGGGTGGTTCGAGAGTACGAGAGAGTGTTTAGTAAACCCCCTCTAGACTTCGGGTGAGTAAAGGGGGTAGAACACCACATCCCCACGGGAGACCATCCTCCCATAAAGGAGAGATACCGACCCGTACCCCCGGCACACTACCAACACGCCAAGGGGATGCTTAGAGACATGAAGGAGGCTGGGGTAATCAGGGACAGCTGTAGCCCCTGGGCAGCTCCACTAGTCTTAGTGAAAAAGAAAGACAACACCATGAGAATGTGTGTAGACTACAGGAAGGTCAACCGTATCACACACAAAGATGCGTACCCGTTACCAAGGATAGAAGAGTCCTTAGCTGCATTAAAATCTGCTAACTTCTTCTCTACTTTGGATCTCACTAGCGGGTACTGGCAGGTTCCTGTAGCAGAGGCGGACCGGGAGAAGACCGCATTCACCACCCCGATGGGTCTCAGCGAATTTAACTGTATGCCGTTCGGGCTCTGCAACGCACCAGGAACCTTCCAACGGTTGATGGAATGCTGTCTGGGACACCGGAACTTCGAGACGGTCCTGTTATACCTGGACGATGTCATCGTCTATTCCAAGACCTACGAGGACCACCTGAAACACCTGGCAGAAGTGTTTGAAGCTCTGTCAAACTACGGCCTAAAGGTGAAACCCTCCAAGTGTCACCTCCTGAAACCAAAGGTGAAGTACCTGGGACACGTGGTGAGTGCTGACGGAGTGGCTCCAGACCCTGATAAGATCACCGTGATTAAGGACTGGCCAAGACCCTCCAGCATAAAGGAAGTGCGGCAGTTCCTCGGGTTGGTAGGCTACTACCGAAGATTCATTCCCGGTTTCACCAAAATGGCAGCCCCTATGCAGGACCTCCTGATAGGTCAATCTCGGAAAGCCAAAAACCAGAAGCCGCCCTTTAGGTGGGAAAAGCTGGAAGAGGAGTCCTTCTGCCAGCTGAAGATGGCCCTCACGGGGGATGAAATCCTGGCATATCCAGACTACAGCCAGCCCTTTATCCTCCACACGGACGCAAGCAACATCGGGCTAGGAGCCGTACTGTCCCAGATCCCAGCAAGGGAAAGAACGGGTAATTGCTTACGCCAGCCGAAAGCTACGGCCCACGGAGAGGAACCCTGGGAATTATAGCTCATTCAAGCTGGAGTTCCTGGCAGTAGTGTGGGCAGTGACCGAACGTTTCAAGCATTACCTTGCCTCCTCCAAATTCACCATGTACACGGATAACAACCCGTTGACACACCTGGACACTGCAAGGCTCGGTGCCCTGGAACAGAGATGGATGGCCCGCCTGTCCAACTTTGAATTCACCATCAAATACCGGGCAGGACGCTCAAATGCCAACGCGGATGCCCTGTCTAGAATGCCGAACTTACCGGACGTAGGGGAAGATCCAGAAGATCTGGAAGAAGTTGAGCTCCCTGCGTTCCACCGTCATGGGATTACCCTGTATTCCCACCGTTTGAAGGACAGGCGCTCCGTGACGTTCAATCCCTTGCCCCACTACAACTGGGCGGAGACGCAAGACAGTGATCCCGCAGTCCATTTGGTGAAGGAAATGTTGACCCAGGCCGATGCCCGTCTTGACCCAGATGCTCCGGAGGAGACCAAGCAACTGTGGAAGGAGAAAAGTAAGCTGTTCCTCTACAGGGAGAAGCTGTGCCGGAGAATGGTTAACTCTCGAAAACATGAGTTGACCTGGCAGGTAGTGGTCCCAAGGCGAGACGCGGCTATGGTTCTGGAGGCATACCACAACGGAGCAGGGCATTTCGGATGGAAGAAGCTGGAGTTCTTGTTGCGTGAACGGTTCTACTGGGTAGGCATGAGAGGAGCCATCGAGAGGTGGTGCAGAGACTGTGGCCCGTGCCACCTGAGAAGAAAAGACCGAGCCAGCCAGAAGACTCCCCTGCAGCCCATCATCACCAGACAGCCACTGGAACTGGTAGCCCTGGACCATGTGAAACTGGCTCCAAGCAGATCTGGGTATGTCTACGCCCTCACAATCGTAGATCATTACTCCCGGTTCCTGGTGGTGGTCCCGGTCAAGGACTTAACGGCTCAAACAGCAGCTAGAGCCTTCCAGCAGCACTTCTGCCGTCCACACGGGTATCCGGACCAAGTGTTGACAGACCAAGGACCAGCCTTCGAAGCGGAGGTCTTCCAGGAGTTCTGCAACCTGTATGGCTGCAAGAAGATAAGAACAACGCCCTATCACCCTCAAACCAATGGACTCTGCGAGAAGATGAACCAGGTGGTGATAGATCTGCTAAAAACATTGCCCCTGGAAGAACGCAGTCTGTGGCCTGAGAAACTGCCCGATCTGGTGGACCTGTATAACCACATCCCTGTAGGTTCCACCAACTGTACCCCGGCTTACCTAATGAAAGCAAGACCTGGTAAGCTGCCTATTGACCTGGATATGGGAGTCCTGACGCCTGAGGACACCTCGCCAGAGGCAGACTGGGATACAGAACGGCAGCAGCAGTATCAGAAAGTACAGGAGAGCGTCGAGCGAAGTCTGTCTCAAGCTAGAGAAAGGCAAGAGAAGGCTTATAACCAGTATGCTCCCGCTGTTCCCCTGGTACCTGGAGAGCAGGTCTTGAAGAGGAAGAGGCGGCTCCACAAGTTGGACGACCAGTGGGAGAAGGACCCGTACACCATACTGCCATAAAGCCATGAGAACCCAAAAATCTGCGTAATCAGTAAGGATGGAGGAGAAACCACAGCCATTGTCTCCAGAGACCACCTGAAGAAGTGTCCCGAGCAGCTGCAAAGCCCTGAAGAAGATCAAGGAAACCCTTAACCCGCAGAGGAAAGGGAAGAAATGATCAGTACCGTACTCGGAGACTTCCCCCGGTCTTGGACACAAGTAAACGGCTCTGTCGTGGTACCCGTCCTCACCTTTCTCCAGCCAGCCCCTCAAGTGCCTACAGAGGAACCGGTAGAGCTGGAAGAGCAGCCGGCCCAAGAGGCAGAAGAGTCCACAACAGCAGTACAGGAGGATCAACCCTCTGCTAGTAGTGAGCCTGCCGTGCCCCTAGTGAGCCAAAGAGTGCGCAGACAGCTGCCCAGCTTACCCATAACACCTCCTACACCCTGTAGTGCAGAACCAGTTAGTGAGCTCCGTAGGTCCACTAGAGTCACTAGAGGTCAGATGCCCGCTCGCTGGAGAATCTAAACTAATGCACTGTGAATTTATCTGCTAACTGTTTATGGTTTATGTTTGTTGCCTGTTATTAATTATGTTTCTCAGTTACCCTGCAGATTTATTTGGACTAACAGGTTATGGACGCTGGATAACCGGAACAGTTTTGTAGATAGTTGCACCTTGGTGCCTCTTGCGAAGACGGCCGCGGAAGAGAAAACCTGTCTGGCGTGGCCTCCTTGCGGCCCAAAGTAGTTAGTCTACCCTTGCAGCCACGCCCAAGGCCAACGCAAGGGGTTTGCTTTGGACAGGTCCCCTACTTCGCTTAAAGTTTCACCTTGGGTGACATGGACACCCTCTTGTTTCAAAAACTTCACCTTGGGTGATATGGACACCCGGTTGCAGACACGCCGTGACCTTTAAAGAACTACAGCTTCTTGTAAATATGTTATCGTATTATTGTTTATACCCTGTTATTATGTTTTAAAAATGTGTTTAGTCCCGGAGTACTAAAATTTACTAGGGGGGAATGTGACACCCCAGGGGTCTGGTTGCCACAGTAATAGAGATATTATGTCTGAGAGCAAGTGGGAGGTTTCTCTAGTCAGGAGCCCTAAGCATGAAACACTGCCCGCCCAGACCTGGGAGGGGAGGAATCTGCCCTTATAAACTGGGTCTGGGGCGGGATTAAGTGAGTCAGAGCCTGGAGAGGGAAAGTGAGAACAGGAGCTCTGTAGGAGCAGAGGCAGAAGGCCAGGGGCTGTGAGCAGAGATATAGCTCGCCCTGGCTTAAGTTACTAAAACCGGACACAGGAGTCCGAGGCTGTGGGGACTGATAGATATACCCAGCAGCAGAAACCAGCCGGCAGGGGATTCCAGGTCCTCTGGCCATAGAAGCCCGGAGGCTCAGTCACAAAGAAGGGACCAGCGCCGCCATCCAGGAGCGGAGGCTAACAGAAGGCCCCAAGTCACCAGCCATACGGGTGAGCACCACACGGTATACTCAGGGACGTGGGCTACTTGTAACCACTGACAGCAAGGTAGCCAGGAAGAGTGCAGATAACGGGGAGGCCTACAACTCCACCTGGCCAGGGGAACTCCTGCTTGCTCGCAGACTGACCAGGCCCCTTATACTAACCAGTACTCCCGGGTGGGTCTGCCTTGTACCATCAGTAAAGACCCTGAACTGCACCTCACGTCTCTGTGATCCCTTGCCGCTCCAGCACCATTAGCACTGGGACCCTCACACCATCACTCCCATCATCATCCACATTAGCTGCCCTGAGGCAATACTTCTACCGTGGGGAGTCATCCCATACTCAGCTGCGCAAACAACATCAGCCTCAGCGGTCTGCAGCGCAGCGGCGGTCCCCACTGACCGCAATCCACGGGTGGCGTAGTCGGACACTTATTACAATACAAATAGACTGCCACTGGTTTGACCACCCTGGGCACGGACCGGGTCACTGCCACACGGAGACTACAACCCCCAGCATCCCAGCGATCCGGCTCCGGGTATCCCCCTCACAGCACAGGCCCAGGGGGCGCGTCAACAACATGATAAAATTCAATGAAATACAAGAAGAAAGACACGTGGCACGCCAATCCTAGCCTGAAAACAATAAGAAGATAGACATGCAGAACACCCATCCTAGCCTGAAAACAATAAGAAGAGAGATACGGGGCATGCCAATCCTAGCCCGAAAACAATACTAAGAGAGACACGCGGCATACCAATCCTAGCCTGAAAGCAATAAGAAGAAAGTCATGTGGCACACCAATCCTAGGTTGAAAACATTAAGAAGAGAGACACATAGCATGCCAATTCTATCCTGAAAACAATATTTAGAGAGACATATGGCATGCTGATTCTAGCCTGAAAACAATAAGAAGATAGACATGTGGAACGTCCAACCTAGTCTGAAAACAATAAGAAGAGAGATACGGGGCACGTCAATCCTAGCCCGAAAACAATAATAAGAGAGACATGCAGCACACCAATTCTAGCCCAAAGCAATAAGAAGAGAGACAGGCAGTATGCCAATCCAAGCCCGAAAACAGTAAGAAGAGAGACATGCAGCACACCAATCCTAGCCCGAAAATAATAAGAGAGACATGCAGCACACCAATCCTAGCCCGAAAATAAGAAGAAGAGAGACATGCAGCACGCCAATTTTAGTCCAAAATCAATAAAAAGAGAGGCACACAGCACACCAATCCTAGCCCGAAAACAATAAAAGACAGACACACGGCACACCAATCCTAGCATGAAAACAATAAGAAGAAAGACACGAGACACACCAATCCTAGCCCGGAAACAATACTAAGAGAGACATGCGGCTCGCCAATCCTAGCCCGAAAACAATACGACGGGACACGCGGCACACCAATCCTAGCCTGAAAATAATAAGAAGAGAGACACACGAAACACCAATCGTAGCCCCTATACAATACGAAGAAAGACACGCAGTACACGTGTTGATGGTGAGGATGGCTTACCACTTCTCTGACATCTCTGTGGTTTAAATGTACTGTATTTATATATGTATTTTATTGTAATGTATTTAAGTGTCATCCTCCTGTTAGGATGGAGTCCCTCCTAGTTAGGTGTGTCAAGAGTTAACTGTAGGGCCAGCCCAGGATTGGGGAGGAGCAGTGGGGATCTGTGGGATAGTTTAAGTTTCAGTAGTTAGGTAAGTGTTGGGGTGAAAGAAGATAGGACACCCTCAGAAAAGGTGATCTTTACCTGGTGTGTGTGTGGTCTAGAAGAGCAAGGAGTCTAGGGAACATCGAGAGAAAAACCAAATAGTGCTAGCAGTCATGTGTAAGTGTGACACCCCAGGGGTCTGGTTGCCACAGTGATAGAGATGTTATGTCTGAGAGCAGGTGGGAGGTCCTTTGGTCAGGGATCCTGTGCATGCCACACCTCCTGCCCAGTCTTGGGAGGGGAAGAACTTCCCCTATATAAACCCGGGGCTGAAGCAGGGTTAGGAGTCAAGGAGAGTAGAGACAAGAGACAGTCATAGGAAGAAACAGCTGGAGCTCAGTGGGAGCAATACTACTACGAGTCAGGGGCTGGCAGCTGCAGAGCTCGCCCTGACTGAGAAGCTTTCTTACCGGACCCGGCATCCGAGGCTGTGGGGACTAACTCTTACCCAGCAGCAGAAGCCGACCGGCAGGGGATTTCAGGTCCTCAGGCCCAGAAACCCGAAGGCACGGTCACACGTGTGGGACCAGCACCGCCATCGTGGAGCGGAAGCCAATAGAAGGCCCCGAGTCACCGGCCATACGGGTGAGCACCACACAGTACACTCAGGGACGTGGGCTACTTATATCCGCTTCTAGCAAGGTAGCCAGAAGAGTACAGTCAGTTTGGGAGGCCTACAACTCCGCCTGGCCAGGGGAGATCCCATCTGCTCAAGGACTGACCAGGCCCCCTTCGCTAGCAAGTACTCCGGGAGGGTCTATCGTTGTTACCAGTAAAGACCCTGAATTACACCGCACCGTCTCTGAGTGGTTCCTGCTACCCCCATCTTCCACGTCGGCTGCCCTGAGGCCATACTTCTCCCGTTGGGGGTTATACTATCACGCTGCACAATTCTACACCGGCCTCAGCGGTCTGCCCTGCAGCGGCAGCTCCATAGCTGCAAATCAACGGGTGGCGTAGTCGACACTCAAATAACATCTATCAAGACTGCCACACACTGAGTCTGACCCCCTGGGCACGGACCGGGTCCCCGCCACTCGGAGACTACAACCCTCATCTGATCCGGTTCCGGGTAAGCCCCCGTGCGCGAGACGCTGCGCGACACAGCAGGCCCAGGGGCGCGTCAACTTTGGCGTAGTCGGCAGGATTTCGTGCCCGCAACCACCGGGTACTGCGTGCCTGAAAAGCAAAGACTGTTCAAACTTACCAGTGGTGAGGTTTCCCGCCATCCGGCGCCATCTTCTGCCTTTTTCCCGCCATCCGCGAAGTTTTCCCGCCATCCGGCGCCATCTTCGGCCTTCTTCCCGCCATCCGTGGAGTTTTCCCGCCGTTGGACGCCATCTTGAGGACGCCGCGCGGGAAGAAGAGGGGCGTGGACTTCGAAAGCGCGCGAGAACTGAAGCCCCGCCTCACGTCCGGACGTTGCGTAAGGTCCTGGAAGGAGCCCAGCAGACGCCGACGTCACCGGAGCGCGACGGAAGGTCCTCAACCCTGACGATCTACTGCGGAGCCGCGGCCTACGGAACAGGATCATCGCAAGGTAGGCCACGGTCCACTAGGGGGGAGGAAGATGTCGGATACGGAGTAGAGCTTCACTGCCTCAACCCCCGCCAGCGCCACCGCTGCTGCAGTTATGCCCTTCACCATGCCCTATATCCCGGGAGCAGCTTGGCTACCCCAGTACTCAGGGGAGTCACATACCCTGCATGACTTTAGAGAAAAGCTGGATAGCCTCTTCCAGGTGTACCCCCTCACAGAAGAGCAAAAAGTGAGCATCCTGGTGGCCCAACTAACCGGGGCAGCTAAAAGGGAAGTAAAATCCTGGCCACCTGGGAGGAAGACTGTCGCAGGGATACTAACCCGGCTGAAGGATACCTTTGATACCCGCACCTCAGCCGAGATTAAGCTTAGATTCTACGGGTGCAAGCAGCGCGCGCATGAGAGTATAAGGGACTATGCCCTAAACCTACAAGAGGCCCTGAGGGCCATTAAGCAGACCGACCCTGATGGAGTGGGAAACGAGGACAGGCTGTTGACCGAACAATTTATAGAGGGACTGTATTGTAATGCCCACCGAACTCAGTTGCGGGCGATGGCCTTACAGGATCCCCATCTGGGCTTTGCACAGTTCAAGGACAGAGCCATCCGGGTGCTCCGAGAGCCGGCACCGGGTGGCGTTATGACCCACAGGCGCCCAGCTATTACTTACCACCAGGAGGCGGCGCCCTTGTCGGCAGGGCCTGTGGGAGCTGATGCGCAGGCTTTGGACAATGACCCTGCTCCAGACCTACACCATCAGGTCCAAGAGCTAGCTAAGAGCGTTGCTGCGCTAACCCGAACTGTGCAGTCTTTACAGGTTTCCACCCCAGGGAAGATCCAGCTGGCATCCGGACCGGAGTACATCCCGTGGCGTCGACCAAGGAGGACCCCACCGGCCAGAGGAAGACCCAGTGACCGATACAGCGAGGACGGACGACCCATCTGCCGCCGCTGCAATCAACCCGGACATATGGCAAGGTACTGTTCTTTAAACGGGCACAACCTGGGGTAGAGGGCCAACCCCCAGGAAAAAGATCACCAGGCCCATCGAACTGGCGCGACAGATATGTGGGAGGACGTCCAGTCTTGCCGGTGGTACTGGATGGCATTCCCATGAGTGCCCTACTGGACACCGGGTCGCAGGTCACCACCATCCCGTACGTGCTCTTTAAGCAGTACTGGAATGACTCGGATATTACCCGCTACCCTGACGACGACTTGAGTATCATCGCCAGCAATGGCCAGCCCGTGCCACAGATCGGATTTAAAGAGGTGACCATCAAAATCGGTAGAGTCGAACTGGCAGCACAGGGACTGATCATTGTAGATATTGACAAACATGAGAGTCACCCAAAAATAACTCTAGGAACTAATGTAATTGAAAATTGTCTTGCAGAGGTGATTTTCCTTTTACAGCAGGTTGCCAAGAACGCCAGCTCCGGTGAGCAGCGGGTGCTCCAGAAAGAGATCCGGGCACTGATGCGACGGCAACAGGTGGAACTCTCCGGCGTTGAGATTGGTAGCGTAAGAATGTGTGACCCTTTTCCTATTGCCATGCCCCCAAAAAGTGAAATGATGATTTGGTGCCGGGCAGCTATTGGTCTGAGAGGTAGGGATTACCAGGCAATGGTAGAACCAGTTTACTCGGACAGTAGGCCCATCATTTTGACAGCACGGGGGGTGGTTGATGTACGCCATGGGAGGGTGCCCGTTCGCATAATAAATATCGGAGAGAGGGAAGTGTATCTGCCCCGGTATGCCACGCTAGCTAAATTATATACCATTAACCAAAATTCTATACAATCTGTGGAACCCTTGCCTCCATCTCACCCGGAGGAAGGTAACGGCTCTAAGAAAAACATGGAGGACTGGTGTCAGCAACTACATCTGGGTACTGACTCCACTCCCTCACACCAGAAACAAGGAGTCTATCGGGTGGTTCAGGAGTACGAGAGAGTGTTCAGTAAACACCCGTTAGACTTCGGGCGAGTCAAGGGGGTAGAACACCACATCCCCACGGGAGACCATCCTCCTATAAAAGAGAGGTATCGACCCGTACCCCCTGCCCACTACCAACACGCCAAGGGGATGCTTAGAGACATGAAGGAGGCTGGGGTGATCAGGGATAGCTGTAGCCCCTGGGCAGCTCCACTAGTCTTAGTCAGAAAAAAAGACAACACCATGAGGATGTGTGTAGATTACCGGAAAATCAACCGTATCACACACAAGGATGCGTACCCCTTACCAAGGATAGAGGAGTCATTGGCTGCTTTAAGATCTGCTAACTTCTTCTCTACCTTGGATCTCACTAGCGGGTACTGGCAGGTTCCTGTAGCAGAGGCGGACCGGGAGAAGACCGCATTCACCACCCAGATGGGACTTAGCGAGTTCACCTGCATGCCGTTCGGACTCTGCAACGCACCAGGAACCTTCCAACGACTAATGGAGTGTTGTCTGGGCCACAGAAACTTCGAGACGGTCTTGTTGTACCTGGACGATGTCATAGTATATTCCAAGACGTATGAGGACCACCTGAAACACCTGGCGGAAGTGTTCGAAGCTCTGGCGAGTTACGGCCTAAAGGTGAAACCCTCCAAGTGTCACCTCCTGAAACCAAAGGTGCAGTACCTGGGACACGTGGTGAGCGCTGACGGAGTGGCTCCCGACCCTGATAAGATCACCGCAATTAAGGAATGGCCAAGCCCCTCCAGCGTAAAAGAAGTGCGGCAGTTCATCGGGTTGGTAGGCTACTACCGAAGGTTTATTCCCGGTTTCACCAAAAAGCCAGCACCTATGCAGGACCTCCTGATAGGCCAGTCCCGGAAGGCCAAGAACCAGAAGCCGCCCTTCAAATGGGAGGAGTTGGAAGAAGAGTCCTTCCGCCAGCTGAAGATGGCCCTCACGGGGGACGAAATCCTGGCGTACCCGGATTATAGCCAGCCCTTTATCCTCTACACCGACGCCAGTAACATCGGGCTAGGAGCCGTACTGTCCCAGATCCAGCAGGGGAAGGAACGAGTAATCGCCTACGCCAGCCGAAAACTGCGACCCACCGAAAGGAACCCCGAGAATTACAGCTCATTTAAGCTAGAGTTCCTGGCCGTAGTATGGGCAGTCACCGAGCGCTTTAAGCATTACCTCGCTTCTTCCCGGTTCACCGTGTACACGGATAACAACCCGTTGACACACCTGGACACGGCAAGACTCGGTGCCCTGGAGCAGAGGTGGATGGCCCGTCTGTCCAACTACGAGTTCACAATCAAATACCGGGCCGGACGCTCCAATACCAACACGGATGCCCTGTCCAGGATGCCCAACCTGCCGGACGAAGGAGAAGATCCGGAGGGACTGGAAGAAGTTGAACTCCCTGCGTTCCACCGTCATGGGACTATCCAGTATTCCCACCGGGTAAGGAGTAAGCAGGCTGCTACGTTGAACCCCTTACCTCACTACAACTGGGCGGAAACGCAAGACAGCGACCCTGCCGTCCGACTGGTGAAGGAGATGCTGACTCGCCCGGAGGCTTGCCTTGAACCAGACGCTCCGGAGGAAGCCAAACAACTATGGGCAGAGAAGAGTAGACTGTTCCTTTACAAGGGGAAGTTGTGCCGCAGAATGGTTAACTCCCGGACGCATGAACTACTCTGGCAAGTAGTGGTGCCACGAAGAGACGCAGCCATGGTGATGGAGGCATACCACGACGGAGCTGGACACTTCGGGTGGAAGAAGCTGGAGTTCCTGCTGCGCGAGCGATTCCACTGGGTAGGCATGAGGGGAACCATTGAGAAGTGGTGCAGAGACTGTGGCCCGTGCAACCTGAGAAGGAAGGACCGTGCCAGCCAGAAGACTCCCCTGCAGTCCATCGTCACCCGGCAACCGTTGGAACTGGTAGCCTTGGATCATGTAAAACTGACCCCAAGCAGAAGTGGCTACGTCTACGCGTTAACCATCGTGGATCATTACTCCCGGTTCTTGGTTGTCGTCCCCGTCAAGGACTTAACGGCTCAAACAGCAGCTAGAGCCTTCCAGCAGCACTTTTGCCGTCCACACGGGTACCCGGACCAAGTGCTGACGGACCAGGGACCTGCCTTTGAAGCGGAGGTCTTCCAGGAATTCTGCAATCTGTATGGCTGCCGGAAGATAAGGACGACACCCTACCATCCGCAAACTAATGGACTTTGTGAGAAAATGAACCAGGTGGTAATGGATCTTTTAAAAACGTTGCCCCTGGAAGAACGCAGTCTGTGGCCTGAGAAGTTGCCCGATCTGGTGGACCTATACAACCACATCCCGGTAGGTTCCACCAACTGTACCCCGGCTTACCTAATGAGGGCAAGACCTGGTAAGTTACCTGTTGACCTGGAAATGGGAGTCCTGACACCCGAGGACACTTCACCAGAAACAGACTGGGACACAGAGAGGCAGCAGCAGTACCGGAGAATACAGGAGAGCGTGGAGCGAAGTCTCTGTCAGGCTAGGGAAAGACAAGAGAAAACTTACAACCAGTATGCTCCCGCTGTTCCCCTGGTACCCGGAGAGCAGGTCTTGAAGAGGAAGAGACGGCTCCACAAGTTGGACGACCAGTGGGAAAAGGACCCGTACACCGTACTGCCCTCAAGCCACGAGAACCCGAAGGTTTGTACCATCAGTAAAGACGGAGGGGAAACCACAGCTATTGTATCCCGGGACCACCTGAAGAAGTGTCCCGAACAACTGAGGAACCCTGAAGAGGAACAAGAAGACCATCGACCCGTAGAGGAAAGGGAAGATATGGTTAGTACTGTGCTCGGGGACTTCCCTCGGTCTTGGACTCAAGTCAATGGTGCAGTTGTGGTACCCGTACTCACCTTCCTCCAACCAGCATCCCAAGCACCTACGGAGCAACAGGTAGAGCTGGAAGAACAGCCGGTCCAGGAGGCAGAAGACCCCACACCCGCAGACCAGGAGGATCAACCCTCTGCTTGCAGTGAGCCTGCCATATCCCTAGTGAGCCAAAGAGCCGGTAGACAGCTGCCCAGTTTACCCTTGACAGCTCCTACACCCTGTAGTTCAGGGCTAGGCAGTCAGCTCCGTAGGTCCACTAGGGCCACTAGAGGCCAGTTACCCGCACGGTGGAGGATTTGAAGTGTATAAATTGTTTTATTTATGTTTACCTGTGTATTGTTGCTTGTGTATAATTTTGTGTTTCTAGTTATTTGTAGGAGTCCTTGGTGGATTTACCGGGAATCCTTGTACATAGTTGGAGCGTAACCCAGGACGGACTAAAGACTGTTAAGGACTCGGGGTAGGACAAACCCCTACCTGGTTACGTCTCCCTGTTTTGGTGAAATGGACACCTTGCTTTTCTTCAAAGACTGCACCCGGTTACGGACATGCCGTAACCATCTTTATATGTTTTTCTTATTGTATTATTATTGTTTTTATCTTGTTATGTTTTTCTAAAATATGTTTAGTCCCGGAGTACTAAATTTCACTAGGGGGGAATGTGACACCCCAGGGGTCTGGTTGCCACAGTGATAGAGATGTTATGTCTGAGAGCAGGTGGGAGGTCCTTTGGTCAGGGATCCTGTGCATGCCACACCTCCTGCCCAGTCTTGGGAGGGGAAGAACTTCCCCTATATAAACCCGGGGCTGAAGCAGGGTTAGGAGTCAAGGAGAGTAGAGACAAGAGACAGTCATAGGAAGAAACAGCTGGAGCTCAGTGGGAGCAATACTACTACGAGTCAGGGGCTGGCAGCTGCAGAGCTCGCCCTGACTGAGAAGCTTTCTTACCGGACCCGGCGTCCGAGGCTGTGGGGACTAACTCTTACCCAGCAGCAGAAGCCGACCGGCAGGGGATTTCAGGTCCTCAGGCCCAGAAACCCGAAGGCACGGTCACACGTGTGGGACCAGCACCGCCATCGTGGAGCGGAAGCCAATAGAAGACCCCGAGTCACCGGCCATACGGGTGAGCACCACACGGTACACTCAGGGACGTGGGCTACTTATATCCGCTTCTAGCAAGGTAGACAGAAGAGTACAGTCAGTTTGGGAGGCCTACAACTCCGCCTGGCCAGGGGAGATCCCATCTGCTCAAGGACTGACCAGGCCCCGTTCGCTAGCAAGTACTCCGAGAGGGTCTATCGTTGTTACCAGTAAAGACCCTGAATTACACCGCACCGTCTCTGAGTGGTTCCTGCTACCCCCATCTCCCACGTCGGCTGCCCTGAGGCCATACCCCTCCCGTTGGGGGTTATACTATCACGCTGCACAATTCTACACCGGCCTCAGCGGTCTGCCCTGCAGCGGCAGCTCCATAGCTGCAAATCAACGGGTGGCGTAGTCGACACTCAAATAACATCTATCAAGACTGCCACACACTGAGTCTGACCCCCTGGGCACGGACCGGGTCCCCGCCACTCGGAGACTACAACCCTCATCTGATCCGGTTCCGGGTAAGCCCCCGTGCGCGAGACGCTGCGCGACACAGCAGGCCCAGGGGCGCGTCATAAGAAGGCGAGTCTGGGAAACATTTAGCCGGGAACGTTTAGGAGATCCCTAAGGGACTGTGGGGAATGTACTTGTGTCAGTCGCGTCTTGGAAGCTGCAGTCAGGAAGACAGAGTCAGCAAGGCTGGGGCACTCTGAGTAATGTATGGCATACCAGTACTCGATTCCCAGGAAGCGGGCTGGAGGTTAGTGACCACAGGAACAAGCATAGCTTAAAGTGCCGCTAACCAGGAAAGCATGGTTGGTCCCAACTCAACCTGCAGTAGTGTGATAGTCCCTATTTCAGCAATGGTGATGCTTTTCTAATCTTAACCATAAGAATTTAACCACTGTTTTGTGTAAAGAACCCTGACAACATTACCTTCTGTCTCTCTGGGTGCAAGCCTGATTGTCAGTAAAAAGGACTTTGTTTTATTGAACTGGTGTGGTCTCCTTGTCGTGGGGTCTCGGGGAGCCAATGGTGCACTCTGCATGGCTCTCCAGGACTGGGAGATGTCCGTAACAAATCAGAATCCCAGAATTCTGAAGTAGGCCGGGGAGCAGAAGAAGAGTCCCTCGCCCGTGGCTACAGCCCCGGGCTTTGTTACACACAAATCCTAGCCCGGGTTAGTTTAGCATGCTGTGTGTCTCTTCTTGTTTTTCACTGCAATTTTATCATGTTGTCTCTGTGAGTATAATAATACCCTTTCTTGAACATTTATTACTCGACTGGGCTACATTATATTCGACCTTGTTTCTGGAGGTCATCTGCACTGATTATTGGATGATTAGAAGTGACAGAGGGTTGTGTGCCTTTGCCATGCCGAGGTGTTTTCCATCTACATGCAAACACTGTAAAAGTGGTAGAGGTAGAGGAGCAGAATTCTGGAGGATATTTTACATACTACAAAATTCATGTGTTGTAAAAAGTGTAATTTACAAAGGTATTCCCCCTTAACTGCTGCTATATAATCCTTTACTGCCCAACATTTGAAAAACAAAAAGGAGAAAATATGCAATGCACTTAGCATGCCGAGGAAAATTTTGACCATACCCCTAGCCACACTCCAATCCACGCCCATTTACCATTTCTTTCTACCCTTGCAGGAGGAGATGTCAGATTGGCAGTGGCAATGAGAAGCATTCACCAGACGCCCAAAACTGCAGGGCGTAGACTTAAATCTGGGACTGTCCACTGTATCCAGGAAAATTGGGACTAGAGATCAATTCACAGAACTCTGATTCAGCATCCAGGTCAGTGGCGGGTGGATGGGAGGCCGCAAATCTCTTATCTCCTGGCGTCCCCTGCTGGGCTGCCACAGGGAATTTCAGGGCCCCATATGGGCAAAATTTTAGGGCCCTTTTGAGACTCCACCCAGGCACCACCCCAGCTCCGTCTCCACCCGTCGAACCTTCCACAGTCCCACCGCCCACTCTTGGAAAAACTCCAGTTCTGCACCACATCCTCACAAATCACACATTAATAGTTTCCATCAATCTATATCACATACACAGCCATCAGCTCTTTTGTTTTTGCCAAAAGATTTTTTCAGCCTGCCACCATGACAAGGTAGACTCTTTTGGCAGGGTCCTACTTTACTCTAACCTTTTAAACATTTCTTAAAATATCCAATACTCTTATTATGTAAGTTTTTTATTTCTTTTTCTTAAAGGAAATGTGTCAAATACATTTTTCAAAATGATCAATAATACCACATATAAGGGACAACTACCATCACATCAAGGCCTTTCCACATATTACCACCACATAGTGACCAAATTATACCACTTGCAAGGAACAAATACCTCCACACCATGTCCAGATCACATATTACCACCACATAGTGACTGAATAGTACCACATGCAACACCATGACCAGACCACATATTACCACCACATAGTGACCGAATAATACTACATACAGGGGTCAAATATCGTCACACCATGACCAGACCACATATTACCCCTACTTAGTGACCAAATACTACAATACTGATCAATAATAAAAAAACACAATACTAATATTATCATAAGTGCCATTATACAACGGAGCTCTGTACATAGTATACAGTGTATAGTGTCAGTGTCTAGGTAATACTGTGACTCACCAGTGACATTATACACAGGAGCTCTATATATAGTGACAGTGTACAGATAATACAGGTGTGGCGCCCCTGAGGGTTCAGTCGCCACAGGGGTACTGCACCTCAGACCGAGGTGTGGTATCTCCTCTCCGAGGTAAGGAAGGAGCACCTCTCAGGGCTCAGCCATCCATCCAACACTACACCTCTCCCACCTGAGGGGGGATTATATGCACCAGGGTGCTGCCCCAGCCGGGATAAGAGGAGATGGTGGGGAACCAAAAGATAGGGGGGAACCATGTAGTGGGATAGGGTGGAGGACTCACTTAGAGGTTACACCACAAAATTCATATTTAATAAACGGCCATCTTGGGCTTATGGTCTTTGATTGTGATCTTCATCACTGAACGTGGCTTTCTGTGTGAACCTGCAGCTGATTGAAGATATACGGTCCTCGTGCTCTGGCCTTGAGGCGAGGAGCAGGCTAGAGTTAACGGCTGTCTCTACCCGGTCAAGGTCCCTACCTAAGAAGGCCTGGAGGGGAGCAGAGGAGACAAGCTCCACAGGCAAAAGGATCCCAGGGGGATGCAGACAGCGCGGCATACTCCACCTGTCCTCACTATTCTGGCCTAGTCAGAGGGATTCCTGCTGCAAAAGGGGTACTGGCCCCCGATATCTGACTCTGTCACTTCAAGTCTTAGTCAGAGAAGCCCGGAGGCTCAGTGGATTCCACCGGGTAACGGACAGAGCAGAGTCGCCACCCGTACCCTTGTTCTGTGCATAGTCCAGAGGGAGACCCGGCCTTAGTACACGCACCACATACGGACAGGAGAGGACCTAGTGGGAAAGTCTAGGAGCACTCTGGTGCAGGGGGTCCTGATTGATGCACCCAAACCACCCAGAGTGTGCTGAACCCCTTCCTGGTGGCCGCAGCACGCCGTGAGGAGCAAGGAGAAGCCTTGCAGCTCACACCTAACAACGTGAGTAAAGCTTGGAAGACTGCATCCATTGCCTCCGGTCCCTTATTTCTGCGCGACACCACACCGCACCACCCACTACGACTCCCTTGATCCGTCTTCTCTGCCCTGAGGCCCTGCTCTGCCTGTTGGGAGTAGTACCGTCTTTTGCTGCCACTACATCCCACCTCAGAGGACTGCCGCAGCGCTGGTGGCTAATCACCAGACTCCACAGGTGGCGTAGTCATCAAATCCACTTGCTACCACCGTCCCTCCTAGCCCTTATTTTTGATGTGACAACCCTGGGCATGGGCCGGGCCGGGCCGGGCCTAGGCCACGACTGCATCCACCCTCCACCTGGAGGCCTGGTTCCGAGTACCCCCCATCTCTCAGGGTGGGCTAGCGAGTATTGAAGTAGGCGTCACACACAGGGATCACCAGAGACATACATAGGAGTTCTGTATATAGTGTCAGTGTACAGGTAATACAGTTATCATCAGTGACATTATACACAGGAGCTCTGTATATAGTGTATAGTGTAAAGGTAATACAGTTATCACCAGTGCCATTATACACCGGAGCTCTTTACATAGTATATGCTTTTCTTCTTCATCCAGTGCAGACCACCATCACTTCTTCCAGTCAGGGCTCGTCTCTACAGAAAATAACACACAGTTATCTAGAATACCGCATCCAGAGCACATTCCTCACTTTTTCCTCAACTTCAACACTATGTCAGATGAAAAAAGCGACATATTGCTGCCATGCACAATAACAGGACCCCCCCCTCAATTCATCATTTGCTCCCCCCACCCTCAAATCATCATCATTTGCTGCTCCCCACCCCCCAGTCTCAATTCATAATCATTTGCTGTTCCCCATCTCCCAGTCTTAAGTAATAATCCTTTGCTGTTTCCCAACCCCCATCCTCAATTCATCATCATTTACTCTCCCCCACCACCCCTTTCAATACATAATGATTTATTCTCCACCACCTCCCACCTTTAATGCATCATTTGCTGTCCCCCACCCCCAATTCATTATTATTTGCGCTCCCCCACCTCACTCTCAATACAGCATAATTTACTGACCCCCACAGCATAATTTACTGTCCCCCACCCTCAATACAGCATTATTTACTGTCCCTTATACTGCACCCTCAATACAGCATCATTTACTGTCCCCCGTAACCCACCCTCGATACAGCATTGTCGTTGCCACGTAATGTGAGACATTCTGAGACAATGTGTCTGTTCAAATTTGAATTGTAAAATCCAAATACGTGCACGGAAGAGCCATGCTGATACATTGAGCATCAAGGCAGATCTCTATTTATTACCTCATGACATCATCTTATATAGGTTTTTAATAGTCTTCCAAGGTAACAATATAATTGGTTCATCTTATCTCTACATGTGTGCTGGCATTAGCATACATACGTCTCATTGGCTAAAGTTAATACTGTCTACACCCAGCTGAAGTCTAGGTGTAACGCTACTCTTTAGGTTTCGTTTCTCTTTACTATGAAAGTCTTTAGACAAAGAAATTCGTAAGGGACCCTTTTCACAAAACCCACATACTGGCTCAAACTCCATTTCAGAAGGCAAAGAGATACACATACAAAAATCGTACAAAAATCAAAATGAAGTCAGGATAGATAAATAAATCCTGCTCTCACAGCATCCTTTACTGTCATAGGTGGATTATAATGAGGACAATCTGGGCTACCGTCCAGGGCCCGGAGCTCTGGGGGGGGCCATGACCTTCCCCCATTATAATTCGCAATCGCATGTTTGCCACCACTGCCATGTTTAAACTGTCACCATCGCGGGCCCGTGGCCACAGGCTGTCGTAATGATTCTGGGCCCACCCTGCCGAATGACGTAAGACAGAGCAGAACCCAGCATACACAGGTTCATTATACTACTGTGGATGCCTATGGGGTGCATTATACTACTATGGATGCCTATGGGGTGCATTATGCTATTGTCGTTGCCTATGGGGGTGCATTAAAGTACTATTGGCTATGGGTGCATTATACTACTATGGATGCCTATGGGGTGCATTATTCTTCTGTGGATGCCTATGGAGCTACATTATACTACTGTGGATGCCTGTGGAGGTACATTATACTACTGTGGATGCCTATGGAGGTGCCTTATACTATTCTGGATGCCTGTGGAGGTGCATTAAACTACTATTGGCTAAGGGGTGCATTATACTAATGCGGATGTCTATGGGGATGCATTATACTACTATGGATGTTTATGGGGTTCATTATATCACTGTGGATGCCTATGGGGTTCAATATACTACTAAGGATGCCTATGGGGGTGCATTATACTACTGTGGATGCTTATGTGGGTGTGTGAAGAATACTCAAGATAATCCCATGTCAGTCAATCATGATGCCCTGTTTGGCGGGGGATTATAGAGATCTTCAATGTACAGTGTAATTTGACACTCCTGCAAGGGAGGGAGCTGAGAGGCAGGGAGTGACATACCTCACAGCAGCTGTGAGCTGCACAGGACGACCCCCTGTGGACCCCAAGCCATGCGGTCCTTTGTGTCAGATATTATAATTCAACACCAAGTTATGGGAATACGATACATCCCAGTGATGCACCAAATGGATTTTTGGAAATACTCCAACCGGGGGAATGTCACCCTGACTTCCAGTCCTGTCTAGAGCATATGGATGGGTAGATACACGGCACAGCCTTTCGGGAGCCCATAGGGCCACTGTGCTTGGTCACCATGCATAGCAGGAGCCCGGCTGGATCCGATAACATCATAACCAGCTCCCTAGGATTGTCCATTAAGGAAGTATAGCCCATTCTAGTTTTAGGAGTTTTTAGCTGAGAGGGGCCAGGGGTGGAGATATCTGTTCAGCCAGGAGGCCGGAGGGGGAGTGACCCAGAGGGGTTAAGAACCCCAGCGGCAGCTAGCTCAGTGTCTTTTTCCCTGGATGGTCGCGAGGATGCATCGTGTGAGTGAAGTCCTGCAACAAAGAGAGAGGGCACCACAAGCCTCCCATGTGGCAGATCCTCCTCCATAAGCCAGGCCTTTCATCTGACTGGTAAATGACTCTTAATAACTGCTTTATATCTTTTGTACCACTACTATTGTGTTTGCATCTCTGACCATTATGTATGTATAACCCTTATGTATATAGTGTAATGCCTAGTGTGCCCTTACGAAGATTAAATATATAATTTAACCTTGGGCTGCTCTTTTATCTCGATCCACAAACTCTCATGTCCATTTTTCGGTCCAACGAACACTCAACCGGGCTGGTTTCTAGCCCGATATAAGTCCCATTATATCTAATAGAAACTGGTGGCAGCTCTCCCAAGCTGACAAGGTTCTGCTTCACTGGAGCTAGTGAAGTAGCTTCTCAGCCTGTCAGCGGTGTGAGTGAGTGTTGTGCCACGTCAGTGACTGAGTGGGTCACCTCTTCTTCTTCTCACTCCCTGGTGCCGTCCTGTACCCGTGTGGACAGGGGGTGTCTGTGTAGAAATGTACCAATCTGACCTTACGCGTCCTCGAGGGGGTGCGGAACATCACGTTGGTGCAAAGGGCAGATCCCTATCACGTGGTCCGTCTAACGTAATAATGACATCAGGCGGGTGGTGGGGTGTGGATCCAGCACAAGTGGTGGCAACGGTGGGATTCTGTGGGGTCTCTCTGCTGTCATTTCATCACATTAGTGGCAGCGGTGGGATTCTGTGGGGTCTCTCTACTGCCTTTTCTTCATAGGGTGCATTATACTACTATTGGCTATGGGGTGCCTATGGGGGTGCATTATACAACTATTAGCTATGGGGTTTATTATAGTACTGTAGATGTCTATGTGGTGCATTATAGTACTATGGATGTCTATGGGGTGCATTATACTACTGTGGATACCTATGGGGGTGCATTATACTATTGTGAATGCCTATGGGGGTGCATTAAACTACTATGGATGCCTATGGGGAACATACTGTGGATGTCTATGGGGTGCATTATACTAATATGGATGCCTATGGGGGTTCATTATACTACTGTGGATGCCTATGGGGGTGCATTATACTACCATGGATGCCTATGGGGGTGAATTATACTACTGTGGATGCCTCTGGGGGTGCACTATACTACTATTGACTATAGGGTGCCTATAGGGGTGCATTATACTACTATTAGCTATGGGGTTCATTATAGTACTGTGGTTGTTTATGGGGGTGCATTATAGTACTGTGGATGCCTATGGGGGTGCATTATTCTACTGTGGATGCCTATGGAGGTGCATTATACTTCTGTGGATGCCTACGGAGGTGCATTATACTACTGTGGATGTTTATGGGGTTCATTATACTACTGTGGATGTGTATGGGGTGCATTATACTACTAAGGATGCCTATCGGGGTGCATTATTCTACTGTGGATGCCTATGGAGGTGCATTATACTTCTGTGGATGCCTATGGAGGTGCATTATACTACTGTGGATGTTTATGGGGTTCATTATACTACTCTGGATGTCTATGGGTGCATTATACTACTAAGGATGCCTATGGGGTTGCATTATACTACCGTGGATGCCTATGTGGGTGCATTATACTACTGCTGACTATGGGGTGCCTATAGGGGTGCATTATACTGCTATTAGCTATGGGGTGCATTATAGTACTGTGGATGCCTATGGGGGTGCATTATTCTACTGTGGATGCCTACAGAGGTGCATTATACTACTGTGGATGCCTATGGAGATGCATTATGCTACTGTGGATGCCTATCGGGTGCATTATGTTACTGTGGATGCCTATGGGGTGCATTATACTGCTATGGATACCTATGGGGGTACATTATACTACTATGGATACCTATGGGGGACATGCTATGGATGTCTATGAGGTGCATTATACTAATATGGATGCCTATGGGGGTTGATTATACTACTGTGGATGCCTATGGGGGTGCATTATACTAATATGGATGTATATGGGGGTTCATTATACTACTGTGGATGCCTATGGGGGTGCATTATACTACCATGAATGCCTATGTAGGTATTACTGTGGATGCCTATGAAGGTGCATTATACTACTGTGAATGCCAATGGAGGTGCATTATACTACTGTGGATGCGTGTGGAGGTGCATTATACTACTGTGGATGCCTATGGAGGTGCATTATACTACTGTGGATGTTTATTGGGTTCATTATACTATTGTGGATGTCTATGGGGTACATTATACTACTAAGGATGCCTATGGAGATGCATTATACTACTGTGGATGCCTATCGGGTGCATTATGTTTCTGTGGATGCCTATGGGGTGCATTATACTGCTATGGATACCTATGGGGGTACATTATACTACTATGGATACCTATGGGGGACATGCTATGGATGTCTATGAGGTGCATTATACTAATATGGATGCCTATGGGGGTTGATTATACTACTGTGGATGCCTATGGGGGTGCATTATACTAATATGGATGTATATGGGGGTTCATTATACTACTGTGGATGCCTATGGAGGTGCATTATACTACCATGAATGCCTATGTAGGTATTACTGTGGATGCCTATGAAGGTGAATTATACTACTGTGAATGCCAATGGAGGTGCATTATACTACTGTGGATGCGTGTGGAGGTGCATTATACTACTGTGGATGCCTATGGAGGTGCATTATACTACTGTGGATGTTTATTGGGTTCATTATACTATTGTGGATGTCTATGGGGTGCATTATACTACTAAGGATGCCTATGGGGGTGCATTATACTACTGTGGATAACTATGGGGGTGCATTATACTACTATTGGCTATGGGGTGCCTAAAGGGGTGCATTATACTACTATTAGCTATGGGGTTCATTATAGTACTGTGGATGTCTATGGGGTGCACTATACTACTGTGGATGTCTATGAAGGTATATTTTGGTCTCCTTTTCTTGTTCTGATTGAAGGAATTCCCTGATGAATCCCTGAATGACCAAAAGAGGGGAGAAATGCGCCAGAAGAAGATGCCATTAAGCTAAGTACACAACTGCTCAGGCCATATAGGGTGTGTATGTGTGTATGTGTGTGTATGTGTGTGTATAGATAGATAGTCCATATAAACGTGACTGATGTATATGGACGTTTTGCAGTGTTAATTGCACTGCCACGTGACCGGCCATTTATAATCTGCAGGGTTATTCTTTATTTGACAACGACATCATATATGTTTCTTCTTGGACTTTTTTAGGGCTTTTTTTCTGGTCAGATAGCTGAATAATATTTCTGATATACACCCCTCAGCCCACTAGTATCTATGTTGTATATATTTACATATGTTTATTACATATTATCTGATCAGTATTGAAGATGCCTGGTCAGTTAGAGTAGTGGTAGGGCTACATAGGGCCAGTGGACGAGGATTTGGGGTTGCCATACCGGACCTAGGGTGCCAACCTCCGCTGTCAGGAAGAGAATTGTGAAGGGCAAAACTAGTCCCTGTCTCCCCCCATTTCTGCTCTTTTTTTTAAAAAAACACTCTTTTTTTTCTGTACAAATGTGTGTGCATTTATATCTGTATGTATTGCGGGTTTTAAACAAACTAAATAAAGAGAAATTTTTAAGGGTATTTTTTGTTATGGTTACATGTATACAGTGGGTACAGAAAGTATTCAGACTCCTTTAAATTTTTCACTCTTTGTTTCATTGCAGCCATTTGGTAAATTCTAAAAAGTTAATTTTTTTTTCTCACTAAAGTACACTTTGCACCCCATCTTGACTGAAAAAAACAGAAATGTAGAAATGTTTGCAAATTTATGAAAAAAAAAAGAAAAACTGAAATATCACATGGTCATAAGTATTCAGACCCTTTGCTCATTATTGAGTAGAAGCACCCTTTTGAGCTAGTACTGCCATGAGTCTTCTTGGGAATGATGCAACAAGTTTTTCACACCTGGATTTGGGGATCCTCTGTCATTCTTCCTTGCAGATCCTTTCCAGTTCCGTCAGGTTGGATGGCGAACGTTGGTGGACAGCCATTTTCAGGTCTCTCCAGAGATGCTCAATTGGGTTTAAGTCAGGGCTCTGGCTGGGCCAGTCAAGAATGGTCACAGAGTTGTTCTGAAGCCACTCCTTTGTTATTTTAGCTGTGTGATTAGGGTCATTGTCTTGTTGGAAGGTGAACCTTCAGCCAAGTCTGAGGTCCAGAGCACTCTGGAAGAGGTTTTTATCCAGGATATCTCTGTACTTGGCCTCATTCATGTTTCCTTCAATTGCAACCAGTCGTCCTGTCCCTGCAGCTGAAAAACCACCCCATAGCATGATGCTGCCACCACCATGTTTCACTGTTGTATTGGGCAGGTGATGATGAGCAGTGCCTGGTTTTCTCCACACATACCGCTTAGAATTATCACCAAAAAGTTCTATCTTCGTCTCAGCAGACCAGAGAATCTTATTTCTCATAGTCTGGGAGTCCTTCATGTGTTTTTGAGCAAACTCTATGCGGGCTTTCATATGTCTTGCATTGAGGAGAGGCTTCAGTCGGGCCACTCTGCCATAAAGGCCCAACTGGTGGAGGGCTGCAGTGATAGTTGACTTTGTGGAACTTTCTCCCATCTCCCTACTGCGTCTCTGGAGCTCAGCCACAGTGATATTGGTGTTCTTCTTTACCTCTCTCACCAAGGCTCTTCTCCCACGATTGCTCAGTTTGGCTGAACAGCCTGGTCTAGGAATACTTCTGGTGGTCCCAAACTTCTTCCATTTAAGGATTATGGAGGCCACTGTGCTCTTAGGAACCTTGTCCTGATCTGTGCCTTGCCACAATTCCGTCTCTGAGCTCCTTGGGCAGTTTCTTTGAGCTCATGATTCTCATTTGGTCTGACATGCACTGTGAGCTGTGAGGTCTTATATAGACAGGTGTGTGCCTTTCCAAATCAAGCCCTGTCAGTTTAATTAAACACAGCTGGACTCCAATGAAGGAGTAGAACCATCTCAAGGAGGATCACAAGGAAATGGACAGCATGTGACTTAAATATGAGTGTCTGAGCAAAGGGTCTGAATACTTATCACCATGTGATATTTCAGTTTTTCTTTTTTAATAAATTTGCAAAAATTTCTACATTTATGTTTTTTTCAGTCAAGATGGGGTACAGAGTGTACATTAATGAGAAAAAATGAACTTTTTAGAATTTACCAAATGGCTGCAATGAAACAAAGAGTGAAAAATTGAAAGGGGTCTGAATACTTTCCGTACCCACTGTAAGGGCCCCATAGGTTGATCACTTTGATTGTTGATTTAGGGAGCAATGTCAGGGCTCATATTGTATGTAGGGGGCTATGTGGGGGCTCATACTGTATATAGGAGGATGTCAGCATACTTAATTCTGCTCAATATTAAGTGATACAAGTAATATAAAAAATAATTATAATTTATATTAAGATTGAGCAGAATTAATTTCTGCTTATTGGTTTGGCCTCCACAACAGTCACGGTCTCTCATGGAATCGCTCGTGAAAATTAAACTCCCACCCCTGCTCTATCATGTATAGTGCTATGTTATGTATAGTGTAGCACCCTGAGGATTCGGCTGCTACAGGGGTATTGCACCTCAACCCAGAGGTGTGGTATTCCACTCCCGGGTAAGGATGGAGTATGGAACTGAGCTCAGTAGGCTGCATGCACTACATACATCCCATTTCCGGGGGACAGAACAACGGTACTCCCACCAGTAAATGTGCAGGTACGACAGCGTCTGTCCCTGGCTGGAGTGGGAGGGGGGTGGAACATCCCAGTAGTGTAGGGGCAGATAGGGGGAGCAGCCTGGGTAAAGCTAGGAGCTCATTGGGTGCTGGTCACCTGAGCTCACACATAGAGGGAGTATATAAGGTGGGCACCATCTTAGATCAGGGTCAGTCGGTCAGTCAGTCAGTCAGCCTGTGAGTCAGTCAGACAGTCTGTCTGAGAGCCTGAGAAGCAGAGCAGAGGAGAAGGAAGAGGGACCCAGAGGCGCAGGACGAGAGGGGACCCCAAGATCCCAGAATAAGGACAAAAGGGTGAAGGGTCGGCAAAAGGGTACCGGATCCCAAGCTGGCAGAGGCTAAAGCACACCTTAGCCAGGGACCGGAGGTCGTGGGCAGGATCTGCCACGACCCTCACCAAATCCACCAGGAAGGCACACCGCGAGTAGGGCCAGGGAAGCCAGAGAAGGTTTAACCACTAAGAGGCCCGAGGGAGCTGGACAGAGGTGGATCCCTGGTGGGAACGGCCAGAAGAAGGGAGAGTCAGAAAGGAGCTCAGGACCACGCTCCGGAATTGCCCGGGAGTTGACCGAGTCCCGCACCTGGTGGACGCAGCACGGCTTGGGTGGTCACTGCTGTACACAGTGACCCGAGCAACACCAGTAAGTAAAACCCTGGAACTGCATTTTATGCCTCTGAGTCTCCTTGCTGCACCTTCACAACCACCATCCTCCACGTCTGACCCCCTGAGGCTATACCCCTCCCGTTGGGGGTTATACTACCACAGCTGCACACACACCACCAGCCTCAGCGGACCATCCTGCAGCGGCGGCCTTTTGACCGCAAATCAACGGGTGGCGTAGTCGACACAGAAACAACAACTACCAGGACTGCCGCACACTGAGTTTGACACCCTGGGCACGGACCGGGTCACAGCCACTCGGAGACTACAACCCCCATCTGATCCGGCTCCGGGTATCCCTAACAACATGGCCCAGGGGGCGCGTCATATAGTACTGTAGATAAGGGAAAATTTGCGCACCGCTATCTCTGCCATTTCCATCTACAGATCTGCACCAGAGCACCTGTGTGTTACTCACATGACTTATCACATGATCTATCAAAGGGGCTCATGTGACATGTCATGTGATACATCGGTTACCTGGGGGGTGCCCAAGCCTCCCAAACTGCCCGGGGCCCTGGCTAATCTTAATTCACCTCTGTTTCCTGTCCCCTATCCACCCCCTTCACTACAGCATCATTTGCTCTCCCCAACACCCATTTAATTCATTTTATTTAAAAAAAAGTTTTTCATACTTACCTCTCATACGATCCCATGCAGCTCCACCTCCGGTGTCGAGCGCGCATACGTGACAGCTCAATTACGTCATCACGTAGGCGCCGTCCCTGACACCAGCATTCCACAGAAGAGGAGGAAGCTCCCATGGAGCTGAGCTGCTGTTCTGATTTGACAGCCGTGGAGCTCCAGGAAAGCTCTCTGTGCCGAGATGTGCACCACAATCCACCCCTGGCCCTGGGGCCCCGGGAGCTGAATCAAAAGAGGGGGGCCCCGACTGGCTCCGGGCTCCACCTCTTTGCTTCTGCTCACCAGGACTCATACACCAGCAAGGGCAGTAATACCCTGATAGTGGCCCTGGTCCTCGGCGCAGCTTTTTAATATCCAGGGCCGTTGCAACGTCATCTGTGGCATGTTCATCTGTAATTGAGACCTATGGATTTATTTCTTGTTCATCAATTCGCAGCTGTAGCAGCTGGAACTTTCTCATCTTTATTTAGCTTCACTATATGATATCTGTCTTTTTTGTGTCTGTAAGGCCGTGTTCACACATAATGTAAAAACTGTATTTTTTGTTTTCTGCAGGTGTCCGTACCAAACTACACAGGTTGCTGCATTACTGCTGCATTTTTTGCCTTTATCCCCTTATTTGATCTGTTTCTGGTGCAGCTGTGAAGCCACATTTCTAACGTGTTTTTTATAGTACAGAAAAGCTTTGATTCTGCACTTAAAAAAGTAACTGCAGTTTTTTACATGCATTTTTTATTAGGCTCCACATAGATGCCTCCAGAGAAAAAAAAGCACCAAAATCGCACAGTTCAGCAGCATCTCTAGACACACAGGGGACACAGTTTTCCTGAAATCACATCCACTTTGCTTGGACAGTGAAACACAGCAGAATTTATGTGCAAAAAAACTAGCAGAAAATACACAGCATTTACACTACATGTGAACACCGCCTAAATGTCCAAGCTAACTGGATGTGATTTCATGAAAACTCCACCCTTGGTGCATCTAATCACGCTGTTCAACTGTGCAGTTTTGCTGCTTATTTTCTCTATAGGTTTCTATGTGGAGCTGTAGAAAAACACGCAAGTGAAAAAAAAATGCTGTTGCAGCTTTAAGAGCAGAATCAAGCTTTCTGTAGTACTAAAAAAGTATTAAAAACATGGATTCACATCTGCACCAAAAACTGCATTAAGGCTAAGTGCCCACAATGCAGAAATGCTGCGGATTTTTTCCTGAGCGTTTCTGCATCTCCCTGGCAGAAAAAAACGCATGCGGATTTTACATGCGTTTTTTCTGCCAGGTAGAAGCGTAAGTGAAGCGTTTTGAACATGCGATTTTGCATGCGGGTTGTCAAGCGCTTCTCCAAGCAATTTTAGCATCACTTGGAAAGTGCTTGACAAGTTTGTCACACTATATATATCCATGCAACCAGCATGGATTTATGTTGTGTGACCAAGTTATGATGCTGCAAATGCAGCATCAATGGTAAAAAAAAATAATAAAAATGTTAAAAAATAAAAAAAAACATTATACTCACATTCAGATGGCCCCCGGTCTCATCAGCGATGCGTCCCGTATCTTCGGCGGCTCCCGGTGCTCTAAACAGGACCTTCCATGACGTCATCGCGTGACCGTCACATGACTAAATGACGGTACGGAAGGGCCTTGCAGACCACCGCCGGAAGCCAAGGAGACAGCAGCGCCGCTGAGAGGAGACTGGGGGGCGCCGGAAAGGTGAGTATAAGGTTTTTTTTTGTATTTTAATTCTTTTTTAACTACAGTTACTATTGTACCCGGGTCTGGAGGAGAGTCTCCTCTTCTCCAGACCCGGGTACCATCCGCGCATTGAGCCGCATAATATTCGCATCCGTCCAATGCAAGTCAATGGCGGCTAAAACGCCGCGATTCCACAAAATTAATGGTAGTGCTGTGGATTTTTCCGCAATGATAATCCGCAGCGGAAACTTCCGCAGCATGTGCACATGCGGATTATCATTGGAGAGCATTGCAGACCTTCTACCAAGCGTTTTTTAAGAGTTTCCGCAAAGGAATTGCCGTTGCTGAAACGCTTAAAAACGCATAGTGGGCACGCAGCCTAAATGTGGGGGAAAACGCATAAAAGAAACAGCAGAGATGCAGTAATCAGAGAATATTGTTATTGCATTGTGTGGTGCGAACAGCTACAGAAAAGAGCGCAGTCCAAAAAACACAGCATTTACGCTATGTGTGAACATGGCTTCAGCGTTACATTTTTATTACTTATAATGGATTTAATAGAGAAAAAATATCAATGATGCCATTTTTTTACGCCATTTACTGATCCCCATAAATAATCTGATTGCTGTGTTGTGCACATCATTACGTTTACAGGGACACCAAATATGTCCTTGTTACTTGCTGGTTTGTGATGTTTATTATTTTTTACAAAAGCGCATTAAAAATGAAATTATTGTGTGTTTCATTATTTTTTAGTAACTTTATGGGAAGCAAATAATCTCTTCTATTCTCCCTCTAGAATATGGTGTCATAGAAATACACTGTTACAACCCCTGGCAAAAATTATGGAAGCACCGGGCTCGGAGGATGTTCATTCAGTTGTTTAATGTTGTTGAAAAAAAAGCAGATCACAGACATGGCACACAACTAAAGTCATTTCAAATGGCAACTTTAGGGCTTTAAGAAACACTAAAAGAAATCAAGATTAAAAATGTGGTACTCAGTAAGGGTAATTTGTTTCAGACCAAGCAGGGGCTGATAGTAATAGCCCAGGAAGGGTGCCATGAATATTGGCCCCCTCCCAGGCTAGAAACACCAGCCCTCAGCCGCACCAGAAATGGTGCATCCATAGGATGCGCCAATTCTGGCACTTAGCCTCGCACTGCCCTGTAGCGGTGACAGTGGGTAAATAGGGCTGGGGTTGATGTCAGCTTATAATGCCAGCTGATATCAAGCCCAGGTTAGTAATGGAGAGGCGTCTATAAGACACCCCCATTACTATCCCCATAGTGAAAGTTAAAAAAAACCACAAACATCCAGAATAAAGTCCTTTAATTGAAATAAAGACACAATACTTTAATGTTCTAAATTAAACTCTACTTAACGTCACGCCCATTCCAGCTGAAGCCAACGATCTCCTGCAATAAAAGTAAAGTAATAAACCAACCTCATCCTTACCTTTCCATGGTTCAGAGGACGGCTTCAGCTCTGCTACATTGACATGACAGGCTGGATCGCAGCAGAACACTGCCATAGAGCTTGCCATGCCGCAGACACTGAGAAGCGCAGGCATGCTTGCGCTCCTCAGTGTCTCGCTGTGACGGCATCCAGATGAGCCGAGTTCATGCCCAATGAACTCAGCTCACCTCATGCACGTCACTGACAGCGTGGGAATGGGGAATACGGTAAGTAGAGTTTAATTGAGCTACTAATTGAGCACTGTTCCCATCGATTTGGGCAACTTTTGACCTTCTGCAGACCGCCGGGGGGGACCGTCTGAAAAATGCTCGAGTTTCCCATAGACTTACATTGGGCTCGTTGCTCGCGTCAAGCACCCAAGTATTCCAATGTGCTCGACCTGAGCTTCGAGCACCCGAGCATTTTAGTGCTCGCTCATCACTAGTGTTGAGCAAATTTGTTCAGCATTTCAAATTTGGGTTCTGGCTTGTTCGCGCAAAAAAATCGGCTCCGCCCACGAACATCCCTGATTTGCCACGCTGTCACGCAGCTAACATCTGTGTGACAGTGTGGCAAATTAGGAATGTTCGTGGGCGGAGCCAATTTTTTTGCACGAACAAGCTGGAACCCCGAACACGAGCCTGAACAAATTCGCTCAACAATAGTTGTGAGTTCAAATCCTGTTGAGACTCCCAAAAAAAGAGAAAATTACATTTTTGTAATTTTTTTTATTATTTTTAGTAATTTTATAGCAGCAAAAAAATCTATTTTTTTCTCCACCTCTAAAATACAAGGTCATAGAAATACACTGCTATATATATTGTATATCTATGAAACCTGTACAATCTGCTTCTGGGTTCACTGCTTACTATACAGCTCAAGATTACCAAATTCTCCTATGTTTATCATTGTGAGCTATGGCTCATAGCTAGAGTTGTTGTTTGTGAGTGTGAGTCTTGATGAGACCAGAGAATAAAATTGTTTATTTAATTTATGTCAGAGCAGAGAGATGCAGCATCGCCTCCCCCGCCCCAAAGAGGAGGAGCCATGGAGTGATGACGACATTGGAGAGAGGTGAGTATTAGAAGTCGGGACAAAGCCTTGACGTGCCAGGACCACAGGACTGATACCTCAAATCTGGATAGTCCTGTTGAATCTGGGGTGGTTTGGAGCTATGTGTAACCTATGAAGGACTTTGTCTAGGGATACCTTTGAATATAATAATAATCATTTTTATTTCTATAGTGCCAACATATTCCGCAGCACTTTACATTACAGAGGGGACTTCTACAGACAGTAAAGACATAACAGAGTAAACACATACCGTATTTTTCTCCAAAATTTTGAAGGAAAGTGGGGGGTGCATCTTATAGTCCAATATACATAAATACTGTGGCTGTGTGTGGTAGGGGAAGCGACAGTGGCGGAGTAGCGGTGCACAGAAGGCAGCAGCTTCCTGCTGCAGCCTACACTGTGCCCGCTACTAAAGAAAATGAATATTCACTGCTCCCCACACCTATGGGAGTGGGGAGCAGTGAATATTAATTTTCCTTAAAGGGGTTGTCCAGTACTTTATCTTACCCCCCCAATGTATCCCCCCGGGGCCCCTAAGGATTTTTGTAATTACCTTACGTTGCACATACTGCCTGTGAGCGGCCAAGGGTAGCTCTTGTCACAGGCAGAAACAGCAACATAAGGTATTTACAAAAATATTTAGGGGCCTCGGGGGGATACATTGGGGGGTAATATAAAGTACTGGACAACTTCTTTAACCCCTTAACAACATCTGACGTACTAATACGCGTCTGTGCCCTGGGACTTAAGAGCCAGACCCGTATTAGTACGTCATCGCGCGCGCACACAGGCTGTGCGGGCGCGATCGCCGCCGGGTGTCAGCTGATTGTCACAGCTGACACCCGGTACTATGTGCAGGGAGCAGTCCTGCACCGCTCCCAGCACATTAACCCCTGCGATGCTGCGATCTAAGTCGATCGCGGCATTGCGGGGGCAAGGGGAGGTGATCGCCAATACTCACCTCCTCTTCCGGCTTCCAGCGCAGTCTGCAAAGGCTTCCCGGGTGTTGCCATGACGACCCGATGTCGTCATGACAACATCCGGGTCACCAGACAGCTGGAAGATTGTTTGGACATGTGCAGTGCATCTCCAAACAATCTTCACACTGTGCACCGCTGATAGCCTGCATGGCATAGGGATGGTGCTGCATTCCTGTGCCATGCAGGCGATCAGAGAAAAAAAAGTGAAAGTCCCAGAGTGTGACAAAGTAATAAAGTGTATAAACTGTGTGAAAGTGGAAAAAAAAAAAAATTGCAAAAATATAAAAAAAAAAAAAATAATAATCCACCAAAAATAAAAATATAATGTACCCATCAATAAATATTATTATAAAAAAAAAAAAAAAAACAATAAAAGTACACATATTTGGTATCGCCGCGTCCGGAACAACCTGACCTATAAAACTGTCCCACTAGTTAACCCCTTCAGTGAACACGGTAAAAAAAAAAAAAAAAAAAACGAAGCTAAAAACAATGCTTTATCACCATACTGCCAAACAAAAAGTGGAATAACACGCGATCAAAAAGACGCATATAAATAAAAATGGTACCGCTGAAAACATCATCTCGTCCCGCAAAAAACAAGCCGCCACACAGCTCCATCAGCCGAAAAATAAAAAAGTTATAGCTCTCAGAATAAAGCGATGCTAAAAAATATTTTTTTCTATAAAATAGCTTTTATTGTGTATAAGCGCCAAAACATAGAAAAATGATACAAATGTGGTACCGCTGTAAACGTACTGACCCGAAGAATAAAGCTACCTCATCAATTTTACCACACGCGGAACAGAATAAAAAATAAAAAAAAAAAACAATTCCTGAATTGTTGGTTTTTGTTTATTCTGCCTCCCAAAAATCGGAATAGAAAGCGATCAAAAAATGTCACGTGCCTGAAAATGGCACCAATAACAACGTCAAGTCATCCCGCAAAAAACGAGCCATCACATGACTGTCTGCCAAAATCTGGAAAAATTATAGCTCTCAAAATATGGCGATGCAAAAACTAGATTTTACAAAAAATGCGTCTTTTAGTGTGTGACAGCTGTCAGTCATAAAAACCCCATATGATTCTGGCATTGCTGTAATCACACCGACCTGAAGAATAAAGTCGTCTAATCACTTATACCGCACAAGGAACGGCGTCAAAAATAAACTCTTGGGTTAGGATTGGGCTAGGGTTAGGGCTGGGTTTGGGGCTAGGGTTGTGCTGGGGCTAGGGTTGTGCTGGGGCTAGGGTTGTGCTGGGGCTAGGGTTGTGCTATGGCTAGGGTTGTGCTATGGTTAGGGTTGTGCTAGGGATAGGGCTGGGGTTGGGATTTTTTTCAAAAGTAAGAAAAAAAGATGACGATATGGCGACTAGTGTTGAGCGAAAGTGCTCGCTACTTGAGTTTGCATCGGGTGCTCTGGTATGCATTGAGTATCGTGGGTATTTGAGTGACATGCTCGAGTCTCTGCCCCATATGCTTCGCGGCCAAAAAAACTTTACGGGGATTGCCTGCCATGCACGAGAGATCCCCGCATGTTTTTTTTTGGGTGTCTAATAACCGTGAAACATGCGGAGCAGGGACTCGAGCATGTCACTCGAGCACACGCTGTACATGGTGCATACCCGAGTACCCGATGCAAACTCAAGTAGCGAGCACTTGCGCTCAAGAATAATGACAACTTATTCAATATGATGACCTAATGTAAACAAATTCTGTGCCGTAGCTCTGGGTTCAAAATGTTCACTATACACCTTAATAAAATCCTTGAGGGGTATAGTTTCCAAAATGGGGACACTTGTGGGGGAGCTCCACTGTTTAGGCACATCACGGGCTCTCCAAACGCGACATGGTGTCCGCTAACGAATTGAATGGAAAATCGGCTCAAATTGTTAGCGGACGCCATGTTGCGTTTGGAGAGCCCCTGTGTGCCCAAACATTGGAGCTCCCCCACAAGTGACCCCATTTTGGAAACTAGACCCCCCAAGGCACCTATCTAGATGCATAGTGAGCACTTGGAACCCCCAGGTGCTTCACAAATTGATTCGTAAAAATGAAAAAGTGAAAAAAAAAACACTTTTTCATTTTTATGAATCAATTTGTGGAGCACCTGGGGTTCCAAGTGCTCACTATGAATCTAGATAGGTGCCTTGGGGGGTCTAGTTTCCAAAATGGGGTCACTTGTGGGGGAGCTCCAATGTTTGGGCACACAGGGACTCTCCATATGCAACATGATATCCGCTAACAAATTGTCGGCTCAAATTGTTAGCGGACACCATGTGCATTTGCACATAGGACCGCTTGTTCGAAAGGAGCTTCTGAACTCTCTCGTCCATTGAATTTGTCAGGTTTTGGATGGTTTCTGCTTCAATTGTTTTGCATGAGGACAGAATACCCTCCCAGAGCTGTTGCTTAGATGTGAACTGCCTCCCTCCATCATAGACACTCCTTTTGATGATGCTCCAGAGGTTCTCAATGGGGTTGAGGTCAGGGGAGCATGGGTGCCACATCATAAGTTTGTCCCCTTTTATGCCTATAGCAGCCAGAGATGCAGATGTGTTATGTGCAGCATGAGACGGGGCATTATCATGCATGAAAATGATCTTGCTGCGGAATGCACGGTTCTTCTTCTTGAACCATGGAAGGAAGTGCTGTTTGAGAAACTCAACATACATTATGGAGTTCATCTTTACCCCTTCAGGGATCCTAAAAGGGCCGACAATCTCTCTCCCCATGATTCCAGCCCAAAACATTACTCCACCTCCTCCTTGTTAGCGCCGTAGCCGTGTTTGCATGGGGTGTCCATCAACCAGCCATCCTCCACTCCATCCATCTGGACCATCGAAATCATTTCAGGCATGATAATGCCCCGTCTCATGCTGCACATAACACATCTGCATCTCTGGCTGCTATGGGCATAAAAGGGGACAAACTTATGGTGTGGCACCCATGCTCCCCTGACCTCAACCCCATTGAGAACCTCTGGAGCATCATCAAAAGGAGTGTCTATGATGGCGGGAGGCAGTTCACATATAAGCAACAGCTCTGGGAGGGTATTCTGTCCTCATGCAAAGCAATTGAAGCAGAAACCATCCAAAACCTGATAAATTAAATGGACGAGAGAGTTCAGAAGCTCCTTTTGAACAAGCGGTCCTGTGTGCAAATGTAACATCACCTAGAATAAAGTTTTGAGCTGAAAACTGTTTGATTTCAGATTGTAATAACCTGCTAATGCTTATAATTTCAAAAATGACCATTTTTTTGTTCTTTATTAAAATGAAAAGGTTGAAAACTCTGCTGTGCATAATAATTTGGAACATGCATTTTGAGTGCAGTTTGAGTTTTTTATTTTTTTAAAAATATACTGTTATCATAGGCAGTTTGTACAAAAACCTTTCAATTATACTCCAATAGTTATTTGACTGGAAAATTACAATGACTTCAATTCATGTAGGTAATTTCGGAAAATCTGAGAAAATATTATTTGCATAATAATTTGGAACACAGTGTACTTGGCACCCCCTGATCCCCATCATGCTGCACAGAAAAAAAATAAACTTTCATACTCACCTCCTCTCTCCTCCAGCGCTGTGTCCCACTCTGTGCCAGAATAGTCACTGCTCACCACGACGGGACTGCCTGCGTGGGGAGCAGTGACCATTCAATCTCCATAATAGCGAGCACGCTGTAGCCGCAGCACGGCTCCTGCTGTGCTCGGCTGTCAGTGTGTCCGCTATTAAAGGCCATGAATATTCACCACTCCTATGGGTGTGGTGAATATTCATGCCCTTTAATAGCGGGCACACTGACCACCGAGTGCAGCAGGCGCCACGCTGCAGCTAAAGTGCGCGTGCTATCAGGGAGAATGAATGGTCACTGCTCCCCATGCACGTAGTTCCAGCGTGGGGAGCAGTGACTATTCTGGCACAGAGTGGAACACAGCGCTGGAGGAGAGAGGAGGTAAGTATGATTGTTTATTTTTTTTCTGTGCAGCGTGATGGGGATCAGGGGGTGCCAAGCATACTAGGATAAGGGGGTCATACATACAGGGATGAAGGGGGCCATGCATTCAAGGATGAGGGGGGCCATACATACAGGAATGAGGCATGAGGGGGGCCATACATACAGGGATGAAGGGGGCCATACATACAGGGATGAAGGGGGCCATACATACAGGGATGAGGGGGGCCATACATACAGGGATGAGGGGGGCCATACATACAGGGATGAGGGGGGCCATACATACAGGGATGAAGGATGAGGGGGGGGCTATACATACAGAGATGAAGGTGGCCATACATACAGGGATGAAAAGTGCCATACATACCAGGAAGAGGGATGAAGGTGCCATACATAACAGGATGGGTGTGAGGGTGGCCATACGTAACAGGATGAAGGGTGCCATACATGTCAGGAAGAGGGATGAGGGGGCCATGCATACCAGGATGGGGGATTGGGGTGCCATGCATACCAGGATGGTGGATTGGGGTGCCATGCATATCAGGATGGGGATGAGGGCCATGTATAACAGGAAGGAGGGGGGACATATATACCAGCACGGGGGATATTAACAGAATTGGGGGACATTACCCCTATAGCAGTGTCAGCAGCAGACCCCCTCCTCCTTAACAGGGCATCATGACCACATTTTTTGCTTAATTTTTTTTTCTGTTTTCCTCTAAAACCTAGGTGCGTCTTATGGTCCGGTGCTTCTTATAGTCCAAAAATACGGTAATTTAACAGATACCAAGAGGAGTGAGGGCCCTGCTCACAAGCTTACAATCTATGACATACATTTTTGCTTTTTACCTATGCTAAATGCATGTATTTTTTGTTAAAAATATTTTAGGGAAGGGTTTTATTTAAATATTTTGTTTGAGCTCTACAGCTTTTGTTTATCACAGTACATGTCAAGCTGCATAATGCTGTTCACACTAAAATAAATCATACAGCCTCTTTGATGGCCAGGGTCTATATCACTTTCATCTTTTCTCCTAAATGATCTCCTTGTACTTTTATTTGGTCAAAAATCAGCTTAAATGATTTATAAGGATTATAAACATGATGTATCAAAGTCTTTGGTGGATTTCATTGTAAATGGTATAAATGAAAAGTGGTGACAACTAAACGTTAAACATTCCTGCTTCTTGATGGAAAGAAGAGTTGGGAGGAGATCAAGAGAAAACAATACTAGGAAGGAGTGTTGAGCCACCCCCGTAGTGTTCGAGTTCGGTTCGGTTCGTCAAACACCCGCGTGTTCGCCGAACTGTTCGTCGAACGGTTCGTCGAACACCTTCGAACACCGTTAAAACCAATGGCAGGCAAACAAAAACACATAGAAAGACATAGAAAACACCTTCAAAGGTGTCCAAAAGCTGACAAACTGCTCAGAAGACACAACTAACACATGGAAAAGTGACAAGTACATAAAGTCATGCGAAAAGAAAAGAGGTGGAGGAGTAAAAGGAGGGGGAGACACAGATATAGGCATGTCATGCCCTTCTAAAATCCAAAAAGTGAGAAGCCGACACGTTCAGTCCGCTCCTGCCCGTGCCACCTCCGTGTCGCCGGGTTTGTGCCAGAGCCGCGGTGAACCCTGACGGCCAGCCCCCCTCTCCCAATACTGGTGCCTGTCCGCTGGTGGGTCGAGCGAGCCCCCCTGTGGTGGAGGCAGCTCTAAGCTTTTTAATTTAAATTGTCTCTCTAATTTGAATAAATACACTTTAAATCCATTTACAAGGATCTATTGGAGGGCAAGTCTCATGCCAGCAGCCGCGTAATTCCAGCTCCAGTAGCGTCCACTAAAGCTGCTGCAGTTAAAAAGCTTTTATAAGGATCGAGCTCGGCTGTCCACCGCAAGGCATCCTCCTGCCAGTCCGAGCCCCTATGCCTTGGGGTGCCTCCTGATGCTCTTCACTGAGTATCCCGTGGTCCCGAAGCATTTCCTTTGAAAAAATGAAGTGTCCAAACTACAGGTGGTGTAGCTTGCTTAACAGCCGGGATAATCCGGGATAATCCGCTGACTAGCAGACCCTGCTACTAGGCACAAAGTATTTCCTGGGCTAGATGCAGTTAAAAATTTGTAATTAGATACTCTCGTTGGATGCTGAGAAAGCATTCCATAGAGTCTCCTGGCACGCCATATATGATTCTCTTAAAAAGCTTGGGGTAGGGGTCTAGGGGACCCTTTTATAGCCAAAATCACGGCCCTGTATCGCAATACGTCACCTAGGCTGAAGATAAATGGAACTGTAGCACCCTGAGGGCTCGGTTGCTACAGAGGTATTGCACCTCACCCAGAGGTGTGATATCTCACTCTCAGGTAAGGATGTAGTGTGGATCAGGACCCGACACCTGCATGCATTACACCACATTGCCGTGGGGCAGGGCGACCAATATGCCCCTGAGATGGGCACGACAGTCCCTGTCCCTGGCTGGAGTGGGGGGAGGGAACACTGAGGAAGGGGAACCCTGTAGTGCAGGAGCAGGGAGGAAGCAGTTCCTGGGTGCATTGAGAAGGGAGTATAAAAGGTGGGCACCATCTTAGTTCAGTGCAGAGAAGTCTGAGCAGAAGTGGCAGGGAGCAGGGGCTCTGCATGAGCTCTGCTCCGGAGGCGGGCCTAGTAACAGAGGCCCAGGCCTGGAAGAGGGAGAAGGAAGGAAGAGGAGCGGAGAAGGCTCCAGGAACGAGGAACGGAGGGATCTCAGGGGTGCGGACGGGCGAGTCGCCACCGCACGCCCGAATCCACCTGCGTGGAGGGGTCAGGCCAAAGGGGGAGACCGGTCCCCGAAACTAGTGGAGGCAGGAAACGACCCTCAGCTAGAAACAGGAGGCTGTGACATTTTATGTGGCGCAGCCCCTCGCTACACCCGCTAGGAAGGCACCACATAGGGTCAGGGAAACTGGCGCCAAGTTTACCAAGAGGAGGCCCGAGGCAGCCGGACAGAAGGGTTGGTAAGAAAGGCTAGACAAAGGACACACAAAGGGGGTCCTGTGAAGCACTCCAAAGTTATCTGGGAGTTGTCTGAGCCCCTCACCTGGTGAGCACAGTACGACGTGGGCAGCCATTACCTGCAGACGTGGTCTGGATAATAAGAACTGTGAGTAAAGGCCCTGGACTGACTCCGTGTCATTACTGCTGCTGCCCTGCACCATCACCCCCATCCTCCGCATACACTGCCCTGAGGCTATACTCCTCCCGTGGGGAGTTATGCTACGCTCTGCTGCACCCACAACACCAGCCTCAGCGGTCTGCCCTGGAGCGGCGGTTCACTCTGACCGCAATCCACGGGTGGCGTAGTCGGACATTTAAACATCAAAACCACATAAATAGTTCCGCCACTGGTTTGACCGCCCTGAGCCACGGAACCGGGTTGCCTCCACGGAGACTACAACCACCAGCATCCACCAAAAAGGGTCCGGCTCCGGGTGTCCCAAGGCCCAGGGGGCGCGTCAGAACATTTTCATCACCTTTCACAATCACCAATGGGACAAGGCAGGGATGTTCTCTGTCCCCTCTCTTATACATCCTAGTGACGGAGCACCTGCTCTCATCAATTCGCCATAACCCCAATATTAGGTGGATTGAGGTGGGAGGCACCGAGTACAAGTGCTCTCTATTTGCTGATGATGTCCTAGTATATATCACTCAATCACATATATCCATCCATGCTGTTATGGCTGAAATAGATCACTTTGTTACATGGTCAAATTTTAAAATCAATGCAGCGAAGTCTGAGGCCCTCGATGTCTCCCTCCCCAAATCCATATAGGATTCCATCCAGTCCAACTTTCCCTTTGCCTGGCCCTCACAGGGTATCAAATACTTAGGAATTCCTATTCATAGAGACCTCTCCCATCTATGTTATCTTAATTTTGGGCCCTTTATTGAACAACTCCATACAGACCACGGTTGGCAAGTTAGAACTGTAAGATTCACTACGTGAACCACTGGTGTTTTGTGGAAAAGCACATGTACACTGTGTTCCAAATTATTATGCAAAAAGTGTTTAGGAGTGATAAGGGAAGAATTTGTTTGTTTGTCAGTTAAAGTCATTGATGGTGATGTGTGTCAGGGCTCTTTATATCACTGTAAGCAATTGCAGACACCTGTGCTAATTAGTTTGGCAGGTGTGTCCAATGAAAGGCAAGACTACTTAAGAAGGCTGTCTCACATTATTAAGCAGCCTACATTTTCTGCCAAAATGGGAAAGAAAAAGGATGTGTCGGCTGCTGAGAAGCAACAAATTGTGGAGTGTTTAGGTCAAGGCATGACTACAATCAACATTGTGCGATGATCAGGATGAAGTGTCTTGGCAATCAAGAAGTATGTAGCTGATTCACAGTACACACGTGTGCGTGCTGATAAGGGTAAATTGAGGACTCTTTCCTACAGGCAATTACGTCAGGTTGAAAGAGCAGCGGCAAAAAAGCCTTGTCATAGCAGCAGACAAGTTTTTGAAGCTGCTGGTGCCTCCAACGTCCCCCGAACAACAAGATGCAGGGTCCTTCAGAGGTTTGCAGCTGTGCATACGCCATCCTGTCGACCTCCTCTATCCACTTCACACAAGCAGAAACGGCTCCAGTGGGCCAAACATTACATGAAGACTGATTTCAAAACTGTTTTGTTCACGGATGAGTGCCGTGCAGCGCTCGATGGTCCAGATGGATGGAGTGGAGGATGGCTGGTTGATGGACATCCCACGCAAACACGGCTACAGCGCCAACAAGGAGGAGGTGGAGTAATGTTTTGGGCTGGAATCATGGGGAGAGAGATTGTCGGCCCCTTTAGGATCCCTGAAGGCGCTAAAGATGAACTCCATAATGTATGTGGATTTTCTCAAACAGCACTTCCTGCCATGGTTCAAGAAGAAGAACCGTGTATTTCACAGCAAGATCATTTTTCTGCATGATAATGCACCATCTCATGCAGCACATAAAACATCTGCATCTCTGGCTGATATGGGCATAAAAGGGGACAAACTTATGGTGTGACCCGCATGCTCCCCTGACCTCTAACCTTTGGAGCATCATTAAAAGGAGTGTCTATGATGGCGGGAGGCAGTTCACATCTAAGCAACAGCTCTGGGAGGGTATTCTGTCCTCATGCAAAACAATTGAAGCAGAAACCATCCAAAACCTGACAAATTCAATGGACGAGAGAGTTCAGAAGCTCCTTTCGAGCAAGGGGTCCTATGTGAAAATGTAACATCACCTAGAATAAAGTTTTGAGTTGAAAACTGTTTGATTTCAGTTTCTAACAACCTGCTAATGCTTATAATTTCAAAAATGACCATTTTTTTGGTCTTTATTAAAATGAAAAGGTTGATCGAAAAGTTTGGAGGATCTAAGAGTGTGGCAACCCAGTAGTCATGATTACTTCGAATTCTGACAATATGAGGGTCATGCTGCAGGTAGTGCAACAAAAAGGCACTTATGTGTCTTGCGCCCCAAAATTATTTTCCGGGCTAGATGCAGCTAAAAATTATTATTAATTTTAAATCTGGTGAAGCTTTAGTATAGATGGCCTAATAGGATCAGTGCTGCACACTGCTACAAAGCCCAAATTATTTTCCAGTCAAGATACAGATAAACATGATTAGTAATTTTAAATCTGGTGGAGCTTATTATAGATGGCCTAATAGAATCAGTGCTGCACACTGCTACAAAGCCCAAATTATTTTCCAGCCAAGATACAGATAAACATGATTAGTAATTTGAAAGCTTAAAACGGTTGGTAGGGTGATTTTAACCAATCATCAAGCTTTTACTCTCCCCAGGATGACACAGGGGTAGAAAAGTCGTTTCGGATCCATGATTTGTTCATCTTTATGAACGTGAGTCTGTCTACATTATCAGTGGAGAGCCGCGTGCGCTTATCTGTCAGCACACCACCAGCAGCGCTGAACACACGTTCAGACAGAACGCTGGCTGCGGGGCATGACAAGATCTCCAAGGCGTAAGTGGCTAGCTCTGGCCATTTATCCAGATTGGAAGCCCAAAAAGAGCAAGGGTCCAGTGACACAGTCGTGGCTTCAATGTTTACTTGGAGATACTCCTGTACCATCGTCTCTAGGCGTTGACTATGTGTCAGACTTCTTGTCTCCTGTGGCCTTGCAAAGGATGGGCTAAAAAAGTGGTGAAATGATTCCGCAAAATTGATGTTACCAGCAGATACTGTGGTTCTGTTACGGTTTGAGTGCTGAACACTTGACGGTCCCACGGTTGGCAAGTTGGAACTGTGAGATTCACTACGTGCACCACTGGTATTTTGTGGAAAAGCACATGTAAGATTCTGCAACAGTCTCTGCTGATACTCCTGCATGCGTGCATCCCTTTCTATGGCAGGAATAATTTCTGCAAATTTACTTTTGTACCGGGGATCTAACAGTGTGGCAACCCAGTAGTCAGGATTATTTCTAATTCTCACAATTCGAGGGTCATGTTGCAGGTAGTGCAGCAAGAAGGCACTCATGTGTGTTGCGCATCCAGGAGCACCAAGTCCCTGTTGTGTTGGTGGCGAGGTAACAATCATGCTTCCTTCCTCTGTCCTCTCCCCCCAACCTCGCACAACAGAAATGTGATCAAGGTCTCCCTCATCTGATGAGTCTTCCATCAGTTCGTCCTCCACTTCTTCCTGGGCTCCTGCACCTTCCTCACTAGTTTGGCTGCTACCATGCGCCCTGGTAAAACCATCTCCCCCACCCTCACATGCCTGCCGCCTTGGTGCTGCCGACCGTCTGGACCTTGCAGATGTTAGCCCTTCCACATACAACTCCTCCTCCTCTACTTCCTCCACCTCCTCTTGTGCCACCACCTGACTCCGAATTCTGTTTAACATGTGCTCCAGCATGTAAATCACCGGAATAGTCATGCTGATAATGGCATCGTCAGCACTAAACATCTTCGTCGCCATTTCAAAACTGTGCAGAAGGGTGCATAGGTCCCTGATCTGAGACCACTCCTCCAGCGTGATTTGCCCCACCTCTGGATCTCGTTGGCCCAGGCTATACGTCAGAACGTATTGCACCAGGGCTTGTCGGTGCTGCCACAGTCGCTGCAACATGTGCAGAGTTGAATTCCACCGGGTAGGCACATCGCATTTTAGCCGGTGAAGTGGCAGGACCAACGACATCTGTAGAGATGTAAGTCGCTGAGCTGCGGGATGCGAACGGCGAAAGTGAGCACACAGCGACCGTGCCCTCTGCAGAAGGCCATCTAGTCTGGGATAGTGGGCTAAAAATTGCTGGACAACCAGGTTCAACACGTGAGCCATACAAGGCACGTGTGTGACATTGCCCCGGCGAAGGGCCGCACCCAGGTTTGCAGCATTGTCGCACACGGCCTTCCCTGGTTTCAGGTCCAGTGGAGACAACCATTCATGAAATTGGTTCTCCAGAGCTGACCACAACTCCTCAGCTGTGTGACTCACATTTCCCAGACATTTCAATGTAAAAACCGCCTGATGACGTTTAGCCCTACTGCCAGCATAGTAAGGAGGTGTGCAGGATCCCTTCTGCGCAGTTAGAAAGCTTGTGGCATGACCAGACAGGCTTTGGGTGCAGGTGGAAGACCGAGAGGAGGTTGAGGAGGCAGAAGCAGTGGAGGAACTTTGACATAAAGAGGATTGACGCACAACTCGTGGGGACGGCAAGACTTGGACAGCAGCCCCTTGTCCTGCTGTCACCATAGTTACCCAGTGCCCAGTCAGCGACATGTAACGCCCCTGTCCATGCCTACTCGTCCAAGTGTCTGTGGTGAAATGCACCCTGTCACACACAGAGTTTCTCAAAGAAGCGGTGATGTTGTGTGCGACATGCTGGTGGAGCGCAGGCACACCTTTCTTTGAGAAATAGTGCCGACTGGGCATCTGGTACTGGGGCACTGCGACGGACATAAGGTCTCGAAAATCCTCTGTGTCCACCAGGTGGAAAGGCAGCATTTCTGTAGCCAAGAACTTGCAGATGGTGAAATTCAACCTCTTAGCTTTCTCATGGCTAGGAGGAAATGGTCTTTTACTTGTCCACATCTGAGGGACCGAGGGCTGGCTATTGTGCTTAGACGGGGTTGATAAGGGTGTCCCCGGCAAACTGCCGGTCTGTGAGGAAGATGCAGGCGGACATGTTAGGTTGCCTTGATCCAAAGGTGGTGCCATCGATGTCGGACAGCGCTCAACACCAGCTGGTGTTACCACCTCCAAAGAAAATGATGACCTGCCAATCACGCTGGCTGTTGCGGGTAAAGAGGTGGCAGGTCTGCGCCCCAAAACAGGTGTGACTGCTGTCCCCCCAGTCACAGAGGATGAAGAGGCCGCGGATGCACAAGATATGGCAGACGGTGGTTGGCCCGGCCGGCTAGGCCGCATTGTAGCACACTGAGCTTCCCACTGCAACTTATGCTTCATGTCCATGTGCCGGTTCATGCATGAAGTATTCAAACTATGTATTTTTTGGCCTCTACTTAGCTTTTGCTGACAAATGTTACAGATAACACGAGTTGGGTCATCTTTATCGATCTGAAAAAATGCCCAGGCTATGCAAGGCTTAGCACCCATGCGACCTGAAGAGCCACCACGACTTGTGGTGAGAGGCAGAGTTGTGTTTGAGGATGCAGTTGTTGACGTGCTTCCAGTACTACGTCTCTGTCCAGGAAGGCGCAACCTGACCTCGTCGTCACTAGCATCTTCCTCCACCTCCTCTGCTGACCTCATCTCTTGGCTGACTGTGGGTTGACAGTAAGTGGGATCTCCAACCTCATCATCATCACCCTGTGCGTTATCACACCCGTCGTCCTCAGAGCCAACCTGTTCCTGCCCTGACAAAAAACTAAAGTTGTCGCTCCAATCAGGTATTTGAGTCTTATCATCGTCTTCCTCATTGTCTCCACCAACAGGAGTTACAGTTTGGGAATGAGGGTCTACATTATGGTCAGAACCTTCTGCGTCTGGTCCTGGATCCGACTCATAAAGATTCTGGGCATCAGTGCAGATCATTTCCTCGTCTGGATTCACAGAAGCGCTGGAATCGACCTCTGATTCCCAGGCTATAGTATGAGTAAACAGCTCTGCAGACTCAACCATCTGTTCTACCTCATACTCAGACGGGCAGCTGGAGATTTGGGAGCTGTGAGGAAGCAAGTGCGATTGGGGTGACACCTTTGAGGACTGGAGTATTTGTGATGTTGAAGTTGATGTGGAGGAGAGCCCACTTAAAGGAGCACTTGATATCCGTTGAAGCACCTGCTGTTTTTGTGCCCCATCTGGAATTTGTAGCGATTGGCGTGGCCGTAAGAAAGGGATCTTATCACATTGTCCGCTAAAAGAAGTAGACATTTTAGTTTGGCTGGAAGATGGTCTTTCTTCTGCAGATGTTACTGTTGCTTTAACACCTACCCCACGGACACAACCTTTTTTCCCCTTCCCAACACGCCTATTCCCCTTTCCACCAGCAGCAGGCCTTTTTCCACTCATTTTGGTGGTTAACTAATAGTGTTGAGCCACCCCCGTAGTGTTCGGGTTCGGTTCGGTTCGTCGAACACCGGGATGTTCGAGGAACTGTTCGTCGAATTGTTCGTCGAACACCTTAGAACACCGTCGAACACCGTTAAAACCAATGGCAGGCAAACAAAAACACATAGAAACACATAGAAAACACCTGCAAAGGTGTCCAAAAGCTGACAAACTGCTCAGAAGACACTCTCTTTAAAAAAGCCGGCCGGCAAATTCAGCAGCGGCATACACCGGGTACCCGACAATTTAGACAAGAAGGAATAGAGCATCACACATAGATTAGATAGATAGAAACAGGTCAGTCACACATATAAGAAGCACAGTGACAGTGTTGGTTACTGCACTTGTCATTTAGTGTAAAGGATTTATTAAAAAAAATATTAGTGTTTTCATGCACCGTCTCTTTAAAAAAGCCGGCCGGCAATTCAGCATCTGTACCCGACAATTTAGAACAGAAAGAATAGAGCTTCACACATAGATTAGATAGATAGAAACATGTCAGTCACATATATAATAAGTACAGTGATAGTGTTGCTTACTGTACTTGTCATTTAGTGTAAAGGATTTATTTAAAAAAATAATAGTGTTTTCATGCACTGTCTCTTTAAAAAAGCCGGCCGGCAATTCAGCAGCGGTACCCGACAATTTAGAACAGAAAGATAGAGCATCACACATAGATTAGATAGATAGAAACATGTCAGTCACATATATATGAAGTACAGTGATAGTGTTGGTTACTGTACTTGTCATTTAGTATTAAAATAAAGGATTTATTATTAAAAAAATTGGCGTGGGGTTCCCCTTAATTTTAGGCTCTAGCGGAGGTTAAGCAGACGGCTGGGGCAGATGTTTGAAGCCTGGGAAGGGGGTAATACCCACGGAGCTTCCCAGGCTACTAATATCAGCCCCCAGCTGAATACATAGCCTTTACTAGCTATTAAAATGGGGGACCCCCCAAAAAAAATGACGTAGGGTCCCCCCTAATTTAATAGCTAGCAAAGGCTAGGCAGACAGCTGGGGGCTGATATTAATAGCCCAGGAAGGGAGCCATGAATATTGACCCCCTCCCAGGCTAGAAACACCAGCCGTCAGCCGCCCCAGAAATGGCGCATTCATAGGATGCGCCAATTCTGGCACTTAGCCTCGCTCTTCCACGCTGCCCTGGTGCGGTGGCAGGGGGTAATAGGGTTGGGGTTGATGTCAGCTTATAATGCCAGCTGACATCAAGCCCAGGTTAGTAATGGAGAGGCGTCTATAAGACACCCCCATTACTAACCCCATAGTCAAAGTTAAAAAAAACACAAACACCCAGAATAAAGTCCTTTAATTGAAATAAAGACACAATCCTTTATTGTTCTAAATTAAACCATACTTACCATCACGCCCATTCCAGCTGAAGCCAACGATCTCCTGCAATAAAAGAAAAATAATAAAGCAACCTCATCCTTACCTTTCCATGGTTCCCACGACAGCTTCAGCTCTGCTACATCGAGATGACAGGCTGGACCGCAGCAGAACGCTGCCATCCAGCCTGTCATCCCGCAGACACTGAGAAGCGCAGGCTTGCTTGCGCTGCTCAGCGTCTCTCTGTGACGACATCCAGATGAGCCGAGTTCATGTCCAATGAACTCGGCTCACCTCATGCACGTCACTGACAGCGTGGGAGAATTCTCCTGCACTCAGCACTTCAGCGTGAGAATTTTCCCACGCTGTCAGTGACGTGCAGGAGGTGAGCTGAGTTCATTGGACATGAGCTCACCTCATGCACATCACTGACAGCGTGGGAGAATTCTCCTGCACTCAGCACTTCAGCGTGAGAATTTTCCCACGCTGTCAGTGACGTGCATGAGGTGAGCCGAGTTCATTGGACATGACCTCGGCTCATCTGGATGCCGTCACAGCGAGACAGTGAGGAGCGCAAGCATGCCTGCGCTTCTCAGTGTCTGCGGGATGACAGACTGGATGGCAGCGTTCTGCTGCGGTCCAGCCAGTCATCTCGATGTAGCAGAGCTGAAGCTGTCGTGGGAACCATGGAAAGGTAAGGATGAGGTTGGTTTATTATTTTTCTTTTATTGCAGGAGATCGTTGGCTTCAGCTGGAATGGGTGTGATGGTAAGTATGGTTTAATTTAGAACAATAAAGAATTGTGTCTTTATTTCAATTAAAGGACTTTATTCTGGGTGTTGTGTTTTTTTAAATACTTTACTAGAAATTCATGGCGGTCATGTCTAATACTGGCGTGACCCCATGAATTTTGGGCTTGGGGCCAGCTGATAATACCAAGCTGGCCCTAACCCCTTTATTACCCAGTGAGCCACCGCACCAGGGCCCTGGATGAGTTGGGTACAGCGCCAGAAGATGGCGCTTCTATGAACGCGCCATTTTCCGGGGTGGCTGCGGACTGCAATTTGTAGCGGGGGGGGGCCCAGAAAGCTTGGGCCTCCCTGCGCTGCGGATTCCAGCCCCCAGCTGCCTAGTTGTACCTGGCTGGACACAAAAATAGGGCGAAGCCCCACGTACTTTTTTTTTAATTATTTCATGAAATTCATGAAATAATTAAGAAAAAAAGGCCTTCCCTATATTGTTGTGTCCGGCCAGGTACAAATAGGCAGCTGGTGGTTGGGGGCAGCCCGTTCCTGCCTGCTGTACCTGGCTGGACACAAATATAGTGCGAAGCCCCACTTCAATTTTTTTTAATTATTTCATGAAATTCATGAAATAATTAAGAAAAAAAAGGCTTCCCTATATTGTTGTGTCCGGCCAGGTATAAATAGGCAGCTGGTGGATGGGGGCAGCCCGTTCCTGCCTGCTGTACCTGGCTGGACACAAATATAGTGCGAAGCCCCACTTCAATTTTTTTTAATTATTTCATGAAATTCATGAAATAATTAAGAAAAAAAAGGCTTCCCTATATTGTTGTGTCCGGCCAGGTACAAATAGGCAGCTGGTGGATGGGGGCAGCCCGTTCCTGCCTGCTGTACCTGGCTGGACACAAATATAGTGCGAAGCCCCACTTCAATTTTTTTTAATTATTTCATGAAATTCATGAAATAATTAAGAAAAAAAAGGCTTCCCTATATTGTTGTGTCCGGCCAGGTACAAATAGGCAGCTGGTGGATGGGGGCAGCCCGTTCCTGCCTGCTGTACCTGGCTGGACACAAATATAGTGCGAAGCCCCACTTCAATTTTTTTTAATTATTTCATGAAATTCATGAAATAATTAAGAAAAAAAGGGCTTCCCTATATTGTTGTGTCCGGCCAGGTACAAATAGGCAGCTGGTGGATGGGGGCAGCCCGTTCCTGCCTGCTGTACCTGGCTGGACACAAATATAGTGCGAAGCCCCACTTCAATTTTTTTAAATTATTTCAGGAAATTCATGAAATAATTTAAAAAAAATTGACGAGGGGCTTCGCACTATATTTGTGTCCAGCCAGGTACAGCAGGCAGGAACGGGCTGCCCCCGACCACCAGCTGCCTATTTGTACCTGGCCGGACACAACAATATAGGGAAGCCCTTTTTTTCTTAATTATTTCATGAAATAATTTAAAGAAAATTGACGTGGGGCTTCGCCCTGTTTTTGTGTCCAGCCAGGTACAACTAGGCAGCTGGGGGCTGGAATCCGCAGCGCAGGGAGGCCCAAGCTTTCTGGGCCACCCCCGCTGCAAATTGCAGTCCGCAGCCACCCCGGAAAATGGCGCGTTCATAGAAGCGCCATCTTCTGGCGCTGTACCCAACTCATCCAGGGCCCTGATGCGGTGGCTCACTGGGTAATAAAGGGGTTAGGGCCAGCTTGGCATTATCAGCTGGCCCTAAGCCCGAAATTCATGGGGTCACGCCAATATTAGACATGACCACCATGAATTTCTAGTAAAGTATTTAAAAAAAACACAACACCCAGAAAAAAGTCCTTTAATTGAAATAAACACACAATTCTTTATTGTTCTAAATTAAACCATACTTACCATCACGCCCATTCCAGCTGAAGCCAACGATCTCCTGAAATAAAAGAAAAATAATAAAGCAACATCATCCTTACCTTTCCATGGTTCCCATGACAGCTTCAGCTCTGCTACATCGAGATGACAGGCTGGACCGCAGCAGAACGCTGCCATCCAGCCTGTCATCCCGCAGACACTGAGAAGCGCAGGCTTGCTTGCGCTCCACAGTGTCTCTCTGTGAGGGCATCCAGATGAGCCGAGTTAATGTCCAATGAACTCGGCTCACTTCATGCACGTCACTGACAGCGTGGGAAAATTCTCCTGCACTCAGCGCTTCAGCGTGGGAGAATTCTCACACTGAAGCGCTGAGTGCAGGAGAATTCTCCCACGCTGTCAGTGACGTGCAGGAGGTGAGCTGAGTTCATTGGACATGAGCTCACCTTATGCACGTCACTGACAGCGTGGGAAAATTCTCCTGCACTCAGCGCTTCAGCGGGAGAATTCTCACGCTGAAGCGCTGAGTGCAGGAGAATTCTCCCACGCTGTCAGTGACGTGCAGGAGGTGAGCTGAGTTCATTGGACATGAGCTCACCTTATGCACGTCACTGACAGCGTGGGAGAATTCTCCTGCACTCACCGCTTCAGCGTGAGAATTTTCCCACGCTGTCAGTGACGTGCATGAGGTGAGCCGAGTTCATTGGACATGAACTCGGCTCATCTGGATGTCGTCACAGAGAGACGCTGAGCAGCGCAAGCAAGCCTGCGCTCTCAGTGTCTGCGGGATGAGAGGCTGGATGGCAGCGTTCTGCTGCGGTCCAGCCTGTCATCTCGATGTAGCAGAGCTGAAGCTGTCGTGGGAACCATGGAAAGGTAAGGATGAGGTTGCTTTATTATTTTTCTTTTATTGCAGGAGATCGTTGGCTTCAGCTGGAATGGGCGTGACGGTAAGTATGGTTTAATTTAGAACAATAAAGGATTGTGTCTTTATTTCAATTAAAGGACTTTATTCTGGGTGTTTGTGTTTTTTTTAACTTTGACTATGGGGTTAGTAATGGGGGTGTCTTATAGACGCCTCTCCATTACTAACCTGGGCTTGATGTCAGCTGGCATTATAAGCTGACATCAACCCCAACCCTATTACCCCCTGCCACCGCACCAGGGCAGCGTGGAAGAGCGAAGCTAAGTGCCAGAATTGGCGCATCCTATGAATGCGCCATTTCTGGGGCGGCTGACGGCTGGTGTTTCTAGCCTGGGAGGGGGCCAATATTCATGGCTCCCTTCCTGGGCTATTAATATCAGCCCCCAGCTGTCTGCCTAGCCTTTGCTAGCTATTAAATTAGGGGGGACCCCACGTCATTTTTTTTGGGGGGTCCCCCATTTTAATAGCTAGTAAAGGCTATGTATTCAGCTGGGGGCTGATATTAGTAGCCTGGGAAGCTCCGTGGGTATTACCCCCTTCCCAGGCTTCAAACATCTGCCCCAGCCGTCTGCTTAACCTCCGCTAGAGCCTAAAATTAAGGGGAACCCCACGCCAATTTTTTTAATAATAAATCCTTTATTTTAATACTAAATGACAAGTACAGTAACCAACACTATCACTGTACTTCATATATATGTGACTGACATGTTTCTATCTATCTAATCTATGTGTGAAGCTCTATTCTGTCTGTTATAAATTGTGGGGTACCGCTGCTGAATTGCCGGCCGGCTTTTTTAAAGAGACGGTGCACGAAAACACTATTATTTTTTTTGATAAATCCTTTACGCTAAATGACAAGTACAGTAAGCAACACTATCACTGTACTTCATATATATGTGGCTGACATGTTTATATCTATCTAATCTATGTGTGATTCTCTATTCTTTCTATTCTAAATTGTCGGGTACCGGTGTATGCCGCTGCTGAATTGCCGGCTTTTCATGTTTCACTGTTGGCACTGTTCCCATCGATTTGGGCAATCACTGTAATGCCACAACCACCATGGCTGTGGCATTACAGTGAGTGGCAGACAATCCCTGCATGATTGGTGCTCTAAATAGCACCAGACATGCAGGACACGCTTTTGGTGCACGAACAGTTATCGAACATAACCTCGAACAGCCGAATTTTTTGCAAATCGTTGGGGTTCGTCGAACAACTCGAACACCGCCCAAAACAGCTCGAATTTGAGATTGGCGAACAGTTCTAGTCGAACACCGCTCATCTCTATTAACTAATTAACAACTCTGGAGTTGTTTGCACAAAAAAACAATGGATGGGAACCGAGCAGAGCTGAGTGGCCAAACTGTGGTATTAGGCCAAAACTATTGGCTGGGTTAGATGCAGAAAAAAATTATATTCAATTTGCAACCTGATGGAGGTCAGTATAGATGGACTAATAGAGAAAGTCCCACACACTGCTAGAAGGCCAAATATTTTTTCAGAGGTAGATGCAGAAAAAAATATATTCAGTTTGCAACCTGATGGAGGTCTGTATAGATGGATTAATAGAACAAGTCCCACACACAGCTAGAAGCCCAATATTTCTTCAGAGGTAGATGCAGAAAAAAAAATATTCAGTTTGCAACCTGATGGAGGTCTGTATAGATGGACTAATACAACAAGTCCCACACACAGCTAGAAGCCCAATATTTTTTCAGAGGTAGATGCAGAAAAAAATATATTCAGTTTGCAACCTGATGGAGGTCAGTATAGATGGACTAATACAACAAGTCCCACACACAGCTAGAAGCCCAATATTTTTTCAGAGGTAGATGCAGAAAAAAATATATTCAGTTTGCAACCTGATGGAGGTCTGTATAGATGGATTAATAGAACAAGTCCCACACACAGCTAGAAGCCCAATATTTCTTCAGAGGTAGATGCAGAAAAAAATATATTCAGTTTGCAACCTGATGGAGGTCAGTATAGATGGACTAATACAACAAGTCCCACACACAGCTAGAAGCCCAATATTTTTTCAGAGGTAGATGCAGAAAAAAATATATTCAGTTTGCAACCTGATGGAGGTCTGTATAGATGGATTAATAGAACAAGTCCCACACACAGCTAGAAGCCCAATATTTTTTCAGAGGTAGATGCAGAAAAAAATATATTCAGTTTGCAACCTGATGGAGGTCAGTATAGATGGACTAATACAACAAGTCCCACACACAGCTAGAAGCCCAATATTTTTTCAGAGGTAGATGCAGAAAAAAATATATTCAGTTTGCAACCTGATGGAGGTCTGTATAGATGGATTAATAGAACAAGTCCCACACACAGCTAGAAGCCCAATATTTTTTCAGAGGTAGATGCAGAAAAAAATATATTCAGTTTGCAACCTGATGGAGGTCAGTATAGATGGACTAATACAACAAGTCCCACACACAGCTAGAAGCCCAATATTTTTTCAGAGGTAGATGCAGAAAAAAATATATCCAGTTTGCAACCTGATGGAGGTCTGTATAGATGGATTAATAGAACAAGTCCCACACACAGCTAGAAGCCCAATATTTTTTCAGAGGTAGATGCAGAAAAAAATATATTCAGTTTGCAACCTGATGGAGGTCAGTATAGATGGACTAATACAACAAGTCCCAACACACAGCTAGAAGCCCAATATTTTTTCAGAGGTAGATGCAGAAAAAAATATATTCAGTTTGCAACCTGATGGAGGTCTGTATAGATGGATTAATAGAACAAGTCCCACACACAGCTAGAAGCCCAATATTTTTTTCAGAGGTAGATGCAGAAAAAAATATATTCAGTTTGCAACCTGATGGAGGTCAGTATAGATGGACTAATACAACAAGTCCCACACACAGCTAGAAGCCCAATATTTTTTCAGAGGTAGATGCAGAAAAAAATATATTCAGTTTGCATCCTGATGGAGGTCTGTATAGATGGATTAATAGAACAAGTCCCACACACAGCTAGAAGCCCAATATTTTTTCAGAGGTAGATGCAGAAAAAAATATATTCAGTTTGCAACCTGATGGAGGTCAGTATAGATGGACTAATACAACAAGTCCCACACACAGCTAGAAGCCCAATATTTTTTCAGAGCTAGATGCTGAAAAAAATTATATTCAATTTGCAACCTGATGGAGGTCAGTATAGATGGACTAATACAACAAGTCCCACACACAGCTAGAAGCCCAATATTTTTTCAGAGGTCGATGCAGAAAAAAATATATTCAGTTTGCAACCTGATGGAGGTCTGTATAGATGGATTAATAGAACAAGTCCCACACACAGCTAGAAGCCCAATATTTTTTCAGAGGTAGATGAAGAAAAAAATATATGCAGTTTGCAACCTGATGGAGGTCAGTATAGATGGACTAATACAACAAGTCCCACACACAGCTAGAAGCCCAATATTTTTTCAGAAGTAGATGCAGAAAAAAATTATATTCAATTTGCAACCTGATGGAGGTCAGTATAGATGGACTAATAGAATGATGCTATGCCCAAAAGATTTTACTTCACTAGGTGCAGTAAAAAAATTGGTATTCTCTACACAGGTGGTATATCTTGCAACACAGATAGGCTACTCCACTGACTAACACACTCTGCAATAGGCCAAAAAGGATTAGCTTTGCTAGATTCAGCCAAATGCTGTGAAAAAAACTTGCACAGCACTGGCACAGACCTGCCTGGCAAAAACTGATAGCAACTGATGTAACCTAGTCCTGAAAAGAACTCCAATTACAATTAGTCTTTACTCCCACAATCTATCTATTTAAGAGCACAGACCTGCCTGATAAAAGTCGTAGGAAATGCTGTAACCTAGTCCTTAAAAGGACTGCAATCACAACTATTCCCTACTCCCAAGCTATCTGTAGATTTGTGCGAAAATTGGCTTGAAATTAACAAGGTATAGCGCACACAGCAACAGCGGTGCCATCTAACACGCAGCTGCAGCAGTGAGAAAATGGTGGCGACGGGGAAAATGGCTTGGTCTTATAGGGCAAGGACATGTGACATACACTGCCAATGACACATGCCCTTGCTTGTGTGAAAAAAAGCACTTCGCTCCGTGTGTGCGCTGCTGATAGGCTGACAGATTGCACCTCCCCACTGTAAATGCGGAAAAGAGAAAAAAAAAATGGAGATCTTCATTGTTCCTGCAGAGATCCATCCCCTGCCCCTCCCCCCACCCCGCTGTACACTCAAACTGCGTATTAACATTAATTTTCATCATTACTGAGAAAAAATCCAGTTATGATTTTGGTGCACGAACAGTTATCGAACATAACCTCGAACAGCCGAATTTTTCTCAAATTGTTCGTGTTCGCCGAACGGCTCGAACACCGCCCAAAACAGCTCAAATTTGAGATTGGCGAACAGTTCGAGTAGAACAACGCTCATCTCTACTAGGAAGTTGAGACTGCTTGATTTTTGCATATGAATTCTTTTGTTCATTATTTCTGTGGTTCTCTCCATCCATTTTATTGTTGGGTCTTCTCAAACAATATCTAAAATAAAATACAACTTCAGTCTTACAATTTTTTGATTTATGAACATTTACTTTTACTTAAAAAAAACATACCGTAGCATTAGATTGTTTTTTGTTGTTTTTTATCCACCCTAAGGTTTATACATTGAAAATTAAAGGGGTTATCCAGGACTCTGGCTTTTTACATTGTGCCTAAGAACTAACAGGCAGGTAGTTGCTAACAACCTGCCTGTTGTGCCTGGTGATGGTCTCTTGCTTTAGTTTGTGTGTCAATAAACATAATTTTATTATATTTATGGTGATCCTTGTGCTTGCATACCCTCTGTTTCTTCATTTATCTCAGTCCAGTTTGGTATGTGACAGGTAGATCCTGATTATATCTTTGGTGGTGCCCTCTATCTTTTTTTTTTCTAATTAGACTCTTCTGACACAAAGCAGTTACAGACCACTCCTGGTGCTGGCGATTCAGTGGCATCACGTGACATTTCTTAGAGTTGCAGTTTCTCTTCTCTTCTGCTCTGTTGATGGGGTGTGACTGCCAACGTTATTCTGATTGACAGCCTGCTCCCCACTGCCTAACTGCAGGAAGCCGGCTGTCAATGAGCATGATGTCCCAAGTCATGCCCCATCGACACACAGCCTGGAAGAGGAAGAGCTGCTTTGTTGACGTGGAGTAGTTGAATTGTGGGCAGGATATGTCATTGACTGCTCTGAGCTGACACCGGGTACAACAGGCAGGTAATTAACTTGCTTGCTAGTTTTTAACCCCAGGGCTGCCATCAGGACATTATTGCCCTTACTTCTGTATGAGGCCCGGAGAACAGCAGTAAAGTGCGGGGGCCCAGGCCAGGGGCCCCCTTCCTTTTGTGCTTCTGCTCACCGGGCCCTGGGGTATCCTGTGCCTGCGTGCCGGATCTGTGGCGCCTCTGAGGGTTCAGTCGTCACAGGGGTACTGCACCTCAGATTGAGGTGTGGTATCTCCTCTTCCAGGTAAGTGACGCGCCCCCTGGGCCATGTTGTTAGGGATACCCGGAGCCGGATCAGATGGGGGTTGTAGTCTCCGAGTGGCTGTGACCCGGTCCGTGCCCAGGGTGTTAAACTCAGTGTGTGGCAGTCCTACAGATGTTATTAGAGTTCTTTGTGTCGACTACGCCACCCGTTGATTTGCGGTCAATACGGCCGCCGCTGCAGCAGGGTCCGCTGAGGCTGGTGGTATGTGTGCAGCTTTGGTAGTATAACCCCCAACGGGAGGGGTATAGCCTCAGGGGGTCAGGTGTAGAGGATGGTGGTAGTGGTGGTGCAGTGTGGATGTTAAGAAGACTCCGAGCCGGGCTGTGCAGTTCAGGGTTTTTACTTACTGCTGTTCTTGTGGTCACTCTGGCCTTAAGTGACCGCCCGAGCCATGCTGCGTCCACCAGGTCTTGGACTCGGCCAACCCCCAGGTGATTCTGGAGCGTGGTCCTGAGCTCCCTTTCTGACTTGTCCTTCTCTCTGGCCTTCCCCACCAGGGATCCACCTAAGTCCGGCTCCCTCGGGCCTCTTGTTGGTAAACCCTTGTCTCTGGGTTCCCTGACCCTATTCTTGGTTTGCCTTCCGGGTGGATTTAGTGGGTGGTCGTGGCAGATCCTGCCCACGACCTCCGGTCTCTGGCTAAGGTGTGCTGTAGCCTCCACCAGCTTGGGATCCGGTACCCTGTTGCCAACTCTTCACCCTCTGATCTAATTTTGGGTTCTTGGAGTTCCCTCTTCTCCCCCTTCTGGGTCCTTCTTTCTCCTCTCTCTCTGCTTCTCAGGCTCTCTCAGACTGACCAAACCTCTACAAAAGACTGACGTCTCACAGACTGACGTCTCACAGACTGACCCTGATCTAAGATGGTTCCCACCTTATATACTCCCTCTATGTGTGAGCTCAGGTGTCCAGCACCCAATGAGCTCCTAGCTTTACCCAGGCTGCTCCCCCTATCTGCCCCTACACTACTGGGATGTTCCACCCCCCTCCCACTCCAGCCAGGAACAGACACTGTCGTACCTGCACATTTCTCTAGTGGGAGTACCATCGGTCTGTCCCTCGGAAATGGGATGTGTGTAGTGCATGCAGCTAACTGAGCTCAGTTCCACACTCCATCCTTACCCGGGAGTGGAATATCACACCTCTGGGTTGAGGTGCAATACCCCTGTAGCAGCCGAATCCTCAGGGTGCTACATTCCCCCCTGGTAAACCACAGCACGTCCTCGGGCTGTAAGATAACAAAACATCAAAACATACAATTTTTTTTTTTTCATAAACATCAACATATAAAACATCATATATATTATCAGCTATCAAACTTTTCATATAAAACTTTTCATAAATAACATTCTTGTTCCTCCGGCCACGGTGCAACTTGTGACCGGGTAAAGTGCTACAGTCTCTTTTGGAAGAAAACAGTTTCCTATAAAACCGGTAGGGGGCGCTTTAGGAAGCGCAACTATATACAAGGGAAATATGGCCGCTCTCAGTCCTCGGCCAGGTACTAGGGAGGAATGACCGCTCTCAGTCCTCGGTCAGTGGGAATAGGGACACACTGGATTCAGTTCAATTGGCTGGTCCCAACGGGGACTATATTTTAACTAGAACAGTTCTTATACCCTGACGGGTAACTATGTACAGTCTCTCTCTACCGTACTTCAACGACGGCGTCCTCCTGCTCCTTCTTTAGATTCTTCAGACCCATCCGGGTCCTCTTGCTCCTCCTCACACCGCAGCTCCTCTTCCGTCAGGCGATGCACATGGAGGGCGTAGGGTCCTTTGGCACACTTGTGCCGGGTGAAGGTGACCTCGTCCCCTACATACAGGTCACGACCTCTGTGTCCCTCTGGCAGATGGCTTTCTACGTCTCTGCGGGTTACAAACACGTCGCCGGGGGTCTAATGGTCTCTGATAAAGCCCCATCCGTGCTGCATGTTGAATTTTATCACAGTCCCGGTGGCACGGGGACCATGAGCTGCACGGGGTTTCATCCTGGTCCGGCTCTTCTGCTCCGCGCTCCTTATCTGCATTTGCTGTTCCCGGACCCGCCTCTCTCTCCGCTCCCTCTCGAAGACCTCGAGCTGCTGCCGGCAGCACTCTGCACGCTCCGCTGCGGCCGCCCGAGTCTCCTGAGTGAACCCCATGAGGTCTTCTCCGGTGGGGTCCCACTCGAACTGGATCTCCTCCAGTGGGGGCGAGGTCCTCCTTGCGGGCTTCGGAGCCGGAATCAGGGGCTCGCACATGGGCCTTGCTCTCTGGAGTTCCAGCTGAATATACTCCTGAGGCCATACAAAGGGCTGCCCATCCGGGCACGTATGCTGGGCGAACAGGTCTTCACCCAGGTGCGGCACTCTAGATGTTGAGGGCGCGTTGATGGTAGCGGCGCCCGGGTCGACCAGGCCTTGCGACCAGGCTTGGGGCACCCTAAAGGCAAAGGGCACCGTAAGAACGGCGGCGCCCTGGGTTACTCGGCCCTGCGACCAGGCCGGTGGCTCCGCGGAGGTAGGGGGCGCTGTTGGTATTGCGGCGCCCGGAGGTACTAGGCCTTGCGACCAGGCCGATGGTATTTCCTGCTTTGCCGCGCTCAGGGTCGAAACGCGTGACGTCACAGGGGTCGCGGCCACGGTTACTGCTTGAGGCCTAGTCTGCGGCGGTGACGATGCAGCGACGGGCACAGCAGGGGGAACTTCGGGCTCTGCGACGGGGAGCTGGGGCAGGTACACGGTTTCTCGGCTCGGGGTAGAGACGTCCCCTTTACCTGCCTCCGTCCGTTCAGCTCCCTTCTCGGCGCCGTCTCCTGCCTTCATTCCTCCTGCGCCATCCTCAGAGGCGGTCTGTCTCCTCGTCTCGGGCGGCGTGCTCCGCTGACGGGTTCCGGTCTGCTGGGCCATCTCTCGGCTCCACTCCGCCAACGTCTCCCGCTGCACCCGGGCCATCCTCCGTGCGAGGCCCTCCAGCGCGGTCTGTGCACACTCCCGGTCTCGGGGGAGCTGTGCCAGGATCTCCACTAAGCCTAGTGGGGTTGTTGCTTGCAGCAGGCTCCTGACCACTGGGTCAGTGCTGCCTGTCTCTCCCTCCATCTCCGGGTACGCTTTCTCTGGACTCTCCTCCAGACGTCTTGTCTCCGGGTGCAATCTCTCCAGACTCCTCCAGGCTGCACCCATCTTCGTTCTCTTGTTCTGTCTCCGCCCACATTGAGGATGGTCCCGGGGCAACTTAGTGATTGTCAGTTCCAGGGGCAGTTCTCTCACGCTGATGGACACTTCCAGCATCACAGTCTCTGTTGGTGGGCGCGGTTTCCGCTTTTGGCGCCATTCTTCGACCTGGCCCACGATGGGAGGTGGCCTTTTGCCACCCTCTGGCACGCCCATAATGGCGTCCGCTCTTCCAAGGCGGGAAATCTTCGGAAATGGCGGGAATCGTCTCCCAGTGGCGGGAAACTCCATGGATGGCGGGAAAAAGCTGCAAATGGCGGACAACCGGCGGGAAACGACCTGTGATGGGGTCCGTTGGCGGGGACCCTCCGGAACCGGCGGGAGACTTCTTTTTGAGGTAACGGTGAATTTTTCTTCAGGCACGCAGTACCCGGTTGTTGCGGGCACGTTATCCTGCCGACTACGCCAAAGTTGACGCGCCCCCTGGGCCATGTTGTTAGGGATACCCGGAGCCGGATCAGATGGGGGTTGTAGTCTCCGAGTGGCTGTGACCCGGTCCGTGCCCAGGGTGTCAAACTCAGTGTGTGGCAGTCCTACAGATGTTATTAGAGTTCTTTGTGTCGACTACGCCACCCGTTGATTTGCGGTCAATACGGCCGCCGCTGCAGCAGGGTCCTCTGAGGCTGGTGGTATGTGTGCAGCTTTGGTAGTATAACCCCCAACGGGAGGGGTATAGCCTCAGGGGGTCAGGTGTAGAGGATGGTGGTAGTGGTGGTGCAGTGTGGATGTTAAGAAGACTCCGAGCCGGGCTGTGCAGTTCAGGGTTTTTACTTACTGCTGTTCTTGTGGTCACTCTGGCCTTAAGTGACCGCCCGAGCCGTGCTGCGTCCACCAGGTCTTGGACTCGGCCAACCCCCAGGTGATTCTGGAGCGTGGTCCTGAGCTCCCTTTCTGACTTGTCCTTCTCTCTGGCCTTCCCCACCAGGGATCCACCTAAGTCCGGCTCCCTCGGGCCTCTTGTTGGTAAACCCTTGTCTCTGGGTTCCCTGACCCTATTCTTGGTTTGCCTTCCGGGTGGATTTAGTGGGTGGTCGTGGCAGATCCTGCCCATGACATCCGGTCTCTGGCTAAGGTGTGCTGTAGCCTCCACCAGCTTGGGATCCGGTACCCTGTTGCCAACTCTTCACCCTCTGATCTAATTTTGGGTTCTTGGAGTTCCCTCTTCTCCCCCTTCTGGGTCCTTCTTTCTCCTCTCTCTCTGCTTCTCAGGCTCTCTCAGACTGACCAAACCTCTACAAAAGACTGACGTCTCACAGACTGACGTCTCACATACTGACCCTGATCTAAGATGGTTCCCACCTTATATACTCCCTCTATGTGTGAGCTCAGGTGTCCAGCACCCAATGAGCTCCTAGCTTTACCCAGGCTGCTCCCCCTATCTGCCCCTACACTACTGGGATGTTCCACCCCCCTCCCACTCCAGCCAGGAACAGACACTGTCGTACCTGCACATTTCTCTAGTGGGAGTACCATCGGTCTGTCCCTCGGAAATGGGATGTGTGTAGTGCATGCAGCTAACTGAGCTCAGTTCCACACTCCATCCTTACCCGGGAGTGGAATATCACACCTCTGGGTTGAGGTGCAATACCCCTGTAGCAGCCGAATCCTCAGGGTGCTACATAAGCATCTCTCAGGACCTCACTTCACCACTCAACACTACACCACTCCTGTCCTGTAGGGGGCCTAAATGCACCAGGGTGCTGCCCCGGCCCGGGATAGAGGAGATGGGGGGAACCAAAGATAGGGGGAACCATGTAGTAGGTGAGGGTGGAGGACACACTTTTAGGAAGCACTTATTGATTCATATTTAATCTACGGCCATCTTAAGTTCAAGGTCTTTGATTGAGGGTCTTCTGTCAGGGTCCAGCAAGAGTCTGTAGCTGGCTGAAGATTCGCGGTACTCGTACTCTGGCCTTGAGACGAGGAGCGGGTTAGAGTTAACCGCTGTCTCTACCCGGTCAGGGTCCTGTTCTAAGAAGGCCTTGAAGGGGAGCAGAGGAGATAGGCTCCACAGGCAAAAGGATCCCAGGGGGATACGGACGGAGCGGAGTCGCCACCTGTATTCTTCACTCTGGCTTAGCCAGAGGGATTCCTGCTGCAAAAGGGATAACAGGCCCCCGATATCTGACTTTGTTACTTCACATCTCAGTCAGAAAAGCCCGGAGGCTTAGTGGATCCCAGGGCGATACGGACGGAGCGGAGTCGCCACCTGTATCTCTCACACTGCTTTTATCCAGTGGGACCCGCCCTTACACCACGTTCATACCACACACAGTCAGGAGAAGACTCAGTGGGAAAACTTACCAAGGAGAGGAACACACACCAGCGGGGTCTCGACAGGTGCTCCTGATCTACCTGGGAAGTGCTGAACCCCCCTTCCCAGTGGCCGCAGTACGCCGTGTGTAGCAGAGCGAAGCTTTGAGGCTGAAAGTTCATCTAAAGTGAGTAAAGACCCGGATGACTTCATTCACTGCCTCCGCTTGTTTATTCCCGCACGGCACTGCACCCACCATACTTCCACATAGTCCCTCCAAACACTGCCCTGAGGCCAAATCCGCCTGTGGGGAGTAGTACCAACTGTGCTGCCAGAACATCAGTCTCAGAGGACTGTTGCAGCGCTGGTGGCCTTCACCAGAAACCACAGGTGGCGTAGTCGAACAACCACTCATCCAAAAAGCCCATTATTTTAATGTGACAGCCCTGGGCACGGAACGGGTCGAGGCCACGACTGCATCCCCGCAACACCTACACTGACCCAGCTCCGAGTAACCCCCACCGCTCAGGGAAGGCATCACAGAGCCACTGCCGCTGTCAGTGTACATCTCCTCCGTACAGGAAGCCTTGGAGCTGCATGGCCATCAAACCTGAATGGCCATGCAGCTTCAAGGGAGTCCCTCCTCCCCTTCAGTGACGCGCTGGAGACGGGGCGTACGTGATGACTTCATTGCATACTCGCCGGCACCAAGTGCAAGGAAGTGGAGCTTCAGGGATCGTATAAGAGGGTAAGTATGAAAACTTTATTTTTTTTAATACAATTAAATGGTCTTTAGGGACAGCACATGATGAACTGGGAGTGGGGGGTGGGGAGAGCACATGATGAACTGGGAGTGGGGGGTGGGGAGAGCACATGATGAACTGGGAGTGGGGGGTGGGGAGAGCACATGATGAACTTGGAGTGGGGGGGTTGGGATAGCACATGATGAACTGGGAGTGGGGATAGCACATGATGAACTGGGACTGGGGAGATGGGCAGAGCACATGATGAACTGGGAGTGTGGGGAAAGAACATGATGCATTGGGAGTGGGGGTGGGGAGATCAAATGATGAATTGGGAGTGGGGGTGGAAAGAGCAAATGATGAAGTGGGGGTGGGGAGAGCAAAAAATAAATTGAGGGTGGGGGAACGCAAATAATGATGACTTGAGGGTGGGGATGGAGGACAGCAAATAATGATGACTTGAGGGTGGGAAACAGCAAATGATGAATTGAAGTTGGGGGTGGGAAGAGGAATGATGACTTGAGGGTGGAGGGGTAGAGCAAATGATAATGAATTGAATTAAGTGTGGGGGACAACAATGCTGAATTGGCAGTGGGGAGAGTAAATGATGATGAAGTGGGGGTGGGAGAGAGAGAACATGACAAAATTAATTGGGGCAGAGGGGGGTATGCAAATATAATGAATCAGGAGAGTTGAGGATGACAGAGTGTGACTGGTAATGAATTGAGGGAAAGAGTACAGGTTCTAATTAATATACTTTTTTTTAGGTGGGGAAAGTGGCTATGTTCAGACATGTTGGGTTTTTCAGAGTCACAAATCTGCAGCACAAAATCTAATCTCTGGCAGGAAAACCGCTGCATCAAAAACGCAGGTTTTGCTGCATTTTTTTATGCATTTTTTGTACAATTTTTCAGCATTTTTTTCACTCTCCTTCTGTTTCTATTTATGTATGTACATAAAGGTCTGGGGAAAAAATGAACCCAATTCTATTTTGCCATCAAAAACGCTGAAAAAAACGCTGATGCAAATTTTGGTGTGTTTTTTCAGCATTTTTTTCACCACCCATTACTTCCTATGGGTGAAAAAACGCTGAAAGAAGTGACATGCTCTATTTTCCAAAAACCCAACCAAGGCACATAATACGCAACAACAAAAAACGTGTGAACAGAGAATTCTGGTTTCTCATAGACTTTCCTGGTACTGCAAAACACAGCTGAAAAATTCAATAAAAATCTGCAGCAAAAAACGCTGAAAAACACAACATGTGTGAACATAACCTTACAGTTAGTTGGGGTCACAGTGATGGATTACAATTTATATTTGGAATGGTGGGTTGCATAATAACTAATTATACAGTACAGACCAAAAGTTTGGACACACCTCATTTAAAGATTTTTCTGTATTTTCATGACTATGAAAATTGTACATTCAGACTGAAGGCATCAAAACTATGAATTAACACATGTGGAATTATATACTTAACAAAAAAGTGTGAAACAACTGAAAATATGTCTTATATTCTAGGTTCTTCAAAGTAGCCACCTTTTGCTTTGATGACTGCTTTGCACACTCTTGGCATTCTCTTGATGAGCTTCAAGAGGTAGTCACCGGAAATGGTCTTCCAACAATCTTGAAGGAGTTCCCAGAGATGCTTAGCACTTGTTGGCCCTTTTGCCTTCACTCTGGGGTCCAGCTCACCCCAAACCATCTCGATTGGGTTCAGGTCTGGTGACTGTGGAGGCCAGGTCATCTGGCGTAGCACCCCATCACTCGCCTTCTTGGTCAAATAGCCCTTACACAGCCTAGAGGTGTGTTTGGGGTCATTGTCCTGTTGAAAAATAAATGATGGTCCAACTAAATGCAAACTGGATGGAATAGCATGCCGCTGCAAGATGCTGTGGTAGCCATGCTGGTTCAGTATGCCTTCAATTTTGAATAAATCCTCAACAGTGTCACCAGCAAAGCACCCCCACACCATCACATCTCCTCCTCCATGCTTCACGGTGGGAACCAGGCATGTAGAGTCCATCCGTTCACCTTTTCTGCGTCACACAAAGACACGGTGGTTGGAACCAAAGATCTCAAATTTGGACTAATCAGACCAAAGCACAGATTTCCACTGGTCTAATGTCCATTCCTTGTGTTCTTTAGCCCAAACAAGTCTCTTCTGCTTGTTGCCTGTCCTTAGCAGTGGTTTCCTAGCAGCTATTTGCCATGAAGGCCTGCAGCACAAAGTCTCCTCTTAACAGTTGTTGAAGAGATGTGTCTGCTGCTAGAACTCTGTGTGGCATTGACCTGGTCTCTAATCTGAGCTGCTGTTAACCTGCGATTTCTGAAGCTGGTGACTCGGATAAACCTATCCTCAGAAACAGAGGTGACTCTTAGTCTTCCTTTCCTGAGGCGGTCCTCATATGAGCCAGTTTCTTTGTAGCGCTTGATAGTTTTTGCAACTGCACTTGGGGACACATTCAAAGTTTGCCCAATTTTTCGGACTGACTGACCTTCATTTCTTAAAGTGATGATGGCCACTCGTTTTTCTTTACTTAGCTGCTTTTTTCTTGCCATAATACAAATTCTAACAGTCTATTCAGTAGGACTATCAGTTGTGTATCCACCTGTCTTCTGCACAACACAACTGATGGTCCCAACCCCATTTATAAGGCAAGAAATCCCACTTATTAAACCTGACAGGGCACACCTGTGAACTGAGAACCATTTCCGGTGACTACCTCTTGAAGAGAATGCCAAGAGTGTGCAAAGCAGTCATCAAAGCAAAAGGTGGCTACTTTGAAGAACCTAGAATATAAGACATATTTTCAGTTGTTTCACACTTTTTTGTTAAGTATATAATTCCACATGTGTTAATTCATAGTTTTGATGCCTTCAGTGTGAATGTACACTTTTCATAGTCAAGAAAATACAGAAAAATCTTTAAATGAGAAGGTGTGTCCAAACTTTTGGTCTGTACTGTATATTAACGGTTAGTGCAGGTCTATATTCAGATGCGTAGTGTAGAAGTTAGGGAATGTGCTCTAGATAACTGTGTTATTTTATGCAGAGACGAGTCCTGGCTGAAAGAAGTAATGGCGGTCTGTGCTGGATGAAGAAAAGCAAAGATAAAGGACTTCAACTAGAGATGTCACTGGTGAGTCAGTGTGTTATATGTACACTGACACTATACATTATATAGTATGTACTCTGTGTAAAATGTCACTAGTGATCACTATATTACCTGTACACTGACACTATATACAGAGCTCCTGTTTATAATGTCACTGGTGATCCCTGTATTACCTGTACTCTGACACTATATACAGAGCTACTTTGTATAATGTCACTAGTGATCACTGTATTATCTGTACACTATACACTATATACAGAGCTCCTGTGTATTATATCACTGATGATCCCCTGTATTACCTGTACACTGACACTATACACTGTATACTATGTACAGAGCTCCTGTGTATAATGTCACTTATGGTAATATTAATATTGTGTTTTTTATTAATGATCAGTATTGCAGTATTCGGTCACTATGTGGTGGCAATATGTGGTCTGGTCACAGTGTGGAGGAATATGTGTATATTTTTTATTTTTTTATTATTTTTAATGGGGGGAGGAAGGAGTTATTTGAACTTTCATGGTTTGTTGTTTTTTTTCCCTTTTTTTTTTACTTTTCACTCTTCTGATTAGTCCCCTTAGAGGACTTGGAGCTGCTTTTGTTTGATCGCTTGTACTATATAGAGCAATGCCACAGTATTGCTGTATATAGTAAAAATCACGGTCTCCTTTGAAGCCCGGCCGCATAATGGGTTTGAAGTGAGCTCTGTGATGATAAGCATGGAGGTCTTCAACAGACCCCCCACTGTCATAGCAACCTATTGCCAACATCCGATCACATCACAGGCGTGCTGATGGGTGCATGGAATGACGCGCCCCCATGCCGGCGCATGTTAAATGCCGCTGTCAGAGTTTGACAGCGGCATTTAACAGGCTAACAATCGACGGCGGCACTGCATGACACCCGCAATTGTGAGAGGCTGCCCAGGCGGTAGCACACAGCCATTAACTGCCGGTTATGGGGCGAGCTCACCCGTTCCATACATAAGCTTCCAACCTGTGCTATACATGTGCAATGGATGTCGTGAAGGGGTTAAGCTATATAACTTACTAATTAAATCATTCTTAAGTCACTCTTGGCCCAGTGCCCCCATCACGGCTCCAAGTGGCTTCACTTCCGATCCTGTGCTCAACATGGCACAGCATTTCCTGCTTCAGTAAGTGACTAGATGAGTGTGTGAAAAAGTTTTTGCTATTAAAATGAGAAGTTAGCTGGCTCCTTTTACACATAGCTCGGATCACATGATGATACAGATAGTATTGCCCTGTGTTAAGAACAGGATGAGAAGCAGCCGAGGATGGATCAGCAATCTGATAATGGGACCATAACACGTAATGGAACTAAATTAGTATGTTATATAACCTACTATTCAAAAACTGTGTACCTAGAAGAATTTATGCTGTTTTGAAGGCAAAGTGCAGTGACACCAAATACTGTTTTAGATTTCTCTTTTCTTAATTCACTTTACATTTTGCTAATTCATAAAAAGAAACTATAAAAGGGAACCTGTCAATCTATTTGTGCTGCCCAAACCACAAGCAGCATGAATCAGTGCCTGGCTGCACGATTGCATAGTTTGATGATATAGCCCAGGACCATAGGGAGAGATCTGACCAGTCTAGCACTAGTGTTGAGCCACCCCCGTAGTGTTCGGGTTCGGTTCGGTTCGTCGAACACCGGGATGTTCGAGGAACTGTTCGTCGAACTGTTCGTCGAACACCTTAGAACACCGTCGAACACCGTTAAAACCAATGGCAGGCAAACAAAAACACATAGAAACACATAGAAAACACCTTCAAAGGTGTCCAAAAGCTGACAAACTGCTCAGAAGACGCTCTCTTTAAAAAAGCCGGCCGGCAATTCAGCAGCGGCATACACCGGTACCCGACAATTTAGACAAGAAGGAATAGAGCCTCACACATAGATTAGATAGATAGAAACATGTCAGTCACACATATAAGAAGCACAGTGACAGTGTTGCTTACTGTACTTGTCATTTAGTGTAAAGGATTTATCAAAAAAAATAATAGTGTTTTCATGCACCGTCTCTTTAAAAAAGCCGGCCGGCAATTCAGCATCTGTACCCGACAATTTAGAATAGAAGGAATAGAGAATCACACATAGATTAGATAGATAGAAACATGTCAGTCACATATATAAGAAGTACAGTGACAGTGTTGATTACTGTACTTGTCATTTAGTGTAAAGGATTTATTTAAAAAAATAATAGTGTTTTCATGCACCGTCTCTTTAAAAAAGCCGGCCGGCAATTCAGCATCTGTACCCGACAATTTAGAATAGAAGGAATAGAGAATCACACATAGATTAGATAGATAGAAACATGTCAGTCACATATATATGAAGTACAGTGACAGTGTTGATTACTGTACTTGTCATTTAATGTTAAAATAAAGGATTTATTAAAAAAAAATTGGGCGTGGGGTTCCCCGTAATTTTAGTCTCTAGCGGAGGTTAAGCAGACGGCTGGGGCAGATGTTTGAAGCCTGGGAAGGGGGTAATACCCACGGAGCTCCCCAGGCTACTAATATGAGCCCCCAGCTGAATACTTAGCCTTTACTAGCTATTAAAATGGGGGACCCCCCCAAAAAAATGACGTGGGGTCTCCCCTATTTTAATAGCTAGCAAAGGCTAGGCAGACAGCTGAGGGCTGATATTAATAGCCCAGGAAGGGTGCCATGAATATTGGCCCCCTCCCAGGCTAGAAACACCAGCCGTCAGCCGCCCCAGAAATGGCGCATCCATAGGATGCGCCAATTCTGGCACTTAGCCTCGCTCTTCCCACTGCCCTGTAGCGGTGGCAGTGGGGTAATAGGGCTGGGGTTGATGTCAGCTTATAATGCCAGCTGACATCAAGCCCAGGTTAGTAATGGAGAGGCGTCTATAAGACACCTCCATTACTAACCCCATAGTCAAAGTTAAAGAAAAACACAAACACCCAGAATAAAGTCCTTTAATTGAAATAAACACACAATTCTTTATTGTTCTAAATTAAACCATACTTACCATCACGCCCATTCCAGCTGAAGCCAACGATCTCCTGCAATAAAAGAAAAATAATAAAGCAACCTCATCCTTACCTTTCCATGGTTCCCAGGACGGCTTCAGCTCTGCTACATTGAGATGACAGCCTGGACCGCAGCAGAAAGCTGCCATCCAGCCTGTCATCCCGCAGACACTGAGAAGCACAGGCATGCTTGCGCTCCTCAGTGTCTCTCTGTGACGGCATAAAGATGAGCCGAGGTCATGTCCAATGAACTCAGCTCACCTCATGCTCGTCACTGACAGCGTGGGAAAATTCTCACGCTGAAGCGCTGAGTGCAGGAGAATTTTCCCACGCTGTCAGTGACGTGCATGAGGCTGATATTTAAATTTGGCGCACAAATCGGTGATTGGTCGCGGGCAGCGTCCGCGACCAATCAGCACGGTAGTGTTTAACTTTGGCGGCAAGATCAGTGATTGGTCGCGCGCCAAGACCGCGACCAATCACCAATTTGGGCGCCACATTTAAATATCGGCCGCGACCAATCAGCACAGCGTTGTTTAAATGTGGATCCAAGATCGGTGATTGGTCGCGGCCGATATTTAAATGTGGCGCCCAAATCGGTGATTGGTCGCGTTCTTGGCACGCGACCAATCACTGATCTTGCCGCCAAAGTTAAACACTACCGTGCTGATTGGTCGCGGACACTGCCCGCGACCAATCACCGATTTGTGCGCCAAATTTAAATATCCGACCAATCAGCACAGTAGTGTTTAACTTTGGCGGCAAGATCAGTGATTGGTCGCGGTCAAGACGGCGACCAATCACCGATTTGTGCCGCACATTTAAATAGCGGCCGCGACCAATTGGATGTCAGCGCCGCTGCCTGTGCGGATACTTCCGCTGCAAGAACCCGGGACATGAGCGGGCGCTCGCAGCAGAAATATCCGGACCCACAGCGCCGCTCCCCGGTCCTCCCTTCACACGCTAGCCGCTGATGTCCCCACAGTATCCGCATGGTGTTACAAAGGTCCGGACATTTGTGTTAAAAATCGCTGATTGGTCGCTGGCGCTGCCCGCGACCAATCACCGATTTGGGCGCCAAATTTAAATATCAGCCGCGACCAATCACCGATTTGGGCGCCAAATTTAAATATCCTCCGCGACCAATCACCCATCTTGGCTCCACATTTAAACACCGCTGTACTGATTGGTCGCGGACGCTATTTAAATGTGGCGCCAAAATCGGTGATTGGTCGCGCCCAGCGTCGGCGACCAATCAGCACAGCGGTGTTTAAATGTGGAGCCAAGATTGGTGATTGGTTGCGGCCGATATTTAAATTTGGCGCCCAAATCGGTGATTGGTCGCGGGCAGCGCCCGCGACCAATCAGCGATTTTTAACACAAATGTCCAGATCTTTGTAACACCATGCGGATACTGTGGGGACATCAGCGGCTAGGGTGTCAAGGGAGGACCGGGGAGCGGCGCTGCGGGTCGGGATACTTCTGCTGCGAGCAGTCGCTCATCTCCCGGCTTCTCGCAACGGAAGTATCCGACCAGGCAGCGGCGCTCCCCGGTCCTCACCAATACGATTAGCTGATTGGTCGCGCTCTCCGCACGCGACCAATCAGTGATCTTGGCGCTAAAGTTAAACACCGCTCTGCTGATTGGTCGCGGACGCTGCCCGCGACCAATCACCGATTTGGGCGCCACATTTAAATAGCGGCCGCGACCAATCAGCGAGCTTGGCGCCAAATTTAAACAACGCTGTGCTGATTGGTCGCGGACGCCAGACGCGTCCAATTAGTGAGATTGGCGCCAAATTTAAACAACGCTCTGCTGATTGGTCGCGGACTCCAGCCGCGACCAATCAGCGAGATTGGCGCCAAATTTAAACCCCGCTCTGCTAATTGGTCGCGGATGCCGGCCGCGACTAATCAGCATTATTGGCGCCAAATTTAAACACCGCTCTGCTGATTGATCGCGGTCGCCGTCCACGACCAATCAGTAGTATTGGCGCCAAATTTAAACCCTGCTCGGCTGATTGGTCACGGTTGCCGGCCGCGACCAATCAGCAGTATTGGCGCCAAATTTAAACCCCGCTCTGCTGATTGGTCACAGTTGCCTTCCGCGACCAATCAGCGATTTTGACGCCAAATTTAAACACCGCTCTGCTGATTGGTCGCGGCCGGCGATTGCGACCAATCAGCATTATTGGCGCCAAATTTAAACCCCGCTCTGCTGATTGGTCGTGACCGCCGGCCGCGACTAATCAACATTGTTGCCGCCAAATTTAAACACCGCTCTGCTGAATGGTCGAGGTCGTGACCAATCACCATTATTGGCGCCAAATTTAAACACCGCTTTGCTGATTGGTCGCAACCACAACCTATCAGCATTATTGGCGCAAAATTTAAACCCCGCTCTGCTGATTAGTCGCGACCGCCGGCCGTGACCAATCAGTGATATAGTCGCCAAATTTCAACACCGCTTTGCTGATTGGTCGCGGTTGCTGCCGCGACCAGTCAGCGATTTGGCGCCAAATTTAAACCCCGCTCTGCTGATTGGTCACAGTTGCCTTCCGCGACCAATCAGCGATTTTGACGCCAAATTTAAACACCGCTCTGCTGATTGGTCGCGGCCGGCGATTGCGACCAATCAGCATTATTGGCGCCAAATTTAAACCCCGCTCTGCTGATTGGTCGTGACCGCCGGCCGCGACTAATCAACATTGTTGCCGCCAAATTTAAACACCGCTCTGCTGAATGGTCGAGGTCGTGACCAATCACCATTATTGGCGCCAAATTTAAACACCGCTTTGCTGATTGGTCGCAACCACAACCTATCAGCATTATTGGCGCAAAATTTAAACCCCGCTCTGCTGATTAGTCGCGACCGCCGGCCGTGACCAATCAGTGATATAGTCGCCAAATTTCAACACCGCTTTGCTGATTGGTCGCGGTTGCTGGCCGCGACCAGTCAGCGATTTTGGCGCCAAATTTAAACACCGCTCTGCTGATTGCGCCGGGTCTGCCGCATACATATTCTAGAATACCCGATGCGTTAGAATCGGGCCACCATCTAGTTTCATGAAATAATTTTAAAAAAAATTGACGTGGGGCTTCGCACTATATTTGTGTCCAGCCAGGTACAGCAGGCAGGAACGGGCTGCCCCCAACCACCAGCTGCCTATTTGTACCTGGCCGGACACAACAATATAGGGAAGCCCTTTTTTTCTTAATTATTTCATGAATTTCATGAAATAATTTAAAAAAAAAATACGTGGGGCTTCGCCCTATTTTTGTGTCCAGCCAGGTACAACTAGGCAGCTGGGGGCTGGAATCTGCAGCGCAGGGAGGCCCAAGCTTTCTGGGTCCCCCCAGCTGCAAATTGCAGTCCGCAGCCACCCCGGAAAATGGCGCGTTCATAGAAGCGCCATCTTCTGGCGCTGTACCCAACTCATCCAGGGCCCTGGTGCGGTGGCTCACTGGGTAATAAAGGGGTTAGGGCCAGCTTGGCATTATCAGCTGGCCCTAAGCCCGAAATTCATGGGGTCACGCCAATATTAGACATGACCGCTATGAATTTCTAGTAAAGTATTTAAAAAAAACACAACACCCAGAAAAAAGTCCTTTAATTGAAATAAACACACAATTCTTTATTGTTCTAAATTAAACCATACTTACCATCATGCCCATTCCAGCTGAAGCCAACGATCTCCTGCAATAAAAGTAAAATAATAAAACAACCTCATCCTTACCTTTCCATGGTTCCCAGACAGCTTCAGCTCTGCTACATCGAGATGACAGGCTGGACCGTAGCAGAACGCTGCCATCCAGCCTGTCATCCCGCAGACACTGAGAAGCGCAGGCATGCTTGCGCTCCTCAGTGTCTCTCTGTGACGGCATCCAGATGAGCCGAGGCCATGTCCAATGAACTCAGCTCACCTCATGTATGTCACTGACAGCGTGGAAGAATTCTCCTGCACTCAGCGCTTCAGCGTGAGAATTCTCCCACGCTGTCAGTGACGTACATGAGGTCAGCTGAGTTCAATGGACATGAATGAGCTCACCTCATGCACGTCACTGACAGCGTGGGAAAATTCTCCTGCACTCAGCGCTTCAGCATGAGAATTTTCCCACGCTGTCAGTGACGTGCATGAGGTGAGCTCATTCATGTCCAATGAACTCGGCTCACCTCATGCACATCACTGACAGCGTGGGAAAATTCTCACGCTGAAGCGCTGAGTGCAGGAGAATTCTCCCACGCTGTCAGTGACGTGGATGAGGTGAGCCGAGTTCATTGTCGGCTCATCTTTATGCCGTCACAGCGAGACACTGAGGAGCGCAAGCATGCCTGCGCTTCTCAGTGTCTGCAGGATGACAGGCTGGATGGCAGCGTTCTGCTGCGGTCCAGCCTGTCATCTCAATGTAGCAGAGCTGAAGCTGTCCTGGGAACCATGGAAAGGTAAGGATGAGGTTGCTTTATTATTTTACTTTTATTGCAGGAGATCGTTGGCTTCAGCTGGAATGGGCGTGGTGGTAAGTATGGTTTAATTTAGAACAATAAAGGATTGTGTCTTTATTTCAATTAAAGGACTTTATTCTGGGTGTTTGTGTTTTCTTTTAACTTTGACTATGGGGTTAGTAATGGGGGTGTCTTATAGACGCCTCTCCATTACTAACCTGGGCTTGATGTCAGCTGGCATTATAAGCTGACATCAACCCCAGCCCTATTACCCCACTGCCACCGCACCAGGGCAGTGGGAAGAGCGAGGCTAAGTGCCAGAATTGGCGCACCCTATGGATGCGCCATTTCTGGGGCAGCTGACGGCTGGTGTTTCTAGCCTGGGAGGGGGCCAATATTCATGGCACCCTTCCTGGGCTATTAATATCAGCCCCCAGCTGTCTGCCTAGCCTTTGCTAGCTATTAAAATAGGGGGACCCCACGTCATTTTTTTGGGGGGGTCCCCCATTTTAATAGCTAGTAAAGGCTAGGTATTCAGCTGGGGGCTGATATTAGTAGCCTGGGAAGCTCTGTGGGTATTACCCCCTTCCCAGGCTTCAAACATCTGTCCCAGCCGTCTGCTTAACCTCCGCTAGAGACTAAAATTACGGGGAACCCCACGCCAATTTTTTTTAAAATAAATCCTTTATTTTAACACTAAATGACAAGTACAGTAATCAACACTGTCACTGTACTTCATATATATGTGACTGACATGTTTCTATCTATCTAATCTATGTGTGATGCTCTATTCCTTCTATTCTAAATTGTCGGGTACAGATGCTGAAATGCCGGCCGGCTTTTTTAAAGAGACAGTGCATGAAAACACTATTATTTTTTTTAATAAATCCTTTACACTAAATGACAAGTACAGTAAGCAACACTGTCACTGTACTTCATATATATGTGACTGACATGTTTCTATCTATCTAATCTATGTGTGATTCTCTATTCTTTCTATTCCAAATTGTCGGGTACCGCTGCTGAATTGCCGGCCGGCTTTTTTAAAGAGACAGTGCATGAAAACACTATTATTTATTTTGATAAATCCTTTACACTAAATGACAAGTACAGTAATCAACACTGTCACTGTGCTTCATATATATGTGGCTGACATGTTTCTATCTATCTAATCTATGTGTGAAGCTCTATTCTTTCGGTTCTAAATTGTCGGGTACCGGTGTATGCCGCTGCTGAATTGCCGGCTTTTCATGTTTCACTGTTGGCACTGTTCCCATCGATTTGGGCAATCACTGTAATGCCACAACCACCATGGCTGTGGCATTACAGTGAGTGGCAGACAATCCCTGCATGATTGGTGCTCTAAATAGCGCCAGACATGCAGGACACGCTTTTGGTGCACGTACAGTTATCGAACATAACCTCGAACAGCCGAATTTTTTGCAAATCGTTCGGGTTCGTCGAACAACTCAAACACCGCCCAAAACAGCTCGAATTTGAGATTGGCGAACAGTTCTAGTCGAACACCGCTCATCTCTATCTAGCACCGCCCCTATCTGTTTTTTCCTTGTTGATTAACAGGTCTCTCCCTATGTACACACATGCCAGAGATATGCCATTCAACTAGAATGATGCATTTCAGAATGTTTCAGTGAAAAACATAACCGGCGGCATGCAATAGCCATGCTCTGATTTATGATGACCCAGGTTTAGGCAGCATGAATTGACTAACAGTTCCCTTTAAAGTCCTATGTGTCTTTATATTTATAATAATTAGAATCAATTTCATTGCTCAAATCTGATCAACCAAATGTTTCCCCTTTGATACAAGTGAACACTTCCTTTCCTATGAATAGTGTTGAAAGTTAGTAATATTTTGCCAAACTGTGCTATGGCAACTTCTGGACCTTTTTCTCAAAATTGCCTTTAATTGCAATGTTTCTTTCTAAATGTTAATTCCCACTGCCCTCCATATAAGTGTGTGGGTGAATTTGATTTCCTAACTTTAAGATAATAAGTCTCTAATAGACAAGCAGGGGAATTAAGGTGGAGGATTGGCCATTACTAAATAGAAGCAGTTGACTGGCCACAGAACATAGAAGTCACCTCAATAAACCTTTCTTCTTCATTGATACCTACACAAGCGGCCAATTTTCTGTGAATAGCATTTTGAAGCAAAGACATAACTTATGCGCAAGGAAATCTGATCTAACTCACCATGACCATGGAGCCAATGGTTTGAGGTCAAATTTGAAACATCCTTTGTACCTTTCTGACTGGCAGGGTCTTGGAAGTCGGGATTAAACAAGCAATGGTATTTATGAATGATTAATTTACTGCTTGTATTTTTCTTTTCCTGATTTCATTTGTATTTTGGGTTTTCTCCAGAAAAGAAAAAATGTGCATTTATAACAGGTTCCAAATGGGTTTCTATCTATCCTATTTTTCCAGTTGAGTAAGGAATTCTACCTTATTGGTATGAAAGGGATATAGTGAAAATTTTTATCAGATGTCCATTAGTTCTACTTGCCCTCTTGATGCTCCCTGGTCAAAGCTCGGGTAAAAAATACAGGTTCATAATAATGTTGGCATGATGATTTTCTATGAAAGTTGTCTGGAGTGATGCTACTCTTATTTTATTAATTGTAAACCAAATCTTATCCCACATAAATATTAACTTTTATTGGTTAGGTTCCTTGACTGACAGAAAGATTTTTTAAGTAATGTGGGATATTTCAGAGTACAACATAATTCCTTATCATCTTTAATATGCAATACGTCTTGTGCTATGTAGAAGACTTATCATTAGAAGTCCGAACAGTTCATACAGGGTGGGCCATTTATATGGATACACCTAAATTAAATGGGAATGGTTGGTGATATCAACTTCCTGTTTGTGGCACAGGGGGAAAACTTTTCCAGATGGGTGGTGACCATGGCGGCCATTTTGAAGTTGGCCATTTTGGATCCAACTTTATTTTTTTCAATGGGAAGAAGGTCATGTGACACATCAAACTTTTTGAGAATTTCATAAGAAAAACAATGGTGTGCTTGGTTTTAATGTAACTTTATTATTTCATGAGTTTTTTACAAGTTTATGACCACTTATGAAATGTGTTCAAAGTGCTGCCCATTGTGTTGGATTGTCAATGCAACCCTTTTCTCCCACTCTTGACACACTGATAGCAACACCGCAGAAGAAATGTTAGCACAGGCTTCCAGTATCCGTTGTTTCAGATGCTGCACATCTCGTATCTTCACAGCATAGACTAGAGAGAAGAGGGTTGGATCCAAAATGGCCGACTTCAACACCTATCTGGAAAAGTTTTCCCCCTCCAATATACTAATGTGCCACAAACAGGAAGTTGATATCACCAACCATTCCCATTTAATTTAGGTGTATCCATATAAATGACCCACCCTGTATGAGGACCAAATTCAGGTTTGATTGGAACATTCCAAATTCCATCTTGTAGAGTCAACTTGGGATGGTTTAGAAAAGATCAAGGGAAGAGTTTTCCTATTTTATATAAATAAAGCTTTATCTTAATTTGTAAAGGAGAAATTATACAACTTCTGAATATTCTTTGTATCATTTCCCCACTATTTTGAAGATATATGTTTACTGCCAGAGAAGGAGAACGTTTGTGTTACATTCAGAGGCTACAAATCTTGAATATTTCTAATCTTATCTTCAGTGAAGTGGATACAATGGTGTCCAGTCTAAGCAATGTTCTGTGAGTCGGGATTAGCTGTCTTCTGCTGATGTGCTCAGCTCACAGAGCATTGCCTAGACTACACATTAAAGATGAACAAATAAAATCGAATGTAATTGAATATTACTTGAATTTCACAAAAATCTGCTTTCACAAAGAGGCAGATTTTTAGTAATTTGCTTCTTCGTGGATTCAACTGGTTGCCATTTTAATGAACTGCAAAAGGCCATCAAAAGGTTAAAAATTAATAAAATCCTTATAATCACCTTACCACTCACCTCTCCGGACCCTTCGCTCCCCATCATCCCCTATCCGGACTTGGTCGCCTGTTTTTACTATTGCTGTGAGTGCTGAAATCACAGGTCTCTTTACATTAGGCCAGGAGTTGTGACTCAGATGATAAAGTAACAATGTCACCTGAAAAACTGAAGCTCAAAGAATGACATTTCCTACACTAGTCTTAAACAGAAGCGCACTGGAGCAATACGTGCCAAGCATAGATACCTGGGCATAAATTATAGTAAATTTGTTGGACCAAAATTGCCCAATCTCTCTCACTAAACCCCACCACTTTTAAAAAAGGGGTGATTGCAGTATATAATTTAAAAAATGTGTTCCAAATGGACATGCAACAAAATTTGAGTCTTTTTTTCTACCAGAAATCCCCCTCACACTATATTATAAACTTACATGTATATAAAAGACATTGGAAAAACATGGTTTCTTCCAAAAATAGCACCAATTATAAATGAGGCTGAGCTGCAATATCAACCATAAGAGTGACTAAGGCAGAAATATTGGTAGTATACCACAAAAATTATTTTTGGGATTTTAAACAATTTTAATATTTTTGGAAACCTGACAAATCCTTCTTTAACAACTGTTTGGGATTTCTCAGGGGCATAACTATCGTGGTCGTAGAGGGTGCGACCGCATCGGGCCCATACAGGAGGGGGACTTGCACTGCAGTACACACAGCCGGCCAATCAGAGGCCAGAAGATGACATGGGCGTGCCAGTCACAAGCGACGCATGGCAGTGACATCATGTGCTGCCCATGCTGGCACACTGAAGTCAGCTACAGAAGAGAACTCCACATCTCATGAAAGCAGAGGGAGGTAAGAATCATTTATTTTACATTATACAAGGAAAGGGCCCAGGATGGGGGCATTATACCAGGATTGAGGGCATTATACCAGGATGGGTATCATTATACCAGATAGTATCCCAGGATGGAGGACATTGGGAGTTATTATATTAGAATGGGGCCCAGGATGGAAGTTGTTATACTAGGAAAGCGCCCGGGATGGGGGATATTATACCAGAAAGGGGCCAAGGATAGGGAACATTGTTACAGGAAAGGGCCAGGGTGGGGGACATTATTACAGTAATACAGTAAGGGGCCCAGGACAGGGGACATTATTATTGGAAGGGGCTTAGGATGGGGGACATCATACCAGGAAGGGGCCCAGGATGGAAGAGATTATTACTGGAAGGGGCTCAGGATGATGGGACATTATACCAGGAATTGTTATTCAAATGAATGTCCCATTTTTGCAAATCCACCTTTAGAGTAACACTTCCAATACAAGTATATAACCAAAGTCTAACACTCTGAGTGTTAGTTCTCTCAGACTTTGGTTATATAATTATACCAGGAATTGGTTTAGGATGAGTGACATTATTACAGGATGTGGGCCACGATGGCTGAGATTATTACAGAAAACAGCCAGCACAAGAGACATTATTACATGGAGTGAACACTCATGTCATTAGATCTAGAATGCTACAAGGGCCCATACATATGTCCAACAGACAGGTGGGGACCCAGGTCCAAATTTTGCACCAGGGCCTATTGTATTCTAGTGGCACCACTGAACATGCCTACCAATATTTGATAATGGTGATTCAGAAAAGAAATGTATTAAGCGAGATCCAAACCAGACCCCCCTAAAGAATACAAACCCCAGAATGAACCACCGAATAAATACGGACCATGAACAAGACCTGCTAAACAAGTAGAGCTCCAAGTATGGAGTGAAGAGGACTAGATTAGCAAAAATAGGTATCTTGTCGCAATGTAGGGTGCCTAGGAGAGTTTTCTTCTTTTCGGGGAAATGAGAGAGGTTTGTCTGTTCCTGACGTCTCCAAGACATTCTGAGAGAATTGAAAAGTTTACCTTCAAATGCTGCACAAATATAAATCAACAGAAACCTCTTCAGATGACATAGGGCATTTTTTAGCATTTTCTATTTTTAATATACAGAATTTTATAATATCAGATGACAAAAAAAATTATTTGGTCCAGCAGCATTTAAAGGATTGTAGTCATGATTGTAGGATATGTTGGGATTTGTAGTTCCCCAGCTGCTGCTTAATCCAGATAAGTAACCAAGCAAGTTAGCATTGATAATATACAGAAGGCAAAGATTTGCCTGTGCTAGTGCAAGCATTTATGATAGGATTATACACCTCTCAGAAAAGGCAGCGTTTAGGCTGGTAACAATTCATTTAAGCAGAGGAAATAGGTTGATCCAGTGAAAAATCCGATTTAACGTTATAGGGTCAGAAAGTTATGTCGGCCCTTTAAGGCAAACTGGTGTTTTCTGTTTAGACAAAGGAAGAAGATTAAGAAGGTTGATAGTTTAATGAAAGTATCTTGTTGTCTTAGCATTGGAAGCAATATTTAAGACAGACGTGCAGTAAGAATACAGGAGAAATTCTTGTAATCCGACATCTAATAATTCAGCATGGTCCAGAAGCAGCAGACCGAGTAAAGACAATTAGTTTTCTGTTACCTTCCTAGAAGTGCTCTGCTTTACAAAAGACTTTTAAATACTTTTTTATAGCTATTTGATAATCCTGTACAGATATGTATTAGTTAGATATGAGCAAACCCGAACTGTAAAGTTCAGGGTTCGTACTGCTGGACTCCGAACACGGACTTCTCCCCGGAAGTCCGTTTTAGTATTCGGTGTTCGGATGCTGAGGGAAAAGAGAAACTTTTGCAGCTCCATAGACCTTACTACAACCATTTGAGAGAGAGAGAGACTTTTGCAGCCCCCTAGCCCTTACTATGGCCATTTGAGAGAAAAAGAGAGACTTTTGTAGCCCCCTAGCCTTTACAACGACCATTTGAGAGAGAGAAAGACTTTTGCAGCTCCCTAGCCCTTACTATGACCATTTAAGAAAGAGAGACTTTTGCAACCCCTAGCCCTTACAACCACCATTTGCGAGAGAGAAAGACTTTTACAGCCCCCTAGCCCTTACAACAACCATTTGAGAGAAAGACTTTTGCAGCTCCTTAGCCCTTACTACGACAATTTAAGAGAGAGAGACTTTTGCAGTCCCCTAGCCCTTACTACGACCATATGAGAGAGAGAAAGACTTTTACAGCCCCCTAGACCTTACTATGACCATTTTAGAGAGAGATAGACTTTTGCAGCCCCCTAGCCCTTTCAATGACCATTTGAGAGAAAGAGACTTTTGCAGCCCCCTAGCCCTTACTATGACCATTTGAAACGCTTTTGCAGCCCCCTAGCCCTTACTATGACCATTTGAGAGAGAGAGACTTTTGCAGCCCCCTAGCCCTTACTACAACCATTTGAGAGAGACTTTTGCAGCGACCTAGCCTTACTATGACCATTTTAGAAAGAGAGACTTTTGCAGCCCCCTAGCCTTACTATGACCATTTTAGAGAGAGAGACTTTTGCAGCCCCCTAGCCTTACACTGACAATTTTAGAAGGAGAGAGACTTTTGCAGCAAATTAATTTTGAGAAAAATTCAGCAAGGATGGCAAATTTGAATTTCAAAAGATCCTCTCATCTCTAAAAAATTCTACCTCCGTTCTCTTCGTGAGTAGTTCAGTGCCAGTTTTTTTTTCCTATTGCAGCCTTCAGTTCCAAGTTGCTATGTGACTAATAAAATAACATAATGGAAGGTCATACAGCTGATTAGGATCTTTTCAGGTTCCCTTCTATTTCCTCTTCTATGGAGTGGGAAGCAGGGAGAGATAGACTAGTGCAGCTCTCTCCCTGCACTAATATCTCTCTACCTGTCTACCATTCCGCAACTGGACCCCATAGATACTGCTGTGACTTTTTCAGCTATAGTTCCGCTACTGATTGCTTCATGTACTATTCTGGTCCATTTTACGAATGAGAATAATGCATGTAACAGCAGACAACTCTAGCATCCGAGCGATGCAGATGAGCACACAATACAAACAAGCACACAAAGTCTATCATATCTGCAATTTGCAGCCATCTGTGCTCAGCCTGAAAAAAGAAAAAAAATACAGAACTGTATAAAAGATGATGTGTAATCAACTAACATTTTGCTCATAATTTATTTATATTTAAAAAAATATTAAAAATGTAAAGAAAGTTAATTGTGAGAAGATCATTTCTATTTACATAATACACAATGCTAAATAAAACTTGTGTAAAGAAAGTTATTGTATATGCCCTAACCTGATATCACCTGGAAGATTGCATACAGCAGTCAGAAAAATCCTGCTAAATACAACATCATGTTCAATGATGTTTGTGCACTGCTTTTTGCTCCACCTAGTGAACCACTTAGTGAATGGAGTGAATTTTAGACTTTTTATGTGAGTTTGTAAAACATTGCAAATGACAATGGGTAGCTGGCAAATTTTGGCCTGGGGGACAATCACAAAGCAATGGCCCTCGAGTTGCAACAGTGCATCTTCAGCCTGCTTATCTCTGGCAGCTGCATTAAAGCAGAAGCGGTACCAGGCTTTAAATATAATGGTGGCTGGTACATAGAAATGTGAACAGAATGAAGCTTACTACATAGATAAAGTAACAGAAATTACAGCACAGATATAAGAAAAGAACCCAGCCTACTGCATAAATACAGGAACAGAACCAATCTTACTGCATAAATATGGTGCCAGAACCAAGATTACTACATAAATACAGGAACAGAATGGAGCTTAATGCATAGATAAGGAAGCAGAATCAAGTTTACTACATAGATATGGGAACAAAACAAACTTCCAGACAGATGCGAGAAAAGAATCGAGCTTAGCACATCAATATGGAAACAGAACCACGCTTACTACATAGATACAGCAACAGAATCAAGCTTACTACATAGATATCGGAACAGAAAAAAGCTTAATGCATAAGTATGGTACCAAAACTGAGCTTACTACATAAGTACGGAAACAGCCAAGCTTACTGCACAGACACGGGAACAGAACTAAGCTTACTACATAGATAAAGTACCAGAACTGCGCTTACTACATAGATATAGGAGCAAAACCAAGCTAACTACAGAGATATGGGAACAGAACACAATGTCAGAATAAAAACTCTGAATTAGAAATTGCATGTTATTCTCATTGTTCTGCCTAATTCATCAAGCATCAAGTTATGTTGACAAAAGCTGAACACTCCAAAAGTTATATAGTGAGGTCCTTTTGCACACCACCTTAATAAAACAAACAACAAAATTCCTCAAAAATATATTCTGATTTAGTTTTAGAATACTGTTAGGATTCAGCTGTTTTCACATCCTTTATGCTTGTCAAATAACCGCTCCATATACAGTTTGCCTACTTAAAGTCAGGCCAACCTTTTTCTTCTGCATTTCTCAATTGAAACAATGAGAGAAGCAGAAGAGAAAGCCTGTGGCATGTTATTGTTTCTCTGCAATTAGCATATGCACCTTTGGATCGGTAATGTAACGAGCTCAGAGAGTGTGAAAACAGCCAAATACTAAGGCTACTTGTTTCCTGTCATAGGGTCTGTGCAAGGAGATGTTGCAGTCACCGTTCACTACAAAGTAAGTGTGCTGTAATAACAACCCAGCACTTTCGTTGTGACATCTTCCAAGGACCCCAACCTCAGGCTGGGCTTCATACGTAGAACGACTAACATGGCAACAACACATGGCACTCCATCAGCAACCTGTAACTGCGTCACAGGGGCTGATGGGAGCAGGTCAGTGCATGCACCGGCCATCTAAATGCTGCTATCAGTGATTGACAAGGGCATTTATATATTTAAAACAGCAGAAATCAAGGCAAGCTCTGGTCACTGCTGTTACAAGCAGATGCTGGCTATGTATCACATCCGTCATTTGCCCGGTATGGAGCAGGCTCAACTCCTGAACCCGCTCCACACAATCACATCCCTATGGTGACATAGCTACGTCAAGGTGCGCAAAGGGATTAATTTCACTTGTCAGTTCCTAAACATTGAAAGACATATGGAATGTTTTTACACACCACAATGCCTTATTACATACATTCATCTTACAAAAATACATATAATTCTGGATACACAGAAACATACACAGACATGCACACTTACAGTACGCAGACATTTGCACACACACAGACAGGCACACACACACGCAGACATCAGTACATGACTACATCACCGGAACCACCATCAGTACATGGTATATCAGTTGTAATGTCAGTTCAGGACCCATATACATTTGTATCGCATAAACCTACAACTCCCAGTGTGTCCTTAACAATGGTAATGAGATACTGGGAGTTGTTGTTATCATTCATCATCAGGCTGTGAACCATACAGGAGCAACAGCACTGATGAGAATTAGTCAATATCACAAATAAACATTTACATCCAGGTACCTTACATGTGACATCTTCTCTACTTAGAGTTATTTTCTATATTTTCTTCTCCATCTTGTCCAGACACCATGACAACTTTTCACATCCACAGATCGTCTCTGCAGACTTCCATCTTCTCCGGTCTTGTGCAGCACATCCCCACACGATGCTGCTAAAAATAGCAGTGTCATTATAATGCTCCTGAATTCAAGTATCTGCCCTAAATAAATTGTTGTCACTGTGTTCCCTGTACAAAATATGACCCCCACAATGTTCCTCTTATGGTACATGCTCTACACACTACCATCTCCATTCCATACTGGGCCCCCTCTTCACACTGTCCTCTCACACTGTGTCCCCCCTATAAGGCCCAGTCTCTATACTGTGCCCCCTTATCACTCCACCTCCTCAGCACACTGTCCCCGCATGCTACTCCTTCTCTATTCCGCCCCTCCCCCCCTACCCTGCTTCTTCACGCCTCCTCTTATTGCCAGGACTGATGGCACTCTCCTGTGGTGACATAGGTAGCAGGAAAGCTAATGACAGCGCTGATGAGCACATCAGTTTAACAAGACACCAGCGCGCAGTGTGGCAGCAGTGACAGAGATTCATTCACAATTTTTTTTCTTTTGATATTGCGCTCCTTCCTGCTTCACTTGAGGTGGCGCCCTAGGCAACTGCCTACCCTGCCTACCACTTGTCCTGGCCTTGGTGCTAATAGTTGACAATCATCACAAAAAACAGCTCCAAAACACTAAATAAATAACTCCCAACCTCCTTAGTTTGGTCCAAAAATATTCGAAAACTAGTTGATAAATGTGGGTTATTGTATTTACCTGTATTAGAACTCACTCAGATGAAGAGTCATCAGTGTTTAAGAGCCAAATTTCATCAGTGTTCGGTCAGTGTCAGTTTTTACCATCAGTGTTTCATCAGTGAGTTTCATGTATGGGAAAATTAATGTCAGTGACAAATCTTCTTCTATACATTGCAATGTTAATCATAGACAGCACACGGATTGTACACAGATGGCTCCGTGTGCTATATGTGATTTTCACAAACCCATAGACTTGTATGGGTGATTTTTATCTGTGATGCCCAAAGATAATCTACACGTCTATGATTTTTTGGTGGACAGTGTTAGCAAAAAATAGAAAATGGGAACAGCCCCATAGGCTATAATGGGTACATGTTCTATACGTGAAAATCTGAATGGGGCCTTAAATGTATTATACCTTTGGTGGTTGTTAAGGGCTCTTTCAGACTTCTATGCTCATTGGTCATTGGTGGATCTCAGTGCACAGACTGACCACGTGTCTCCTGACCGAGCGTGACAACTTCATATATTTCTATGAGGCTGACAAGCTCATGGTCAGGAGACATGCGGTCAATCCATTCTTTGAGATCCAAGATTGGACCGATGATCACGTACGTCTGAAGGAGCCCTAAGGGTCATGAATATTATTGCCTGAGGGTTCCAGACCCCTCTCAGTCCATCCTTGTTTCACTACTACATTTTCAACACATGTTACAAAGTGTCAACTCTTTTAGTACCTCCTCTATTGAAACTGGAGATCTCTTCTAAGATGTGTAGGTACACAGCTCTTCAGTGTGCAGCACCAATACATTTCATCTGAATACATTTTTATTCTACGAAATGTAATAATTAAATCATCTCCCGCTCTTCTTATTAACTTTTAAAATATGCTTTTAAAGAAACCCACATTTGTTTAATGACTGTCATGTAGAATTAGAGCTATGGATAACTTACGTACAATTGTGACTATGTCCTCATGTTTAACGGCATGAAAAAAAATACCCTTACTTATAAAACATGGCATAGTCCATCGTACCAAAGTGCTTGTTACTTCTTCAGCCAAGAGCTGAAAGAATTTGCTGGTCGGAATTCAGCTGGAATAGACATTGTGAAAGAACAACTTGTTTTTTTCTGCTAAAAAAAAATATATAAAAATTTTTGAAAAAAGAGTGCGGTTTAGGTAGAGAAGCCAAGAAAGAGGTTTACATCAACACTGTAGCTGTGGAGGTCACACATAGGGCACAAAGTGATGTTCCATAATTTGGGAAATAGAAAAAACAACATTTCGATGGAGTGCTTCTTGCTTATGAAAAAAAAGGACCAGATCTATCAGCTTTGCCAGTTCAAATATTGACTTTTTTTTTTTTTTACACTTAAGGAGCAACAATTACGAGTATTGAAAAGCTTAGTCACAAGCATTCAGTCCTTACCTTCATATTCTAAATTCAATTAACATGTAAATCTGGATATCCCATGTTTGCCTCTATAAAAGCTTTATGTATCATTACAGGGGGAAAAGGGACAATGCGGCTTTACATTTTAAGCCGAGTTCAATGGGTGTCAATAAACACAGGGGTTTTAATAAATTGATGAGGGAAAAAATAATGTCTCCATGTATTTTATTGTTGGATAATAGTATTAATAGTATTAAAAATAGAAAACCGGGCGCCGCCATCTTGGACACAGTCGCTCCAGGTCAGACAGTGTAGGGACAGCGCTGCTGATTTATGGAGAGATATAAACTGCGAAATAGTTAGTGTAGGGTCTGTAAAGGCTGCCAGATCAAACAAACAGTCCTTCTCAGGACTAATATCCATCCCAGATATCAGGCAGGCAGGCTGTATAGGAGACACAGTGGTTATACCAGCAAACGCTGCATTACAGTCCTGTGTGCTCCTGTTGCTGAAATTGCTGGACTTAACTCCAGGTCTCGGGGGCCAGGAAAAATCCTTTTTTTTTTCATCTAAATCCTCTTTTTTTTTTTCCTCCTTCACACTGTACAAAATACCCATCTTATTAACCTTTTAGTGTCCGTCCGTCCCCCCCCCCCCCAAAAAAAAAAGTGTCTCTGATTTTTCAGACACAAATATATCTGTTGAAAATAGTCTGGTGTAGGCTGGAGAAATAGAAGTGTGGTTTTGGAGTTCCACAGTTCGAACTTCTGTATTATCCAGTTTTGGGCCATTTGTATCTAAAAAAAAAAAAACTGTTTGAGTGTGTCGCTCACTGTTCAGCCGCAAATATATATATTTAAAAAAGTCTGGTATACACCAGTAAATTATAACTGTGGTTTTGCTGTTCCACGGTAAAAAATCTATATTATCCTGCGTTTGGCATTTTTTGCCGTAAAAAAAATACTAATAGTGTCTCCCTGATTTTTCGACACAAATATATCTGTTGAAAATAGTCTGGTGTAGGCCCGAGAAATAGAAGTGTGGTTTTGCAGTTCCACGGGTCAAATCTCTGTATTATCCTGCTTTTGGCATTTTTTGCCGTAAAGAAAAACAGTAGTAGTGTCTCCTGATTGTTCAGACACAAATATATCTGTTGAAAATAGTCTGGTATACACCAGTAAATTATAACTGTGGTTTTGCTGTTCCACGGTCAAAAATCTCTATTATCCTGCTTTTGGCATTTTTTGCCGTAAAGAAAAACAGTAGTAGTGTCTCCTGATTGTTCAGACACAAATATATCTGTTGAAAATAGTCTGGTATACACCAGTAAATTATAACTGTGGTTTTGCTGTTCCACGGTAAAAAATCTCTATTATCCTGCTTTTGGCATTTTTTGCCGCAAAAAAAAAATAATAGTGTCTCCCTGATTTTTCAGACACAAATATATCTGTTGAAAATTGTCTGGTGTAGGCCCGAGAAATACAAGTGTGGTTTTGCTGTTCCACGGGTCAAATCTCTGTATTATCCTGCTTTTTTGCATTTTTTGCTGTAAAGAAAAACAGTAGTGTCTCCTGATTGTTCAGACACAAATATATCTGTTGAAAATAGTCTGGTGTAGGCCCGAGAAATACAAGTATGGTTTTGCAGTTCCACGGGTCAAATCTCTGTATTATCCTGCTTTTTTGCATTTTTTGCTGTAAAGAAAAACAGTAGTGTCTCCTGATTGTTCAGACACAAATATATCTGTTGAAAATAGTCTGGTGTAGGCCCGAGAAATACAAGTGTGGTTTTGCAGTTCCACGGGTCAAATCTCTGTATTATCCACTTTTGGGCCATTTTTACCTAAAAAAAAACAGTTTGAGTGTGTCACTCACTGTTCAGCTGCAAATATATCTATATAAAATTTTCTGGTATACCCCAGAAAACAATAACTGTGGTTTTGCCATTCCACGGTAAAAAATCTCTATTATTCAGCTTTTGGTATTTTTTCCGTAAAGAAAAACAGTGATAGTTTCTCCCTGATTGTTCAGATTGTTTAAAAGAGTCGGGTGTAGGCCAGAGAAATAGAACTGTGGTTTTCCTCTTCCACAGTTCTAATCTACTTTTTATTACCCTTTTTCCTTTGATAGTGCGAGTGTAAGCTATTTTACTTCCTTTACAATGGGCAAGGAGCATGGCAAGAAACGTGGAACTGGACGTTCTGGTGATGTTGTGTGCAGAGGATGGGGCCGTGGCCAAAGTGAAAATGTGCCACAACCAACAGCCACATCTTCTCGCTCCCTCTTCTTGACCGAATTACTAGGGAAGCACAGAACAACACCAGTATTGCGAACTGATCAGTGTGAACAGGTTATTAATTGGATAGCAGATAATACTTCCAGTTACCTGGGCACCACCACCTCCGGTCTGTCTTTCACACGGTCAACTCTTAGTAGCCGTGAGTCTCGACCGCATACTCCTCCTCACCCTGATGCTCCTTCCTACCACCATGCCGAGTGTCGTCAGACAGCAACTGATCCCACACTTGGACACTCTGAAGAGCTGTTCACTGGTCCATTTCCAGATTTGTGCCCCTCGCCTGCTCCGCTTGAAGTGGTGGAAGAGGAGATCCCATGTAGCGATGTCCAAATATTTGAACAGCCACGGCCACAGGAAGTCGACGCTGGCAATTTGTCACAAGAGGTGGACGATGATGAGACACAATTGCCCGGAAGTGAGGAGGAGGATCGTGGTGCGCAAGTGGAAGAGGAGGAGGTGGTGGATTGTCTAGTAACTGACCCAACGTGTCAGGAGGACATGCAGAGAGAGGCCAGCAGCACACAGGGTGAGGGAGGCATAGTACCCCAACAGGCAGGAAGAAGCAGTGTGGTCGCCGAACACAGAAGGCGGGCAACAGTTCCCCGTAACACCAACACGAGGGACGTTGCCAGTACAACTTGTAGGTCTTCCAGAGTCTGGAATTTTTTTAAAGACTCTGCTGATAACCCCAAAAAGGCCATTTGTACCACCTGCCATGCCAGCATCAGCAGGGGTGACAAAACTACCAGCCTGACCACCACCAGCATGATCAGGCACATGGCACAAAGCACCCGACTTTGTGGGGCGAACCCCAGGGTCCACGACCAGTGTCAGCGGGTGTCACCACTGCTTCTTCCGCTGTTGTGCGTGCAATAGAACCCCCTGTTGTGTGTGCAAGGCAATCCCTTGTCCAAAATGCTACTTGTGAACATAGCCCAAGGTGTGGAGGAGTATTTTTTGGAGGGGTTATTTATTTTACCTTATGCACAAGTCTTTACCCTGGAAAGGAACTTCCTTAACATATTTCACAGGAAAGCAGTTTCAGTTTCGTTTTTGAACGTTTTATTGTGAGCCCTTTAAAGTGGCCTAATACCTCTGACCACGTTGTTGACAGCAGTGACCTGGGGGTCAGAAATGCTTCCTGGGGCGATCCCCATGCTGTCCCCATGTCATTTGAGCACTGTCACTATCGTTTTGGGCACTTGTTAGGCTTTTAAAAGACTGCCGGGAGTGCCGCCGCAAAAATGCTCGGGCTCCCATAGACTAACATTGGGCTCGTTGCTCGGGTCGAGCACCCGAGTATCACGGCGAGCTCGGCCCTAGCTTCGAGCACCCGAGCATTTTAGTGCTCGCTCAACACTAATAAAGATGTTTTAATGGGGTGCTCCATGAGAAAGTCTGCTAAAGAGACCCACTTTCAAATACCGTATTAAGGAATTCTGAGGACCACCATCCAGCAATCTCATCACTCTCAATTTAAAGCTATACTGACAACACCATGGAAAAAGAAAAATATCAAAAACATACTTTCCAATAAAAGAAAATTGTAATATTGTGGGGTTACAATTCTTCTATCTATATGGGGCAGTATTATAGTAGTTATATTCTTGTACATAGGAGGCAGTATTATACTATGTAACATCCCTGGCGGAGTGTTGGCATGGCTTACCACCTCCCACCATGCTAGACCGCCATCTTACCTATCAGTCCTGGCTGCACACTTTGCTCCAGTACCTGCTGTGTGCATGTCTCTTGTCTGATTGCTTAGGGCGGCGGCGCGGTTACTGCCTGATTCTTATAGTTACTGTGTGCGCACTCCTAATGCGTCCCCAGCCTATTGTTATGAGTCCCTGGATACTTACACCCCAGTAGGAGGTGCCTGAACAACACTTTCTTTCAGTGTTCTGTGCAACTGAGTTGCCAGGTCCTGTCCTGTATCTTGTCTGTTTCTGCCACCCTGGGGGCTGAGTACCCAGGCCTGTTACCTGTATCTGTGACTTCTAGTCTGTTCCGCCACCCTGGGGGCTGTATACCCAGGCTCGTCACCTGTATCTGTGACTTCTAGTCTGTTTTCGCCACCCTGGGGGCTGAGTACCCAGGCTCGTTCCTGTATCTTACTCCTGGTTCAGTTCCTGTTTGAACAGTGTCCTAGCCCGTTACTTGTTTATCTCTAAGTTCGTATCTTCCCTTTTCCTGCAGTGTCTGAACCTGCACCTAACTCCAACTCGTTGTCTCTGTACTTCTGTTTGTGAGTTTAGTGTCCACTCGCTACTTCATTGTAAGTACCTTGTGTGTATCTCCTCTGCTTGTCTACCGCACCTGCAGGTTTTGCTCTGCTCTGCTTGTCTACCGCACCTGCGGGTTTTACTCTGCTTTGCTTGTCTACCGCACCTGCGGGTTTTGCTCTGCTCTGCTTGTCTACTGCACCTGCGGGTTTTGCTCTGCTTGTCTACTGCACCTGTGGGTTTTGCTCTGCTCTGCTTGTCTACCGCACCTGCGGGTTTTGCTCTGCTCTGCTTGTCTACCACACTTGCGGGTTTTGCTCTGCTCTGCTCGTCTACCGCACCTGCGGGTTTTGCTCTGCTCTGCTCGTCTACCGCACCTGCGGGTTTTGCTCTGCTCTGTCTGTCTGCCGCACCTGCGGCTCTATTCCTGTATCCCAGTTTGTACTGGTCCCTATCCTGCCTGCATTCCTACCTGCCAGTACCCACCTGTCTGTATACCAGTTGTGCCTGCCAGTACCCACCTGTCTGCATACCAGCCATGCCTGCCAGTACCCACCTGTCTGCATACCAGCCGTGCCTGCCAGTACCCATCTGTCAGTATGCCAGCCTAACCTGCCTGTTCCTGCATTCCTCGGTGTGGGTCAACAGCTGTGACCGGGGTCTGACCTAGAGTAGCACCTGGTCTCTCTCCTCGGTTCCTCCCTGGTTCACGGAGTCGACTGAGCAGCCGTGCAACCTTGGTCGGACTGAGTTGATACTTAGGAGTAGTATTATAGTAGTTATTATAGTATAGTATAGTAGTTATTATAGTAGTTATATTCTTGTACATAGGAGCAGTATTATAGTAGTTATATTCTTGTACATGGGGGCAGTATTATAGTAGTTATATTCTTGTACATAGGGGCAGGATTATAGTAGTTATATTCTTGCACATAGGAAGCAGTATTATAGTAGTTATATTCTTGTACATAGGGGGCAGTATTATAGTAGTTATATTCTTGTACATAGGAGCAGTATTATAGTAGTCATATTCTTGTACATAGGGGGCAGTATTATAGTAGTTATATTCTTGTACATAGGGGGCAGTATTATAGTAGTTATATTCTTGTACTTAGGGGGCAGTATTATAGTAGTTATATTCTTGTACTTAGAGGGCAGTATTATAGTATTTATATTCTTGTACATAGGAGCAGTATTATAGTAGTTATATTCTTGTACATTGGGGGCAGTATTATAGTAGTTATATTCTTGTACATAGGGGCAGTATTATAGTAGTTATATTCTTGTACATAGGGGACAGTATTATAGTAATTATATTCTTGTACATAGGAGTAGTATTATAGTAGTTATATTCTTGTACATAGGGGACAGTATTATAGTAGTTATATTCTTGTACATAGGGGGCAGTATTCTAGTAGTTACATTATTGTATATAGGGGGCAGTATTTTAGTAGTTGCATTATTGCACATAGGGGGCATTATTATAGTAGTTATATTCATATATATATATATATATATATATATATATATATATATATATATATATATATGGACAGGACAGTGTCACAGTAGGTTATCTAAATGGCTTCAGTTGCTTAGCCACATGATACAATTGATATCAGTTGAGAGTGCAGTTGTGTATACCTTTGAGCCATTGGTCATGTGAAGGATTGACAAGGTGAACCGGAAAAATTTCTTTAAGCTTCTAGTTGAAATCCTTTGTGCTGCTTCAGCAATTTATTACTTTGGGTATGGTTTATTCTGACCAAGCTGCATTAATGTTTATGACAAGTGCTAAAGAAGGAATATAATAGATGACCCTAGTTATAGAGCCTTCAAAGCACATTACAAATATAAGTGTAAATACTTTCTACTACAGGCACCGCAGTCTTCCTGTTTTTGGCCAGTAATATTGCACCACTCAGTTAAGATTATTTAACTGGGTAAGAATCACTGGAATCAAATAAATTCAAGTTCTATGACTACCGTCATTTCAAAACATATCATTCTGAATGGCTTCCATATGTGGCTATAATAAAACAGTCTTACTTTATCTCTGTTATTTTTGCAAGGTTCTTGTAGGCAATATACATGTCAAAGCTTGTGTGGATGTTTTTTTCAGAAGCCACATATGTAGACATGAAAAAATGACTTCATAATTTATTTTTATATAAAGCTATGAGGAATTCCCAAGCCCGAAACTGCTTCCAGTTGGCATAGTCACAAACTTCGGCATTAAAATCACAACAGTGAAGTTTGTAAATCTTCTAAAGTTGCTGATGGGAATTGAACAAAATCAAAACAGTTCTCTGCTGGGACGATGCAGCCACTTGCCATAGTGGAGACGTTAACGCTCCTTTGACTGTGGGTTTAAAAAGTGCTATCAACTCATTTTTAGTGTATAGAACAATCAGATATGACAATGCTTTTAGCTGGAAAGATTCATTCTCTTGTATATAGACTGAGTTTTCGTTACAGTATGTACTTATGAGAATGCAAAAACCTTCATTAAAGAGGAAGACTCCAGTGCCTCCTATTGAGGCGCTAGCCGGTCATCTCCCGGCTGCTCACAGTGGAAGTACCCGCACAGGCAGCGCCGCTCCCCAGTCCTCACTAACACGGTTCGCTGATTGGTCGCGGACGCGACCAATCAGCGATATTGGCACCAAATTTACACAGCGCGCGGTGGATGCTGGGTGTGACACGATGGGGGATAACCCCGCCCACAGACCGTCATTCACCGTGGTACGCGGAAGAGGAGACCCCTGGCTGCAGCCGCAAATAGTCGTGATGTAAGCGGAAGCAAGAGCCGGGTGCAGCCGGGGGAATTACGTGCTGGCTGTGCGTGGTCAGCAATGTTGTCTCAAGCCGTATTGACAACATGATGTAATTACAAAATTCATTAGGGGCCCCGGGGGGATACTAATTTAAAGTAGTGCACAACCCATTTAAACACTGCTTCGCTGCTTAGTCGCTCCCGGTCGGCCGCATACATATTCTAGAATACCCGATGCGTTAGAATCGGGAAACTATCTAGTATATATATATATATATATATATATATATATATATACACACACGCACACTTTTTATATTTTTTAAAACAACTGAAAGGGAGTGCTGAGTACTTTTGGAAATGTTTATGCAACAGGAAAGCTGGGGACAAGTTTGAGAACTTGAAAATAAGTTGGAGAAAACATGAAAATTTCTTCAGAGAACACAATGTCATTCACAGAGACATTCTATAATCAGGTTTTCAATTTTTTTTCTTCCCTTTACTCTGATGACTAAAAAAAACGACTGGTTTGTAAAAAGTCATGTCTTTTGAGTAGGGACTGTTTTGAGCACGCTTCGCAAATACTAAAGGAAAAATAAAATCCCATTAGCATTTGTGATGAAAAGAAATGAGAAATTGGTTGTGACATACAAGCAAACAGACTGAAAGGGTTCCATCCATAGGCATCCACTTATGAAGTTGAGGTAGGACTGCGTCTTTCTTAGACTCCATATCATTCAACTGCCCCTTTTATTTTCTTAATGAATACTTTATACAAGCATGATCACACATCATGTTAAATATCCATTCCAATAGAGCGTGCCAAGTGCCAGTGGCTACAGTGTGAAAATAAGGAGAGGAGAACAAATAAACTGGAAGCTAAGAGAAGCTACATTTTTCTTACAGTACTTTTAAGGGAAGGATATGACTGTAAACCAAAGACAGTAGGGAACCTGGTACAGATTTTGCGTTGAGGGCACTGGAGTTTTATGCTAATTCTTAGCTTAAAGCATTCCTGTAGTTACAGACAGTGGCCCACAAAACATAGAACGAAGAATGATGAGATAGAAGCAGTTTATAACCACTGCTGTCTTCTCTTATCTTTTTCAGCTCTATGAGAGCTATGTAGTGAGGGTAAGTAAATGCAACGCTGATATATGTACTTACCCTGGTGATTATATGATGACCACCACTACATGGGGAACGAGGAGGAAAGGTGAGTATTGAATTTTTTTATTTATTTTTTAAATAAATTGTGGTGGTCATAATACTGTATGGAGGACTATGGGGAGTGCATTATACTATATGGAGGACTATGTGGGTGCATTATACTATATGGAGGACTATGGGGTGCATTATGCTATATGGAGGACTATGGGGTGCATTATGCTCTACGGAGGGCTATAGGTTGCATTAGGCTTTATGGAGAACTATGGGGAGTGCATTATACTATTTGAAGGAGTATGGAGAGTGCATTATACTAGGTGGAGGACTATGGGGTGCATTATGTTATATAAAGGAGTATAGGGTGCATTATGCTTTATTGCGAACCATGGGGAATGTATTATACTATATGGAGGACTATGGGGTGCATTATACTGTATGGAGGACTATGGTGTGCATTATACTATATGGAGGATTATGGGGCCTATTGTAGTATATAGTGGGCTATGTGGGGGCCATTATAATATTTGGAGGTCTATGTGGGAGCCCTTAAACTTTATAGAGGGCTATGTGGGTTCCATTATACTGTATGCATGCATTTATACATTGCGAAGGTTTGTTTGGGGTCCATCATACTGAGTGGAGGGCTGTGTGGGGGTCATTATACTGTTTGGAGGGCTAGTGGGAGCCATTATACAGTGTGGTGAGGTGTGAGGCCATGTGTGTTGAGTGCCACTGTTGTTGGCATCATACTTAATCGGTGCAATGAAAGTGGAATCTATGGCTTCAGTAGGAGGGAAAATTACTTTGTAAGTTGTGAGATTTGCTCTTCTATGACCCCGCCTATTTTTTGGGGGGAGGGGGGGCGGATTAGAACTTCTGCTATGAAGCCCATTTCTATGTATGTAAACCTATAAAAGTCTCACTAAAAAGTGAAAACAGTCCCAAATGGAATGAAGAATCAAAAAACACAACATTCCCAAATCAATATCACCAACCTGAAGATACAGCATATATTGTTGGGGATTGGCGGGAATTAAAGCAAACTGTGGGATCAGTTTGTAAGAAAGTAATACATTTTATTAAATATAGTAGATATACATCATAGAGAAAAAATCAGTTAAAAATAGTTTGGAGTGAGAGAAATAACTGCAGTGGCACTATAAACAAGATGATAAAATGTGCATCACAATGAAAAATAGAGACACATGGGATCCTAGTCAACCTATATAGAACTATGTATGCCCTGCACAAGCCTAATGCGTGAGCTGATATTTGCAAAACATTTCACACTGCCCTATCATGTATGTTGCATTGGTGCCCAGGATCTTATACTATTACCTCTGATATTGAGTTTACCTCCATTTATCAAGAGCAACAATTAAAAAATCCCTCTACAAAAATGAGTGAAGGTAAATCCCACCAGAACATGGTAGATGGTAGATTTTATCAATGGCTTATGTAAAATGTCAAATGGCTACACAAGTAACCCAAGGATGACCTAAGAAAGGTATAGGGTTCTGTAATGTATCTTGAGTAGAGAAACTTTCAAAATAAAAAAAAAAACTTTATTACTTTACTTTATAACTTTAACTTTGGCATATTCATAAAATGTATTAAAACAAACATATTATAGAAAACATTTTATTTTATATGTTGTGGAAACATTCGAAACCAACTTACAAGTATGGAGTCTGTGGATTTCTGTGTGGAAGGTATACAATTTTCAGACCTTTTATAGGATGGGAAAACATACTCCAGCTGTGCAATTAACTGGAAGGTGAAGTCAAGGTGATTATTGCGCACGTCTGCAGAGCTGTTATCATGCCATTACTTGCCCCCAAAAATGAATATTACTACTGCTGTGCCGAGTAATGCAAATTGAACGAAAAACTTTAATGACATGTTTATAGCAGCTCGAATAGACTCAATATAGATTGCATTTTCCTATTGTAGCTCCACTAGAATTATAGACTTTAGCCATTTTTTCACCAGTGTATTTGACTCACGCCAATTAAATTATAGCTGTCAGTAAAAAAATTAAAAAAAGGCTCATATGAATGGGGCATTTCACTGACTGATTGGTTTTCTTGAGGTTTAGGAAATAAGAAGCCAAGGCTAAATTTAGCCTTCTAGCTTCAAATATAATATAATGTAAGTTGTCACCCACTAAACTCCCAGTATATGGCGAACTTGCATATCCACTAAATGGACAAAAGTATTGGGACAAAAGTATTGGGACAAGCATCTTCATCATTAAATTCAGATTTTTCATTCCATCTCATTTTCACATGTCTAAAAAAATCCAGCTCCTCACCATGCAGTCTACCTTTCCAAATAAAGAGCTCACTGAATAAGAGAATGGTCCTAGAGGGTATGTGCACTTCCTGAATATTGCCGGAAGAGGATGCTTCAGGACACTACGGTGTCTTTTGTCCTGAAAGTTTTTTTTCTGGCATCAACCTTTTTGCTTTTTTTTTGCCTTTTGACAGGTCTTTTTTGGACATGTTGATGGAAAAATGGCAAGGTCACTTCTTTTAACCGCTTTATTGCTTTCAAAGCCTGAAGTGGCAAGAAGAAGCTCAAAAAGAGTAAACATATGGACAACAAGTTGCTTTTTACAGGGGTGAAATTATCACGGTTGCAGAGTGTTTGACCGCAACTGGGCCCGGGAGTGAAGGAGGGCCCGCAGACACCAGCCCTATTACAGCTGCATCTGCATCCGAGAATGCACATTCAGCTAAAATGCATTGTCCCGCCGAGTCCCTGCGCTGAAATACACACCGCCAGCCAATCAGAGGCTGGCAGCTGACGTTGGCATGCAAGTCACCGGCTGCGCATGACATTGACATCATTACATCATGAGCTGCCCGTACGCTGAAGTCGGCAACCAGAGGACGCCGAGCTTTGTGGGAATGGAGGAAGGTAAGTAGAATCATTTATTTTTTTTATGTGTTAAAGAACAGTGGCGGAACGGGGAACATATATACCAGGATGGGATACATATATACTAGGATGGAAGACATATATATCAGGATGGGAAACATATACAGTGGTGTGAAAAATTGTTTGCTCCCTTCCCGAGTTCTTATTCTTTTGCATGTTTGTCACACTTTAATGTTTCAGACCAAAAAACAAATTTAAATATTAGACAAAAATAACACAAGTAACCACAAATTGCAGTTTTTAAATAAAGGTCTTTACTATTACAGGGGTTTTCCCATGAACAAAAGTTTTAATCAATAGATCTTGGAATGATAATAATTTCCACAATTGAATGTAATTAAATAAAATGTTCCTGTGCTGAGAAAATCTTATAAATGTGCCCCTGCTGTGTACTGTGTAATGGCTGTGTCTGACTGTACAGGAACATGGTGTGATCATGCCTATTCATCCAGAAGGGCATTTGTGAGGTGAGACATAGATGATGGATGGGAAGTCCTGGCACGCAATCTCCATTCTAGTTCATTGCAAAGGTGTTTCGATGGGGTTGAGGTCAGGGCTTTGTGCAAGACCGTAAAGTGTTACACTGTCAGTGGAAGACTGGCATTTCTCAACAGGGCTTCTGCGGACAGGCTTTGCACTAGCCATTCCATCTAGTATATTCAAAACCCTGGCCTTCACCATTTAACTCCTATACCGGGATTTGGATTTATACAGGGCCACCTGGATTACATGCACAAAGAAGACCTCAAAAATTATGTATAAACCAGGCTCCACTATTATACGTGGGTACCAGGAATATAACGTGATCAACAGTCTATAATAAAGTTCCGGCACTCAAAAAATGATATCGAGAGTCAATAATATAACTTTCAGAGAGATCCTTTAATTGATTCTTCAATAAATGATTTAGATTCTTCAATAAATGATTGCCCAAACGGGCTGAGGAAAGCTGGGAAACAGAATGGAACTAGAGTAAGAGTAACCTATAATTGGCCACTGGGAGCAAGGAGCTAGGCAATTAAATAGTGAGCAGCCCCGCGTTAGGCTCAGACCAAGGAGCTAACAACGAAAACCAGTTGAGGAGTTAATCTACAAGCTCCCGGCCTGAACAACACCACAAATCCCAGAATGCTAGACAGAACTGCTCCACTGTGTAGTGGAGCCTAGTACCAGGAGCAATAGTGGAAATCCATGGATATTTCAAGGACTCTCAAGTTTTTCCACTTTAAAATCACTCAATCATGCTTTTTTCGATCTTGAATTGTGTATTAGGACACAGTCATGCTAGAGGAGAAAAAGGCTTTCCCTAAATGTTTTCCACATAGTTAAAAGCTAAAATAGTCCAAAATATCTTGATTGCTGAAGCTATTAAATTTCCCTTCACTGGAACTAAGGTGCCGAGGCCGGCCCCTGAAAAACAATAGCATTATCCCTCCTCCAACAAACTTTACGGTTGACTCAATGTAGTCTGGCAGGTAATGTTCTCCTGGCATTCACCAAACCCAACCTTATCCATCGAACTGTCAGGTAGAGAAGAGTGATTTGTTACTCCAAACAGTAGGTTGACGACTACCTTATGTGTATGGGGACTTAAAACAATATTAGAAATGTAAAATAGAAGTTAGTCATTTACACACGCAGAAATGTGAAAATATACTCATCTAATCTTTCTATTTTTTATCATTCAACAAAACTTTCATATTGTCTAAAATACAGGTCTATTTATATAATGCTTCGTGCTATACTGTAAGCATTGTCATTGAAAGATAGATTTTTATGCCCATCAGATCAGATCAGTCTTCTGCCAGATGAGACAGATTTCAATCAAGATCTGTCATGCTAGGTATGGGAAGGACCCAGCATGCGACGTTGGGAAAAGGGGGGAAGCCCAGCAACTAGGGAAAGGGAGAGTGGAGACCCCTAGGCATATCTAACACACTGACTACCCTATCGTCCCTAAATAGGTTCCGCACCTGTCACCTAGCAGGATACCTTAGCCCTGGCTGTCCCTAAAGCTAGGCCCTAGGTAGGGAGGAGGAGGGGTGAGCACTAGTCAGTCCCACTGCAACTAAAGACAAACAAGGGAAACAGACAAGGGGATACACTTAGCATTGAGAAGACACCAGCGAGATCACGACTACAATCCCCAAATGAACTCCAAGAAGAATCTAGCCGACTGTTTGAACTCCAGACTTGAACAAAGGAATTTTCTCTATCACTGGAGAAACTGAGGGTATTTAAAGATCCAGCAAGGGTGTGTTAATTAGCAGCAGAAGGTGGAGATCACAGCTGGGTCCTAGAGAGGGAGGGATGAAGGAAAGATCAGTAAGGTGTCTGCAAGGCCAAGCGCAGCGACCTTCTACAGCCGGATCAAGAATGACTGTCTGTCAAACCTGATACACCCGTAACAGTACCCCCCTTTCTACGAGTGGCCTCCGGACACTCAGGACCAGGTTTCTCTGGATGAGAGGCATGGAATTCACCTCTGATGCTGAAACGCACATCCTTTCCTCTGGAACATAACCCCTCCAGTGCACCAAGTACTGAAGGGAACGAGGTTGAAGACGAGAATCCACAATCTTCGAAATTTGGAACTCCAAATTGCCATCAACCATGATTGGGGGCGGAGGCAGGAGGTGCCACAAACTTCTTGAGCAAAGACCTGTGAAACACATTGTGGATTGTAACGGGTCTGGGAGGCGGAACCTCTGAGCAACTTATACAAGGGGGCGGTCCTTGTAAGGAAGCGGGTGGCGACCAGGGAAGACAGGCAGGTAGTCACAGCAGGTGACCGGGACAGTCTCTGGGTAAACGGGCAGGAGGTCACAGCAAGTGACCGGGGCAGTCTCTGGGTGAACGGGCAGGAGGTCACGGTACGTGACCGGGACAGTCTCTGGGTGAATGGGCAGGAGGTCACAGCAAGTGACCAGGGCAGTCTCTGGGTGAACGGGCAGAAGGTCACGGCAAGTGACCGGGACAGTCTCTGGGTAAAGGGTAGGTACGACCTGTGACGGCTGAGCCTCCAGGTAGGCTAGCAGGCAGATGGCAGATGTGTGCTCCCAGGTGAGCAGGCGAGAGTCTCTGGATAAGCAGGTGGTCACAGCCTGTGACGGCGGAGCCTCCAGGTAGGCTAACAGGCAGGTAGCAGATGAGCGCTCCCAGGTGAGCGAGCAAGAATCTCTGGACTGGCAGGTGGTCACAGCACGTGACGGCGGAGCCTCCAGGTAGGCTAGCAGACAGGTAGCAGATGAGCGCTCCCAGGTGAGCGGGCAAGAGTCTCTGGACTGGCAGATGGTCACAGCACATGACGGCGGAACCTCCAGGTAGGCTAGCAGGCGGGTAGCAGATGGGCGCTCCCAGGTGAGCGGGCAAGCTGGTCCATAGACAGACTGACAGGTGTCGGAAGGCAGACCGTCGGACCTCAGGCTAGCAAGCAGGTAAGCGGATAACAGGCAGGAATCAGACAGCAATCTGGCAGGAAACTGGCAGGTAACTGGCAGGTAACTGGAAACGGGACCTGAGGGCTGAAGCAGAGTAGTGAACAGTGCAACAACATTGCTCGGGCACCTCCATTTTGAAGGAGGTGCCTTATATATGGTGAAGTCCTCCGGCCATTGGCCGGGGACTCCTTAGGACGGCGCGTGCGGCCCCTTTAAGAGGGGGGGAACGCGCGCGCGCCCTAAGCACCGTGGCCGGGAAGGAGCGCGCGCTGCCAGCAGAGCGGGAGGAGGACGCCGGGCTCGAAGCGGAGAGGTGAGGGGAACAGCGTCCCTGCCTAGCAGAGGGCAGGGACGCCGACGCTACATGGATGCTAAGAGCATGAGGTAACTCAAGACGAAACGCTGCTGGGTTAATGACGGCGGTTATTTTATAGGGATCAATAAATCTAGGTCCCAGCTTCCAGGAAGGAGCCTTCAATTTGATATTCCTGGTAGACAACCACACAAAGTTATTCACACTTAGGTCCGGACCTGGCGAGAGTTTCCTGTCAGCCATACGTTTGTATCTGTCTCCCATGATCTTCAAATTACTCTGAACCCCCCACCACACAGAAAAGAGCGATGAAGCAAAACGTTCCTCCTCAGGAACTCCCGAAGCCCCTCCCCCACTAAAAGTACCAAACTGTGGATAAAAGCCGAATGCACCAAAGAAAGGTGACCTGTCAGTAGACTCTGGGTGATGATTATTAATAGCAAACTCGACCAACGGTAAGTAAGATGCCCAATCCTTTTGGTTCTTGGAGACAAAACACCTGAGGTAAGTCTCCAAATTCTGATTAATGCGCTTGGTCTGTCCATTCAACTGAGGATGGAAGGCAGAAGAAAAATGCAACTGCGCCCCCAGTCGAGTACAGAAAGCTTTCCAGAATTTAGATACAAACAGAATTCCCTGATCTGACACCACATCAGAAGGAACCCCATGAAGCTTCACAAACTCATTAATGAATACCTGAGTGAGAGTCTTGGCTTTCGGAAGTGCCGGTAATGCGATAAAATGAACCATCTTACTGAACCTATCTACAACCACCAGAACCACAGTCTTGCCTGTAGATACCGGTAGGTCAGTAATAAAATCCAAGGACAAGTGTGTCTATGGCCTGCTAGGAATAAGCAGCGACAGAAGAGAACCAGACGGACAGGTGTTCAACCACATCCTGATGCAACCCCGGCCACTAAAAATGATGAGAAAGGAGGTCCGCAGTTGCCTTACCACCTGGATGACCAGCAAGCACAAGGCTGGTGATAATGTCATGCTAGATATGGGAAAGACCCAGCATACGACGTCGGGAAAAGGGGGGAAGCCCAGCAACTAGGGAAAGGGAGAGTGGAGACCCCTAGGCAGATCTAACAACACCCCGACTCCCCTATCATCCCTAAATAGCTTTCACACCTATCACCGAGCAGGATATCTTAGCCTTAGCTGTCCCTAGAGCTAGGCCCTGGGTAGGGAGGAGGAGGTGTGAGCACTAGTCAGCCCCACTGCAACTAAAGACAAACAAGGGGAACAGTCAAGGGGATACACTTAGCTTTGAGAAGACACCAGCGAGATCACGACTACAATCCACAAAGGAACTCCAAGAAGAATCTAACCGACTGTTTGAACTCCAGACTTGAGCAAAGGAATTTTCTCTATCACTGGAGAGACTGAGGGTATTTAAAGATCCAGCAAGGGTGTGTTAATTAGCAGCAGAAGGTGGAGATCACCGCTGGGTCCTAGAGAGGGAGGGATAATAAAAGGATCAGGAAGGTGTCTGCAAGGCTTAGTGGCACGACCTTCTACAGCTGAATCCAGAATGACTATCTGTCAAACCAGATACCCCCATGACAAGATCATTTGGGACCTTTGAAGGGTAGGCTAGGCATCGCAGTCATGTTGCGAGTGCAAAGTGGATATAAACAGCTGCTGAGATTGTTTAATTGATTTTTAATCAGGCGCATGATTGCTGTTTCACTTACAAATAAAAAAAAATGCAATGACATATTAAAATAGCCAGACAGTTTTGCAGGTAGAAATAGAGTTTTGCAGGGCAGGTAGAGAGTGACAGACCCCGCACTACACATAGAGGGCAGGTAGAGAGTGACAGACCCCGCACTACACATGGAGGGCAGGTAGAGAGTGACAGGCCCCGGACTACACATGAAAGGCAGGTAGAGAGTGACGGACCACACACTACACATGGAGGACAGGTAGAGAGTGACAGACCCCACACTACAAATGAAGGGCAGTTAGAGAATGACAGACCCCGCACTACACATGGAGGACAGGTAGAGAGTGGCAGACCCCACACTACATATGGAGGACAGGTAGAGAATGACAGACCCCACACTACACATGGAGGACAGGTAGATAGTGGCAGACCCCACACTACACATGAAGGGCAGATAGAGAGTGACAGACCCCACACTACACATGGAGGACAGGTAGAGAGTGATAGACCGTACACTACACAAGGAGGAGAGGTAGAGAGTGACAGACCCCACAATAAACATGGACAGGAGGTAGCGAGTGACAGACCCTGCACTACACATGGAGGACAGGTAGAGAGTGACAGACCCTGCACTACACATGGAGAACAGGTAGAGAGTGGCAGACTCTGAACTACACATGGAGGACAAGCAGAGAGTGACAGACCCCACACTACACATGGAGGACAAGCATAGAGTGATAAACCCCGCACTACACATGGAGGACAAGTAGAGAGTGACAGACCTCACATTTCACACGGAGGGCAGGTAGAGAGTGACAGATCCCGCACTACACATGGAGGACAGGTAGAGAGTGACAGACCCCACAGTACACATGGAGGACAGGTAGAGAGTGACAGACCCTGCACTACACATTGAGGGCAGGTAGAGAGTGTCAGACCCCACACTACACATGGAGGACAGGTAGAGAGTGATAAACTCCACACTACACATGGAGGGCAGGTAGAGAGTGATAGACCCTGCACTACACATGGAGGACAGGTAGAGAGTGACAGACCCCACAATACACATGGAGGACAGGTAAAGAGTGACAGACCCCACACTATACATGGAGGACAGGTAGAGAGTGACAGACCCCACACTACACATGGAGGGCAGGTAGAGAGTGACAGAGCCCGCACTACACATGGAGGACAGGTAGAGAGTGACAGACCCTACACTACACATGGAGGACAGGTAGAGAGTGACAGACCCCACACTACACATGGAGGGCAGGTAGAGAGTGACAGAGCCCACACTACACATGGAGAACAGGTAGAGAGTGACAGACCACACACTACACAAGTGTATCTGTGTCCAAAGAACACCGCAAGGCAGTATTCAAGTACGGCACAGCAGACAAGGAGGCAGAAACAAATCACCGTCTTTATTGTGTAAAAAGGGATTATATGCCGGAAGATAAGAATAACAGTATTTACAATGATAATATTAATAACATGAATATAAGAAGAAATAGCTGAAATGTATCACAAAACCATGCTCCAGCTATGGCAATGAAAGTTCAATACAAACAGTACAAATCAAGTTTCACAAACTACTCTCGGCTAATTCTCTATCTGGCTTTCCGCTAATCAGGCCACGCTGCTACAGTGTCCTAACTAAAGAAAACTGTGCTAAACCCTAACACAGTTCAACATTGGTGTTTGACTCACAATTGTGCAGATCAGGAGCAGATAGACAGCTGCTGCTTGGTTCTGATATAGCTGAGCCGGATGAGTTGCACTTCTGTTCTTTCTCCTGTATATTGGATTGCTTTCCCTCTGCAGGTCAGGCAAATCTTGTTTCACATTCAATAATGACAGATGGCTGACACTCTGTGTTATCTGTTACCTCAGGTCACCAATCTTTGGGGAAGCTGTTCTAGAGAAGCGATTTAGCTCTTTACTTTTGGACACAGTCCTGACAACACATCTTGCAATAGTCCAAACTTTATCTTTCCCCAGAGAACATCAGTTCCTCTTAATGTCTCTCCTGATCAGGACACCGGCAAACGTCCTGTGAGTTACCTCAGACACACATGAGGTCTCTCACATTCTGGTTCTTCTCCCTTCCATAGCACACACCAAAACAACAGGGGAGGGAGGCGACTAGTCCAAGAGCAATAATCAGAGGTGAGCAAGGTCTCTTAAAGCCACAGTTTCATTCAATGTCCAGTAAGGGCTGACCCCCTACACATGGAATACAGGTAGAGAGTGACAGACCCTGTACTACACATGGAGGGTAGGTAGAGAATGACAGACCCCACACTACACATGGAGGACAGGTAAAGAGTGACAAATCCAATAATACAAATAGAGAGCAGATCAAGAGTGACAGACTACTCATTGTGGGCCTAGGTGATGCTAGTCAGTCAAAGGTTGAACATTTCTGCAACACAAGCTCATTTGCAGGATGGCACCACCAGAATGTAGACTTAGATTTTTTCTTTCAATAGCAAAAGCTGTGCGTTAAGCACAGTTACAGGACATCAGCAAGATGCAGCAGACAATGAGTGAGGAGAAGGTGTGCAGGTTGAAGCTACAACTTTTCAGTGAACTTTGTATGGTGGTACTATTCTTTTAATAGCCCTCCATTGTCACTTATATTGCATCATTAATTCTACAGCGCTTTACAGACATCATTCACACTGTCCCCATTGGGGCTCACAATCTAAATACCCCATTACTATGTCTTTGGAGTCTGAAAGGAAACCGGAGAAAAGGAGGAAACCCCCGCAAACACAGAGAGAACATACAAACTAGTTGCAGAAATTGTCCTAGGTGGGATTTAACCAACGATCCCAGCGCTTCAAGGCTGCAGTGCTAATGTGGCGCCCCTGAGGGTTCAGTCCCACAGAGGTACTGCACCTCACCCAGAGGTGTGGTGTCTCCTTCTCTCAGGTAAGGAGGGAGTGCTACCCGGAACCTCAACATCCGCATCCAACACTACACTACTCCAGGCCGGCTGGAAGGGCAAGATGCATTGTGTCTCTGCTGAGCCCTGTCCCTGGCTGGAGTGGGGGGAACCAAAGAGAGGGGGAACCAGTAGTGGGTGTAGGTGGAGGATGTAGAGTAGGGGAGCACCATTGTAGGAGGTATTTAAAGGGAAACCATCTTAGGGTGGCAAGTCAGTGAGGGCAGTCAGTCAGTGAGTAGTAGGGGAGCAGAGTCTCTTCAGGAGCTCTGCTCCACAAGTGGGGCCTAGTAACAGAGGCCCAGGAGGGGAGCAGAGGAGAAAGGCTAAGTTTTACAGAAGGGATCCCAGGGGGTGCGGTGAGTGCAGGACGGCACCCATACGCCCCGAACCTGCCAGGTGTCAGAGGTATCAGGCCGCAGGAAGGGAACCGGTCCCTGGACCAGCCGTGTTACTCCAGGTCTCGGCTGGAAAAACCAGAGGCTTCTGCACTTCCATGGTGCAGTCGCCACAGTCTCACCCTAGTCACCGTGAAGGGCATCAAGCAGGTCCGGGAACTCCAGGTTGCCCAGAGGGACTTCAGAGCACCCGATCGGGACTGTGTGTGGGAAGAGCAGGGCAGGAGGGAGAAGACCCAGCGTGAGAAGTTGGTCTAGTAGGAACATAAAGAAAGTGGGGTTCCGTCAAGCGCTCCTGATATATTTGAGAAAGTGCTGAACCCCTGGTCTGGTGGACGCAGTACGACGTGGAGGCTGACACCCGTACAGGGTACCTGAGAACCTTGAACAAGAACTGTGAGTAAAACTCGGATGACTGCACTGCACTGCCTCTGTCACTTATTTCCGCTGCACCACAAGTCCCAGCATCACCACCATCTCCACCTACACTGCCCCGGGGGCCCACTCCACCTGTGGGGAGCAGGAACATCCCAGCTGCCATCCCATCACCCCCGGAGGTCTGCAGCAGTGCCGGTAACCATTACCGGAAACCACAGGTGGCGTCAAGAGACAAACTGTACACTAAAACCCCTTTTTAAAGAGAGACCCAGAGTACGGGCCCGGGAGCCGACTGCCGTGACCTCCTAAACAAGGTAAAAGGCCCGGGTTCCGAGTCCTATATATTCCCCCTGGGTGACACACTAACCACTTAAGCAACATATGATTTATTCTGCATTATATTGTGCATAATTAGTATTATAATTGTCCTTTGACATATAGGGCTGAGGCCATCCATCATCCCTTAGTTTAGAACAAGAATTCCCAGAATGACTCACCAGAACTAAATAGGGCATGCTGTCACTTGTAGTTTCACAACTTAAGTAGAGGGAGCTGTCCTGACCATATGATCCCATCATAGTGGGTCGCACTCCATAGATGAGAGTGGTAAAGTGACATGACTTCTGTCAGAGTGCGATCACTATATTGGCTGTGAAATAATGGATGACTATTAGTCTGATGGATTAATTCAGAGCCGAAAGCAGAGAGGGTGAGTGTATGAATTATTTTGGGGTCTGAATTAGGTTTTGTGGACTTTTATATCAGCCGGGCCCATCAAATAAACCTGTTTTATTTTTGCTGTGACCAGCTGCTCACATGTCACCCTGTAGAGAGCTCACACATATTCACATCTCTAATTTTGGTATCACAATTTTTGATAAATAAGGCAAAAGTGAAATTTAACCCCATTACGTCTAATGACGGGGATAGCCCGTAATGGCCGGATGCAAGTTCCCGCACCATGACAGCTGAGCAGTATGAGAAGAGGTGCAGGGACCCATGTCGGCGGTCCCCGCACGCAGATCGCTGTGATCGGTCAGTCAATCTGACTGACCAATCACAGCAGGATCGCGCAGGAGATGCTGAAATGTCATCATCTCCAGCCCGATCAGAGCAGGAGCTCAATGCTGGCAGTGGCCGAGCTCCTGCACGAAACAGCCAGCAGCAGTGTCAGCGCCGCCTCTGGCTGTTAACCCCCTAAATGCTGTGATTGAGCGCGATCGCAGCATTCAGGAGGCAGGCAGAGGGACGGGAGCTCACTCTGCCTTCAGATCGGCGCCCCCACGATGTCATTCCAGGGGCCCGACCATCGCCATGGTGACCCGGGATCATCATGACAACCCCAAGGTCACCAAGCTATGGAAAGCCTCTGAGACCATGCTCACAGCATGGTGTCAAAAGTATTCTGCACAGGTATAATGCACTGCAATCTAGTGCATTGCAATACATTATACCTGTGAAAAAAGTGAAAGTCCCGTAGTGGGACTAAGTAAAAAAGTTTAAAAAAGTTTTAAAATAATTGTAAAAATCTAAAAAAAAATGTTAAACAATAATAAAAAATATTACACTAATAAATACACATTTTTATGTAAAAAATAAAAATAAACAAAAAAGTACATATATTTGGTATTGCCGCGTCCGGAACGACCCGATCTATAAACGTGTCACACTTGTTAACCCCTTCAGTGAACGGCGTAAAAAAAAAACTAAAAAATAAAACATGAGAAACTGTGCTTTTTCATAATACCGCTAGAAAAAAATGGAGTAAAATGCAAGCAAAAAGACGAATGTAAATAAAAATGGTACCATTGAAAACTTCATCTTGTCCCGCAAAAATCAAGCTGCCATACAGCTCCTTCAGCAGAAAAATTAAAAAGTTACAGCTCTAGGCATACAGCGATGCAAAGATAATTATTTTTTCTATAAAAGTTTTTATTATGTAAAAGTGCAAAAACATAAAAATTACATAAATGAGGTATCGCTATATTCGTACTGACCCGAAGAATAAAGCTGCCTTATCAATTTCGCCACACAAGTAACGACATAAAAAAAAAATCCTGAATTGTTGTTTTTTGTTCATTCTGCCTCCCAAAAAGCAGAATAGAAAGCAATCAAAAAATGTAATTTGCCCAAAAATGGTACCGGAAAAAACTTCAACTAGTACCGCAAGAAACAAGCCCTCATATGACTCTGAAATATGGAAAAATTATAGCTCTCAAAAAATGGCAAAGCAAAAACTTGTTTTTTTGCAAAAAAAAGCGTCTTTTAGTGTGCAACAGCTACCAAACATAAAAACACGATATAAATCTGGTATCGCTGTAATCGCACCGACCCGAAAAATAAAGTCGCCTAATCACTTATACTGCATGAGGAGCGGCATAAAAAATAAATAAAATCAATTCTTCAACTGCTGTTGATTTGTTCATTCTGCCTCCCAAAGATCGCACGAAGGCTTGGCTGACATTTATCCTGCGCTCTGCGCTGAGTTTTTACGCCGGGGTTTCCGTGTAAATCTCTGAAATACGTAATTCAGACAGAACACCCGGTGAAAGATTCCCTATAATGAGGCAGATGGAGGCACTGTGGACGCCGTCTAACCTATGATCCGGAGGTGTCCATCTTTTTAGGTGTGAATAAAAGCGCGGTCAGCCACAGTTTTATGCACCGCTGAACAGAAGCCAGACAGAGTCCAGAATAACTCTGCTGCCTCATCTCATTATAGTGAATGGATCCCTCAGGGGTTTCATGTGAATTACGTCATTCGGAGAGTTAGATGGAAACCCCAAAGTAAGTGTTCAGCGTAGAGCACAGGATAAATATGATCCCAAATTTTATGTAAAATGTTCCCAATAAAAGCTTCACATAAAAAGCCCCCACTCTGGTCCATCATCTGTTCATTGAAATATACGGGGGCTTCCACGTTAATGGTAGTACAAAGGTTCTGGAAAAGCTAAATGGCTCCTTGTCCCCCCAAAAGAAACTCAGGAAATTCTGCAATCCCAAATCCAAATTACCCACTCCCTTCTGGGCACCACAGTGTGTCTAAACCACATTTAGCGTCCACATGTTTTTTTGTTATTTTTTATTGAAGAAAGTTTTTAAGAACATTTAACATATAACATGTCTAAATATGGGTGATGATAAAATTGACATACAATGAACAAATAAACAGGTAAACTGGTGTTCAGTACAGGTATAAGAATATCTTTGATTAAAGTCTAGAGACTTTTACTAAGCATTGTGTATAGAGTAGCAATTCCCGTACTATATTAGGATGTACAGTACGTCTACATATATAAGTTCAAAGCAATTTAGAATTGTGGCTACAAGTGATAGTCTGTTTTGATGAGCTAAATGGCCAAAATAACAGTGATATGCTACACAGAGGCTATAGAGTGTTGAACCGCTTAATTGTATAGTTGTAGAAGATTATATCAAAGTAGGTTAGATAACGTTGTACGTTTGAATCCATGGAAGCCAAGTTTTTAAGAAAGCAGGGTGAGTGTGTGTTTCCCAAATAGTGATCTCTTCCATTCTAAATATTAATCTAATTTTGTCAATCCATTCTGAGTGAGAAGAGGGGATAGGGCTTTTCCAATGGATTGGAATTAAATGCTTGGCTGTGCTTATCATTAGAGCAAGCGGGTTATGTTTTTTAAAAAGATTATCTGAATAAGGGCAAGAAAGCAGGATCTCTTTTGCCGATAGATTTCAGTTTATTAGGTATAGGTCTTTGAGTGTTTTATTAATATCTAACCAGAACTTTTGTAACAGTGGGCAAGACCAAAAGATGTGTCATGTTTCCCACCCCTGAGTTACATCTCCAACACATTTTCGAGCTAGAGAGACTTAAGTGGTGCAAAAATTCATGTGTCCTGTACCACTTTGCTAGTGTTTTATAGGCGTTTTCTTGAAGGAGTGTGCACCTGGAAAAGCCTAATGAATTATTTAGTATTTTTTGGACCTCAGGGTCCTTGAGAGTGATGCCTAGTTCATTTTCCCATGATAATATGAAAGTTGGTTTGGACATTTTTGTAGGGGAGGTTATATTATTATAGATTCTGGACAGCATTTTATTTGAATGGTCAGGAAGTTTGGTCAAAAGATCAATCCAGGACCAGTCTCTAGTTTTGGAAAATTTGGTTCTGAATTGAGTAATAATTTCAGTCACATGTGCTTGCTGCAAGAAGTTAGATGGGTGTTTTGTTGCATTTTGTGGCCAGTTATTTTTAAATGGAACTTTATTGTTTATTAATTGGGATATTGTATAGAATGGAAGTTGGTGCCATAAATTGTATATATATTTTTTAAAGTCCGAGTTCAATAAATAATGAATGATACTTATTGGGGCCAGTGCAGAGGGTAAATCTGATGTAGGTTTTGTTGAGATCCATCTTAATTTTCAGGGTAGTCAACGTTAGAGGGTCTAGCTTTGAACTGGGAGGAGGCGTAAGATCGTTCCCAATATACTGATGTGATTCTTTTCCCAGGAGGATTTGGTTTGTTTGTTTGTTTATGGGAGTTTACCATCTTGAGCCATCTGTGTTATGATCTGCAACATGCACTAAGGAAAGATAGGGGAAAGCTGTCCCTACAGTAAGACTAAGCTGAATCCCTACGTTGTAGCGGGCTGCCTGTTCCTAGCGAACAGACCCCCCTTAGTCCTCGGATAGTCTGAACGAAGACCTATAGCATTAAGGGAGGGGTCCCTAAAAGAATTAAGGACTGGGACAAAAATGGGACACCTCCTAAACAGAGAAGTTGTTGCAGAACACAAAAAGACAAACTGACGAAAAGTACTAGAGGTTCCAGAAGGACCAAGCGAACTGACAGAGAAAGGCACAGAAGCACCTCAAACTGACGAAAAGTACTAGAGGTTCCAGAAGGACCAAGCGAACTGACAGAGAAAGGCACAGAAGCACCTGGCTAGAGAAACAGTCAAACACTGAAGTCCAGCACAGCCAGAGGGGCAGAGCTGGAATATAAAGGCAGATGGTCACGTGACCGCAAAACACAAGATGGAAAAAACAAACAGGAGGGTTCTAACAATCTGTTGATGTGTATAGCTTTATAGTAGGAATGTAAATTTGGTAAATTAAGGCCTCTGGATGAATTCGGGTGGGTGAGTTGTTTGTGAGAAAGTCTTGCTTTCTTGTATTTCCACACATATTGTGATACTAGCTTTCTGATGGAGGAGAGGAATGATTTAGGAAGTTCTATTGATAGCATAGATATAGTATATAATATCTTCGGGAGGACATAACATTTAACTATATTAATCCTTCCTATCCATGAAAGAAATGGGTTGTAGCGTCCACATGTTTGGCAGGGGTATAATTTCCAAAATGGAGTCACTTGAGGGGGGATTCTGCTCTTCTAGCACTTAGGGGCTCTGTATATGGAGTCCGCAAACTATTCTAGGAAAATATGCGCTCCAGCAGCCTGATAGAGCTCCGTCCCTTCCAAGTCTCACCGTGTGGCTAAGCAAGACAGTACAGCCACATGTGGTGTATTGCCCCATTCAGCAAAAATTGTGTATCATATTCTGGTGCCATTTTTTACCAATTTCCCAGTGTGAAAATGTAAAATCTGGGGCTAAAACAATTTTTTTGTGGTAAAAATTTAATTATTTTTTCTTCACTGCCCAATGGTGTAAAATTCTGTGACACACCTGTGGTGTCAATATAATCACTGCACCCTTAGATTAATTCATTGAGAGGTGTAGTTTGTAAAATGGGGTCACTTATGGCAGATTCTGCTGTTCTGGCACTTCAGGGGCTCAACCAATGTGACATGACACCCTCAAACCATTCCAGCAAAATTTGAACTCCAATATAGAGCTTCTTCCCTTATGAGCTTTGCACTGTGCCTCAAAAGTAGTTTTCGACCACACATGGGGTATTGGCGAACTCAGGAGAAATTGAACACATTTTGAGGTCCATTTTCTCCTGTTACCCATGTGAAAATAAAATATTAGGGGCTAAAAGATGATTTTTGTGGAAAAAATTTGATTTTTTTATTTTCACGGTTCAACGTTATAAACTTCTGTGAAGCACCTGAGGGTTCAAGAAGCTCAGCACACATCTAAATAATTTCCTTGAGGGGTCTAGTTTTGATAATGGGGTCACTTGTGGGGGTTTCCCACTGTTTATGCACATCAGGAGCTCTCCAAACATGTCATGGTGTTCGCTCTCGATTCTAGCCAATTTTGCGTTCAAAAAGTCAAACATGCTCCTTCCCTTCTGAGCCCTGTCGTCCACCCAAACAGTAGTTTTCCTCCACACATGGGGTATCAGCGTACTCAGTAGAAATTGCACAAGAATTTTTGGTGTCTATTTTCTCCTGTTACCCTTGTGAAAATAAAAATTTGGGGCTAAAAGATCATGTCTGTGGAAAAAAATTAAATTTTTATTTTCACGGCTCTATGTTCTAAACTTCTGTGAAGCACCTGGGGGTTCAAGGTGCTCACTACACATCTAAATACATTCCTTGAGGGGTATAGTTTCCAAAACGGGGGCACTTATGGGGTGTTTCCACTGTTTAGGCACATCAGGAGCACTTCAAAAGCGACATGGCATCCACTCTCGATTCCAGCCAATTTTGCATTCAAACAGTCAAACGGTGCTCCTTCCCTTCCGAGCCCTGCCGTGCGCCCAAACAGTGGTTTTCCCTCACATATGGGGTATTGGCGTACTCAGGAGAAATTGCACAACAAATTTTGAGGTCCATTTTCTCTTGTTACCCTTGCGAAAATAAAAAAAATTGGGGCTAAAGGATCATTTTTGTGGAAAAAAATAGATTTTTTATTTTCACAGTTCTATGTTATAAACTTCTGTGAAGCACTTGGGGGTTCAAGATATTCACCACACATCTAAATACATTCCTTGAGGGGTATAGTTTCCAAAATGGGTTTACGTGTGGTATGTTTCCACTGTTTAAGCACATCAGGAGCTCTCCAAACACGACATGGCGTCAGCTCTTGATTCCAGCCAATTTTGCCCTTTTGCTCCCTTCCGAGGTCCTGCTGTGCACCTAAACAGTGGTGTTCCCCCACATATGGGGTATCAGCATACTCAGGAGAAATTGGACAACAAATTTGGGGGTCCATTTTCTCCTCATACCCTTGTAAAAATAAAAAAAAATGTCTCTAAAGTAAAATTTTTGTGAAAAAAGTAAAATGTTAATTTTTTCCTTCCACATTGCGTCATTTCCTGTAAAGCACCTGAAGGGTTAAAAAACTTCTTGAATATGGTTTTGAGCACCTTGAGGGGTACAGTTTTTAGAATGGTGTCACTTTGGGGTATTTTCTGTCGTAAAGGCCCCCCTAAGTCACTTCAAATGTGATGTGGTCCCTAAAAGAATGGTCTTGTAAATTTTGTTGGAAAAATTAGAAATCGTTTGTCAACTTTTAACCCTTAAAACTTAAAAAAAAAGTATTTTTCAAAAATTGTGCTGATGTAAAGTACACATGTGGGAAATGTTATTTGTTAACTATTTTGTGTGACTTATCTCTCTAATTTAAGGTCATAAAAATTCAAAGTTTGAAAATTGTGAAATTTTCAAAATTTTTGCTAAATTTCAGTTTTTTTCACAAATAAACGCAAATCTTATCAAAAAACTTTTACCACTATCATGAAGTACAATATGTCATGAAAACACATGGTTAGAATCAGCAGGATCCATTGAAGCGTTCCAGAGTTATTACCTCCTAAAGTGACACTGGTCAAATTAAAAAAATAAGGCCTGGTCATTAACCTACTAAGTGGCTCGGTCCTTAAGGGGTTAAAAGAATAGTGATGTTTACAGAGCTTAATAAAGTAAAGTTTAAAAAATATATATTTTGCTGCCCCTGACAACCAATCACATTTAAGCTTTCATTTTTGAAGGTCTGGTCAAAACATGAAAGCAATGGTATGACTGGTTGATATGTTGCTCATTTTACTTAGCAGCAGATTTTATCACTGTCCATCAACTGACTTTTAATTTCAGGATATTTTTGAGTAAAAACAGAGGAGTTTCTCTGTAAAATGAAACTATAGTGTCAGTATTCTACAATGTGAGGTTCATCACACAGTTTGGCTACATCAATATATACATATAGTGCCTGAGTCAGGCGCAACTGGCATGACAGGCACAGCTCACGCATTTTTGTTTTCCCCTCCTCTCCAACGTGGCAGGGGATCCCGCCCCTCCCAGTAGCTTCCTATCTTTAGGTGCTGCTTGAAACCCCCCCACTCAGTTTTACCGCCGTCCTTGCAGAGAGCAGGTGTGGCCTATGTGGCCTCTCAGGCTCATTATGCCCAGGGCCGCTATCAGGGCATTACTGCCCTTACTGGCATATGGGGCCAGACTGGGCCCCCTTTCTTTCTGCTTCTGTTCACAGGGCCCCAGGGACAGGATTCTTCCGGTTTAGTAACTAAAAGTGCAGTAGTTAACAGCCGCCAGCCAATCACAGGCCAGCAGCAGACGTCACCACTGGTGCGTCTGCGTCCCAGATGGATGGGGGATAGAATGCCACTGGCTAGGTAAGGAGAAATGTTTTGGGAGGTTTTTTTTACTTTTTTTTGTAAAACTGCACTATGGCGGCAGGATGGGAGACCATATTGGGCAGAATGGAGAGACATGGGGGCAGGATGGAGAGACATGGGGGCAGAATGGAGACACATGGGGAACAATGGAGATATGAGGGCAGAATGGAGACATGAGGGGAGAATGGGGACAATGGGGCAGAATGGAGACATGGGAGCAGGATGGAGACATGGGAGCAGGATGGAGACACATGGGGGCAGGATGGAGACATGGGAGCAGGATGGAGACATGGGAGCAGGATGGAGACACATGGGGGCAGAATGAAGACACATGGGGCAGAATAGAGACATGGGAGCAGGATGGACACATGGGGGCAGGTTGGAGACATATTGGGGCAGGATGGAGACATGGGGGCAGCATGGAGACATATGGAGGCAGAATGGAGACACATGGGGCTGAATAGAGACATGGAGGGCAGGATGGACACATGGGGGCAGGATGGAGACATGGGGCAGAAGGGAGACACGGGGCAGAATTCAGACAAATGGGGCAGAATGGAGACACATGGTGCAGAATGGAGAGAGACACATGGGACAGAATATAGACATGGGGGCAGTATGGACACATGGGGGCAGGATGGAGACATGGGGCAGGATGAAGACAAATGGGGCAGGATGGACACATGGGGCAAGTTGGACACATGGGGCAGGTTGGAGACACATGGGGCAGAATGGAGACACATGGGGCAGAATGGAGACATATGGGGCAGAATAGAGACATGGGGGCAGGATGGACACATGGGGCAGGATGGAGACACATGGGTCAGAATAGAGACATGGGGCAGGATGGAGGCACATGGGGTCAGGATGGAGACACATGGGGACAGGATGGAGACATATGGGGTGCAAAATGGAGTACATATGGGACCAGGATGTGGGACGTTATCACTGTAGGGGCAAATTAAGGGATATTATTACTGCTGTGATGTATTCTATTTTTGAGAATACTGTTTTCAGTGGGGAAGGTCCTGTTACTGTGCAGGTCGGCATTATGTCACTTTTTTTTCATCTGGCGTAGTGTAGAAGTTGGGGAAAAATTGAGGAATTCGCTCTGGAAGCGACTCTCTACATAACTGTGTATTATTTTCTGCAGAGACGAGTCCTGGCTGGAAGAATTGATGGCGGTCTGTGCAGAATGAAGAAGAAAAGCAAAGATGAAGAACTTCCACTAGAGATGAAACCTGTACACTGACACTATACTCTGTATACTATATACTGTGCTCCTGTCTATAATGTCACCGTTGATCACTGTATTACCTGTACACTAACACTATACACAGAGCTCCTGTGTATAATGTCACTGGTAATCAATGTAGTACCTGTACACTATATTCTATATACAGAGCTCCTGTGTATAAAGTCACTTGTGATCACTGTATTACCTGTACACTGACACTATATACAGAGCTCGTGTGTATAATGTCACTGGTGATCACTGTATTAGATGTAAACTGACTCTACATACCGATCTACTTTCTATAATGTTACTGGTGATCCCTGTATTACCTGTACACTGACACTACATACAGAGCTCCTGTGTATAATGGCAGTTATGTTAATACTAGCTGTACTACCCGGCTTCGCCCGGGTTAATAACTGCTGTTAGCAAAATAGAATGTGTTAACAAAAATGTATTCTCCACACAAAAACCACAAAACAAATAGATAGAAATGTAATTATTAAAAGGCAAAAACTAAGCTAATAGAAGCATTTCACAACATATATTTCAACACCAGAGATATTCCACACAGATTTAACTAAATTGGCCAAGTAATGTGAAGTAATCTTCTACTCCTTATTCGAGAGCCTTTTGATAAACGACATTCTTAGTGCTTCCTTCAGGTGCAAACACAAACAGATTTTTGGCTGTTCCACCTCTTGAACAGGCCACAAAAGTTGACCATGAGAAAAGCATGGAGATTGTAAATAAATTCCAACTACTTTCAAGGACTGTCCCTGAGCCTTGTTGATGGACATAGCAAATGCCAGTCGAACAGGAAACTGGAGGCGTTTAAAATCAAAAGGCAAATCAGATGGAATGAGAGGAATTGTAGGAATGAAAACATCTTCTCCTGTGGCATATCCAGTCAAAATGGTTGCCTCAATTACATGTGGAAACTTTATGTCTGACTGTTAACAAAAGGCAGCATGTTTCAAATCTCCAACCATTTCCTGTGCCCTGGTGGAAGAAATAGCAATTCTCTTAGTGGCAAGTTGGCCTTCTCTCTGCTGAGATGACTCATTGGCCTTTGAGGAAGCAGTTCTTGTTCTCTTGTCTGCAAGCCTCGCTTCCCTCTCCTCAGAAAGTTCATTGGCCCTTGAGGAAGCAGCTCTTGTTTTCATGTCTGCAAGCCTCGCTTCCCTCTCCTCAGAAAGTTCATTGGCTCTAGAGGAAGCAGCTCTTGTTTTCATGTCTGCAAGCCTCACTTCCCTGTCCTCAGAAAGTTCATTGGCTCTTCAGGAAGCAGCTCTTGTTTTCATGTCTGCAAGCCTCGCTTCCCTCTTCTCAGAAAGTTCATTGGCCCTTGAGGAAGCAGCTCTTGTTCTCTTGTCTGCAAGCCTCGCTTCCCTCTGCTCAGAAAGTTCATTGGCTCTTGAGGAAGCAGCTGCTGTTCTCATGTGTGTCAGCCTTGTTTCTCGGTCTTCACATTTTTCATTGGCCCGTAATGAATGCAGCTGTTCTTTTCGCATCAGCGGACATTCATGCCATTAAATTCCTTATCTTATGAGGCATTATTGTGGTAAAAATAGTCTGTAACTGGCAGTTTCTATATCCTCTCACATAGAAGTAATGTGACTGACATCAGCCTTTCCACCAACACACCCTAACTGACATCTTATTACTAGAGATGAGCGTTGTTCTACTCGAACTGTTCGCCAATCTCAAATTCGAGCTGTTTTGGGCGGTGTTCGAGCCGTTCGGCGAACACGAACAATTTGAGAAAAATTCGGCTGTTCGAGGTTATGTTCGATAACTGTTCGTGCACCAAAATCATAACTGGATTTTTTCTCAGTAATGATGAAAATTAATGTTAATACGCAGTTTGAGTGTACAGCGGGGTGGGGGGAGGGGCAGGGGATGGATCTCTGCAGGAACAATGAAGATCTCCATTTTTTTTTCTCTTTCCCGCATTTGCAGTGGGGAGGTGCAATCTGTCAGCCTATCAGCAGCGCACACACGGAGCGAAGTGCTTTTTTTCACACAAGCAAGGGCATGTGTCATTGGCAGTGTATGTCACATGTCCTTGCCCTATAAGACCAAGCCATTTTCCCCGTCGCCACCATTTTCTCACTGCTGCAGCTGTGTGTTAGACGGCACCGCTGTTGCTGTGTGCGCTATACCTTGTTAATTTCAAGCCAATTTTCGCACAAATATACAGATAGCTTGGGAGTAGGGAATAGTTGTGATTGCAGTCCTTTTAAGGACTAGGTTACAGCATTTCCTACGACTTTTATCAGGGAGGTCTGTGCTCTTAAATAGATAGGTTGTGGGAGTAAAGACTAATTGTAATTGGAGTCCTTTTCAGGACTAGGTTACATGAGTTCCTATCAGTTTTTGCCAGGCAGGTCTGTGCCAGTGCTGTGCAAGTTTTTTTCACAGCATTTGGCTGAATCTAGCAAAGCTAATCCTTTTTGGCCTATTGCAGAGCGTGTTAGTCAGTGGAGTAGCCTATCTGTGTTGCAAGATATAACACCTGTGTATAGAATACCAATTTTTTTACTGCACCTAGTGAAGTAAAATCTTTTGGGCATAGCATCATTCTATTAGTCCATCTATACTGACCTCCATCAGGTTGCAAACTGAATATAATTTTTTTCTGCATCTAGCTCTGAAAAAATATTTGGGCTTCTAGCAGTGTGTGGGACTTGGTCTATTAGTCCATCTATACTGACCTCCATCAGGTTGCAAATTAAAAATAATTTTTTTCTTCATTTAGCTCTGAAAAAATATTTGGGCTTCTAGCAGTGTGTGGGACTTGTTCTATTAGTCCTTCTATACTGACCTCCAGCAGGTTGCAAATTGAATATAATTTTTTTCTGCATCTAGCTCTGAAAAAATAGTTGGGCTTCTAGCGGTGTGTGGGACTTGGTCTATTAGTCCATCTATACTGAACTCCATCAGGTTGCAAATTAGAAATAATTTTTTTCTGCATCTAGCTCTGAAAAAATATTTGGGCTTCTAGCAGTGTGTGGGACTTGGTCTATTAGTCCATCTATACTGACCTCCATCAGGTTGCAAATTAAAAATAATTTTTTTCTGCATCTAGCTCTGAAAAAATATTTGGGCTTCTAGCAGTGTGTGGGACTTGGTCTATTAGTCCATCTATACTGACCTCCATCAGGTTGCAAATTAAAAATAATTAATTTTTTTCTGCATCTAGCTCTGAAAAAATATTTGGGCTTCTAGCAGTGTGTGGGACTTGGTCTATTAGTCCATCTATACTGACCTCCATCAGGTTGCAAATTAAAAATAATTTTTTTCTGCATCTAGCTCTGAAAAAATATTTGGGCTTCTAGCAGTGTGTGGGACTTGGTCTATTAGTCCATCTATACTGACCTCCATCAGGTTGCAAATTAAAAATAATTTTTTTCTTCATTTAGCTCTGAAAAAATATTTGGGCTTCTAGCAGTGTGTGGGACTTGTTCTATTAGTCCTTCTATACTGACCTCCAGCAGGTTGCAAATTGAATATAATTTTTTTCTGCATCTAGCTCTGAAAAAATAGTTGGGCTTCTAGCGGTGTGTGGGACTTGGTCTATTAGTCCATCTATACTGACCTCCATCAGGTTGCAAATTAAAAATAATTTTTTTCTGCATCTAGCTCTGAAAAAATATTTGGGCTTCTAGCAGTGTGTGGGACTTGATCTATTAGTCCATCTATACTGACCTCCATCAGGTTGCAAATTAAAAATAATTTTTTTCTGCATCTAGCTCTGAAAAAATATTTGGGCTTCTAGCGGTGTGTGGGACTTGGTCTATTAGTCCATCTATACTGACCTCCATCAGGTTGCAAATTAAAAATAATTTTTTTCTGCATCTAGCTCTGAAAAAATATTTGGGCTTCTAGCAGTGTGTGGGACTTGGTCTATTAGTCCATCTATACTGACCTCCATCAGGTTGCAAATTAAAAATATTTTTTTCTGCATCTAGCTCTGAAAAAATATTTGGGCTTCTAGCGGTGTGTGGGACTTGGTCTATTAGTCCATCTATACTGACCTCCATCAGGTTGCAAATTAAAAATAATTTTTTTCTGCATCTAGCTCTGAAAAAATATTTGGGCTTCTAGCAGTGTGTGGGACTTGGTCTATTAGTCCATCTATACTGACCTCCATCAGGTTGCAAATTAAAAATATTTTTTTCTGCATCTAGCTCTGAAAAAATATTTGGGCTTCTAGCGGTGTGTGGGACTTGGTCTATTAGTCCATCTATACTGACCTCCATCAGGTTGCAAATTAAAAATAATTTTTTTCTGCATCTAGCTCTGAAAAAATATTTGGGCTTCTAGCAGTGTGTGGGACTTGGTCTATTAGTCCATCTATACTGACCTCCATCAGGTTGCAAATTAAAAATATTTTTTTCTGCATCTAGCTCTGAAAAAATATTTGGGCTTCTAGCGGTGTGTGGGACTTGGTCTATTAGTCCATCTATACTGACCTCCATCAGGTTGCAAATTAAAAATATTTTTTTTCTGCATCTAGCTCTGAAAAAATATTTGGGCTTCTAGCAGTGTGTGGGACTTGGTCTATTAGTCCATCTATACTGACCTCCATCAGGTTGCAAATTAAAAATATTTTTTTCTGCATCTAGCTCTGAAAAAATATTTGGGCTTCTAGCGGTGTGTGGGACTTGGTCTATTAGTCCATCTATACTGACCTCCATCAGGTTGCAAATTAAAAATAATTTTTTTCTGCATCTAGCTCTGAAAAAATATTTGGGCTTCTAGCAGTGTGTGGGACTTGGTCTATTAGTCCATCTATACTGACCTCCATCAGGTTGCAAATTAAAAATAATTTTTATCTGCATCTACAGTACCTCTGAAAAAATATTGGGACTTCTAGCAGTGTGTGGGACTATTTGTATTAGTCCATCTATACTGACCTCCATCAGGTTGCAAATTCAAAATAATTTTTTTCTGCATCTAACCCAGCCAATAGTTTTGGCCTAATACCACACTTTGGCCACTCAGCTCTGCTCGGTTACCATCCATTGTTTTTTTGTGCAAACAACTCCAGAGTTGTGAATTAGTTAACCACCAAAATGAGTGGAAAAAGGCCTGCTGCTGGTGGAAAGGGGAATAGTCGTGTTGGGAAGGGGAAAAAAGGTTGTGTCCGTGGGGTAGGTGTTAAAGCAACAGTAACATCTGCAGAAGAAAGACCATCTTCCAGCCAAACTAAAATGTCTACTTCTTTTAGCGGACAATGTGATAAGATCCCTTTCTTACGGCCACGCCAATCGCTACAAATTCCAGATGAGGCACAAAAACAGCAGGTGCTTCAACGGATATCAAGTGCTCCTTTAAGTGGGCTCTCCTCCACATCAACTTCAACATCACAAATACTCCAGTCCTCAAAGGTGTCACCCAAATCGCACTTGATTCCTCACAGCTCCCAAATCTCCAGCTGCCCGTCTGAGTATGAGGTAGAACAGATGGTTGAGTCTGCAGAGCTGTTTACTCATACTATAGCCTGGGAATCAGAGGTCGACTCCAGCGCTTCTGTGAATCCAGACGAGGAAATGATCTGCACTGATGCCCAGAATCTTTATGAGTCGGATCCAGGACCAGACGCAGAAGGTTCTGACCATAATGTAGACCCTCATTCCCAAACTGTAACTCCTGTTGGTGGAGACAATGAGGAAGACGATGATAAGACTCAAATACCTGATTGGAGCGACAACTTTAGTTTTTTGTCAGGGCAGGAACAGGTTGGCTCTGAGGACGACGGGTGTGATAACGCACAGGGTGATGATGATGAGGTCGGAGATCCCACTTACTGTCAACCCACAGTCAGCCAAGAGATGAGGTCAGCAGAGGAGGTGGAGGAAGATGCTAGTGACGACGAGGTCAGGTTGCGCCTTCCTGGACAGAGACGTAGTACTGGAAGCACGTCAACAACTGCATCCTCAAACACAACTCTGCCTCTCACCACAAGTCGTGGTGGCTCTTCATGTCGCATGGGTGCTAAGCCTTGCATAGCCTGGGCATTTTTTCAGATCGATAAAGATGACCCAACTCGTGTTATCTGTAACATTTGTCAGCAAAAGCTAAGTAGAGGCCAAAAAATACATAGTTTGAGTACTTCATGCATGAACCGGCACATGGACATGAAGCATAAGTTGCAGTGGGAAGCTCAGTGTGCTACAATGCGGCCTAGCCGGCCGGGCCAATCACCGTCTGCCATATCTTGTGCATCCGCGGCCTCTTCATCCTCTGTGACTGGGGGGACAGCAGTCACACCTGTTTTGGGGCGCAGACCTGCCACCTCTTTACCCGCAACAGCCAGCGTGATTGGCAGGTCATCATTTTCTTTGGAGGTGGTAACACCAGCTGGTGTTGAGCGCTGTCCGACATCGATAGCACCACCTTTGTATCAAGGCAACCTAACATGTCCGCCTGCATCTTCCTCACAGACCGGCAGTTTGCCGGGGACACCCTTATCAACCCCGTCTAAGCACAATAGCCAGCCCTCGGTCCCTCAGATGTGGACAAGTAAAAGACCATTTCCTCCTAGCCATGAGAAAGCTAAGAGGTTGAATTTCACCATCTGCAAGCTCTTGGCTACAGAGCTCTCCCTCTTCCAGGCCTGGGCCTCTGTTACTAGGCCCGCCTCCGGAGCAGAGCTCATGCAGAGCCCCTGCTCCCTGCCACTTCTGCTCAGACTTCTCTGCACTGAACTAAGATGGTGCCCACCTTTTATACTCCCTTCTCAATGCACCCAGGAACTGCTTCCTCCCTGCTCCTGCACTACAGGGTTCCCCTTCCTCAGTGTTCCCTCCCCCCACTCCAGACAGGGACAGGGACTGTCGTGCCCATCTCAGGGGCATATTGGTCGCCCTGCCCCACGGCAATGTGGTGTAATGCATGCAGGTGTCGGGTCCTGATCCACACTCCATCCTTACCTGAGAGTGAGATATCACACCTCTGGGTGAGGTGCAATACGTCTGTAGCAACCGAGCCCTCAGGGTGCTACAGTTCCATTTATCTTCAGCCTAGGTGACGTATTGCGATACAGGGCCGTGATTTTGGCTATAAAAGGGTCCCCTAGACCCCTACCCCAAGCTTTTTAAGAGAATCATATATGGCGTGCCAGGAGACTCTATGGAATGCTTTCTCAGCATCCAATGAGAGTATCTAATTACAAATTTTTAACTGCATCTAGCCCAGGAAATACTTTGTGCCTAGTAGCAGTGTCTGCTAGTGAGCGGATTATCCCGGCTGTTAAGCAAGCTGCACCACCTGTAGTTTAGACACTTAATTTTTTCAAAGGAAATGCTTCGGGACCATGGGATACTTAGTGAAGAGCATCAGGAGGCACCCCAAGGCATAGGGGCTGGGACTGGCAGTAGGATGCCTTGCGGTGGACAGCCGAGCTCGATCCTTATAAAAGCTTTTTAACTGCAGCAGCTTTAGTGGACGCTACTGGAGCTGGAATTACCGCGGCTGCTGGCATGAGACTTGCCCTCCAATAGATCCTTGTAAATGGATTTAAAGTGTATTCATTCAAATTAGAGAGACAATTTAAATTAAAAAGCTTAGAGCTGCCTCCACCACAGGGGGGCTCGCTCGACCCACCAGCGGACAGGCACCAGTATTGGGAGAGGGGGGCTGGCCGTCAGGGTTCACCGCGGCTCTGGCACAAACCCGGCGACACGGAGGTGGCACGGGCAGGAGCGGACTGGCCGTGTCGGCTTCTCACTTTTTGGATTTTAGAAGGGCATGACATGCCTATATCTGTGTCTCCCCCTCCTTTTACTCCTCCACCTCTTTTATTTTCGCATGACTATATGTACTTGTCACTTTTCCATGTGTTAGTTATGTCTTCTGAGCAGTTTGTCAGCTTTTGGACACCTTTGAAGGTGTTTTCTATGTGTTTCTATGTGTTTTTGTTTGCCTGCCATTGGTTTTAACGGTGTTCGAAGGTGTTCGACGAACAGTTCGACGAACAGTTCGGCGAACACACGGGTGTTCGACGAACCGAACCGAACTCGAACACTACGGGGGTGGCTCAACACTACTTATTACCTTACACAAGCTTTGTTATACTGAGAATGTCCTTTGTGGCCTATATTAACCAATCACAGCTCAGATTAATTAACTGTAGCAAAATAGAAGCTGAGCTGTGATTGGTTGCTATTGGCAGCCTGATAAATCTTTGTGAGATGAATTTTGTATGTGCTGAGGGTGGTATATGTGTTCAAGCATGTGGTAGTGTGTGGCGCATTTTGTGTGTGTGTTCATATCTCCGTGTGTGGTGAGTATGAGTATCCCATGTCGGGGCCCCACCTTAGCAACTGTACGGTATATACTCTTTGGCGCCATCGCTCTCATTCTTTAATTCTCCCTTGTTCACATGTGGCAGCTGTCAATTTGCCTCCAACACTTTTCCTTTCACTTTTTCCCCATTATGTAGATAGGGTCAAAATTGTTTGGTGAATTGGAATGCACGGGGTTAAATTTTCACCTCACAACATAGCCTATGACGCTCTCGGGGTCCAGACGTGTGACTGTGCAAAATTTTGTGGCTGTAGCTGCGACGGTGCAGATGCCAATCCCGGACATACACACATACATACATACATACATACATACACACACACATTCAGCTTTATATATTAGATTAGTATTGTAGTTTTTTTTAATGATCAGTTTTGTATTATCCAGTCACTATGTGGTGGTAATATGTGATCTGGTCACGGTGTGACAGTATTTGTTCCTTACATGTGGTATTATTCGGTCACTATGTAGTGGTAATATGTGGTCTGGTCATGGTGTGGCAGTATTTGTCACTTGTATGTGATATTATTGGTCTTTTTAAAAAATGTATATGACTCATTCCGTTTAAGAAAAATAAATAAAAATATACTTAAAAAAGAGCATTGGATATTTTAAGAAATGTTTAATACGTTAGAGTAGATTAGGGCCCAACCAAAAGAGTCTACCCAGTCGTGGTGGCTTAAAAAATCTTTTGGCCAAAACAAAAGTTGATGGCTGTGTATGTGATATGGTGTTTGATTGTTCGATGGGAAATGTTAATGTGTGATTGGTGAGGACGTGGTGCAGAAGTGGAGTTTTTCCAAGAATATGCAGTGGGACTGTGGAAGGTTCGAGGGGTGGAGGCGGAGATGGGGTGGAGCCTGGGCAGAGTCTCAAGGGGGCTCGAAAATTTTGCCAGAATGGGGCCCTGAAATTCCTTGTGGCAGCCCTGATTGCGCCTGCAGGTTCTCACTTTTGAAGGTTGTACTTTTCATCACAATTAGATCACATCATTGTGATGTTTTTTTCATCGCAATTATTTATTTTGCTCGTTTTATGAATGAATAATTCAAAGTTTGTGGATATTTCGTAGAAATAAGTAGGGTTTTCTTAAAGATAAGAGAATTTTCTTAGAAATGGCCTCTCAGGCACATTGCGCCAGAACACGTAATAATAATCTTTCATATGATTTGATATGATAATATGATTTGCCAACCTTACATTTCTCTCTGTCAGTGTGTTTCTTCTGCTGAACTTTTAACGTCTGAATTTGAGTGAATATGACTCCAGTAGCATCTAAGTGCCTTACAATTAGGTTAAGTGCACACAAAGCATTTTTGATGCATTTTCGCGGCGGTTTTCTCACCCCGAAAACGCTGAGAAAACACTTGTTAATAGGTCTGCCAGGAATAGCAATGGTAATCCGGATGTGCTGTGCTCATGATGCTGAAATTTCCACTCCGGATTACCATTGCAGTAAAAACCGCAGCATGACCATTGTTCGGGCGTTTCCGCTGCAAATTCCCGCCCATTGACCTGCATTGAACCGCAGCAAACCAGCAGGTATAATGTCTATACTTGCAAATTTACTGCGTTTCAATTAAAGCCAATGGTCGCAAATTCGCGCCGGAAACGTGTTGCGGGTGGTACCCAGGTCAGGAGAGGATTACTACAACTCCTCTCATCCGACCGCCGCTCCCGCTAATAATAGCGAGAGCGGTGTGGCTGGCAGGAGCAGTAGTCTGCTCTGCCCAGACCGCATGCCCACGGTCAAAAAAAAGTAAAAATAAAAAAAAAAACTTATACTCACCTGTCCGGCGGCCTCCGGTGTCCTCCTGGTCCGATGCTCCTGGCAGCCAGTGGTACACTGCGGGAGCGCGCGCTCCCAGCAGTGTACTGAGCTGCCAGGACCTGTGGTGGCATCAGCGATCAGCTGATTGGTCACGTGACCGATCAGCTGATGCTCATGTAACCTCACCATGGGAACATTCAGAAGAATGCTCCCATGGTGGTAACTTCACTGGGGCTGATCAGCTGATCTTCAGCTGATGAACCCCAGTGACCTCACTCCAGCAGCATGTACACTGACAGGAGTGATTTGACACCCCTGTCAGTGTACATTGCTGGCTTCTACAGCAGTGACATCAGTAATTGCTGATGTCACTGCTGTAGAAGTGACCCATATCGCCATGGAACAATCGTTGGCGGTACGTGGACTGTGTCGTTGACGGCAGACAGGTGAGGGATATGGTTGTTTGTTATTTAACGTTTTTTTCAGAAGATCGATGGCTTTGTAGAACCATGTGTTTTTTATTTCATTAGAATACTTTATTCTGGCCATGTCTTTTATTGAAAAAGTGGAGACTATTTTACTACGCAGTTAGTAATGGGGGCGTCTTATAGACGCTCTCCATTACTAACCTGGGCTTCATGTCAGCCTCCAATGCAAGGCTGACGTGAACCCCAACCCAATTACCCCACTCGCCATTGCTACAGGGCAGTGGGAAGAGCAGAGGCTAAGCTCCAGATTTGGCGCTTCTTATGGATGCGCCATTTCTGGGACTGCTGAGGAGTGATATTAATAGTCGTGGAGGGGGCTAGTATCCATGGCCCCTTCCATGGCTATTAATAATTATCAGCCCGCAGATGTCTGTTTAGCCTTTGCTGGTTTGATTTTATAGGGGGACCCCATGTCAATTTCCCCCCCTGTAATCTAGCCAGTAAAGGCTAAACAAACAGCTGTGGGCTGATATTAATAGCCAGGGAACATTGTTGGCTTATGCCCCCTTCCCTGGCTACTAATATCAGCCCCTATCGGTCGGCTTTCCCTCTGCTGGTTATAAAAATGACGTGGTAGCCCACGCCATTTTTAAAAAAATTTAGGCTCTGTGCCCATGAGCCGGATGTAGTAGCACTTTGGACGCATATTTTTGCTGCGTCCAAAATGTTGCATTCTATTGAACGCAAGTAAATTTGCATGTGTTCACTGAACCATGTTTATTTACCGCATTCAATACATTCTAGTGGTCAAATTTCTGTTGCGGAGACTAGCGACTCTGTGGCGCCCCTGAGGGTTCAGTCGCCACAGGGGTACTGCACCTCAGATAGAGGTGTGGTATCTCCTCTTCCAGGTAAGGATGGAGCATCTCTCAGGACCCCACTTCACCACTTAACACTACACCACTCCTGTCCTGTAGGGGGCCTAAAATGCACCAGGGTGCTGCCCTGGCCCGGGATAGAGGAGATGGGGGGAACCAAAGATAGGGGAACCATGTAGTGGGTGAGGGTGGAGGACACACTTTTAGGAAACACTTATTGATTCATATTTAATCTACGGCCATCTTAGGTTCAAGGTCTTTGATTGAGGGTCTTCTGCCAGGGTCCAGCAAGAGGCTGTAGCTGGATGAAGATTCGCGGTCCTCGTACTCTGGCCTTGAGACGAGGAGCGGGTCAGAGTTAACCACTGTCTCTACCCGGTAAAGTTCCTGACCTAAGAAGGCCTTGGGGGAGCAGAGGAGATAGGCTCCACAGGCAAAAGGATCCCAGGGGGATACGGACGGAGCAGAGTCGCCACCTGTATTCTTTATTCTGGCCTAGTCAGAGGGATTCCTGCTGCAAAAGGGGTAACCGGCCCCCGATATCTGACTTTGCTACTTCACGTCTCAGTCAGAAAAGCCCGGAGGCTTAGTGGATCCCAGGGGGATACGGACGGAGCGGAGTCGCCACCTGTATCTCTCACACTGCGTTTATCCAGTGGGACCCGGCCTTACACCACGTTCATACCACACACAGTCAGGAGAAGACTTAGTGGGAGAACTTACCAAGGAGAGGAACACACACCAGAAGGGTCTCGACAGGTGCTCCTGATCAGTGTTGAGCCACCCCCGTAGTGTTCGAGTTCGGTTTGGTTCGTCGAACACCCGTATGTTCGCCGAACTGTTCGTCGAACTGTTCGTCGAACACCTTCGAACACCGTTAAAACCAATGGCAGGCAAACAAAAACACATAGAAACACATAGAAAACACATAGAAAACACTTCAAAGGTGTCCAAAAGCTGACAAACTGCTCAGAAGACACAACTAACATGGAAAAGTGACAAGTACATATAGTCATGTGAAAAGAAAAGAGGTGGAGGAGTAAAAGGAGGGGGAGACACAGATATAGGCATGTCATGCCCTTCTAAAACCAAAAAAGTGCGAAGCCAACACGGCCAGTCCGTTCCTGCCCGTGCGACCTCCGTGTCGCCGGGTTTGTGCCAGAGCTGCGGTGGACCCTGACGGCCAGCCTCCCTCTCCCAATACTGGTGCATGTCCGCTGGTGGGTTGAGCGAGCCCCCCTGCGGTGGATGCAGGTCTAATCTTTTTAATTTAAATTGTCTCTCTAATTTGAATGAGTATACTTTAAATCCTTTTACAAGGATCTATTGGAGGGCAAGTCTCATGCCAGCAGCCGCGGTAATTCCAGCTCCAGTAGCGTCCACTAAAGCTGCTGCAGTTAGCTTTTATAAGGATCGAGCTTGGCGGTCCACCGCAAGGCATCCTACCGCCAGTCCCAGCCCCTGTGCCTTGGGTTGCCTCCCCGATGCTCTTCACTGAGTGTCCCGGGGGCCTGAAGCATTTCCTTTGAAAAAATTAAGTGTCCAAACTACAGGTGGTGTAGCTTGCTTAACAGCTGGGTTAATCCGCTGACTAGCAGACACTGCTACTAGGCCCAAAGTATTGCTTGGGCTAGATGCAGTTAAAAAATTGTAATTAGATACTCTCGTTGGATGATGAGAAAGCATTCCATAGAGTCTCCTGGCACGCCATATATTATTCTCTTAAAAAGCTTGGGGTAGGGGACCCTTTTATAGCCAAAATCATGGCCCTGTATCGCAATCCGTCAGTTAGGCTGAAGATAAATGGAACATTATCATCACCTTTCTTAATCACCAATGGGACAAGGCAGGGAAGTCCTCTGTCCCCTCTCTTATACATACTAGTGATGGAGCACCTGCTCTCATCAATTCACGATAACCCCAATATTAGGGGGATTGAGGTGGGAGGCACCGAGTACAAGTGCTCTGCATTTGCTGATGATGTCCTAGTATATATCACTCAACCACATATATCCATCACTGCTGTTATGGCTGAAATAGATCACTTTGGTACATGGTCAAATTTTAAAATCAATGCAGCGAAGTCTGAGGCCCTCGATGTCTCCCTCCCCAAATCCATACAGGATTCCATCCAGTCCAACTTTCCCTTTGCCTGGCCCTCACAGGGTATCAAATACTTAGGAATTCGTATTCATAGAGACCTCTCCCGTCTATTTTATCTTAATTTTGGGCCCTTTATTGAACAACTCCATAGAGATCTTACTTCTTGGACGGTGAAGGATTTTTCCTGGTTCGGCAGAATAAATATACTAAAAATGAACGTCCTACCTAAACTCTTATACCTTTTCCAAACCATTCTCGTGGTAATTCCCTCAAATTTTTGGAAAAGACTACGCAGTAGCTTTTGCAGATTTATCTGGGCAAGTGGGCGTCCATGCATTCGGGGGGACGTTCTGATCAGACACAAACAAAAGGGGGGCCTTAGCCTTCCGGATTGTAGAAGGTATTACATGGCAGCAGTACACGCTAGAATCCTGGGCTTCTTCCATCAATCGGAGGGGAAATTGTGGGTCAAAATAGCTCAATCCATTTGTCCTAAAACTCTTACCACTCTCCCATGGTGCGCCCATTTAATTGTCCCCTCTCTTGGCCTCATGTCATATAGTACTTATGCCACTGCTTTGGCTTTTAGATCCCAAAAAAAAGCTTATCCTCAATCGACCCCCATGGCCCCTTGCTCCCGATTTCAGATAATCCAGATTTCCCACCAGGACTATCTGCAAATAGATTTCTCGGTTCAAATAAATCCCATCCGATATTATTTTGTCATGTCATCTCCAATACTTCGCTGCTCCCCCTCAATAACTTGTTACAGGGAAGAGCCACTTCCCCGAAGGCTAATTTTGAATATAGCCAGTTACAACACTTCTATTCAACTGTGAACAAGCGCACACATCTTCATAGAGATCTCACAAACTTTGAAAAATTGAGCCTATCATTGTCACCCCCTACACACTCCATCTCCCTACTGTATAATCTCCTCATTGCCCAGGTAACTGACAATAGGCCAGGATTCTGCGGTGCATGGGAAAGGGAACTGGGGAAGTCCTTCTCTGACTCACAATGGGATAAATGTTTCTTCCTAACACATAAAACCTCAATAGGGTCCAAAGCTCAGGAAACCTCCTTCAAAATTATCTCTAGATGGTACCGGGTACCAGCAGTCCTTCATAGATAGTATCCAGTGGTCTCAGATAGATGTTGGAGATGTGGGGAGGGGGAAGGGACAATGTCACACATATGGTGAGCATGCCCTATAATAAATACATTTTGGGCAAAGGTGGTTCCCATGATTGAGAAAATAACTCGTTTGACTATCCCTAATACGCCAGAAGCCCTCCTTTTATCAATGTTACCAATAAGTAAACGTAGTTATAAAAGGTCATCAATAGGCTACCTAATACAGGCGGCTAAGAATGTCATTCCACGACACTGGAAAAGCAGAGACCCACCCACTGTGGAGGAATGGTTTGCGGAGATCTCCCTCCTTAATAGGATGGAGCATCTGATTGCCATCTCATCGGCTGATGTTGATAGATACTGTGTGATTTGAAGGGATTGGATTGATTTGCAAAACTCTGACGCCTACCATCTAGCCCCCAACTAAAGTTATCCGTGATGTCGGCACAACAATGATCATAATCGCACTCTGTTGATTGGTGGTCTGCCGTGGTCCGCTCCCTCTCTCTCTATCTTTCATATGGAAAAATACATGCTTGATCTGGATATTGATGGAAAACCCTCCCTGTACCCCCCAATGTACTGTCGTTATGCATAGATTTATAATAATACTACCCCTTTTACTATGTATATTGTATTTTCTCGTACTTTTTCAACACAAAAATAAAAAAAAACTTGAATTTGAAAAAAAAATTGTAATTAGATCTACAGGCAGTGGCTACTCCGCTGACTAGCAGACACTGAAGCTTTGGAGCAGACCTCTGATTCCCAGGCTATAGTATGAGTAAACAGCTCTTCAGACTCAACCATCTGTGTTACCCCAAGCCATAGTGTATGTAGTTTCTTATGGTTAAAGGGGGGGGGGGGGGACCCGACCCACCTGGAATTGACGATGGCAGCGTCATGTAAAACACAGCAAGGGGACTCCAAAAAGAGTCTCCATTTTTTCCCAAAATTGTGGCACAGACACCACTTAAGTGGCATCAATTGTCCCAGAGTTGCTTAAAATGGTTGGTGAGGTGATTTTCCAAAATCCTCAAGCTTTTAGTCTCCCCAGAATGACACAGGTGGGGCAGATGGTGGTTGTTCCGGCCCGCTAGGCCGCATTGTAGCACAGTGAGCTTCGCACTGCAACTTATGCTTCATATCCTTGTGACGGTTCATGCATGAAGTACTCAAACTAAGGATTTTTTGGCCTCTACTTAGCTTTTGGTGACAAATGTTACAGATAACACGAGTTGGGTCATCCTTATCGATCTGAAAAAATGCACAGGCTATGCAAGGTTTAGAGCCCATGCGACTCTGCTACTAGCAATACTATCAAATGATTGGCTGGGTTAGATGCAGAGCATCTGGGTTTGGTTGGGGGTTCCCACAGTCTGCCTAGGCTAGATGCAGTTAAAAAATATTATTAGATACACAGGCGGTGCAGCTTGCTTCGCAGCTGGGCTAATACGCCCAAAGTATTGGTAGACTCTATACTAAATAAGGAAGGATTCACTGTCTGTGGTGGCCCCTCCGTGGGCCGTGGCGATTGGTGGAGATTTGGTGGATGATTATAGGAGAAAGCTCCTTAATAGAGAAAGTTGGTGGATTTATACTTTAAATACACGTGTACCAGCGGGTTTAAACATAAGACATGATTTGATGTATCATTATGAATGATCATTTATAGATTATTATTACCGTATATATATGTTCCTTTTTTCTTCTTTTCTTTTTCTTTTGGATTATTTACATTTATATGCATTGTTTCTATGCTATACGATTTTAACATGGTATGTGTGTTTAAATTTCTGATTAACTCAGCCTTGAACAGGTCCATAGCAGGACATGACATATAAATACCACTTCCTTGCTGTTTTTTTTCTATGCAATGATTAAGAACCTTTAGTTCGAAACGAGTTTGCTGTACTTCTCCAAGGTGGACTTTTAAAATATTTTTTGTATGACCCAATAAAAAGTGGATTTTAGAAGATTTGTTCAGCTGGATCTTCCTGGTTCCTCATGTTCGTCTGGTAGCACTCCTGGCTCCGTGCTGTTGATCTTCTAGGTGGGTGAGCTGATTTTTTCCTTTCTTTTTATGCCATGTGGCGATTGGTCATCCACTTTCGCTGCCCCTTACTCAACAAATTCACAAACATCTCCCGTCGGTTTGGAGTCCCATTATGCCCAACCAAAAACATAGGCCCCACAACTAAAAAAAATCGTTCTTAGGCATTGAAAGCGACACCACAGCAAGGTTGTTCCACCTCCCCTGGGAAAAAATACCAAAACATTACACCTGATCTAGGTTTTTTGCGCAGTATGGAAAGTAACACTACAGCAGATGCAAGTATTACTAGGTCTCCTCGTGTTTGCGAGCCGGGTGATGCCAGTCGGAAGGGTTTTTTCTCTTCATTTATCGCCCGCAACAAAAGGGGCATCTAAACCGAGTCATACAATCAGAATCAGCAGGCAGCTACGGGCGGACTTAGAGGTGTGGAAAACCTTCTTATAATCATTCAACGGACACACGTTATTTATGTCAGCAGAACAGTCCAACATTCAACTAAGATTCTTCACCGGGGCGGCAGAATCAGGCGGATATGCAGCGATACTAAATAACCAATGGTGCACAAGCTTATGGCCTCCGTATTGGGCAGAACAAGTGCTGACAAAAAAACAGACAGTCCTGGAACTGTTTCCAATAGTGGTAGCAATAGAAATATGGGGCGCGCGCCTGGCTAACACAAATATACTCTTCATAACAAAAAACACCAGCCTAGCGTACTTCATTAATAATATGGCATCATCGTCTCTCCAAGTGCTAGGCCTACTATGCCAGCTAGCATTACTGTGCCTAAAACACAATGTATGGGTCCGCGCAAGCCACGATGCTGAGGGGTCTAACGCTGCTGCTAACGCTTTATCACAATTCAATTGGCAGATTTTCACAGAGCTCATTCCCAACGCCCACCCATCGGGCAACAGTTGCCCAGCCTCCCCATGGGATCTAGTGGAGAATAGTTGATGCCATTAATCAGAGCGTCAGTTGCCCCGTCGATGTGGCAAGCATACGGTAAGGCATGGGAACAGTGGACACGACTAGTAGCAGGCAGACGGGTTGACCAATGTGAACTAGCCAGATTACAAGTCACCATAGAATTTCTCCACCAGCTAATGATGAGGGGCATATCAGGGGCGTCAGCGCATCGGTGGCTGACCGGAGTAGCATTTCACTTCCAACTACTGAATTGGGGACATGTGACAAAGAGATTCATCATCAGACAATCCATAAAAGGGTGGAAAAGGGGTCAGCCAAGTCAGGAGTGTAGACGTCCCATCCCGTGTTACTAAAACTGATTTCTCACATCATATCCCTAACACCATTAACATGATACTCACAATTCGAAGCAACACTACCGTCTACTGTATTTGCGATCGCCTTCTTCGCGGCGCTATGCATAAGCGAATTAGTCCCTCAATCCAAAATTAACACCAGTGGAGGCTTATTACACCAGGACGTAGTCATAGCCAATAATGCAATACGTCTACGCATACGCAAATTGAAAACGGTTCCAGCGGGCAGGGGCACTTGGGTACTTCTACAACCCACTAATGGTACGCTGAGTCAGGTAACAATAGTAAAAACATATATAACCATCAGATCACAAAGTAATTTCTTCCTATCACACATTGATGGAACGCCATTATCAAGATACCAGTTCCAAGCTATATTTAATAAATGCATAACGTCGGCAGGGAACCACCCGAAAGATTATGGGACACACTCATTCCGCATAGGCGCGGCCATGGAAGCAGCAAGAGCAGGACTGTCACAAACGGAAGTTCAGAGGATAGGGAGATGGCGATCCACGTGTTTGGCGAGATACATAAGACCGGACATGTTATCCTAACGTGGTTTGTTTCTTTTACAGGTGACGCTAAGCCAACAGTGTGGGTGATAGGCCACTCGTGTATATATATTGGGCAGAAAAAAGAGCGAAAGTCTGCCCAGGCAGGAGGAAATTAGAGTTTCATGACACATATTTGAACTGGAGAGGTATTAGAGGCCTGCAATGGCCACAGGTACTAATGGAGGTAATCAAGGTAGGGAGAGAGGCAAGAGGTCCGGTCATCTTAGTTATACAGGCCGGGGGAAACGACCTAGGTTATCACAAGAGCGCATAACTGATGGCAATCATGAAACTAGACACTGAGCGCTTCAGAGAATTTTTCACAAAAATAGTCAGCGATTGTGCCGAGCGCGGTATGGCAAGATGCCCGAGACATCACGGCCATCGAACAGACAAGGCGGCTAATAAATATTTGGATGCCAAAATTTATAAGAGACAGAGGCGGACAACTGGAAGGAGATAGAGCAGGCCTCATACGGCCTGACGGTGTTCACTTAATGGATATTGAACTGGACATATTCCTGTCAGGACTCCAGGACGGAGTGTAACAAGCGATAAGAGTGATGGATGGGGGTCAGAGTCCTGCATACGAGTACGCAGGATCCTCCATGGCCTGGAAATAGAAAGGACATGTTGAAGAGTTACATTTGTTGGCCAACTTGCCGTTGTGGAGACTGGAGACACAAGGCATGCTGCAACAAGCTGAATTATTTTAGAAATAAAATGCCTTTCTAATGTAATGAGTATAAACAGTTCATAAAGCTGTGACCGATCCTCACCCATCCAGATGTAAGAGTTACATGATTGTATTGTCAATGAAAGGGGGGCGGGAGGGGGCTGAGCGTCTGGGTTTGGCTGGGGGTCACCACAGTCTGCCTAGGCTAGATGCAGTTTACCTCTGAGTAAACAGCTCTTCAGACTCAACCATCTGTGTTACCCCAAGCCATAGTGTATGTAGTTTCTTACGGTTAAGAGGGGGGGGGGAGACCCAACCCACCTGTACTTGACGATGCCAAAGTCATGTAAAACACAGCAAGGGGACTCCAAAAAGAGTCTCCATTTTTTCCAAAAATTTGGGGCACAGACACCACTTAAGCGGTATCAATTGCCCCAGAGTTGCTTAAAACGGTTGTTGAGGTGATTTTAACAAATCCTCAAGCTTTTACTCTCCCCAGGATAACACAGGGGTAGAAAAGTCCTTGCGGATCCATGATTTGTTCATCTTTATGAGCGTGAGTCTGTCTACATTGTCAGTGGACAGCCGCGTGCGCTTATCTGTCAGCACACCACCAGCAGCGCTGAACACATGTTCAGAGAGAACAAAAATTATTATTAATTTGAAAGCAGGTGGAGCTTAGTATAGATGGCCTAATAGAATGCGTACCACACACTGCTTCAGGCCCAAAATTATTTTCCAGGCAAGATGCAGCAAAAAATTATTATTAATTTGAAAGCAGGTGGAGCTTAGTATAGATGGCCTAATAGAATGCGTACCACACACTGCTTCAGGCCCAAAATTATTTTCCAGGCAAGATGCAGCTAAAAATTATTAGTAATTTGAAAGCTGGTGGAGCTTAATATAGATGGCCTAATAGAATGAGTACCACACACTGCTACTATGCTCAAAATTATTTTTCGGGCTAGATGCAGCTAAAAATTATTATTAATTTGAAAGCTTAAAACGGTTGGTGAGGTGATTTTAACAAATCCTCAAGCTTTTACTCTCCCCAGGATGACACAGGGGTAGAAAAGTCCTTGCGGATCAATGATTTGGTCATCTTTATGAACGTGAGTCTGTCTACATTGTCAGTGGACAGCCACGTGCGCTTATCTGTCAGCACACCACCAGCAGCGCTGAACACACGTTCAGAGAGAACGCTGGCTGCGGGGCATGACAAGATCTCCAAGGCGTGAGTGGTGAGCTCTGGCCATTTATCCAGATTGGAAGCCCAAAAAGAGCAAGGGTCCAGTGACAAAGTCATGGCTTCGATGTTCACTAGGAGATACTCCTGTACCATCGTCTCTAGGCGTTGACTATATGTCTGACTTCTTGTCTCCTGTGGCCTTGCAAAGGATGGGCTAAAAAAGTGGTGAAAGGATTCCGTAAAATTGCTGTTACCAGCAGATACTGTGTTTCTGTTACGGTTTGAGTGCTGAAGACTCGACAGTCCCATGGTTGGCAAGTTAGAACTGTGAGATTCACTACGTGCACCACTAGTGTTTTGTGGAAAAGCACATGTAAGATTCTGCAACAGTCTCTGCTGATACTCCTGCATGCGTGAATCCCTTTCTATGGCAGGAATTATTTCGGCAAATTTACTTTTGTACCGGGGATCTAAGAGTGTGGCTACCCAGTAGTCAGGATTATTTCGAATTCTGACAATTCGAGGGTCATGTTGCAGGTAGTGCAGCAAGAAGGCACTCATGTGTCTTGCGCATCCAGGAGCACCAAGTCCTTGTTGTGTTGGTGGCGAGGTAAGAATCATGCTTCCTTCCTCTGCCTTCTCCCCCCAACCTTGCACAACAGAAATGTGATCAAGGTCTCCCTCATCTGATGAGTCTTCCATGCCCATCGCCAGTTCGTCCTCCACTCCTTCCTGGGCTCCTGCACCTTCCCAACTAGTTTGGCTGCTACCATGTGCCCTGGTTAATCCCTCTCCCCCACCCTCCCATGCCTGCCGCCTTGGTGCTGCCGACCGTCTGGACCTTGCAGATGTTAGCCCTTCCGCATACAACTCCTCCTCCTCTACTTCCTCCACCTCCTCTTGCCCCACCACCTGACTCCGAATTCTGTTTAACATGTGCTCCAGCATGTAAATCACCGGAATAGTCATGCTGATAATGGCATCGTCAGCACTAAACATCTTCGTCGCCATTTCAAAACTGTGCAGAAGGGTGCATAGGTCCCTGATCTGAGACCACTCCTCCAGCGTGATTTGCCCCACCTCTAGATCTCGTTGGTCCAGGCTATAAGTCAGAACGTATTGCACCAGGGCTTATCGGTGCTGCCACAGTCGCTGCAACATGTGCAGAGTTGAATTCCACCGTGTTGGCACATCGCAATTTAGCCGGTGAAGTGGCAGGCCCAACGACTTCTGTAGAGATATAAGTCGCTGAGCTGCGGGATGCGAACGGCGGAAGTGAGCACACAGCGACCGTGCCCTCTGTAGAAGGCCATCTAGTCCGGGATAGTGAGCTAAAAATTGTTGGACAACCAGGTTCAACACGTGAGCCATACTAGGCACGTGTGTGACATTGCCCCGGTGAAGGGCCGCACCCAGGTTTGCAGCATTGTCACACACGGCCTTCCCTGGTTGCAGGTCCAGTGGAGACAACCATTCATGAAACTGGTTCTCCAGAGCTGACCACAACTCCTCAGCTGTGTGACTCACATTTCCCAGACATTTCAAAGTAAAAACCGCCTGATGACGTTGAGCCCTGCTGCCACCATAGTAAGGAGGTGTGCAGGATCCCTTCTGCGCAGTTAGAAAGCGGGTGGCATGACCAGACAGGCTTTGGGTGCAGGTGGAGGACCGAGAGGAGGTTGAGGAGGCAGAAGCAGTGGAGGAACTTCTAGATAAAGAGGATTGACGCACAACTCGTGGGGACGGCAAGACTTGGACAGCAGCCCCTTGTCCTGCTGTCACCATAGTTATCCAGTGCCCAGTCAGCGACATGTAACGCCCCTGTCCATGCCTACTCGTTCAAGTGTCTGTGGTGAAATGCACCCTGTCACACACAGAGTTTCTCAAAGAAGCGGTGATGTTGTGTGCGACATGCGGGTGGAGCGCAGGCACAAGGCACACCTTTCTTTGAGAAGTAGTGCCGACTGAGCATCTGGTACTGTGGCACTACGACGGACATAAGGTCTCGAAAATCCTCTGTGTCCACCAGGCTTAAAGGCAGCATTTCTGTAGCCAAGAGCTTGCAGATGGTGAAATTCAACCTCTTAGCTTTCTCGTGGCTAGGAGGAAATGGTCTTTTACTTGTCTACATCTGAGGGACCGAGGGCTGGTTGTTGTGCTTAGACGGGGTTGAGTAGGGTGTCCTTGGCAAACTGCCGGTCTGTGAGGAAGATGCAGGTGGAAAAGTTAGGTTGCCTTGATCCAAAGGTGGTGCTTTCGATGTCGGAGAGCGCTCAACACCAGCTGGTGTTTCCACTTCCAAATGAACTGATGACCTGCCAATCACACTGGCAGGTTGCGGGTAAAGAGGTGGCAGGCCTGCGTCCCAAAGCAGGTGTGACTGCTGTCCCCCCAGTCACAGAGGATGAAGAGGCCGCGGATGCACAAGATGGGGCAGACGGTGGTTGGCCCGGCCCGCTAGGCCGCATTGTAGCACAGTGAGCTTCCCACTGCAACTTATGCTTCATATCCATGTGACAGTTCATGCATGAAGTACTCAACCTATGGATTTTTTGGCCTCTACTTAGCTTTTGGTGACAAATGTTACAGATAACACAAGTTGGGTCATCCTTATTGATCTGAAAAAATGCCCAGGCTATGCCAGGCTTAGAACCCATGCGACCTGAAGAGCCACCACGACTTGTGGTCAGAGGTAGAGTTGTGTTTGAGGATGCAGTTGTTGACGTGCTTCCAGTACTACGTCTTTGTCCAGGAAGGCGCAACCTGACCTCGTCGTCACTAGCATCCTCCTCCACCTCCTCTGCTGACCTCATCGACTGGATGACTGTGGGTTGACAGTAAGTGGGATCAGCAACCTCGTCATCATCACCCTGTGTGTTCTCACACCCGTCTTCCTCAAAGCCAACCTCTTCCTGCCCTGACAAAAAACTCAAGTTGTCGCTCCAATCAGGTATTTGAGTCTCATCATCGTCTTCCTCATTGTCTCCACCAACAGGAGTTACAGTTTGGGAACGAGGGTCTACATTATGCTCTGATCCTTCTTCATCTGGTTCTGGATCCGACTCACAAAGATTCTGGGCATCAGTGCAGATCATTTCCTTGTCTGGATTCACAGAAGCTCTGGAGCCGATCTCTAATTCCCAGGCTATAGTATGAGTAAACAGCTCTGCAGACTCAACCATCTGTTCTACCCCATACTCAGATGGGCAGCTGTAGACTTGGGAGCTGTGAGGAAGCAAGTGCGATTCTGGTGACACCTCTGAGGACTGGAGTATTTGTGATGTTGAAGTTGAGGTGGAGGAGAGCCCACTTAAAGGAGCACTTGATATCCGTTGAAGCACCTGCTGTTTTTGTGCCTCATCTGGAATTTGTAGCGATGGGCGTGGCCGTAAGAAAGGGATCGTATCACATTGTCCACTAAAAGAAGTAGACATCTTAGTTTGGCTGGAAGATGGTCTTTCTTCTGCAGATGTTACTGTTGCTTTAACACCTACCCCACGGACACAACCTTTTTTTCCCTTCCCAACACGCCTATTCCCCTTTCCACCAGCAGCAGGCCTTTTGCCACTCATTTTGGTGGTTAACTAATTGACAACTCTGGAGTTGTTTGCACAAAAAACGATGGATAGAAACCGAGCAGAGCTGAGTGGCCAAATTGTGGTACTAGCCCAAAAGGATTGGCTGGGTTAGAAGCAGTAAAACAATTTTATTAGATACACAGATGGTGGAGCTTGGTATAGATGGCCTAATAGAATGAGTACCAAACACTGCTACAGGCCCAAAATTATTTTCCAGGGAAGATGCAGCTAAAAATTATTAGTAATTTAAAAGCTGGTGGAGCTTAGTATAGATGGCCTAATAGAATGAGTACCACACACTGCTAGAGGCCCAAAATTATTTTCCAGGCAAGATGCAGCTAAAAATTATTAGTAATTTGAAAGCTGGTGGAGCTTAGTATAGATGGCCTAATAGAATGAGTACCACACACTGCTACTATGCCCAAAATTATTTTCCAGGCCAGATGCAGCTAAAAATTATTAGTAATTTGAAAGCTGGTGGAGCTTAGTATAGATGGCCTAATAGAATGAGTACCACACACTGCTACTATGCCCAAAATTATTTTCCAGGCAAGATGCAGCTAAAAATTATTAGTAATTTGAAAGCTGGTGGAGCTTAGTATAGATGGCCTAATAGAATGAGTACCACACACTGCTACTATGCCCAAAATTATTTTCCAGGCAAGATGCAGCTAAAAATTATTATTAATTTGAAAGCTGGTGGAGCTTAGTATAGATGGCCTAATAGAATGAGCACCACACACTTCTAATATGCCCAAAAGGTTTTACTTGGCTAGGTGCAGTAAAAAATTTGTATTACATACACAGGTGGTGTAGCTTGCAACACAGTTAGGCTACTCCACTGACTAATACGCACTGCTAATAAGCCCAAAAGGTTTTACTTGGCTAGGTGCAGTAAAAAATTTGTATTACATACACAGGTGGTGTAACTTGCAGCACAGATAGGCTACTCCACTGACTAACACACACTGCAAGAGGCCCAAAATGATTTGCTTATCTATATTTAGCCAAATGCTGTGAAAAACACTTGCACAGCACTAAAACAGACCTGCCTGGCAAAAAGTGATAGGAACTGATGTAACCTAGCCCTCAAAAGGGCTGAAATTACAACTAGTCACTACTCCCAACCTATCTGTCTATTTAAGAGCACAGACCTGCCTGCTAAAAGTGCTAGGAACTGCTGTAACCTAGCCCTCAAAAGGGCTGCAATTACAAACTAGTCCCTACTCCCTAAACCTTTCTGTCTATTTAAGAGAAAATTCGCTTGCAATTCACAGTTACACAATATAGCGCTAACAGCAGCAGCAGTGCTGTCTAACACTCAGCTGCAGCAGTGAGAAAATGGTGGCGACAGGGAAAATGGCTGGGTCTTATAGGGCAAGGACATGTGACATACACAGCCAATGACACATGCCCTTGCTTGTGTGAAAAAAAGCACTTCGCTCCGTGTGTGCGCTGCTGATAGGCTGACAGACTGCACCTCCCCACTGTAAATGCGGGAAAGAGAAAAAAAAATGGAGATCTTCATTATTTCTGCAGAGATCCATCCCATGCCCCTCCCCCCGCCCCGCTGTACACTCAGACTGTGTATTAACATTGATTATCAGCATTACTGTGAAAAAATCCAGTTACGATTTTGGTGCACGAACAGTTATCGAACATAACCTCGAACAGCCGGATTTTTTTCAAATCGTTCGGGTTCGTCGAACGGCTCGAACACCGCCCAAAACAGCTCGAATTTGAAATTGGCAAACAGTTCGATTTGAACACCGCTCATCTCTACTCCTGATCTACCTGGGAAGTGCTGAACCCCCTTCCCGGTGGCCGCAGTACGCCGTGTGTAGCAGAGAGAAACTTTGCGGCTGAAGGTTCATCTAAAGTGAGTAAAGACTCAGATGACTTCATACACCGCCTCAGCTTGTTTATTCCTGCGCGACACTGCACCCACCATACTTCCACATAGTCCTCCTAGCCACTGCCCTGAGCCCTACTCCGCCTGCGGGGAGTAGTACTATCTGAGCTGCTAGAACACCGGCCTCAGAGGACTGACGCAGCGCTGGTGGCCGTCACCAGGAACCACAGGTGGCGTAGTCGAAATACCACTCATCCTTGAAAGCCCATATAATTTTTATGTGACAGCCCTGGGCACGGAACGGGTCGAGGCCATGACTGCATCCCCGGCAACATCTACATTGACCCGGCTCCGAGTACCCCACCGCTCAGGGAGGGCGATAGGCGAGTCAACTCCGCAAGAGAATTTGACGTACTGCGGTCCTAAAAGACGCACCGCATGTCAGTGTCCACGGGTGATCCACAGCCATTTCTAGAGATCCCATCCACTATGCTGTAACATCTGGACACTGCGGGTTTGACGCTGTATAAACACGCAGCTTCAAACTCGCAGTAGCTCTTGATCATGTCCACGTACCCAAACTCACCCGCAGCATGTCAATTTCTGTAGCTGACACGCTAGTCTCCACTGCAGACTTTGACTGATTGAAGTGTCATTATATGCGGTGGATTCACATGTACCGACATCAAAAGTGCGGCATCAGAACACCGCGTTTTGGACGCAACGAAAATATGTTGTGTCCAAAGCGCTGCTGAGTGCTGATCAGGGGGACGTAGCTGCTAATGAACCAGCTGTAAGCTGTTAATTATAGCCAGGGACCATTTTTGCAAATGTTACCTTCCTGGGCTAAAAATAGCAGCTCACAGCAGCGGCATAAGTTACGTGAATAGAAATGCTAATGAAGATTGGGTGAATGGGACTACCTGACACCTAGCTCCTTTGTTTGGTGATGTCAAGGTGTCAATTGACCTTTTCATGAACAAACCTAATTAAAGTAAAGTAAAGAGTAGTGATAGGCGAGCACTAAAATGCTCCAGTGCTCCATGCTTGGGTGGAGCAAATTGGAATGCCCGGGTGCTCGACCTGAGCAATGAGCCCAAGGTAAGTCTATGGGAAACTCGAGCATTTTTCAGGTGGCTCCCCCCGGCGGTCTGCAGAGGGCCCAAAAATTGCCCAAATCGATGGGAACAGTGATCAAATGACATGGGAACAGCATGGGGAAGACGCCTGGAAGCATTTCTGACTCCCAGGTCACTGCTGTCAACAACGTTGTCAGAGCTATTACGCCACTTTTATGGACTCACAATAAAACATACAAAAACGAAACCAAAATGGATTTTCCTGGGAAATATGTTAAGGAACATCCTTTCCAGGGCAATGACTTGTATATAAGGCAAAATAAATAACCAAAAACAAAAATACTCCACACCTTGGGCTATGTTCACATGTAGCATTTTTGATGCATTTTTGCACTTTTGCATTGCTTTCAACCGTGACAAATGCATTCACCGGGAAATGTTATTTTAACATTTTACAACCTTATTTGGCCATGTGGTGTGTGAGACATGATCAGACACATCCTGTTTCGTTTATGAAGGAGGGATTCTGAAAGTCACAAAGCCTATTTTTATAGGGCCATCAGACGGCCTTTACTATTCTTAAAGGGCCAGCAGTCAGCCCTCGCTATTCTTAGAGAGCCATCAGCCGGGTATGCTTTATTGTTCCCATTACTAAAGAGTGTGTCTCCTATACTGTTATTGCGTATGCGGTGAGTGGCAGGTCTGCCCAAAATTTGGACGCACCCCAATACCCCTTTGAAAATTTGGACACACCCCAATATCCCTTTGAAAAGACTTAGAAGTAGTGTTGAGCCACCCCCGTAGTGTTCGGGTTCGGTTCGGCTCGTCGAACACCAGCATGTTCGCCGAACGGTTCGTCGAACGGTTCGTCGAACACCGTCAAACACCATTAAAGCCAATGGCAGGTAAACAAAAACACATAGAAACACATAGAAAACACATAGAAAACACCTTCAAAGGTGTCCAAAAGCTGACAAACTGCTCAGAAGACACAACTAACACATGGAAAAGTGACAAGTACATATAGTCATGCGAAAAGAAAAGAGTTGGAGGAGTAAAAGGAGGAGGAGACACAGATACAGGCATGTCATGCCCTTCTAAAATCAAGAAAGGCTGGAGTAAAAATCTAAAATCAGCCTACCAACACCCAGACGTCGTGACAAGAAAATTAAAAAAAAGAAATATCTTTAGGTAGAATGGCGGTTCCATTCAGAACACTTTCCTTACAAGACGTAGTGGCATCCCCGTTGAGAGTCGTGCCAAAAACGGAACCCAATACATTCGGACTAATCCACCATTTGTCATATCCAAGGGGCAGGTCAGTAAACGACAACATCGACGTGGAACCAAGTACAGTAGTATATACTGTACCTCCTTTGACAAGGCAATCAGGCGGGTCAAGAAGTTGGGAAGGGGCACCCTAATGGCCAAAACAGACATTGAGGGGGTGTTCCGGTTATATTATGATCTGCAACAAGAACTAAGGAAAGATAGGGGAAAGCTGTCCCTACAGTAAGACTAAGCTGAATCCCTACGATGTAGCGGGCTGACTGTTCCTAGTGAACAGACCCGCCTTCGTCCTCGGCTAGTCTGAACGAAGACCTATAGAATTAAGGGAGGGGTCCCTAAAAGAACTAAGGACTGGGACAAAAATGGGACACCTCCTAAACACTAAACAGAAATTGTTGTAGAACACAAAAGACAAACTGACAAAAAGTACTAGAGGTCCAAGAGGACCAAGCAAACTGACAGAGATAGGCACCGAAGCACCAGGCTAGCAAAACAGTCAAACAACACTGAAGTCCAGCAAAACCAGAAGGGCGGAGCTGGAATATATAGGCAGATGGTCACGTGACCGCAAAACACAAGATAGAAAAAACTAACAGGAGGGTTCTAACAGTACCCCCTCTTTTATGAGGATCCTACGGATCCTCCAGGCCCAGGCCTATCCGGAAACCTCCCATGGAAAGCTTTAACAAGCCTAGGAGCAGAGACATCATCCGTCCTTACCCAGGAGTTGTCTTCGGGACCGAAACCCTTCCAGGAGACAAGATACTGTAATCTCCCTCTATGCCATCTAGAATTCAAGATACGCGAAATTTCATATTCGCCATCTTCCACCACAGGAGGAACTGTGACAGTGACGTCCCTATCAGATACGTCAGCCTTTTTCAACAAGGAAACATGAAACACAGGATTAATCTTCCAGGAAGTAGGGACATCCAACCTAACAGCAGACTGGTTAACAACCTGAAGCACTTTAAATGGACCCACAAACTTAGGACCCAGTTTTTTTGAGGGAATTCTCAACCGCAGGTTCTTCGAGGACAACCAAACCATGTCACCCACAGTAAACAAAACCTCTTTACGTTTCCTGTCAAAATACTACTTGGACTTTTTGTTAGCCTCTTGAAGGTTACAACGTACATTAGTCCAAACTCTCTCCAAATCACCGGAAAAATTCTCCTCCTCCGGCACTGCCGACTCCAATTTGGAGAACTAACCAAAAGACGGATGTCTCCCAGTACAACAAAAAAAGGAGAACACCCAGCACAGGAGGATGTATGATTGTTAAGAGCAAATTCTGCGAGAGGCAGAAACTCAGACCACACCTCTTGATTGTCCGCCACAAAATAACGCAAAAACTGCTCAACATCCTGGTTCTTTCTTTCAGTCTGTCCATTAGACTCAGGATGATAACCAGACGAAAATGACAAATGGACTCCCAACCTGTCACCAAAAGCACGCCAAAAGTGAGCCACAAACTGAGGTCCTCTATCAGAAACAATATCCATGGGAACGCCATGGAGCTTGACAATCTCCTTAACAAAAGCCTTAGCGAGTGTCTTGGCGCAGGGCAACTTAATGAATGGAACCAAATGACACATCTTACTAAAACGGTCCACGACCACCCAGATGACAGTAAAACCCTCAGACACAGGAAGATCAGTAATAAAATCCATAGTGAGATGCGTCCAAGGCTCACTAGGAACCTCCAGAGGGCAAAGCAACCCCGCAGCAAGAGTATGTGAAGCCTTTGACCTAGCGCACACAGTACATTGACGCACCTACTTGATGACTTCCTTCTGCCATCCAGGCAACCAAAACTGTGACTGATCAGTCTCTTAGTCTCCGAAATTCCTGGATGACCTGCCAACAGAGACTCATGACACTCCACAAACAAATCTCTCCTAAAGGCTTTAGGCACGAACAACCTCCCATGGGGAGTGTTAGATGGAGCATCATCTTGAGCTTTCAGAATCCCATTCTCCAAAACGGAGTTCAAAGCCGCCACCACAACTCCTTTCTGTAAAATGCTCTCCTCCTCCTCGGCACCGACCGTAGGAGAGAAGCTGCGAGATAAAGCATCGGCTTTAACATTCTTAGTACCAGGGATATAGGTAACAGAAAAATGAAACCGAGAAAAAAAAGTGCCCACCTAGCTTGACTTGCATTCAAGCGCTTGGCAGCATCCAGATAAATCAAATTCTTATGATCTGTGAAAACCTGAATAGGAAATCTAGCGCCTTCCAAAAAATGACGCCAATGTTCAAATGCGAGTTTAATAGCCAGCAACTCCCGATTTCCAACATCATAATTCAGTTCGGTTTCCGAAAAAATTTTCGAAAAGAAGGCACAAGGATGTACTCCACCCTTGTTCTCCTGAGACAAAACTGCTCCGACCCCCACCGATAAAGCATCAGGCAGCATAAGGATAGGGGCAGAACTGAACCTCTCTTTGAGATACTCAAACGCTTCAATGGCCTCAGTAGTCCACTGGGACGTATTCGCACCTTTCCTAGTGAGATCAGTTAGAGGTTTAACAATTACAGAAAAATTCTTAATGAACTTCCTGTAATAATTGGCAAAACCCAAAAAACTCTGTATAGATTTCAAACCAATAGGCCTAGGCCATTCCTGCACAGCCTGAACCTCACAGGGTCCATCTCAAAGCCCTCTCTCAAGACAATGTAGCCCAAAAAACTAATTTTCTGCACAGTAAACTCACATTTCTCCAGCTTAGCAAAGAGTGAATTATCACCCAATAACTGCAAAACTTCACGTACACTCTGCCAATGGGACTCAAGATCTGGTGAATAAATCAAAATGTGATCCAAATACACAACCACATTCTTACGAATCAGAGGTCTCAGGATGTCATTAATAGGGTTCTGAAAACATGCAGGTGCATTGGTAAGACCAAAAGGCTTCACCAGATTCTCAAAATGACCTACCGGAGTGTTAAAAGCAGTTTTCCATTCATAACCCTCCTTCACACATAAGAAATTGTATGCCCCCTGGAGATCAATTTTGGAAAACCACTTGACTCCTACTAACTGGTTAAACAAGTCAGGAATTAACGGTAATGGGTAGGAATTTCGTACGGTATTCTTATTAATTTCACGAAAATCCAGACATGGACGTAAACCGCCGTCCTTTTTTTTAACAAAGAAGAATCCAACTGCCACAGGCGACTTAGAAGGTCTAATGTGACCAGCAGCCAGGCTAGTCTGTATGTACTCCTCCAAGGCCTTTTTTTCAGGGATAGTCAGATTAAACAAGCGACTTTTGGGAAGAGTAGCACCCGTAACAAACTCAATGGCGCAATCATAATCCCTATGAGGAGGTAAAACTTGCGACTCCTCCTCCGAAAAAACCCTCCAAAAATCTTGAATAGGTACAGGTAATTCCCCTTTTTCCACAGCCGCAATGCGACCATTACAACATTTATCATAGCACTTCGGACTCCAAGACTTAATCACATTAGTAGACCAGTCCAATAAAGGATTGTGCAGTTTTTAGACAATCCTAGAATAACTGGAGAGAGTAAATTATCCAAAACAACCAAGTCCAAAATTTCTTGGTGAACTCCATTGATAGTGAGAGAAATGCAGCAGTCTTGTGAGTAATACATTTCAAAGGAGTGTTATCAATTGCAACCACAGAAATAGGTGATGACAAAGGTTTGGATTTCAATTTAAGGTTTTCCAAAAACCCTTTATCAATCACATTAAGTGTTGAACCACAATCCACAAATACCTGAAATTCAATCAAATCTCCCTGCAAAGTAGTACTCCCAGAAAGAAATACTCCTGCAGAGCGTAAACAAGCTATACGGGCGTAACTGACCTTTTTTTTTCCTTTACTTAAACAACTACTCCAGGAACCCCCCTAAGTCACGGGTCTCTGCACCTCCACTCGCCCAAATAGGATTTTCCCAAGCTAGGGCTTCTCCAGACAGCAGAGAGACAGTAAACGCTATCTCGGTTTGGTCTGCTGGAAACAGATGGGTATGGAGAGAGAAGTGTATCTGGCACTGGTTAATGAAAGCCGCGGCTCTCCTTGGGATCACCATCGTTGCATAACGGAGGTGGAAGCTGGAGCTTCGCTGTTCCACTGGAAACTGGAGCCATTGGTGGTTCCCTCGGAGAGGCAGCTTGTCCTGTAGTAACATGGTCACACATAGTAAAGGCGGGGGACAGGGAGGACATTACGATAGTCAGATCTTGCAACTGAGCTGCCACCAGATTTACAGCCTACATCAGCTGGTCTTGACGCTCTCGTTGAAAACGGAACTCCTCATACAGCACTTGTATGTTAGACTTGGGGTCTCTGGGTCCCCACTTTTTAGCGGGGTCCATGGCCTGAACTTATTGTAATGCAGATGGGTGTGGATCCAGTGCACCACAGGCCAGGTTTAACCTGGAGGAGCATAACTAAGTGTCTACCGGGTATTCAACAGAGCCTCTGATGGTGAGGATAGGCTAGGCCCCTGGTAAACACTAGGTAACTCCAGGGACTCAAAATCAAATGGTCACCTTTACCACAATAAAGACACAATCCCTCTGCGAATCTCCGGTCTTTTTCCTGAGAGCGGAGTGACATCTCCCCAACCTCCATTGGTTCCCCACTGTCAGAGCAGATTTTCTGGGGACTAGGACCTGACATTACAGGAGTCTTTACCTCATTGAGCCTGCACCTCAGTCTCCTGTCTATACGAACAGCTAACTGCATAGCTTCCTGCAGAGTCACAGGTGCAGGGAATGCAATTAGCAAATCCTTAACCCTTTCACTCAGACCAGCAAGAAATAAACATCTCAGTGCCGAATTATTCCACTTAACTTCTGAAGCCCATCTCCTGAAGTGTGTGCAATAATTTTCAACATCATCAGACCCCTGATTCAAACATCTAAGTTCTGATTCAGCAGATGATATTCGATCAGGATCGTCATATAATAGCCCCATAGCAGAAAAAAATTCTTCAACAGAACTTAAACACGGATCATTAGGCTGGAGAGAAAAGGCCCAACCCTGTGGTTCTTTGCGCAAAAGTGACATAATAAAACCAATGCGCTGTGATTCATTCCCAGAGGATCTTGGTCTCAAACGAAAATATAACAAACAAGCATTTTTAAAGGAAAAAAAATCTTGCTGTTTACCATAAAAAACATCAGGCAGTCCTACCTTCGGTTCCACAAAATGCGCTCCAGGACAGCTACACACGTGTTGCTGAAGCTCGGCCACCTCCAGAGACAATCCCTGCAGGCGTTGAGCCAACTCCTGGACGGAAACCATACTGATCCCCGAATTTCTTTCCTTTTAGTTTTTTTGGGCTGGACTTACTGTTATGATCTGCAACAAGAACTAAGGAAAGATAGGGGGAAGCTGTCCCTACAGTAAGACTAAGCTGAATCCCTACGATGTAGCGGGCTGCCTGTTCCTAGTGAACAGACCCGCCTTCATCATCGGCTAGTCTGAATGAAGACCTATAGAATTAAGGGAGGGGTCCCTAAAAGAACTAAGGACTGGGACAAAAATGGGACACCTTCTAAACAGAAATTGTTGTAGAACACAAAAGACAAACTGACAAAAAGTACTAGAGGTCCAAGAGGACCAAGCAAACTGACAGAGATAGGCACCGAAGCACCAGGCTAGCAAAACAGTCAAACAACACTGAAGTCCAGCAAAGCCGGAATATATAGGCAGATGGTCACGTGACCGCAAAACACAAGATAGAAAAAACTGACAGGAGGGTTCTAACAGGTTACTTACTACCTGTGCCTCCGAATAGTGTCCGCCTATTGGGCTGCTTCTGGGAAGGAGCATACTATATAGATCGCTGTTTGCCCATGGGGAGCTCCATATCCTGCTCACTATTTGAGGCGTTTAGTTGCTTCCTCAAATGGGTCGTCATGGACATTTCTAAGGGGGCACATATTATCCATTACCTCGACAACTTCTTATGCCTGGGCCCAAAAGATTTGCCACAGTGTGAATACACGCGGTAGTCCACCTGTGAGAAGGAGAGAGCTGAAGGAAGAGCGGACACCACAGAGCTGAGGGGTTAGATGGAGAACGGAAGAAGGAAAGAGGGAAGGGAGGTAAGGGAGTACGGTAGAAGGCCGACCTGAGCTCCTCCACTTTCCTGCTGGGCGAGGAACGGCCCTGGGAAGAAAAGCCGCTTGCGCATCCCTTTGAGGTTACGGACGCGAGCGGGCAGAGGGACTACGCTGGAGTGCAAAGCCGGCACGGCCAGGCCATTCCTGCCCGTGCGACCTCCGTGTCGCCGGGTTTGTGCCAGAGCCACGGTGGACCCTGATGGCCAGCCCCCCTCTCCCAATACTGGTGCCTGTCCGCTGGTGGGTTGAGATCCCCCGCGGTGGAGGCAGGTCTAAGCTCTGTAATTTAAATTGGCTCTGTAATTTGAATGAGTACACTTTAAATCCTTTTAAAAGGATCTATTGGAGGGCAAGTCTGATGCCAGCAGCCGTGGTAACAGGAAGTGGAAGAGGAGGAGCCTACCTGCCGTGTGCTGCTGTGTGTGAGCTCCTGGGAAGGGAGGATTTTCACCTGGGACTTTCTGCTTGCCCCCTTCCCAGGAAAGGAGACTTGCGTGGGGACTGGCCTCTGGGGCTGGGCCCCCGGCTCCCACCTCCCGGTCCAAGCTGGCGGGAGGTGGGAGGATTTCCAGATCGGCAAGGTCCGGAAGAGCTGGCCAGGCATTGGGCAAAGGACCTGGGATGAGGACTCATCTGAGGAGGACCCCTGGGGCTGTGACCGTGGCAGCTCCTTCCCCTGGAGGTGGGTCAAGTACTAGCAGAGGTGCTGCCGAGGGGCCCCCTGGTTGGGGCACCAAGGTACCTAAGGAGGCAACTGTCAGCTATGTCTCCCGCATACACACGCACCTCTGCGAGAATGAGGATGCCTCTAAAAGGCTAAAATCCCTCTGGGGCAGTTGAGGGTAGCCCAGGAGAGGTCCGAAAGGGCCTCTAGCAGCAAGAAGCCTGGGCTATCTGCCACGATCTGGAAGATCAAGCGGTCCATTCAAGACCTGAAGGACCGCCGGTGCACCATCTTGGCCGGAGCGGATCCCTTCAAAGAGAAGCTGGAGAACGAGGATTGGTTCAGTGCCATGACCGGTGGGGCTCTGGAGGGGTCACGGAGCCCTGGCCAGGCGGTGGAGGAGGATGACATGGAAGAAGAGGAGATCGCACCTTACCCACCATCTGGTGGCCTGGTAAGTGATCTCCAGGCATCGCATAGCAGGATTGCCCCCGAGCAGATGGCTCTCCCGTCTGATTCTAGCCCTTCAGAGGGCAGCGGGAGCGAGGGGGAGGATGAGGAGGAAGGGAGTAATAGTAGTGAGGGGGGCTGCCTCATCATGCAGCAGATCCAGCAGATCGAGTCCCTGGTTCGCTTTGGTCAGCTTGCGCTCGGGGATGAGATCTGCGAGAATGAGGCACCCGGGAGGGGGAAGAAGAGAAAGGCAAAGAAGAAGCAGAAAAAAACATCGGTCGCGCACAAGTTTGTGCATGTCCCCCTTCCTGGGGCCCCCCTGTCCCGTTGTGTGGCACCCGCTACCCACCCCGGCTCGGGCCCTGTTGTGGGTCTGCAGCGAGGGAGCGGGGAGAGCATAGGCCATGGCACGCAGAGCGCTGCCTCTGTTGGTAGTAATGGAGGTGGTGGGGCGGATGTGTCTGATATGGTGCATGGCACGGAGGGCGGCCCGACGGTGGTTAACACCAGTGGTGGTGCTCGGGCTGGATCCCCTGTGAAAGGGGGGACTGGCCTGGTGCCTGGTGCGCCTGCTGGCATACAGGGGGCGGCGTGTACATCTGCCGCTGCCCCCTGTGCTGCTGGTGGTGCACCTACAGCCGGGGCCACATCTCCGGCGGCGTGTGCTGGGGTGTCTGGGTCCCTCACGCACGGATCCGAAAAGAGGTCTGGATCACAGTTGGGGACCCAGGCACCTGCTAGGATTAAGGGTGCGGGGCCTGCGGCTCCGGTGCAGCTGGCTCATATGATAAAGGTGGTGGGGCCTGCTCTCCTGGCGGGATCCGCGGCGAGGTCAGGGTCCCCTGCGCAGGGGCCCAGTAATGGGTTGGTGCGGGGGGCTCTGCCGCCAGTGGATGCTGAGGGGGAGTGGCCTAGCCAGGCACCGGCCATAGGAGCTGCTGGGTCCAGGCTCTTTGTGGCCAAGGGTGTGACACTGGGGGGTGCTGTGCCCCAGGGAACTGGTGCCACTGGTCCGGGGGCCCCTGTGAGTAGATCCGGTTCCGGATCGGCTTCAGGGGCTCCGGCATGGCCGGTTTCAGGGGGTAGCCACCCCGGCGTCCCCAGCGCTGGTGGGCGTGGCCTCAGAGAGCGGTAGTGTGGGGTCGTGGCTTCACGGGCCGATCCCACCCTGGGGTGTGGCTCTGTCCGGAAAAAGGGGCGGAGCTTAGCACAAACGACGCTGGTTGCTGGGAGCAGTGGTGCCACAGCTGCTGCAGAGGTAAATGGTGTGGGTGCCTGCCTGCCGGGGTCCCCTGTGTCTGGGGGCTTACCTGGGGCAGGGGCTCTGGCTGTGCGGGCATCCAAGGGTGCTTCAGCAGTGGCTGGGGGTGGTACTGCTCCTGGCCTCCTTCCTGTGAAAGGATGCACAGTGCATGTTGGGAGTCTGGAGGCAGCACATCTTAAGCCATGCAGTGTGGTCCTTAAAGGGCCAGCGACGCTTGGCTCTCAGAACCCCCCGGCAGGGAAGTTGCCACCAGTAGGTGGAGGTGGTGAAAAAAATAAAAAATCCTATAATATTAGTGACCCCAGTGTGCATGTGAGTGGGGCGAATGTTGATGTGGATGAGGATGGCATGGGTATGGGTGTATCTATGGTTGTGGATAAGAATGTTGGTAAGTCTGTGGTGGGGGGGGAGTGGAGTGGCTGGTAGTAGTTGGGGGCATGGGGATGGGGCTGGTCCATCTGCCCCCCCGGGTGCGAGTCCCCAGTCCTATGCGGGGGTAACAGCCGGGGCCTCTGGGGTTTCTCGGGGGGCTTCCTCACCTCTGGACCTCGGGGACGGTGACTTGCGACGCTGTTTCCTGGAGGCCCTCAAAAAGGGAGAACGGACGATCGAGGTAGAGGGAAGAGAGGTGGACCTGGCCTTTTGGCTAGATAGGCATGGCCTGGCCACCTTCCAAGATAAAAGGGAGGGGGAGACAGTATGGTCCCTTCCGACAGCCGGGCAGGGGGTGACCAGGAGGAATGTAGTCCGTCTTCGGTTGAGGGGCAGTGAAGCGTGCCCGCCAAGAGCGAGGGTCGTGGAGCTCCTCCTGAAGATGGATTTCAGGGCGAATGACATTTTTGCCCTGATCCATCCTTTTGGTACCCCCATCTTCAACATCAGTTTTGTTCGGCCGGAGGGCCTAGAGCTTTTCTGGTCGAATTTTGAACTGGTGAAGGGGGAACCCGGCTGGCGAGACTTTGCCGTACAGGCGGTGTCTCGCCAAAATGGAGTTAAGAGAGTGACCGTTCTGACCAACAACGAGTCACTCTCTGAAGTGGATATAATGACGTGGCTGTCCCGTTATGGGGAGGTCACGGAGGTCCCAAAAAAGAACAGGGATGAGTTTGGCATTTGTTCAGGGGGCTGGACCTTCATGGTGAAGTTGAAGGTCTCAGGCGGTACTGTCACCCACATCCCCTCCTCAGCATTCTGGGGAGGGACAGGATCCTGGTCTTCTACCAGGGGCAACTGAAGGTCTGCCACAGGTGCGGTGATCCCCACCACTTCAGCGCGGGTTGCAAGGTGCAGAACTGTGCCTTGTGTGGTGGGGTAGGTGATCTGGCCACGGCCTTTGGTGACATTAGGTGCCACCTGTGTGGTGATCTAGGTCACCCATATAGCCGCTGCCCCCGCTCCTTTTCCAACACCATCTCTGGTCAGGTGGGGGAGAGCCGTGGGGAGGTCCCCAGCGGTGCATCCTCTGCTGGAACTGGAGGTGGGGGAGGGAGAGGTGCTGAGGGGCCAGTGAGGGAAGGTGAGGCCAGGACATCTGCCCACCAGTGGCAACAGGTGAGGCGCCGTGGGGGTAGGGGGCAGGATAAGCCTCAGGCAACTGGGGTGATGACTGTCCCCTCCCCGGAAGCGGCAGCCAGAGCCCCTGAGGCCCTGGGGGAGGAAGCGGTGAGCGAGGAGATCAGGAGGATGGAGAGGGAGGAGGTGTCTGCTCCCGATGACTCCTCCCAGTATGAAAGTCTGGATGAGGAGGTGGTGGAGCAGCCTAAAAAAATTGGGTGACAGTAAGAGTCGGAGGAGGAAGAACAAAAAAGGGGCAAAAAAATCTAAGGCCCCCCCCCTGGCTGCTAGGGTGCCTACGGAAGGGCTCACCAGCTCCCCTCTGATCCCCCTCTCCAACCGGTTCCAAACCCTTGACGACTCTGCTGTGTCGGAGGTCGGGGGTGAGGGACCGGTTGTAACATCTGGGATGCCTTCAGGGAGTGGCGGGGTCCGTCCTCCAGAGGACTCACATTCCTCTGGGGGTGGACTGTCCCAGGGTCCAGAGGTGAGGAATCCGTTACTGGGAAGGAGGTGTCGTCGGGTGATATGGACACCTCTGTGTCGCTGAAGAGGAGGGGAGGCTCGGGCTCCTCCTCGGACTGCGAGGTTAATAAGAAAACTGGGGGTGCGGTTAAAAAGAAGGCCATCTAACTCAATCACCCATGATGGCAGAACCTACACCGTTGACTCTGGCGTCGATTAATTTCGCCAGCATTAAGTCAGATGCGGCCAGATTTACGGCCTTTGATTTTTTCACCCCAGTTGAGGCTGACATTTTATTTTTGCAGGAGACCAGACTAACGGACATGGGGGCCATTTATAAAGCAAAAAGAGAGTGGAAGAGTGGGCCCTCATACTGGTCTCTTGCGGCCGAGCCGTATAGCGGGGTAGCGGTCCTTTTTAAGGCTCCTTCAGTGGAATGCAGACGGGTGATTGAGGTAGAAATGGGGAGGTGCTTGGTTCTTGACGTCTTCATGAGGGGACAAGAGCTTCGGCTCATTAATATCTATGGCCCGCAGTCTAAGTGGGACCATAAATGTCTCCTCCTGAAGGTCAAGCCCTATCTTTTTACGAGCCGGCAGGTGGTCGTCGGTGGGGATTTTAACACTATAACTAGATCCCGTGATAGGGGAGGCCCTGGAGACCGGCTGGCTTATGTCAGCGTAGCCTTGAATAGCATAGTGAGTGAAGCTCGCCTGGTGGATGTCCACATCCGGCACACCCCAGGTCACGGGGGTTTCACCTTTCATATGGGTAGCAGTAGGTCTAGGATAGATAGGTTTAGGAGGAAGCCGTCTCTTCTGCAGTGTCCGCTGTTGAGGTGGAATTCTCCGATCACTGTTTTATTTTATTTTCCTTGAATGTTACAGAGACCCCCTGGGTGGGGAGAGGCCTATGGAAGCTGAATTCGTCCCTGTTGGAAGAAGCGGATGTAAGACAATCCTTTGAGGAGTTTCTTCAGAGCCAGGTACCTCTCTTGGGTCTCTGTAGCACTAAGTCTGAGTGGTGGGAGATCTTCAAATGAAGGGTCGCAAGGTTCTTCCGTCAGCTCTCGAGCCTCAGGGGCCTGAACAGGTACCGCCTGTGTCGGGACCTGGGGAGGAAACTCGAGCAGCTCGTCTCGACTGGAGGGGACCGTGAGGAAATCTCCAGGGTGAAGGCCTTGCTCAAGGGGTGTCAGTATGATAGGCACACATCCTTGGTTTTTGAGAGGGATTTCGGAGCTACCGCTCGACCGACCCTTACAGGAACTGCAGGATGTCAGTGAATTGTAAGATGGTAACGGGACTGATCGACAGTACGGGATCCCTGAACAGATCCAAATCAGGGATCCTGGAGGTGGTCAGATCCTTCTACTCACACCTCTTGGGGGGGAGGGAACCTGATCGGGATGAGATGTCGGCTTTCCTGGCTGAAACCATCCCTGAGCCAGGAGATGACCCCTCTCTTCATGTTTTGGCAGAGGCAATCAGGGAAGAGGAAGTGAGACAGGCGATTGATGGGCTTCGGCCCAAAAAGTCGCCTGGTCCGGATGGCTTAACATTCGAGTTTTATAAGACTTTTAGGGACTCCTTGGTCCCCCTCTTGACTGAGGTGTTTAATGAGTGTCTCTCCTCGGACACCCTGCCCAGTTCAATGAGGAAGTCAGCCCTGATTATCCTGTCAAAGGGTAAAGACTCGTCCCGTATTAAGAATTGGCGTCCCATAGCGCTTCTCAATACGGACCGAAAGGTTCTAGCAAAGGTGCTTTTTAATCGGTTGGTGAAATTTGCACCGCGGCACCTTTCAGGGGCCCAGCACTGCTCTGTTCCAGGCTGCAGTACATTTAGTGCTGTGCTCGGTGTCCGGGAGGCAGTGGAGCAGAGCAGGGCAGGCCACTGGAAGGAGTACTTGCTGTCCTTAGACCAGGCGAAGGCCTTTGACCGGGTTAACCATGAGTACCTCTGGTCCGTCCTTCTGAGGTACGGTCTGCCTGGGAGGTTTGTTGATTGGTTGAGAGTGTTATACAATGGGGCAGAGACTTTACCGCTTGTGAACAGTTGGGTCGGACACCCTTTTGAGGTGAAGTCTGGCGTCCGCCAGGGCTGTCCTTTGAGCTCACTGTTATACGTGTTCACGATCGACTCCCTTCTAAGGAGGGTGGAGCGTGGACCGTTGGTGGGAGTCGGGATGGACCGGGCGGAACCAGAGGCCGCCTTGAGGGTAGTGGCGTACGCCGATGATGTTTCCATTTTTGTATCCTCGAGAGGGGAGGCAGATTGGGTCATGTCTGAGGTGGAGCGCTACTCGGTGGCATCCGGGTCCATGATCAACTGGGATAAGTGTGAAAGTCTCTGGCTGGGAGGGGGAGATCCTAGTTTTGATCTCCCGGACACCCTCCCAGGGCCTCAGGCGGCAGCAAAAATATTAGGCATCAGTTTCGGCCCGGGGGACTATCCCCAGCAAAACTGGGAGGGCAGACTTAAGATTGCCGCCCAGAAGGTGGATCAGTGGAAGGGTTGGTCCTTGACCCTGAGGGAAAGGGTTAGCCTGGCCAAAGGATATTTGCTCCCTTTGTAATATACTTGGGCAGTGTCTGCATCTTGCCAGAGCCTCTTTGGACACGGGTCTACAGCCTATTCTTCCAGCTATTGTGGGGGAATAGGCTGAACCTAATCAAGAGGGAGGTCACGTACCGCACGAGGAGACTAGGAGGGTTGGGTATGGTCAACCCAGTGGTGTTCCTAGTAAACACCTTTATTAAGGCAAACATCGCCAATCTCTGGTTAGAGAGGGCTGCTCCGTGGGTATTCTCCTGTAGGGGGTGGTTTCGGCCTTTCTTCCAGGAATGGGAGACAGGAGGGCAGGTGAAGGACCTTCGAACACCTCATGGGCATCTTCCGGCTTATGCTACCCCGATTCTGAAGGTGATCCGCCGGTGGGGTCTGGGAGTGTGGGAGATCAGGACCTTGTCAAGGAGGTTACTTGACAATAGTGTCCTGTTGACCCACTTTCAGAAGCCCCTGGCGCTCAAGGATTGCCCGAGCCGGGATCTGGAGGTAGGGCTTGGGTTATTGAACTCTAAACGGATCCCCTTGAAGTTTTGGGACTTGGCTTGGCGCTGCTTCCATGGGAGACTGTATGTGAGGGACAACCTGAAGTACAGGAACTCTGATGACTGGGATTGTCCCCGCGAGGAGTGTGGCGGCATGGTCGAGAGCATGGAGCACTTCCTGCTTCGGTGTCCCTTTAATACAGAGGTCTACAAGAGGGTGGGTGCTTCCATTGGCTGGCCCAGGCTGGCAGGCCTTTCCTATGTGGAATGGGCCTATGGGGCATTCAGGTCCCTTGGTGGCCGAGATCGGGGCACTGTTTTCTTAGTTAGCTTAGTGACTAGGTTTTACACGTGGAATGCACGGTGTTTAGTGTCCACCCAGCAGAAAGCCCTCCCCCGGGAAGAGGTGGTTAGGAACATCCTGGGTGACCTGGCAAAAGTGCACTCGCTGGAGTATGAGAGGCTGGGTGCAGGGAGGGCTTCCCTTCTATGGAGGGGGTTCTCATTTAATGTGCCCTAGGGAGAGTTAGGGTGCGTGTGTCTGTGATAGGGTTAGTTTAGTTCCTTTCTATATTTTATATTTATTTGTAGGGTCAGATAGTTGTGTAGGGTTAGGGAGGGACAGACAGGGACAGTCTTCAGGGATAGGTAGTTAGCATTAGGTTGGTAGTGAGGGTCAGAGAGGGACAGGTAGGGACAGGTAGGGAAAGATTGGTAGGGCGGTAGGGACAGGTTTCTTTTTCTTTAATAGGGAGGGACAGGGTGTTGTGTGTTAGATTAGGGTGAGAGCCTCGGTTGTCTCCAGTTTCCTGGTGGTGGGCTGCTCCCCTCACATTGTAGTTTTTGGTTTTACGGTATTGGAAATCCGAATATAGGGCTTGCAAGCACTGAACTTGGGTCTGACTTTTGGATGTTGTTATTAAAGAGTATATTGCGCTATTGTTATGTTGTGTTTATTGCTATGGTTATGTTGTGTAGTGTATGTACATGTATAGTTATGTCGCGTATTGTATGTATATGTATGTGTATTTGTGCGTGGGGGGGTTTAGAGTAGGTTGAGTGGGGGGTTTCAGGTGGGGAGGGGTTTGGGGAAAATGGACGTTCTATGGGATGCGGGAAAAAGGACCCTTTATGTGAGAATTTAATGGCCACAAACTTTTGTGGGACCTTGATGTGATAAGGTCACAGACTTTCGTGGGACCTTGGATGTTTAAAAATGGTGTTGGGAAAAAAAAAGGGGTGGCCTATCTATTATTTTTGGCGATGGGCCAGTTATTTAGTTTTCCTTTTATTAGGGGGTTAGGTATGAATGTGCAGGTATGAATGTTGTGTATGTTGGGGGTCGGGTGCACTTTAGGGCGCACCCTGGAGGTATGGTAGGGTCTTCCCTTGCTGGGGGGTCTCCTAGCGAGTCTCTGCAGACTCAACCATCTGTGTTACCCCAAGCCATAGTGTATGTAGTTTCTTACCGTTAAAAGGGGGGGGAGCGACCCAACCCAAACTGAAATTGAAGATGCCAACGTCATGTAAAACATAGCAAGGGGACTCCAAAAAGAGTCTTCGTTTTTTCAAAAAATTGTGGCACAGACACCACTTACATAGTTACATAGTTTATAAGGCCGAAAAAAGACAAGCGTCCATCCAGTTCAGCCTATTGATGCCACTTAAGTGGCATCAATTGCCCCAGAGTTGCTTAAAATGGTTGGTGAGGTGATTTTCCAAAATCCTCAAGCTTTTAGTCTCCCCAGGATGACACAGGGGTAGAAAAGTCCTTTCGGATCCATGATTTGGTCATCTTTATGAACGTGAGTCTGCCTACATTCTCAGTGGAGAGCCACATGCGCTTATCTGTCAGCACACCACAAGCAGCGCTGAACACACGTTCAGAGAGAACGCTGGTTGCGGGGCACGACAAGATTTCCAAGGCGTGAGTGGCGAGCTCAGGCCATTTTTCCAGATTGGAAGCCCAAAATGAGCAAGGGTCCAGTGACACAGTCATGGCTTCGATGTTCACTTGCAGATACTCCTGTACCATCCTCTCTAGGCGTTGACTATGTGTCAGACTTCTTGCCTCCTGTGGCCTTGCAAAGGATGGGCTAAAAAATTGGTGAAACGATTCCACAAAATTGCTGTTACCAGCAGATATGGTGTTACTCTTACGGTTTGAGTGATGAAGACTCGACAGTCCCATGGTTGGCAAGTTAGAACTGTGAGATTCACTATGTGCATCACTGGTGTTTTGTGGAAAAGCACATGTAAGATTCTGTAACAGCCTCTGCTGATACTCATGCATGCGTGAATTCCTTTCTATGGCAGGAATTATTTCGGCAAATTTACTTTTGTATCAGGGATCTAAGAGTGTGGCGGGGATCTAAGAGTCAGGATTACTTCGAATTCTAAGAGTGTGGCAGGGATCTAAGAGTCAGGATTACTTCGAATTCTGACAATCCGAGGGTCATGTTGCAGGTAGTGCAGCAAGAAGGCACTCATGTATCTTGCGCATCCAGGAGGACCAAGTCCTTGTTGTGTTGGTGGCGAGGTAAGAATCATGCTTCCTTCCTCTGCCCTCTCCCCCCAACCTCGCACAACAGAAATGTGATCAAGGTCTCCCTCATCTGAAGAGTCTTCCATGCCCATCGCCAGTTCGTCCTCCACTCCTTCCTGGGCTCCTGCACCTTCCCAACTAGTTTGGCTGCTACCATGCGCCCTGGTTAATCCCTCTCCCCCACCCTCCCATGCCTGCCACCTTGGTGCTGCCGACCGTCTGGACCTTGCAGATGTTAGCCCTTCCATATACAACTCCTCCTCCTCTACTTCCTCCACCTCCTCTTGTCCCACCACCTGACTCCGAATTCTGTTTAACATGTGCTCCAGCATGTAAATCACCGGAATAGTCATGCTGATAATGGCATCGTCAGCACTAAACATCTTCGTCGCCATTTCAAAACTGTGCAGAAGGGTGCATAGGTCTTCCATGCCCATCGCCAGTTCGTCCTCCACTTCTTCCTCAGCTCCTGCACCTTCCTCAACAGTTTGGCTGCTACCATGCGCCCTCGTTATGCAGAAGGGTGCATAGGTCCCTGATCTGAGACCACTCTTGCAGCGTGATTTGCCCCACCTCTGGATCTCGTTGGCCCAGGCTATACGTCATAACGTATTGCACTAGGGCTCGTCGGTGCTGCCACAGTCGCTGCAACATGTGCAGAGTTGCCCTCTGCAGAAGGTCATCTACTTCGGGATAGTGGTCTAAAAATTGCTGGACAACCAGGTTCAACACGTGAGCCATACAAGGCACGTGTGTGACAATGCCCTGGTGAAGGGCCGCACCCAGGTTTGCAGCATTGTCACACACGGCCTTCCCTGGCTGCAGGTTCAGTGGAGACAACCATTCATGAAACTCGGTCTCCAGAGCTGTCCACAACTCCTCAGCTGTGTGACTCACATTTCCCAGACATTTCAAAGTAAACACCACTTGATGCCGTTGAGCCCTGCTGCCAGCATAGTAAGGAGGTGTGCAGGATTCCTTCTGCACAATTAGACGCGGGTGGCATGACCAGACAGGCTTTGGGTGCAGGTGGAGGACCGAGAGGTGGTTGAGGATGCAGAAGCAGTGGAGGAACTTCTAGATAAAGAGGATTGATGCACAACTCGTGGGGACGGCAAGACTTGGACAGCAGCCCCTTGTCCTGCTGTCACCATAGTTACCCAGTGCCCAGTCAGCGACATATAACGCCCCTGTCCATGCCTACTCGTCCAAGTGTCTGTGGTGAAATGCACCCTGTCACACACAGAGTTTCTCAAGGATGCGGTGATGTTGTGTGTGACATGCTGGTGTAGCGCAGGCACAGTTTTCTTTGAGATGTAATGGCGACTGGGCATCTGGTACTGGGGCACTGCGACGGACATAAGGTCTCGAAAATCCTCTGTGTCCATCAGGCTGAAAGGCAGCATTTCTGTAGCCAACAGCTTGCAGATGGTGAAATTCAACCTCTTAGCTTTGTCATGGCTAGGAGGAAATTGTCTTTTACTTGTCCACATCTGAGGGACCGAGGCTGGCTGTTATGCTTAGATGGGGTTGAGTAGGGTGTCCGGTCTGTGAGGAAGATGCAGGAGGACATGTTATGTTGCCTTGATCCAAAGGTGGTGCTCTCGATGTCGGAGAGCGCTCAACACCAGCAGGTGTTTCCACTTCCAAATGAACTGACGACCTGCCAATCACACTGTCTGTTGCGGGTAAAGAGGTGGCAGGTCTGCATCCAAAAACATGTGTGACTACTGTCCCCCTAGTCACAGAGAATGAAGGGGCCGCGGATGCACAAGATGGGGCAGACGGTGGTTGGCCTGGCCCGCTAGGCCGCATTGTAGCACAGTGAGCTTCCCACTGCAACTTATGCTTCATATCCATGTGACGGTTCATGCATGAAGTACTCAAACTATGGATTTTTTGGCCTCTACTTAGCTTTTGGTGACAAATGTTGCAGATAACATGAGTTGGGTCATCCTTTGCGATCTCAAAAAATGCCCAGGCTATGCAAGGCTTAGAGCCCATGCGACCTGAAGAGCCACCACGACTTGTGGTCAGAGGCAGAGTTGTGGTTGAGGATGCAGTTGTTGACGTGCTTCCAGTACTTCATCTCTGTCCAGGAAGGCGCAACCTAACCTCGTTGTCACTAGCATCCTCCTCCACCTCCTCTGCTGACCTCATCGACTGGCTGATTGTGGGTTGACAGTAAGAGGGATCTCCAACCTCGTCATCATCACCCTGTGTGTTCTCACACCCGTCGTCCTCAGAGCCAACCTCTTCCTGCCCTGACCGAAAAGTCAAGTTGTCACTCCAATCAGGTATTTGAGTCTCATCATCGTCTTCATCATTGTCTCCACTAACAGGAGTTACAGTTTGGGAACGAGGGTCTGCATTATGCTCAGAACCTTCTTCATCTGGTCCTGGATCCGACTCATAAAGATTTTGGGCATCAGTGCAGATCATTTCCTCATCTGGATTCACAGAAGCTCTGGAGCAGACCTCTGATTCCTAGGCTATAGTATTAGTAAACAGCTCTGCAGACTCAACTATCTGTGTTACCCCATACTCAGACAGGCAGCTGGAGACTTGGGAGCTGTGAGGAAGCAAGTGCGATTGGGGTGACACCTCTCAGGACTGGAGTAATTGGCAACTCTGTAGTTGTTTGCACAAAAAACGATGGATGGAAACCGAGCAGAGCTGAGTGGCCAAACTGTGGTACTAGCCCAAAAGGATTGGCTGGGTTAGATGCAGTAAAACAATTTTATTAGATACACAGGCGGTGTAGCTTGCTTCACAGCTGGGCTACTCCAATGACTACGAGACACTGCTACTATGCCCAAAAGGATTTCCTGGGTTAGATGCAGTAAAAAATTAGAATTAGATACACAGGCGGTGTAGCTTCCTTCACAGGTGGGCTACTCCGCTGACTACCAGACACTGCTACTAGGCCCAAAAAGATTTCCTGGGTTAGATGCAGTAAAAAATTAGAATTAGATACACAGGCGGTGTAGCTTCCTTCACAGGTGGGCTACTCCGCTGACTACCAGACGCTGCTACTAGGCCCAAAAAGATTTCCTGGGTTAGATGCAGTAAAAAATTAGAATTAGATACACAGGCGGTGTAGCTTCCTTCACAGGTGGGCTACTCCGCTGACTACCAGACACTGCTACTAGGCCCAAAAAGATTTCCTGGGTTAGATGCAGTAAAAAATTAGAATTAGATACACAGGCGGTGTAGCTTCCTTCACAGGTGGGCTACTCCGCTGACTACCAGACACTGCTACTAGGCCCAAAAAGATTTCCTGGGTTAGATGCAGTAAAAAATTAGAATTAGATACACAGGCGGTGTAGCTTCCTTCACAGGTGGGCTACTCCGCTGACTACCAGACACTGCTACTATGCCCAAAAGGATTTACTGGGTTAGATGCAGTAAAAAATTGTTATTAGATACACAGGTGGTGTAGCTTGCTTCACATGGGCTACTCCACTGACTACCAGACATTTCTACAGGCCCAAAAGGATTGGCTGGCTTAGATGCAGTAAAAAATTGGTATTAGATACACAGGTGGTGCAGCTTGCAACACAGATAGGCTACTCCAATGACTAACAGACACTGCTGCAGGCCCAAAAGGATTGGCTGAGCTACATTTCACCAAATGCTGTGAAAAACACTTGCACAGCACTGGCACAGACCTGCCAAGCAAAAAGTGCGATGAACTACTGTAACTTAGCCCTCAAAAGGGCTGCAATTAATACTAGTCCCTACTCCCTAAACCTATCTCTCTATGTAACTGGAAATTCGCTCACAATTCACACAGTTATACTGTATAGCGCCCACAGCAGCAGCGGTGCCGTCTAACACTCAGCTGCAGCAGTGAGAAAATGGTGGCGACGGGGAAAATGGCTGGGTCTTATAGGGCAAGGACATGTGACATACACAGCCAATGACACATGCCCTTGCTTGTGTGAAAAAAAGCACTTCGCTGCGTGTGTGTGCTGCTGATAGGCTGACAGACTGCACCGCCCCACTGTAAATGCGGGAAAGAAAAAAAAAATTGAGATCGACATTATTTCTGCAGAGATCCATCCCCTGTCCCTCCCCCCGCCTACTATACACTGAAACTGTCTATTAACATTGATTAACAGTATTACTGTGAAAAAATCCAAAACAGACAGCATAGCCAGAACAATAGACAGAATTTTTAGAAAATAGCAAAAGGCAATGGTACTCACCAGCCAAGGTTTCAAGAAAAAATGCACACCAGGACACGGCCGGCCCCCTTTTGTTAGAAGGAGGTAACACAGGTGCAGAATGCTAATGAACAATCGCCCTCAACCACTCTCACTGGAGGGGCGACTACCCAGCACTAAAACTGCACACAGATGAAACTTGCAGTAGGGTGCAATTCCCCCAGTCGCGGCACCGTGCCTAGCCAGCATCCTATTATACGCCCCTACTATTCGACTAGGCGGGATGCCCGGCACCCTATCCGTGCATCGCAGAGTTGTGAAGCCCCCTCTCACAAGGTCACCATTACTGGGCCTGGCCGTGCCCTAGCAGATAAAAAAAGTGCAAAAAATATCATATGAGGTATTAGTTGATATTTTGGCCAAAATACGTAAGCTCGCAACCCATCGTCAAGGGTCCTCACGGTTTTGCGAGTCCCTACTCTAATATTAAAAACAGACAGCATAGCCAGAACAATAGACAGAATTTTTAGAAAATAGCAAAAGGCAATGGTACTCACCAGCCAAGGTTTCAAGAAAAAATGCACACCAGGACACGGCCGGCCCCCTTTTGTTAGAAGGAGGTAACACAGGTGCAGAATGCTAATGAACAATCGCCCTCAACCACTCTCACTGGAGGGGCGACTACCCAGCACTAAAACTGCACACAGATGAAACTTGCAGTAGGGTGCAATTCACACACTCGCGGCACCGTGCCTAGCCAGCATCCTATTATACGCCCCTACTATTCGACTAGGCGGGATGCCCGGCACCCTATCCGTGCATCGCAGAGTTGTGAAGCCCCCACTCACAAGGTCACCATTACTGGGCCTGGCCGTGCCCTAGCAGATAAAAAAAGTGCAAAAAATATCATATGAGGTATTAGTTGATATTTTGGCCAAAATACGTAAGCTCGCAACCCATCGTCAAGGGTCCTCACGGTTTTGCGAGTCCCTACTCTAATATTAAAAACAGACAGCATAGCCAGAACAATAGACAGAATTTTTAGAAAATAGCAAAAGGCAATGGTACTCATCAGCCAAGGTTTCAAGAAAAAATGCACACCAGGACACGGCCGGCCCCCTTTTGTTAGAAGGAGGTAACACAGGTGCAGAATGCTAATGAACAATCGCCCTCAACCACTCTCACTGGAGGGGCGACTACCCAGCACTAAAACTGCACACAGATGAAACTTGCAGTAGGGTGCAATTCACACACTCGCGGCACCGTGCCTAGCCAGCATCCTATTATACGCCCCTACTATTCGACTAGGCGGGATGCCCGGCACCCTATCCGTGCATCGCAGAGTTGTGAAGCCCCCACTCACAAGGTCACCATTACTGGGCCTGGCCGTGCCCTAGCAGATAAAAAAAAGTGCAAAAAATATCATATGAGGTATTAGTTGATATTTTGGCCAAAATACGTAAGCTCGCAACCCATCGTCAAGGGTCCTCACGGTTTTGCGAGTCCCTACTCTAATATTAAAAACAGACAGAATAGCCAGAACAATAGACAGAATTTTTAGAAAATAGCAAAAGGCAATGGTACTCACCAGCCAAGGTTTCAAGAAAAAATGCACACCAGGACACGGCCGGCCCCCTTTTGTTAGAAGGAGGTAACACAGGTGCAGAATGCTAATGAACAATCGCCCTCAACCACTCTCACTGGAGGGGCGACTACCCAGCACTAAAACTGCACACAGATGAAACTTGCAGTAGGGTGCAATTCACACACTCGCGGCACCGTGCCTAGCCAGCATCCTATTATACGCCGTGTCCTGGTGTGCATTTTTTCTTGAAACCTTGGCTGGTGAGTACCATTGCCTTTTGCTATTTTGTGAAAAAATCCAGTTACGCTTTTGGTGCACGAACAGTTATCGGACATAACCTCGAACAGCCAAATTTTTTGCAAATCGTTCGAGTTCGTCGAACGACTCGAACACGACCCAAAACAGCTCGAATTTGAGATTGGCGAAGAGTTTAAGTCGAACACAGCTCATCTCTTCTTAGAAGAGGGCTTCCTGAAAACAATGTTCCCATTATTAGGAAGTGGGTCTCCCATACTGTTTGCCTATGCAGTGAATGCAAGGGCTGCCAAAAATTTGGACCTACTCCAATGCCCCATGGAAGAGATGTAGAGGATGGCCTACTGAAAAAAAATGTTTCCATTATTAGGAAGTGGGTCTCCCATTGTGTTTGCCTATTCAGTGAATGCAAGGGTTGCCAAAAATTTGGAGGCACTCCAATGCCCCTTGGAAGAGACGTGGAGGTCAGAGGGCCTCCTGAAAACAAAGTTCCCAATATTAGGAAGTGGGTCTCCCATTGTGTTGGCCTATGCAGTGAATGCAAGGGCTGCCAAAAACCTTGGAAGAGACGTAGAAGGCCTCATGAAAAAATCTTTCCACTATTAGGAAGTGGGTCTCCCATAGTGTTGGCCTATGCAGTGAATGCAACGGCTGCCAAAAATTGAGAGGCACTCCAATGCACCTTGGAAAAGACGTGGAGGAGGGCCTCATAAAAAAGTGTTCCCATTAGAATGGAGCTGGTCTCCTATACTTGTAATGCCCATGTACTAAGTATATGGGCTGACAAATATTTACCCCTGGGGGGTATACATGAACATACTGTATGAAAAAAATTTTTATGGGCATCATAAACACCCTTTAAAAAGATTATATGGGTGTTGCATCACTGACCATGGTTACCATGGTGATATGGTGGTGGAGGATGAGGATGAGGAGAAGGAGGAGGACAAGAGCAAATAGCCAAAATCAGGATATGTGGCTTTTCACACCCACACCCATGTGTGGGTGTGAAGAGGTGCATGGGAATACACCTCCCAAAAAAAGACACTCTATTTGAGTTTATGTTATGCTGCTATCATTCGGTGGTGTTGAGAAGTCTGGCCCAATCCAGCCCTTGTTCATTTTTATAAGAGTCAGCCTGTCAGCATTTTCAGTTGACAGGCGGATGCACTTATCAATTATAATTCCGCCAGTGACACTAAAATCCCGCTGTGATAAAATGTTAGCAGCAGGGCAGGCCAGGACCTTCAAGGTGTAGAGAGACAGTTCATTCCACGTGTCCAGCTCGAATACCCAAAAATTATGAGGCACAGAGGAACCAAGGAGGACGTTGGTACAGTCGGTAAGGTACTCCCTCAGCATCTTCTCAAACTTTGCACTCCTTATGAGAGTACCCCGCATCTCAGGGCCTGTGTGATGGGAGGGGCTGAGAAAACTCTCCCAGAACTTTGACAGTGTTCCCCTGCCTCTGCTGGATTGGAGTTGTGTCTCTCTCGCCTGTACTCCTTGGTTGTCCAACGAACTGTGACATCTGCCGCCAGTGTTTTCAGATGGGAATTTTTTTAATAGTTCCGCAACAGGGGCCTTCTGGTACTGCCCCGTTTTTGTAGACCTGTCCGCCTCAGGAATAAGAGATATAAAGTTCTCCTTGTAGTGTGGGTCTAGAAGTGTCACTAACCAATAATGGCTGTCACCCAAAATTTTGAGAACGCGAGGGTCACGGGAAAGGCTGCATAAAATAAACTCAGCCAGACTGCTAACAGGCAAGACTTCCGTGTCCTCACCAAGAGGACGACTGACCATGCTCTCCTCATCCTCCTCCTCCCTGTCCTCAGGGAATCCACGCTGAACAGATGGTATGACAGCTGTGCAGGTAGTACCATCTATAGCGCATGAAACTTGCTCCTGTTCTTCCTCCTCCTCCTCCTCTTCCTTACTGTCACCCAATCCACATTGGGATGAGATGAGGCTGGGCTGTGTGTAATCACCCTGTATGGTTCCTTGCTCCATCTCATCATGCTCTGCCTGCAATGCATTCTCTTTGATTGAGAGCAGAGAGCCTTTCAGAAGACAGAGAAGCGGGATGGTGATGCTAATTATGGCATCATCGTCACTCACCATCTTGGTGGAGTCTTCAAAGTTTTGGAGGATGGTACAGATGTCTGACATCCATGTCCACTCCTGAGGATGTGTGTGGAGTCTGAACTGAATACCAATGGCTTTGTTGATGCTGATAGTCAACAACTGCCCTCTTCTGCTCACAAATCCTTTCCAACATCTGCAGTGTAGAGTTCCAATGCATGGGGACATCACACACCTATCGGTGAGCTGGAAGCTGCAAACGCTGCTGAAGCACATCAATGCCGACGGAAGCTGTAGCTGACTTTCTAAAATGGGCACACAGGCGGGGTACTTTGACAAGCAGATCCAGCAGCTCCGGGTAGGTTTTGAGAAATCACTGAACCACGAGGTTAAGCACATTGGGCAGGCATGTTACAGGTGTGAGCTCGCCATGCCTTAGAGCCGCCACCAGGTTCCAGCCATTGTCACACACGACCATGCCTGGCTGTAGGTTCAGCGGTGTCAGCCACAGATCTGCCTGCTCTTTCAGAGCTGTCCACAACTCTTCAGCATTGTGCAGTTTCTCACATAAGCATATTAGCTTCTGTACAGTCTGTTGCCGCTTGGCTGAGGAAGCGCTGCAGTGCTTCCAGCTTGTGACTGATATGGTCATTTTGGAGATGGAGGCTGAAGAAGAGGAGGAGGCTGAGGAGGATGAGGTGCAGGAGCTGTAGACTGTGGGGCAACCCTGATTGACCTAGGGCCCGCAATCCTCGGCATCAGAAGGATGTGTTCCGTCCCAAGGTCCGACTGGGTCCCAGGTTCCGCTTTGTTAACCCAGTGTGCCATGAGTGAGATGTACCGTCCTTGCCCACAAGCACTTGTCCATGTGTCTGTAGTTAGGTGGACTTTCCCAGTAACTGCATTGTTGAGGGCACGGCTAATTTTTTGGGACACATGCTTGTGTAATGCAGGAACGGCACACCGGGAGAAATAGTGGCGTCTGGGGACTGAGTACCGAGGGACGGCCGCATTTATCAGGTTACGGAAAGCTCCCGTCTCCATGAGCCTAAAAGGCAACATTTAGAGCGAAAGCATCCGCGAAATGTGGGAATTTAGTAGTGAGGCCCGTGGGGCGTTGGCTGCGTATTTGCGCTTGCGTTCCAAGGACTGGGGTATGGGCAACGGAACACTGTGCTGGGACAAGGATGTGCTTGCTGATGGTGCTCGTTGAGAGTGTGCAGCGATAGGTGCAGGACAGGAGGCATCTTCGCATGCACTATGGACAGGGGATTGGCTTGCATGCACAACAGCAGAAGAAGCAGTGGTGTCACCCGCAGACACTGTTCCTGGACCCTGGGGTTCGGCCCACAAAGTAAGGTGCCTTGCTGCCATGTTCCTGATCATGCTGGTGGTGGTCAAGCTGGTAGTTTTGCTACCCCTGCTGATGCTGACCTGGCAGGTGGTGCAAATGGCCTTTTTGGAGTTATCGGCAGTGTCTTTAAAAAACAACCAGTTGTACTGGCAACTTCCGTCGTGTTGGTGTTACGGGGAACAGTTGCCCGCCTTCTGTCTGCAGCCACCATACTGCTTCTTCCTGCTTGTTGGGGTGCTCTGCCTCCATCCCCCTGTGTGCTGCTGTCCTCGCTCTGCATGTCCTCCTGCCAGGCTGGGTCAGTCATTATATCATCCACCACCTCGTCTTCCACTTCCGCACTCTGGTCTTGCTCCTGACTTTCTGGCAATTGTGTCTCATCATCATCCACCTCTTGCAACATTTTCCCACCGTCGCCTTCGTATGACCGTGGTTGCTCAAATATTTGGGCATCACTACATGCGATCTCCTCTTGCCCCGCTTCAAGTGGACCAAGCGAGAGGCCCGAATCTATAAATGGAAAAGTGAACAGCTCTTCTGAGTGTCCAAGTGTGGGATCAGTTGTCTCTGGGCACTCGGCATGGTAAGAGGAAGGAGGATCAGGGTGAGGAATGTGCAGTCCAGTCTCACGGCTACTGAGACTTGACCGTGTGGAAGACAGGGTTTTGGTGGTGGCTAAGTGACTGGAAGCATTATCTGATATCCAACCAATAACCTTTTCACACAGCTCTGTGTTCAATAGTGGTGTTCTGCAATCCCCGATTAATTGGGACAGGAAGGTCGATCGAGAAGATGTGTGTCTTTGTTGCTGCACAATTTCAGCTTGCCCACGTCCTCGGCATCTGCATGCACCATCACCATCATGTCCACTTCCCCATCCCTTGCCACGTGCCTTGCCCATTTTAAATGGAGGACAATATCTTCCACGCTCACTACAAATGCACAAATGCAGACATTTGGAGCGAACTTATATGTGATCCGTGTGACGGACAAACCACAGTTTTAAATAGCTGGCCTGTAGGTAACTATTTTTAACAGCAAACTGGTGTCAATAACTTCACTGACACACTGAAACAAAATTTTAATGGAGACCAGAAATGGCAGAATTTTCAGTGCAATTATATGTGATCCGTGTGACAGACAAACCACAGTTTTAAATAGCTGGCTTGTAGGTAACTATTTTTACTATTTTTAACAGCGCCGACCTTGTGTTGTGTCAATAAGTTCGCTGACACATTGCAACAAAATTTCAATGGAGGCCAGAAATGGCAATATTTTCAGCGCAATTATATGTGATCTGTGTGACAGACAAACCACAATTTTAAATAGCTGGCCTGTAGGTAACTATTTTTTACAACGCCGACCTTGTGTCAATAAGTTCACTGACACACTGCAACAAAGCTTCAATGGAGGCCAGAAATGGCAATATTTTCAGTGCAATTATATGTGATCTGTATGACGGGCAAACCACAGTTTTAAATAGCTGGCCTGTAGGTAACTATTTTTAACAGTGCTGACCTCATGTCAATAAGTTCACTGACACACTGAAACAAAATTTCAATGGAGGCCAGAAATGGCAGAATTTTCAGCACAATTATATGTGATCCGTGTGATGGACAAACCGCAGTTTTAAATAGCTGGATTTTTAGCGCTGTAATATGGAAAGGACCTGGCTGTATTCTGAAGTGCCAACAAGCAACTGGCGCAGAAAAAAGGTGTTCTCTGGATTGCTTTTTAAGCAAATAATCAGGATTAAGATAAAAAAAACTATTCCTGGCTTCTGATACCTGGGGCTATTTCTAAAAATATCTGTAAAAGCTCCAGCAGACAGAATTGGAATGGACTCTCTTGCTATGTGCACTGCAGTCTGCTATATACCCTGCCTGCCTGCTTAGCACTGATATCTCTGCAGCTGGATTAGTCCTCAGAAGGCCTGTTAGTTGAGATGGATATGTGTCTCTAATATAGTATATAGTATAGTATACCTACACTAACTAGAAACAAGAAAATCTCTCCCTAGCTCAGCAGCAGCTCTCCCTACAGTGTCTGATTCCGGAGTGACTGTGACGAGCATGGCGGCGCCAGGTCTGATATAGACATGATGATGCTGTGCAGCCAGCCAATCACTGTAATGCCATAACCAACATGGCTGTGGCATTACAGTGTGTGGCAGACAATTCCTGCATGGTGATTGGCGCTATAAAGAGCGCCAAACATACAGGGAGGGGACCCGAGCAGTGAGATTCTCAGGCAAGCACCGAGCAGTAGCGAGCATGCTCGCTCATCACTAGTAAAGAGTTAAATAAACACACAGACAAGCAGCAAACACTTTATTTGAAATACAGCAGACACATTCCTTAATCATTTATTTTTACCAATATACTCACCCCAGTTCTGAAGGTAATCCAAGGGTTTAAGCAATGCCTCACCAAATATCTTTATTTAGCTCCAAAAGGCATTAATAACGCTTCAAAAAATGCTTCAAAAAACACGTCAAAAATGTGCAGAATTTCCGCATGCGGTTTTCCTGCCAAAGAAATGCGTTAACGAACATGAAATTTCTGCTTCAAATCCTGATTGTGCGCACATTGCCTTAAGTTGTTTTCCTAATTTTAATGTTTAGCAATAGTTATGTCCTGCAAACTGGAGGCTATTTGGTGGTAGTTGTGAAATTTGATTATTTTTTGTCTTATTACGTTTATGGTTATTAAATGGGCGTTTTTTTTATCTGATTTTGTGTACTCTATTTTAACCCCTTTACCACCTTGGATGTATGAGTACGTCTAAGATCGCATCTCCCTCTTTGGCACGGGCTCCAGCAATGAGTGTGCACCTTTCCGGGAACATGACAGCTGATCTAATCTCTGCAGTAGAGAAGGAGAGGTGGCGTACAGAAAAGTTATGCCTCTATTGTGGGGACTCTGGACATTTTGCCATCAACTGTCCTAATAAAAGGACTGTAGCCTTCACAAATGCCAAAACTGCAATCAATTTAGACCTTTCTGAACAGCTAGATTCGGTTATGCAGTCCATCTCATCTCTAATGCAGGATAAAGGCAAAGAGCAATCACCATCATCTTATTTTGTCCTTCCCATACAGGTCATAATCGGGAGCCAAAAAATACTACTGTATGTTCTGCCATGTTAGATTCTGTAGCAGGAGGGAATTTCATGGACTTACAATTCACACTTGATAATAACATTGAAAGTAGAACTAAATCCATGCCAATCGATATGGAAACTGTGGATGGATCACCATTATCTTCTGGACCTGTTACTCACGAGACAATTGAACTTGAAATCTGTAATGAACCAAATCATCATGAAACTGTTTGTTTTCATCTTAGTTCCGCTCCAAAATGTCCAGTTATTCTAGGAATTCCCTGGTTCTCAACCCATAACCCTTCTATCAACTGGGCATCGAGGACCATTACCTTTCACGTGAATTTACAATCTTTCTGAGAAAATGTGGCCCACTCAGTCACTGACGTGCCAACACACGCTCATGTAGCAGAAGCGAGAGAGCCTTTAAGAGAACTCTTATATGATGCTTCAAAGATGGAGAGAGACTGCCATCTGCTGGCCAGACACAGTCAAGCGGAACCAAGATATACAAGAGAAGTTGAAGAGAGAGCAGATTTAGATGCTGGACCCGATCAGGTGACTTCTAGGAAGGAGTTCCTGGAGATAAGAAGCCAGCGCGCCAAGCCTGAGGAGTTTTTAGCGCCAAGCAGCAGAGAGGAGGAGACACGTTCTCTGCGTGCTGAGAAGCCCCGTGTGGCAGGCCTAAGCCAGAGGTCTGTGAGGTGCCACAGCCGGGCGCCGGTGGAAGAGCTCCAGATCCCTCACAGATGTGACCCGAGTGCTGTGCCTGCTGAGGATACTCGGAGCCTGATTGCGGTGCTGAGTGAGTTCGCGGAACCCGACGTCGCCCGCCGACAGACCAGGTCTGGACCCCCTACCCAAGGCTTGAGAGATTGCCTCCAACAGCAAAGAAGAGAGGAGTTGAGAGACTGCTGAGCCAGGAAAGTCACGCCAGTGAAAGCAGAGGAGCTGCATACGTGAACAGGGCCGTCACTTCTACTGTTCACTCATGGTACCAGGGTCAATTGGGTTTAGGTACTCAGGTTGGGAGGGGAACGGTTGGGGTTAAAGGAGCTCAACGTGATCTAATTGAATTTGTCCGGAAAAGACTTTCGGTCTAGCGGGAATAACCGGTGACCCCCGCTAGGGCCATATGCAGAGTTAAAGAACTTACGTGGTGTCTCCCATGACTGAGGGCACCACATTACTTTGAGAGACTTCGCATCTTGCTAATATTTCAAATTACTGTTCATTACCCTTGTTGCCAATCCCTTGTTCAGAATACCTGTTATATATACATATATAAACTGTTTATATTCATCTCTGACTGTTCTCGCCTTGTATCTCTGTGCGTTGCATTCCGGCACCTGCATTACACTCACACCCCTGACAGGCTGAGAGGCTCCCTTTACTGACCCCAGTGAAACAGAACCTTGTCAGCCCAGTAGAGCCGCTACCAGTTCCTATGGAATATAAGCCCCGGTCCGGGAATTATATCAGGCCAGAAGCTATTCCCGGTAGCATAAGAGTTGACCGAACAATGGACTTGTGGATTCATGGATCAAGATAAAAGAACATCCCAAGGTTAAATTATATATTTAATCACCTAAATGGCACACTAGACAATACACTATATACACAAGGGTTATACATATATAATGCCAAATAGAATACAGTGATTGACATGGAATTATATCTCCAATATTTTTCACACCTGGTTATACCTTTCGGCCTTAGCAATGCCCCTGCCACCTTTCAGCACTTCATTACGGACATTTTTCAAGATTTCTTGGACCGATTTGTTGTTGTTTATCTCAATGACATTCATATATTTTCAGATATCTTGGAGGAGCATTGCAGGAATGTTGAGTTAGTCCTGGAACATCCACAGGAAAATAATCTCTATATGAAACTCGAAAAATGTGAATTTGAACAAACAACGACTCAATTTTTGGGATGCATCATCTCCCCTGAAGGACTGAGCATGGATCCTAGTAAAAGCAGAGTGGTAGTTGACTGGCCTACCCAAAGAAATTTAAAAGATGTCCAGCACTTTATAGGATTTGCAAATTTCTATAGAAGATTCATTAAAAAAATTTCAAAAATCATTTCTCCAAATACTTCACTCACAAAGAAAACCAAAGTAAGTGTCTTTGTGGTCTCCATAGGCACAAGGGGCGTTTGACAAACTAAAGACTCTTTTCACTCCTGCACCATTACTAATACATCCCAAAGTCCATTTTTTTGCTAATTGTGGCTTGCATCCAATATTTATTCCTATTCCTCCATTTAAAACTTCGGTTCCTGCTGTTACTGACAGACTGACAAAGTTGCAGGAAGTTCAGAAAGAACTAACTGAGCTGTTACAGAAGGCCCAAGAGGATTATAAGAAAAAAGCAGATAAACATCGCTAAGCAGACCCTCCTTCCCTTCAGGTCGGTGACAAGGTTTGGCTATCTACAAAAAAGCTGAAAACAAACATACCGTTGTCGAAATTGGGTCAAAAATTCATAGGACCTTTTCAAATTGCTGCACAAATTAACCAAGTTGCTTTCCACTTAAAACTTCCTAACAGCATGAAAATTCACCCTGTGTTCCATGTATCCTTGCTCAAGCCTTTTAGTTTTTAGAATCCATTTCCGGGAAAAACTAAGCCACCTGCTCCACCAGAAATAATCCATGCAGAAGAAGAGTACATCATGAATAAAATTCTGAACTCTAGAAGATTTAGAGGAAAACTACAATATTTGGTGCAATGGGTTAGACCAGATGATAATACATGGGAGCCGGAGTGCAATGTCCATGCACCCAGGCTTATAAAAGACTTTCATCAGAGACATCCAGAGAAGCCAGTGCTTGAGATGTCCAGAGGCCATCTTTGAAGGAGGGGACTACTCTCAGGACTCAAACCCAGCAGCTCTAGTGCACCAGGAGGAAGCTCTTCCCTCTGAGCTATTCAGCTCGCTGAACAGTTCCTGGCTAAACTAGATTTTAGTACCTGTGTTGTTCCTGAGCAGTCCCACCCTGTGTTGTTCCTAACTGGCTTCATCCTGTGAGTTCTTGATTGAACATCCTATTTAAACCTGGTCTGGCACCTCCTCCCTTGTGAGATTGTTGCGCTCACAGCTTTTAGTCAAGATCACCCTTCACCTGCTGCCTCATAGAAGATTATACTTCTGATCCTGTGTACTGATTCCTGGCTTTTCCTGACTACGCAACCTACTAAATCCTTCAAGACTATATGTTCCTATGTACCGATTCCTGACTACGCTACCTGTTGATGCCGCCCCTAATGGTTGCAATACCACTACTCTAACCCAGATCAGTTCCTAACATAGGTGCTTCTATGAATCTCATAGGAGATCAGTAATTACTACAGTATTGGAGTGTCATTGTACAAGTGATCAAGAACAAGTACAAAAAAAATTAATTAGAAACAAAATAAATATTTAAAAAAAATTACCATTTAAATCACCTTCTTTTCTCAATTCAGAAATGGAAAGAATAAAAATACCAACATTTGTTATTATTGTTTTTGTAAAATTTCCAAAGTAACAAAATTTTAAATCAATTAACTCTGTAAATGCCATAAAGAGAAAGAAATGTAAACACCAGAATTGTCTTTTTTTGTCTCTCCACTTCCGACAAAAAGTTCAATAAAAGGCGATCAAAACTACTGTTGAGAGAATTTATTCGGCATTTCAAATTTGGGTTCATGTTTGGGATTACGGCTTGTTTGCGCCAAAAAATTCTCTCCGCCCATGAACATCCCTGATTTGCCACGCTGTCACACAGATGTTGTCTGCATGACAGTGTTGAAAATCAGGGATGTTCATTGGCAGAGACGATTTTTTGGCGCAAACAAGCCGTAATCCCAAACATGAACCCAAATTTGAAATGCCAAACAAATTTGCTCAACACTAATCAAAACATTGTATGTACAGTACAGACCAAAAGTTTGGACACACCTTCTCATTTAAAGATTTTTCTGTATTTTCATGACTATGAAAATTGTACATTCACACCGAAGGCATCAAAACTATGAATTAACACGTGGAATTATATACTTAACAAAAAAGTGTGAAACAACTGAAAATATGTCTTATCTTCTAGGTTCTTCAAAGTAGCCACCTTTTGCTTTGATGACTGCTTTGCGCACTGTTGGCATTCTCTTGATGAGCTTCAAGAGGTAGTCACCAGAAATGGCTTTCACTTCACAGGTGTGCCCTGTCAGGTTTAATAAGTGGGATTTCTTGTCTTATAAATGGGATTGGGACCATCTGCTGTGTTGTGCAGAAGTCTGGTGGATACACAGCTGATAGTCCTACTGAATAGACTGTTAGAATTTGTATTATCGCAAGAAAAAATCAGCTAAGTAAAGAAAAACGAGTGTCCATCATTACTTTAAGATATGAAGGTCAGTCAGTCTAAAAAATTGGGAAAATTTTGAAACTGTCCCCAAGTGCAGTTGCAAAAACCATCAAGCGCTACAAAGAAACTGGCTCACATGAGGACCGCCCCAGGAAAGGAAGACCAAGAGTCACCTCTGCTTCTGAGGATAAGTTTATCCGAGTCACCAGACTCAGAAATCGCAGGTTAACAGCAGCTCAGATTAGAGACCAGGTCAATGCCACACAGAGTTCTAGCAGCAGACACATCTCTTCAACAACTGTTAAGAGGAGACTTTGTGCAGCAGGCCTTCATGGTAAAATAGCTGCTAGGAAACCACTGCTAATGACAGGCAAAAAGCAGAAGAGACTTGTTTGGGCTAAAGAACACAAGGAATGGACATTAGACCAGTGGAAATCTGTGCTTTGGTCTGATGAGTCCAAATTTGAGATCTTTGGTTCCAACCACCGTGTCTTTTGCGACGCAGAAAAGGTGAACGGATGGACTCTACATGCCTGGTTCCCTCCGTGAAGCCTTCAGGAGGAGGTGTGATGGTGTGGGGATGCTTTGCTGGTCACACTGTTGGGGATTCATTCAAAATTGAAGGCATACTGAACCAGCATGGCTACCACAGCATCTTGCAGCGGCATGCTATTCCATCCGGTTTGCGTTTAGTTGGACCATCATTTATTTTTCAACAGGACAATGACCCCAAACACACCTCCAGGCTGTGTAAGGGCTATTTGACCAAGTAGGAGAGTGATGGGGTGCTACGCCAGATGACCTGGCCTCCACAGTCACCAGACCTGAACCCAATCGAGATGGTTTGGGGTGAGCTGGACCGCAGAGTGAAGGCAAAAGGGCCAACAAGTGCTAAGCATCTCTGGGAACTCCTTCAAGATTGTTGGAAGACCATTTCCGGTGACTACCTCTTGAAGCTAATCAAGAGAATGCAAGAGTGTGCAAAGTAGTCATCAAAGCAAAAGGGCTACTTTGAAGAACCTAGAATATAAGACATATTTTCAGTTGTTTCACACTTTTTTGTTAAGTATATAATTGCACATGTGTTAATTCATAGTTTTGATGCCTTCAGTGTGAATGTACAATTTTCATAGTCATGAAAATGCAGAAAAATCTTTAAATGAGAAGGTGTGTCCAAACTTTTAGTCTGTACTGTATATGAAAATGGTATCAATAAGAAAGAGAACTCACCACCCCCAGCTCCATCAACAGAAAAATAACAAATTGATGGGTGTCAGAAAATGGTGAAATAAACCATTATTTTTCAAAGAACAGAATTTTTTTAACCGCTAAAATGAAAAAAAAACGAATCCGGGTAATTTTAACCTCTCAGTAAAGACTTTAAAAAAACAAAATACCCAGAAAAACAATGTAGGGATAATGAGGGTTTTATTCACCATTTCATCCCACTTTCAGTACATTATATGATAAAATTAAAGGGAACCTTTAAACTAATTCATGCTCCAGGCAGCATGAATCTGAGCCTGACTGCGTAATTGCAGCCAGGTATGTTTTACATCACTATAAGGAGAGAACTGACTAGTCCTCAGCCAGCTTCTTCCTGCCCACTTCAGTTGATTGACAGGTGTCTTCCATATGTGCACATAGCTAGACACTTGTCAATTAACTGGAGTGGGGCTGGGAGAAGCTGGCTGGGAACCTCATTGGATCAGTAAGGTCTCTCCCTATAGTCCTCGGCCGACTTTTTATGCTATTTTTTTCCCTGAAACACCAATAGAGTAAAACATATCAGACTGCAGACACTCAGCCAGGCTCTGATTCAAGCTTTCCATGGATTAAAACTACACCTCATCCTGCAAAAACAATCTCTCATACGACTATAAATTCCTATTAGTGACCAAACAATAATTGGCTCTCCTAACTCTGAAACACAAATCCTACAATAATAGGAGCACTATACCTGTGATAAAAATATATTCAATATTTATTATTTATACAATGATATTTAAAAATTAAAAAAATATTAAAAAACAGGAGACCATCAGACAGAAGCAGGAACCACACACCAATCCTTTTCTATATAATTTTTAAAGTTAAATGGTAGCCTCCAAAACTAAATAAAGCAGCTGTATAAATATATATAATATATATAAATCCACAGCACGTTCTCATAAGATAAATATAAAGAATTGATATTTAAACCAATTTTGTTCAAAGTGGATCAAATCCTACTGCAAAAATTTTTTCACATTAATACATTCATGAATTGCTACATGCCGTCAGATGGAACAAACATGCCTTTATATTACATACAAGAAATGTGTGTGTGAGTATGTATATATATATATATATATATATATATATATATATATATATATAATATAGTGCATCATGGACCATCTTGTGCATAGATATTATTATCAGTGAACACAGTCTTACTGCTATGCATCATATGTTAGGGTCTATGAAAAAACTCTCGCTTCAAAATCAAGCACATTACAACCATAAACATCAGTAAGGCGTATTCAGCATAATTTGCTATCCTGTAGTACCACCTAAAGAGACATGTGTAGCCCAAATAAAAAACATTTAAGAGGAGTCATAAAATCTGTGTGGGTCCTGCAGAAAGTACCCCTGACGCACGTTTCGCGGTTGCTTCTTCCGAGGGGTAATGAAAAGGGCTTGGCACTGGCCTTTAAATGGGTCTTACCCAATGAAAGCGTTTAAAAATGGCGTACATACCTCCGACCTCCAACGCATAATGCATAATTGCATAATTGCAGTCAGGTATGTTTTACATGACTATAAGGAGAGAACTGACTAGTCCTCTTCCTACATCAGTTGATTGACAGGTGTCTCCCATATGTGCACATAGGTAAACACTTGTCAATTAACTGGAGTGAGGCAGGGAGAAGCTGGCTGGGAACCACATTGGATCAGTAAGGTCTCTCTCTATAGTCCTCGGCTGGCTTTTTATACTATTTTTCTTGAAACACCAATAGAGTAAAACATATTCGGCTGTAGACACTCAGCCAGGCTCTGATTCATGCTTTCCATGGATTAAAACTACACCTCATCCTGCGAGAAACAATCTCTCATATGACTATGTTGACAAAAAAACAAAATGTTATAGCTCTTGGAAGAAGAGGAGGAAAAAACAAAAGTGCAAAAACAAAAATTAGACATGACATGAAGGAGCTAATTGTCCTGTTCCTGCTTTTCTTTTTCAAATGCCTCTGCCGTATACTGTCTGTTCCAGATACCACTTTTAGTGTCTTCTCTATTTTACTCTTTTACAGTCTGTCCTGGATACCTCTTGCCAAATTTTCCCCTTTTCGTGTCTATCTTAGATGTCCCCTTTAATTTCTTATTCAATTTCCCCATTTTAGTTTCTCCCTTTGGAACTACCTGCTTCATGTGCTTCCTTTTACCATCTTCCCCATATGCCTATTTATTGTCTGCCTTTTATTGTATGGCTCTGATACCCTCTTTAATGCCACCTGATGATGTCTCACTTTTAATGCTTCTTTTGCAATCTTCAGGATGTGACTCGCAAAGTCCAGAACTGTCATCTTCTCTTCATTTCCATTTTGGCAAGAGGAACATCTCCACTGATACTTTCCACTTAATCCTAATATTGCAGTTCTGTTTTTATTAGCCTTTCTGGATTATCCTCTGCTGAAGACTATGAGCTCTGTCTAGTATTAGTTCATCATTACATCTCCACCCAGATTATGGCCATCGTCATGGTAGGGTCATTTGTGCAATTCCGACATGTCTTCCAAATTCTTTTTCTAGTGAATCATATGACTATTATTCTGAGCATTAACATCTCTGCCAATTTTCTAAGAGGTATTACATGGAACTGTCAGAAGAGTAGTCTACGACTCTTGCTGCAAACCACAGATTTGTCACTGATCCATTGTGGGGGAAATCTATAAGCCGCGATCTTCACACCTTACAATAAATAATCAACGCTCAGATTACATAACCTGACCACACAGTCTGTTCCTTTAATTTGATCTGAAGTAGCAACACTCACAAAATAGATGTTTTATCCAAGTAATCTCTTCCTAGTGAGAATTTATGGCATGTGGTTGGATTCTATGGGAAGAACAGGCCTATACAACCCCTGGCAAAATTATGGAATCACCGGGCTCGGAGGATGTTCATTCAGTTGTTTAATGTTGTTGAAAAAAAGCAGATCACAGACATGGCACACAACTAGTCATTTCAAATGGCAACTTTATGGCTTTAAGAAACACTAAAAGAAATCAAGATAAAAAATGTGGTACTCAGTAAGGGTAATTTTTTTCAGACCAAACAGAGGGAAAAAATTCTGGAATCACTCCGTTATGAGGAAAAAATTATGGAATCATGAAAAACAAACACACAAAAGAACACTCCAATACATCACTAGTATTTTCTTGCACCACCTCTGGCTTTAATAACAGCTTGCAGCATATGAGGCATGGACTTAATGAGTGACAAACAGTACTCTTCATCAATCTGGCTCCAACTTTCTCTGATTGCTGTTGCCAGATCAGCTTTGCAGGTTGGAGCCTTGTCATGGACCATTTTTTTCAACTTCCACCAAAGATTTTCAATTGGATTGAGATCCAGGCTATTTGCAGGCCATGACATTGACCTTATGTGTCTTCTTTCAAGGAATGTTTTCACAGTTTTTGCTCTATGGCAGGATGCATTATCATCTTGAAAAATGATGTCATCATCCCCAAACATCCTTTCAATTGATGGGATAAGAAAAATGTCCAAAATATCAATGTAAACTTGGGCATTTATTGAAGATGTAATGACAGCCATCTCCCCAGTGCCTTTACCTGACATGCAGCCCCATATCATCAATGACTGTGGAAATTTGCATGTTCTCTTCATGCAGTCATCTTTATAAATCAAATTGGAACGGCACCAAACAAAAGTTTCAACATCATCACCTTGCCCAATGCAGATTCACGATTCATCACTGAATATGACTTGCATCCAGTCATCCACAGTCCACGATTGCTTTTCCTTAGCCCATTGTAACCTTGTTTTTTTCTGTTTAGGTGTTAATGATGGCTTTTGTTTAGCTTTTCTGTATGTAAATCCCATTTCCTTTAGGCAGTTTCTTACAGTTCGGTCACAGACATTGACTCCAATTTCCTCCCATTCGTTCCTCATTTGTTTTGTTGTGCATTTCCTGCTTTGGAGACATATTGCTTTAAGATTCCGGTCTTGACGCTTTGATGTCTTCCTTGGTCTACCAGTATGTTTGCCTTTAACAACCTTCCCATGTTGATTGTATTTGGTCCAGATTTTAGACACAGCTGACTGTGAACAACCAACATCTTTTGCAACATTGCGTGATGATTTACCTTATTTTAAGAGTTTGATAATCCTCTCCTTTGTTTCAATTGACATCTCTCGTGTTGGAGCCATGATTCATGTCAGTCCACTTGGTGCAACAGCTCTCCAAGGTGTGATCTCTCCTTTCTAGAAGCAGACTAACGAGCAGATCTAATTTGATGCAGGTGTTAGTTTTGGAAATGAAAATTTACAGGGTGATTCCATAATTTTTTCCTCAGAATTGAGTGATTCCATAATTTTTTCCCTCTGCTTGGTCTGAAAATAATTACCCTTACTGAGTACCACATTTTTTTTCTTGATTTCTTTTAGTGTTTCTTAAAGCCATAAAGCTGCCATTTGAAATGACTTTAGTTTTGTGCCAAGTCTGTGCTTTTTTTCAACAACATTAAACAACTGAATGAACATCTTCCGCGCCCAGTGATTCCATAATTTTTGCCAGGGGTTGTATATGGGTTTTAAATAAGGCATTTTTTGCAGAATTTCATTGACCAAACATACTGTTCTCTTACTGTTGAGCCAATAACACTCAAAACTGATAAATCAGAAAGGATATAGAGTACGATATACTATTCTGCACAGAATTCACATTCTATGGAAGCTCTAAGTATTAAAGAGGTTATCCAGGACATTTAATTTTTTTTTACTATGGGCCTAAGAACTAACAGGTAGGTAGTTACCTGTCTACCTGCCTGTTGTGCCTGGCGCCGATCTCTGCTGGCACAAAGTGGTTCAGTAGCTTCCAATCTGCTCTGTTTACGGGGCGTGACTGCTGACATCATGCTGATTGACAGCCTGCTCCCCGCAGGTTAACTGCAGGGAGCTGGCTGTCAATCAGCATGACGACAGCTGTCACGCAATGTGGACTGAGCAGGACCAGAAGAAGAGCTGCTCTGTTGATAAAGAGCAGCTCAATTGCCGGCAGGAGCGGTGAGTGACCGCTGTGAGCAAGCGCCAGGTAGAACAGGAAGATAGTTGCCTTTTTTAGCAACTACCTGCCTGTTAGTTTTTAGGTCCACAGTAAAAAAAAATACAATAGTCCTGGACAATCCCTTTAATTAGCACTGTGTTTTCAGTCTCCATTTGCCATATGTGGCAGCAAAGCCTGCAATACATTCTTATGTAAGCATATCCATTGACCTCCCCATTTACCTGATTGAGACTAAAGAGTGTATTTTTAGTTGTGATTGGGCTGGTATGCATCAGAATATTTATATTTTTAAGGGATACATGGAAGGTATGTCTCTGAAGCACACTGTAAATACCAGTGTGAACAGACCCTTACAAAGTTGCAGATGCAAAACAAATCAAGAATCTCATTTAAAGTTATAATAGTTCTATGTAGATCATTACAACTTTAAATGAGATTTTTGCCTGCAAATAGTAGTATTGCAGGTAAAGTTGACCCGTTTGATATCATATCCACTGATCACATGATATAATTATAATTAGTGGATATGATATATTGTTAGGATAGCCTACGCCAGCGCTGAGCGATAGAGGGTATGGACAATGTAGTTGACAATGACATGATTGGTGGAGGTATTATTCAGTAGAAAAGAGCCCTTCCGTTTATATCACATAAGAAACCGTATTCAAATGACAGATACAACATCATATTGTATGATGCAGGTCACCATTAACACCTGTCAAATACCTGACGAAAATTAATGACAAATTAAATACTTGACGAAAAGCAGGATATGCACACAATACACCTTTACTTATTAACCCCTTTACCTCCGAGGGTGGTTTGCACGTTAATGACCGGGCCAATTTTTACAATTCTGACCACTGTCACTTTATGAGGTAATTACTCTGAAACCCTTCAACAGATCCCACTGATTCTGAGATTGTTTTTTCGTGACATATAGTACTTCATGTAAACAAAAACCAACAATTCAGGAATTGTTTTTTTGTGGGTTTTTTTATGCCATTCCGCGTGTGGTAAAATAGATAAGGTAGCTTTATTCTTCGGGTCAGTACGTTTACAGCGGTATCGCATTTACATAGTTTTTTTTCTCTTTTGGCTCTTTTACACAATAAAAACGATTTTCTAGAAAAATAATTTTTTTGGATCGCTTTATTCTGAGAGCTATAACTTTTTTTTTTTTTCTGACAATGGATCTGTATGGTGGCTTGTTTTTTGCGGGACAAGGTGACGTTTTTAGTGGTACAATTTTTATTTACATTCGTCTTTTTGATCGCGTGTTATTCCATTTTTTGTTTGGCGGTATGATGATCAAGCATTGTTTTTTGCTTCGTTTTTTATTTATTTTTTTACCGTGTTCATTAAAGGGGTTAACTAGTGGGACAGTTTTATAGGTAAGGTCGTTCCGGACACGGCGATACCAAATATGTGTACTTTTATTGTTTGTTTTTTTCATAATAAATAAATATTATGGGTTCAATATATTTTTATTTTTGGGGGATTATTTTTTTCTTTTTTATATATATTTTTACAATTTTTTTTTATTTTTTTTTCACTTTTCTACTTTTTTTTTTACTTTTACACATTGTCCTACTATGGGACTTTCACTTTTTGCAGCCTAATCGGCTGCATGGCATAGAGAGCAGCAGCTCCCTTTGTCATGCAGCCTGTCAGCGCTGCACACAGGGGAGATTTTACTTTGGTCTCGCACTGCGCATGACCAAAGTAAAGTCCTGCCTCCTGGTGACCCGGATGTTGTCATGACGACATCGGGTTGTCATGGCAACATCCGGAAGCCGCCGCAGACATCGCTGGACGCCGGCAGGAGAGGTAAGTATACCGATCACCTCCCCCCTTGCCACTGCAATGCTGCGATCGACTTCGATCGCAGCATTGCGCGGGTTAATGTGCCGGGAGCGGTGCGAGACTGCTCCCAGCATATAGCACCGGGTGTCAGCTGTGACAATCAGCTGACACCTGGCGGCGATTGCCCCGCACCGCTTGTGTGCGTGCGTGATCGCAGCACGCATAATAATACGTAGCTGGTCCATAAGTCCCAGGGCGCAGCTAAATACTATTACTGACATGGTCGGAAAGGGGTTAAGGTGATTCTGTCAGCTCAGAATGACTGTTCATACCATGCACAGAAGCCAAACATTTAAGTGCACCTTCCCACCTCCTTGTTTTGCCTCTATCTCCACCCCCCACTTCTTTGATTGACAGATCATACTTTCTAGAACCAGAGAATGATTGAGATAGATGGAAAACAACTATGTGGAAAGGTGTACTTAAATGTTTGGCCACGCCGATAGTGCATCGGGCTCATCTTCTTGGTTTGAGCAGTCATTCTGGCTCTGCATTAGTGCCGGCTGTCAGTCAGGGCCAGTGGCACGGTTACAGGTGCTGCTCAGTATTGTCAGAGCGGTAATTGAACCAGCACTGGTGCCGCCTCGTGGCTGAAGCCAAATGAAGAAGGGGAGAATAAAGTTAATTTTCTCCCCTGAGCGTTTGGCTGCGTGCAGGCGTCGGGGGGGTTACTAACACTGTTAACTTGCAGATTAAGCCCATATCTGCAGGTTAATAGTATTTTTGCTGGTGACAGATTCCCTTTAATGTATACATAGCAGACTGACACTTTACTCTCAAACCCATCCACATGATTGACCCTGTTGCAAAAAAGTCTAAGAAGATGAGTTACAGCAGTATTTCACTTACTGAGCTCAACTCCCTCAATATCCATGGGTGAATGGGGGGTTTGTCAATATTTGCTCAGTTGTAGCGGTATTTCTTCTTGTCCTAAATTTGTTCCCATGTGCAAAATCACTGCTGCTCCATTATGTAACAATCTGCTCTTAGGCTACGTTCCCACGATGAGCTTTGGGTGAGTTTTTGATGTTGCAGATTTTTTGCACCATTTCCGCACCAAAACACATTGTGGGAACGTACTCTTGCATATTGGGGCTTCTTTTTGATGCATTTTCCCCTTTTTTATGTGCATTTGGTGCAGATTTGAAGCAGTATTTTTCTTATTTTTTAATGCTGGGTATATACAATAGATAACACCTGCAAGGAAAGAAACTCTGAGCAATGTGTTTTCTTACAGCAATGTGTTTTTTTATGCAAAAATGTGTATTTATAGTATAATAATGTGCTTTTAGCAACATATATAGTATCTGTATATAGTACCTGCAAGGAAAAATGCAGAGAGTGTAGAGAAGTCGTGTGCTTGTAACAGTGCTGTGTATGTAATACAGTATGTAGAGGAAGTGAACACGGCTATGAAGTCAGCACATAATTAGACTCTATATATCACACAGGTCATGCCTTTATGTACACAAATATTACATAGTGTATGAAATTGCTTGCTCGATGATATTATTGCTGAACTGATTTATGAAGGAAACAATGCTTTACAGCAAGGCTGGGACTGACCCCGCAAAGCATTATTATTATTTAACCCATTTGTGACCATATGGTTTCAGGGAAACTCTCTTTCACCTGCCCTGTGAGCTTCAGGCCAACACATAATGCAAGTGGAATAATGAAGAACAAGCCCCCAACTCCCCAACTCCCACATTCACCACTTCCATATATCCCATGCACCAGTCCTCTGCTAAATTAAAGATCACCTCCATGTCACCTAACACCCCATAATTCCCCCCTTAAATCGCTGTATTCGCTGCTCCAGGACTTAAAGAGAAGAGGAAAAAAAATTCTGTTGTGTTATAAATGAGTAAAACCTGTGTGAGATTCATGAATACCTGTTGGTAGCCATTTAAACTGTCTGCAGACTGAGCAAGAACCTAACAGGGCAGACTGGTAATTGAAGACAGAAATCTAACTTATATCACATCCTACTACTGACTATATACAGGTCTATTGTATGAGCGTGGCATGGGGTAGATAGATAGATAGATAGATAGATAGATAGATAGATAGATAGATAGATAGATAGATAGATAGATAGATAGACAGACAGATAGATAGATAGATAGATAGATAGATAGATAGATAGATAGATAGATAGATAGATAGATAGATAGATATGGAAAAATGTGAGATAGATCAATATAGTTATGGCCGAAAGTGTTGGCAACCTTGAAATTGTTTGAGAAAATGAAGCATTTCTCCCAGAAAATTATTACAATTCCACACGTTTTGTTATACACATGTTTATTTCCTTTGTGTGTATTGGAACAACACAAAAAAAACCAGAGAAAAAAAGACAAATTGGACATAATTTTACAAAAAATCCCAAAAACGGGGCAGACAAAATTGTTGGCACCTTTCCAAAATTGTGGGTAAACAACTTTGCTTCAAGCATGTGATTCTCGTTCAAACTCACCTGTGGCAAGTAACAGGTGTGGGCAATATGAAAATCACACCCAAAACCAAATTAAAAAGGGGAGAAGTTTACTCAATCTTTGCATTGTGTGTTTGTGTATGCCACACTAAGCATTGAGAACAGAAAGAGGAGAAGAGAACTGTCTGAGAACTTTAGAACCAAAATTGTTGAAAAATATCAACAATCTCAAGGTTACAAGCAGTGGCATACCTCCAATGGCAGCAGACCACGCGGCCACTGCACCAGGCGCCGCCCTGCACCGTACTTTCAACTGTATCGGCATCAGCTGACGCTCTCTCTCCCATCATTCCCCCTCTTCGTCTGAACACTGTGCTGTCTCAGCAAAGAGGGAGGGATGATGTTACTACAGCACGCCCTCTGTGCCGAGTGGTTAAGAAGCTGGAGCAGCAGGGAAAAAAGGAGAGGTAAGTATTTGTTTATTTTTTTTTTTCTGTATGGAGCAATATATGGGAACTATCATACTGTATGGGGCAATATAGGGGTCCCATCATACAGTATGGGGCAATATATGGGGCCCATCATACTGTATGAGGCAATATAGGGGTCTCATACTATATGGGGCAATGCATGGGGTCATCATACTGTATGGGGCAATATAGGGGTTCCATCATACTGTATGGGGCAATATAGGGGGTCCATCATACTGTATGAAGAACTATAGGGGGCCAATCATACTGTACGGAGCAATATAGGGAGCCCATTATACTGTATGGAGCACTATGTGGGGGCCATTATACTGTATGGAGTACTATGTGGGGCCCATATACTGTAAGGAGCACTGTGTGGTGCCATAATACTGTATGGACTGTGTGTTCCCCATAATACTGTATGGAGGACTGTGTGTTGCCCATAATACTGGATGGAGGACTGTGTGGTGCCCATAATACTGTATGGAGTACTGTGTGGTGCCCATAAAACTGGATGGAGGACTGCGTGGTGCCCATAATACTGGATGGAGGACTGCATGGTGCAAATAATAATGGATGGAGCACTATCTAGTGCTCATAATACTGGATGGAGGACTATATAGGAGGAAAATGACTTCGTAAGGGCTGCAAAGTTATGAGATAAGCTCTTCTGTGACTCCGCCGAATATTGAGGCCTTTTTTTTAGGGGGATCTAAATAGAACTTCGGCTTTGGGGCCCCATGAATTCTATGTATGTGTAGCGCCCCGAGGACTTGGTCGCTACAGGGGTATTGCACCTCATCCAGAGGTGTGATATCCCACTCCCGGGTAAGGATGGAGTATGGATCAAGGCTCAGTAGGCTGCATACAGCACACACACCCCATATCCGAGGGACAGCTCAACGGTGCTCCCACTAGACAGAAGTGCAGGCACGACAGCATCTGTCCCTGGCTGGAGTGGGGGGCGGGGTGGAATACCCAGTGCTGTAGGGGCAGATAGGGGTTGGTTCCTGAGCATAGGTAGGAGCCCATTGGTTGCTAGTCACCTGGGCTCATGGTCAGAGGGAGGTATAAAAGGGAGGAGCCATCTTAGATCTAGGTTCAGTCTGGGAGAGGAAGTGACAGAGCAGGGCCTCTGTGGAGCTCTGCTCCGGAGGCGGGCCTAGCCTGTGAGGCCCAGCCAGCACTGAAAGAAAGAAGAAGTTCAGTCTGTGAGGAGAAGTGAAGAAGGCAGGGAGCAGGGCTGCTGCATGGGCTCTGCTCCCTGGGCAGGCCTAGCACAGAGGCCGGGGCCAGAGAGAGAGAGAGGAGAAGGAACAGTGGAAAGGAAAAGGGAACAAGACCAGAACAGAAGTAACAAGTGAAACAGAAAGGCTCAGGAACGAGAAGGAAGAGAGAACCCTAAGGACCCAGGAGATTGCGAGTGACGGGTTGGCAGAACAGGGTACCGGATCCCAAATTGTTGGAAGCGAATCATCTTCAGCCCAGAACCGGAGGTCGTGACCAGCCCTTGGTGCGACCCCTCACTACACCTTGCTAGGAAGGCATACCATAGAGGGTCAGGGACGTGGGCACGTAGCCCTCCCAAGAGAAGGCCCGCGGGAGCTGGACATAAGCTTGGTCACTGGTGGGGCATGAGCCAGAGAAAGGACGGAAGGGAGCTTTGAGACATACTCCAGAAAGACCTGGGAGTTGACCGAGTCCCTTGCCTGGTGGACGCAGCACGGCTTGGGTGGTCACTGCTTCGCGAGAGTGACCTGGAGAATATAAACTGTGAGTAAAGGACATTGGATTGCAACACGTTGTCTGTGACTTCTTGCTCCTCCGACACTATTGGTATTGGGGCTATCTGCACTATCACCCCCACCATCCACGACACTGCCCTGGGGCTGTACTCTTCCCGTGGGGAGTCACACTTCCTAAGCTGCATACACCATCTGCCCCAGCGGTCTGCCTTGCAGCGGCGGTCTGCATTGACTGCATTCCACTGGTGGCGTAGTCGGACTATTATCTCACTAATAAGACTGCCACTGAATTGACCACCCTGGGCACGGACCGGGTCAGCGTCACGGAGACTACAACCCCCAGCGATCCTGCTCCGGGTATTCCCTGCACAACACAGGCCCAGGGGCGCGTCATATGCCCCTGGTTACAAGTCCATCTCCTGAGGTCTTGATGCTCCTTTGTCCACAGTGCTCAACATAATCAAGTTTACAACCTGTGGCACTATGACTAATATTCCTGGACGTGGAAAGCAGTGAAAAATTGATGAAAGGTTGCAACACAGGATAGTCCAGATGGTGGATAAGCAGCCCCAATCAAGTTCCAAAGAAATTCAAGCTATCCTGCAGGCTCACAGTGCATCAGTGTCAGCACGAACTATCCGTCGATATTTGAATGAAATTTAATACTATGGCAGGAGACCCATGGGGACTCTACTGTTGACACAGAGACATACAAAAGCTAGACTGGAGCTTGCCTAAATGTATGTGAGCCAAAATCCTTCTGGGAAAGCATCTTGTGGACAGATGAGACCAAGATAGAGCTTTTTGTTAAAGCACATCATTTTACTGTTTATTGAAAATGGAATGAGGCCTACAAAGAAAAAAACACAGTACCTACAGTCAAATATGGTGGAGGTTCAAAGATTTTTTTGGGGTTGTTTTGTTGCATCAGATACTGGATGCCTTTGCTGTGTCTAAGGCATCATGAAATCTGAAGATTACCAAAGGATTTTGGGTACCAATGTAGTGCCCAGTGTCAGTTTTCTGGGATTTACATCCTAGGTCATGGGTCAGGACAATGACCCCAAACATACTTCAAGAAGCAACCAGAAATGGATGTAAACAAAGCGCTTGAGAGTGGCCAACAATGAGTCTGGATCTAAATCCAATTGAACACCTGTGGAGAGATCTTAAAATTGCTGTTTGGAGAGAGAGCCTTCAATATGAGAGACTTGGAGCAGTTTGCAAAAGAAGAGTCCAAAATTCCATCTGAGAGGTGTAAGAAGCTTGTTGATGGGTATAGGAAGCGATTGATTGCAGTTATTTATTCCAAAGGGTGTGCAACCAAATATTAAGTTGAATGTGCCAACAATTTTGTCCTGCCCATTTTAAGGTTTTGTGTGAAATTATATCTAATTTGCCTTTTTTCTCTAGGGTTTTTTTTTGTGTTGTTCCAATACACACAAAAGAAATTAACGTGTAAATGCAATAATTTTCTGGGAGAAATACTTCATTTTATGGAACAATTTCAAGGATACCAACACTTTTGGCCATGACTGTAGATAGATAGAGACTTTTTCACAAATTTAAAGCGTCTCTAATTTTTTCATTAAGCTGCAGAAGCTTGAACAGAATTTTGTGATTGTACGTAGTTCTCATCATTTCACAGTTCCCAGTAAATTATTCTACAGTCTTTATTACAGAATTCTGGGCTATAGACTTGTATCCCTATAGGAACCTGATTTTCCAAGACTGGTGCTTGCCAAAAATTACTCTTTATTTAAATATGCTAATGAGGTTCTGAGTGTAGCATTGGCCACAAAGTTCAGTGCACCCTCCCACCTGTTTGTTTTGCATCTATTGTATTCATTCTCCTATTCCTTGATTGACAGCTCTTGCTTTCTAGGAGCCACAGCTGGACAGAGATGAAAACAAGTAGGTAGAAAGGTGCACTGAATTGTTTGACCATGCCAGGGTGCATTTGGCACCTCATTAGCATATTTATGTAAAGAGCAATTTCTGTCAAACACAGCAATGGGTTTGGACATTAAAGTATGATTTTTATTGGGACTCTGTCCCCTACAAAGCGCTGTGTTTGGTTTGAACAGTCATTTTTGTGCTGCCAGATTCACTTTAAATATTGTTGATTGTCCATGATTTTTGGTTATGTTGTTCAGAAGACTGACAATAATTCTAAATGTAGATAAACTGGTGGCTATCAAGTTCTATTGATGGCAGATTAGAAGGGATTTTACTACAGACAGAAATGTTATATTTATGCTGGGGCTACACAGCAATTTGGCCGCAAAAAATGTTGTACAGCCAAAGATTGCTCTATGCACTTGTCATGTTGCAGTGTAATCCAGGTGAATAGTTCCACGATGGAGACAAGTAAATCTCTAACATCCAACTGGCTCTGAACTTTGGCAACAAGGGGTCACCACTTGTGGACAGAGAGATAAGAGGGCCTTGTGTAAGAGCAGTTTATGGGCTCTTTGTAGTCCAATAGCTCATCATAATGCACAATTCCACCTGGTAAAAATGTGCTCCCTTACCTCTTGGGCCACTGGTTGCACCAATCGTATGTCCACCCCTGGGGGTCACAATGTGACCCCATTTTACTACTTTACATTGTGGTTAGATATGAGGGAACTGAAACTTAAAGTTCAGGATTCGAACCAGACAGTTAGTGTCCGGTGCAAAACTCCGAACATGGACTTCTCCCGGAAGTCCGTTGCAATATTTGGTGTACCGGGGGGGGAGTTCAGACGAGAGAGAGATTTTTTAAGCAAAGTTCAGGTGCCCATTGTTTTCAGTGGGTTCAGGTTCTGGTTCAAGTCTGGGCACAGTTCTGGTACCCAAAGCAAACTTTGGAATAAAGTTCGGGTTGGGTTACCACAACCTAAACTTCTATGGGTCCACTCATCCCTAACTGTGATGTAACAAACTGTGTCACAGCCAAAGTTGCCATATTTCTCCAACCTTATATATTTATATTTATACACAAGCTAATGTTATATTTTGCATCTGATGTAAGTAATATCATTGTTTGTTATTTGTAGTTTAGGGAAATCACATTCAGGGGTTATTGGTTTGCATTATTTAACGCTTGCAATGCTTCCCTCCCAATGCAGGGAATTTGGCTCAATCTGCTTAGTCTTTTACAGCTTTTTAACATAGGAGAAGAACTGTGAGAGCTTTTTAACGGCAGAGGACATAGTGAGCCCGAGGCTAAGTCTACCTGGGCACACACCAGATCAATTTCATGCAAATTAACTGCAAACTGTAATCAACGCACACCTATTATAATTGAGGTTACAGGAAACATGCCTCACAAGCACTGACTATGGCCATAGATGCTTCATTATGGCTGGAGGCGGGGGGCAATGTAGAGGAAAGTTATTTTGGGCAAACTTCTAAGACTCAAATTGTTTTGCAAAGTTACTAATCTACAAGGGAAAAAATGTTCTGGATTATATTCCAACATTTCACTCCTGACTGATGCCAGCTTTATAACATAAGCGCACAAATGTTTCAACTGTAAGTTGCCCACAATGCACAGTGAGGATCGCGAGCTGCGGTCACTTTTGGGGATTTTTTATGGTTGAGTTCACACACAGCAGTTTTCTGAAAATTTGATGGCGTTTATAATTCCTTAAAAAAAAATAAAAAAATAACACTGCTACCGCATGTCACTTCAGAGTCTAGTACTAAGTATTGTAAAGGCTTCTTACAGAACATTTTGGTTTTTGACATTTTTGAAAAGCGTATCCAGCCCCTAGATATTGCATTTATCCTGGTCTTTTTTCTACAGACTTTTCAAAGTCCCAGAAGAGGTTTCTGTCTGAACAGAATGTCCAAAAATAAAAGTTTCTTAAATGCTAAAAAAAAGTATTAGGAGACATTTATCATTTTGTATGCGCCATATTTTTTAATTTTCATTGTTCTAAATGTCTAAGTCAAATATATTAAAGTTCTATATAACTTATTACACTATTTTTTGGGGTAAAAATGACAAACAAAATGGACGCAGTTAACCTTTTGGAGTGAAGTATGACATCTATGATTGCATTTCTACAGAAAAATCTAAAAAAGTCACATATTCTAGGTCATCTCTGTCTTTAAGAAAGACATGGACCAAATACATTGATGTCACAGCCATTTTTAACTAGCATAAAAAGTTACAATTTGTTCAGAATGCTACATTTGGCACATTGCTCTACTTCTCTCTTCTAGCATTTGGGAAGTGTACCAATTAACATGCATAAAAAGTCACAGTTTTACATTGACTTGCAAAATTTGACCCATTGGTCTCAGGTTCTCTTATCTAAAAGTGCATTATAGAAATATATTAAAAGTTGCTCTGGCAAAATTTACACCAAATTTATTATTAAAGTGTGACATTTGATAAGTAAGGCATGGCAGAGGTGAAGTGAGTGCTGTAAAGATTTAGTATTTTTTAAGCGGAACTTATCATTTATTTTATTCAATACATTAAGGCTGGGTTCAGATGATCATATGAAAAATGATCCATTTTTCATCCGTGTGTATGTGATCTGGTTGTTTGGGGTTTTTTTTGTACACCCATAGGCTTAAACAGGAAAATCTATTTAAAAAAAAAACGATAGACTAGTGCTGCGTTTTTTTTCTTACGGACACTTGTGACATATAATATGCTCATATGAACGAGCCCTTAAGTGCAGAAACATTCCATAGAGGTAACTTTTATATAAGTTTTAAATAAAGCAGCAAAAATTGTAATGAATTGGTATTAAAATGTATTAGGGTTCCAGCAATGGAGCCTACTTTCATATGGCAGCATTTTCATCATTACTTAGCTGGGTCCAAAACAAGCAAGAGCTGGATACATAGATGTCTGGCTCCTTACAAGACACAGTTCTGATACCTGTGCAGTGGAGAAAGGCACCTGTGTCCATTATGTGATCAGGAAAGATATGTATCTGCTGGAAGTAAGGAGTGAATATTTCCATTCAGATCTGCAAGCAGAGATCTTGCAGATCTTTTTAATATATAGCTTTATTTGCTGAAGCTTTAATAACTCTATAATCCCCATGTAAAATAAATCAAATATTTAATAAAAAATTGACATTTATTGCAATGGGAAAGTCCATCAAACTACAATTCTAGAAAAGTTGACCTTGATGGAACTAAGTGTTTTTTCAACCTATATAACTATGAAAGTATGGGAGTTGTAGTTTCACAGCAGCTGATGAGCCACAGGTTGAGGATGACTAAAAAGATCCCTAATCCCCTGCAGTTTTGGGAAATAGCTGGCTCACATCATTGCTGTTTCTTCTTGCAGTATAGCTATATTTTGGGGGTTTCTATATTTTTTCTTGTGGTGGGGATGGGGGTGCTGAGGTTTATAATAAGAAAAATGACACCAGATTTGCTGCCACTAGTCCTATCTGTATTCCATGTATTTTCATATTCATCTGCTTGTATTAATTGTCTTTCTAAATATTACACATTGTAAGTGCAGACATTTCTGGTTCACTTGGCTGTGAAGTAAATCCCCCTTTTCTGTCCAGTTCCTCTCCTTTTTTGTTTTATTCTATAGTCGATCCCTGAAAAAAAAACCAATAGACCCAGCAGTTCTTAAAAAAAAAAAGGTCTCCCAGTGGCTTAGACTTCTCTCCATCTGAATCCTTTCTCCTGAAACAAAACCCAGGAGCCAGCACAATACCTGCCAGTGCCCCCCTCGACCACCAAATCCCCTTAATTGAAATCATACTTTTTGGCAGGCGTCCAAACAATTTTTGCAATTGTGAGCAAAAAAAAAAAAGAAGAAAACCCGATGTGATTAATATCCACCCTGGGCTATGTATATATTAACATTGCAGAGTCTTTATTATAAGGGGGTTTAATCCTTGTTCACAGCAGCTGAATAGAAGGGGCAATAATCTGGGCTGTTATAATTGCACATTTCTATTTATTGCATACAAACGAGGCAGGATAATCGCATATAATAGGAGCCTTGCATACATTTGCGCATCTTATATACTACATATGGTTTGGATTACTCTAAGGAAGCGCATATAAGGATATATAGTCCCATTTACTGCGACTTCAGCTCCAGACTTGATCTGCATTAAATAAAATTCCTACAGTTTCCCTTTAATGAGTCGTTGGGTTAATGCTTCACTTTACCCTACAGGGTCGGAGCTGAATGACTTCTAGCTCCTGGCTGCCTCTCTCTATATTACTTCTCTAGGATTATGGGCACACTCAGACAGCCAGAGGTCCTGAACTCAATTAAAATGGCTTCTAATTATGCGACAAAAGTGGACCAAAGCATTAGCAAATATAGTAAATATCCAGGGAGAAAGTAAAAGTCGCTACCTTATTACTTGTGCACTTTGAATACAGAGCATTTCTAAATTGCATTTTTCTTGCTTTGAACAAAAAAAAAATTATACACCCCATGAGCTGTGTGCAGATGATCAGTTTTTATTCTAAAAAGAGTTCAGCGTTAAAAAAAAATCAATACATTGCGCTATGTATATTAATTATTAATTACTCCACAGCGTCCAGGTCCTCATTCAGCCATCAGTCAGGATCGCCTCCTTCTCACCCTGAGGAAATAGATTTTACTAACAATATTCGTTTTATTTCTTACTTGTCAATATTGTGCTGCAAACTTTTCAGCGCGCTGATTACAGATAATAGTAATATTAACCTATGCGACAGTGATAAAGGGGACAATACAACGATTATCAAATGGCAATAACATGTAATAAAAGTATTTTGTTTTAGAAGTTACACAGATGGGATATTTTATGTTTTACTCCACCTATCAGCAGGAAAGGTAAGAACAACTTTTTGTCGCACTGCAAACAACAGTCAGCAAAAAAAGCACTGAAAAATAATATTATAAGAAGAAGAAATTAGATAGATAGATAGATAGATAGATAGATAGATAGATAGATAGATAGATAGATAGATTATTTTGGTTAGTATCTTCAAGGGGTGATTAGGATAAACTGATGTTAGTGCTGTGCCCCAAGAGACTGATACATATATATATATATATATATATATATATATATATATATATATATATATATATATAGTTGTTTTAATATATATATGTATGTTTTATATATATATATATATATATATAACCCATTTATATGCACACATTTATATATATATACATATGTATATATACACATTTTTATGTATATACAGGCACATATTTATATATATGTATACATACTCACATTTTCAGCTATATACACACATAAATATATATGTATATATATATATATATACACACATTTAGATATATGTATTTACATATATATATATATATATATATATATATATATATATATATATACATATGTATACACACAAATATATAAACACACACATATATAGATATATATATATATTCATGTTGTGATCAATTGGACTATGTTACAGATTGATAGATTTTAGCATAGTCTATAATTGTGGAGATCTCATAATGAATACACCAGTCAGATTCTTTTGTTGTACAGGTAGCACATACATACACACACACATACACACATACATATACACATACATATACAAACATAAGTAAAATAAACAAATATACATACACAAATAGCAATAAGTATATAAATGTATACGTCTGTATGTTTGTATGTATATACTTGTGTGTGAGTGGATACATATATATACATATACACACACACAAGTACAAAGACGTATACAAACATTTGCACATGCTCACACACACATTAACCCACTATATACACATTATTTCGTTGAAGAGAAAAATCTCCAGCAGTGGTTCTAGTGTAACAAGCGGATAGAACTGATAAACGGCCATGTCTCTTCTTTCTATAATCTTGCACCCCTTATTAGTGTGATTTTAGGCAGTGTCCTTATTCTCCTGCAGCATTGTCGCATGCATGTGCGCCTATTGTCGCCGGAGCAGTGAATGCTGGTGGACGGAGCGGTGCAGGGAGCGCTGGACGATCTCTGTCCCAGGGGATGATCGCTGCTGTCCCTTCACTGCACCCTGTATGTGCCGGGCCCTGCAGCACCACAAGCTCACACCGTCCAATATTCCTATAGAATAGAAGAAACAACACAACTCACACATGGTCCAGTCTGGAGTTTTATGGAAGGTGACAAATATCATCATTTCTTCCAATCTGCGGCTGCACAGACACAGCCCCGGACAGTGATGCAGGGATCTCTACACCATAGCACCGTCCTGCTGCTTTTAATAAATAGCGTTTGTACTAATTTGAGCTCTTGTAGGGTCAGAATATTTCCATGTGTCCTGAGGTCTGAGCATATAGTATCCATCCATGTGGAGCTGTGCATTGTGCTGGGCTCTGTGTGTGAGAACTTGTGTGCTGTTACTCCCTGTGCTTTATGTGTTTGTTGTCTGCATTGTGTAATGTTCTTTATGAATCTTTTATTCTGTACATTATTCTATTCCATGTGTGTTTGCCTTTTTTTGTCCTTTATGATTTGTGTATTTGTGTATGTAAGGTCAATATGTGTTGTATTTCTAGTTAGGTGCTATAATATTGTATTGGTTGTTTCCTATTATTACTTCATAATAATACATATCTCTGTTGTGCCTTATGTGTTATTGGGAATATTCCTTTATCTTGGTGTAGTAGTGACTGTTTCGTTGGGTAGTTTTGCATTTGTGTGTTATTGAGTGGGATTGTATGTGTTGTGTTCTGTGTTTTGTTTTTGCTGGACGTTTTTATATCATTCGTTTTATGTTACATGCTGTGTTCTGTTGTGTGTGTTTTATATGATTTACTCTATGCTATAAGTCATGCTCCTGTGTCACTGATTGTACTCTGTTCTGTGTTTTGTGTTGTATTATGAGGTGTGTTTGTGTTTTTCTTTTTGCAGAATATTTTTTATATCATACATTGTGTGTTGTATGCTGTGTTCTGTTGTGTGTGTTTTATATGATTTGTAGTATGCTCTGTGTCACTGATTGTACTCTAGTCTGTGTTTTATTTTGTGTGTTGTATTGTGTGGTTTGTTTCTGTGTTTTTTTGCAGAATGTCATGTATTGTGTGTTGTGTGCTGTGTTCTGTTGTGTGTGTTTTATATGATTTGTAGTATGCTCTGTGTCACTGATTGTACTCCTGTGTTTTATGTTGTATTGTGTGGTGTGTTTTTTCCTTCTTTTCAGAATGTTTTACATAATGCATCTGTGTTGTATGCTGAGTTCTGTTGTGTGTTTTATATATGATTTGCTGTATACTCTGTGTCACTGATTGTACTCTTTTCTGTGTTTTATGTTGTATTGTGTGGTGTGATCTGTGTTTGGTTTTCTGCTGTGTTTTCTTTTGATATATGTTATTTATTATGTGATAAATTCTGTGCTCTCTTTCATTGATTTTATTATGAGCCGTGATCTATTTTGCTTTCTGTTGTGTGTTTTATGTAATTGATTATATGTGATGTGTTTCAATTTCTGTTTAGTACCATGTGTTCTGTATAATATTATAATGCTGTTCTATGATAATTCTAGATATTTCCTCCTTGCTCTATATACCCAGCCTATATCCGTGGCTCACCTTTCTCATCACCCGCAGTAGTGTTTGCTGTCACTGTGCACACAGTTGCACTCTAGGACAGATATTCATTTGTTACATAAGGCTGAACAGTCTTTGCAGCTGATAAAAAGCATTGCTTGATTATTTGCTTTTCTAGTAACCTCAATAATAAATTATTGCTATTTACATTTAGTCAATTCTGGACTGTCCAGAAGGAAGAAATTAAGTTTAAATTCTATTGTTGCTTCACTAGTATAATTCTAGTATCTACAGGTGCAAGTGAGTGCTACAGTCTCTTGGGGCACAGCACCAATGTCAGTTTATCCTAACCATCCCTTGAAGCTACTGACAAAAATAATCTCTATATCCATCTATATCTATCTATCTATCTATCTATCTATCTATCTATCTATCTATCTATCCATCTATATCTATCTATCTATCCATTTATTTATGAATCTATATATCTATCCATTATTTATCTATCCATTTTCTATATATCTATTATCTATCTATCTATCTATCTATATCTATCTATCTATCATCTATCTATCCATTTTTTATGAATCTATATATCTATCCATTTATTTATCTATCTATCTATACATTTATTTATGAATCTATTATCTATCTATCTATCTATCTATCTATCTATCTATCTATCTATCTATCTATCTATCTATCCTTCTAGCACCCATATATACCTGTATACTATTAGTACAGTCAGTATACTTGTCTTTGCACTCTGCTAGAGTCATCTGTCAGAGACAGTGGAATACATTTTCTGAATTTTTAGTATATTTAATTATGACATAATAATTTCCTTTCCCCATTCTACACAGACTATAAACTTGTAGTATTTTACCTGTCGGATTCATAAACTGCGGCCGATTTCTTGGAGCCTCGTGTATTTATTCTAAATCCATATATGTTTGTATATTAAACATTGTACTTGGATTAGATCCCTGAGGAGCAAGAACATTTCTACAAGGCCCATAAGGGAAAGCAGTCGATATTGAGCAGCGCTATACAGGCTCAGACTATAGGTGACACATAATCTGTGCTTCACAACAAGAATATGTCCCTCCCTTGTAATGTTACTGGAAGACCTATAGGTTAACCTTGACCTTGGCTGTAGGTCCTACCCCTAGTATTGTACTGATATAGGATTATAAATTAACAGAGTAATGTACTAACGCAGTTCAGACTCTTTAAAGGTCTGTTTTTTTTTCTGCATTGCATGCAAGGAATAAGTGATGGGGGATGGGGATATATAACTACATAGTGCAACATACATGACTGACAGTTCCATAATAGCTGCAAAATAGAGGTGAAGGACTTACCTATCACAAACCCGTACATGCCAGTCAGCAGTCCCAGACAGTAAAGACAGAGAGATGAAGGAAGGAGCATCAGATCAATAGCATCCAGGGAAGACAAAAAACATCACCACACATAGTTTATTGCTATAATAACCCTGTAACAATAAAACAAGGGTCAGAGCTACCCATAGTCAATGATTGCTGCCCCAGACTTTAAAAAACCTGCATTCACTGTCAGTGATGGATGAAATATCATTGATTGTGCTGTGCAGCCTTCTGACAGAGAAGGGGTTAAGGATCAGTGCCCCCCTTCACCTCCTTCTTCTTCTTCAGTAACCGAGAAGTTCATTGTTTCCTATAGACCATCGTTATTAATATCTTAGAATCTGAATCACCTAATCTTATATATAAATAATGGTCATTACATTACATCGAGTCCCAGGGGAAAACATTTGCTGTGGGTAAAAATACAAACATGTCTATATAAAAAGTGGAAAAAAAAAGATAAAATATGACAGTTCTATAACATATCATTGGATATAAGCAATAAAAAAAGAATTAAATCCTGATGTTATAAAATGATAGCAAAGTTGTTATAAGTATTAGAAATAAATCCTATAGAGCAGCACATGCAGCAATACAGCAAAGTTGTCAGAATACCCATATTCCCATATCCCCGTGTCCTAGTGACTGGTACCTGGCTCCAGAAACATACCCAATCCAGGGGCCAATTGCACTGGGTAAGATGTGATTTTTCTTAAAGAGGCAGTACAGAGCTGGAGCTTGAGAGCAGGGAGGGAGAGCTGAGGGGGGAGATAAGTGATCTGAAGAGGACAAAAAAAAACCTGATGATGATGATGATTACACTGGAAACTTTCTTAGTCCTGGCGAGGGTGTCAGATTGAATGCTCTGTGCGCATGTGCAAAGGTGTCCAAACTGACAATGCTTATGAGATGAAGATAGTGTGTAGCTTGCTTCTGGGCTCAAGGAGGAGAAGAGAAATCTACAAGCCGACAAGATGAGATCCAAGGCGAGGGCGCGGAAACTGGCCAAAAGTAAGCAGCTTTCTCTTTCTCTCCTGTGCACCCTGGTGATCCACTGATCCCCTTCCCTGCTGTCTGTGGATCCCTGTAGACAGATGATCTGGTGCAGGGAGCCGGCACCTTACCCCCTTCCTCTGCTGAAGCTCCCACATAGATGATTATTGCTCGGTGTGCCCCCTCTGCAGGGTGAGCAGAGCTGGGCGCAGGGAAAGTCACCTCTCCATCCCCAGCCCCTGTGCGCCTTTACGCACAGCCCGCAGCTTTCCCTACTCCTCCAATTCCAATGTGGGACCCTGAAAAAGGCAAATAAATGTAACAAGGAAACTTAACGAAAAGTTGAGGAGAGGGAGAGCAACTTTTTTTTTTTCTTTATTGAATCCTTCCAAGTGTTGTGAAATTATATTCCTGGCTGTAGAAATAGTGGGCGCTAGAGGGCTGCCCAGGACATAAGGAAGAGAGGGAGCAGCCTCACCAGACTCCATGTACAGACAGGGGAGCAGTCACCAGCAAATTCAGGGCAAAACAACCAGGGATCCCGGATCCAGCAGTGGATTCTCTCTCTATTTGATTCTGCCTTTTTCTGTGTGCATTGGATGGTTTAGGATGGGGTGGGGAAGGTGGGGGGTTGGGGGTGCATTGCAATCCTGTGAATTCTATGTCTGTAATGTGTAGATTATATTCCTATGGTTGCATTCACACTGGAGGTGTATTGTGGCACCAAACTATGGTCCCAGATTAGGAATCTTATTATTTTAGAGCTGGAGACTGTGATCACCGCTTGTCGCTGGAGTTTGGGATTAAGCTGCACAATTCAGTCCTGTCAAATGTAATTTACTTTCAGTTTCAATGTGGTTTTTGTGTTCACTAGTCATCTATTCACTGATTGGTGCAAGGAAGGGAAGTAGTAGCATTGCAGATCATTTTGGTTTTAATTGTAATATATTTGAATTTTTTTTTAAATGTTAATTTCTAATTTTAAATAATGTTTTATATTTGTTCTTATGATGCTATTTATGAATAGTAAAGGGATTGCTCATATAACAGAGTATAGTCTTAGGTGTTTAATAGAGAATATGAATATATATCTTTATTTTACCTTTGTCCATGGTAGATAGAAAGTGCAACTATGAAGTGATATTGCATTAATACACAGGGACCTGTGTGCAGCTGCTGTATTATACAGGAATGTTCGCAGTTTAGTAACACATTAACCTGCTCACTTCATTTACACTACACGTTATTACAGGCGCAGCTGTTAGGAGAGGGGAGCTTTAATCAATGGTCAGCTCCAGGGCCCAGTAGGACTATTGCATGAATTAATGTGCTAAAATAAGAGGAGATAATATGACGCCTATCAATGGCCTATATAAATGGCACAAAAGGAAACTGAGTTACTTAGAAATATATATATATATTTTATATAAAATAATCAGTTTGGAAATATGGAAAAATATTTTGAACGTTTTGCTGCACTGTGAGCTACTTACATAATACAATTATTTATTAATTATTATCATTATTATTATTATTATTATGCAGATTATTGCAGACAGGTCTTGGCATTTTCCCTGTATAGCCTTCAAAAAACAATTACCCAGGGAATGCTGAAGGCGCTGTGGAAGTGTAACCATTTAGTGTATATATTTGGGGAATTCTCCATCTGCGGCCGAGATCCTCCAATATAGGTTCTGTGATTTTGGGAGAGTGAGGACTGATTAGAATCAGGTGTCTCATGCAGTACAAGGCCCCAGCGTTTTATGGGGTTTCTGAGAAGGATTTTAGGGATCACAGTTCAAAACAGTAGCCTGGAGCTAAGGTTTCTCCATCCCCAGAGACTGCACAGGAGGAAAGCAGGAGCGCAGAGCCGCATATAGATGCTAGGTGTGTGTGTATATATAAATATATATATATATATATATATATATATATATATATACATACATATATATATAGGATAGTATATATTTATAAATATCGACATACACATGTACATATCTATATCAGAGCTGACTTACCTCGGTGTGATCTCACTGTGTGTTATATGGCACTGTTTGTAGGGCTTTAGGCATGATACCTGCTACACTATACAGCATCGATACATGGCTGAAGAGTAATGGCAACTTCCACTCTGCTGCATCTGTATCAAGTTTTATCTAAGTGTAGGTGTAGGTTACAGTTACATATATCATTGATCAGTATAAAGTTGTTTCAATAGTGCACAAATATATATATTGTTATATATACTTGCATATACATATATACACATATATGTCTATATATATATATATATATACATTTACCTAGAGAGGTATATATATATATATATATATATATGCACAGTATATATATATATATATATAAATATTTATATATATATTATCTGTCTATCTTCTGTCTCTATATATATGTATATATATATATATATATATATATATATATATATATATTACATGTAATTGGAGAACTTTCACAGTTTGCCCCTTTATTATATTTGTACCTGCAAGATCACTGGATTCTAATGTAGCAATAGCTTCACACCAATAATATAGGTGCATGTGTCACACATGTCAATCATTAATGTGCAGGTAATAAAATGACTTTTGTACAGATGATCTATTTCTTATTATTAGACATTTATGATAATATTGAGTTGTGTCAGTTAAGGCATGTAACATCACCTAAACCTTTTATACAAATATCCTATTGAAGAAAAAGGCTCCACTGTCAGTCTGGGGCATTTTTAAGAGAAATTGGGCTGACATTGATTGTCATGGATGATACAGGTGATTGTATGTGCAGTGATTGGTGATCGGCTGCTACAGGTGGACCCAGTCCTGGTACATGCAACTAGCTGGGAGCTCTTGTCTGGTCACAGTCCCCTCCTGTGAGGTGTAGAGGGTTCAGTGTTTGGGCTGCACCTTCTGGTTCTTCAGACTTTTGGCTTCAGCTCACTTGGAAGGTGTTTGTTTTCCATTGTGCCCCCCTCCAGATCTTTGCCTTGTAAACACATGCTCTTTTTTTCTTATTTAATATGGCTTTATGGTTATTGCAGAACAAACAGATCACAACACTTAATATTTAGTTGTATACAGAACCTTTCTAAATAGGTGTGTACTAGATAGATAATAGTCAGTTACAAGAAGTTCCTTTTGCATGTCCTCATTTTCCTTTAAATGTCGTCCTCTGGTAGGTGTGTATACTTCTCAGTGTACAGTGAGGTTATGAGTGATAAGTGTTTTTTTTTGGGAGGACAAGCAGTAGAAATATTATTTAATTTTATGCTAAAACAATATTTGTCTTGAACAGAAAAAAAATCACTAATATTCCCTTGTCAGGGATTTCAGGTCAGTTATAAATTCAGACACATTAAGAGAAATAAAATATTGTGAAGGATGAATTAGAAGTGACTATGGTTATGGATCTGCCAGCAGACACTGGCTACTGAAGGAAGAAGGAAGAATAATGCAGGAACTTCACTGATTCCGCACTCCACATAGTGACATCAGTTACATTACTGTTCTTAGGAAGAAGGGAGAAAATATATTTCTTTTTTTTTTCATTTCATAAAACCATACAATAAAAGGTGATGATGATGATAATAATAATATATCTCATCTTCATCATCATACTGTTAATGATAATAATAGCAAAATATCAATGCTATAACACAATACTACTCCTTTTACTAGTAATAACAACAATAACAACTACTAGAAATGATAACCGTAACATCAATAATAACACTATATTACTTTTTTCAACTACTACTAATAAATGAATATTACTGTTTGTTACTACTGTTAACAAGAATAACATATCAACAGTAAACTATCAACTAGCATACTATTAACCTTATTCTAATGTAATGTAACAGTACTATACTATCACTAACACAACCATTAATATTAACAATGATAAGGTCATATCCTTCTAATAATAATAATGAGCATAATAATAGTATTAATAAAGTGTTAGTATTAATAGTATTCATACAGTGCTAACATATCTCTCTATACATTAATGCTATTATTATTATTATTATTATTATTATTATTTTATTCATGGTTTATTCATAGGTGAGCTATAATATCTTTCCATGGTTGTGGGCTGAGGGTACGAAGAAGCTTTTTAACCTTGTCACCTTGTGGGGGAGATGCAGGATTAGAACAAGGGTTGTTGGCCTGATTTTAAGACTATCCATACTTTAGTTTTTGCTGCAAATAGAACATCCAGGGTGAATTTCTTTATATTTCCAGGGCAGGAAATATTCACCCCACCACCCTTTGTAGTTTTACAAATAGTTTATTTTTACAGTTGCAATCAGATGGTTACTGCATCACATTAGTTGCTGTATTGCAGAATTGTGGCTGCCTGATTGTGTCATTGGAATCAATTAATGTGGTGTTGGATGTATTTGTCTTATATCACATTGGAAGGGGGGTATACAGTAAGCTATAATAGGATACACCTGATGTATGTAGCATGGACTCCATGAACACACAATGATGTATAGTCATATATTAATACATATATATATATATGTATATATATATATATATATATATATATATATATATATATATATATATATATATATGTGTGTGTGCCCATAGTGCAGTCACTATAGACCTGTAGGTCTCTGCATGCAGATAAGTATACAGATCACTCAGCAATAACCTGCTGCTCCATAGCTACAATCCAGCCTGATGTTCTAGCAGTTTGTACAGTATTTCACTCACTGCTGACGATCTGAGCCATGGGCACATTCTCCCAAATGCCTCCTTGTTGAAATGCACTCATTTAGCATCTAGTTAGTGCCCAACCTAATATTTTACCATGTCCCGAACGTCTCCAATGAATGTTATTAACATCCTTTCTATTTATTCAAGCAATTAGAGGATACTAAGTGTTTCTGTTCCAGTAATCAAGTAGATGTATAATTAGGCTCAAAGGAAAAAAAAATAGTCTGATTCTATAATTCTGCAGCAGTTTGTTTTGATTTTAATCTAATTTTGGGTCAAGTAAATTGTCTGTTAACAGGGTGATCGTGTACAGTGTTGTGGGTGGCCTTACAGTCACAATGAGAGAAGGCCTGGGGTTACACATAGGTTGCCATATGGACTAGAATAGATTTTTTTTATTGTATTCATGATATAGCACAAATCAGCTTCTAGTATTTATACTTATCTCCCAAGTCTTCCTCTTTTGCAGGAGAAGTTCCTTCTTTTTACCCCTCTCTTTGCCCCTTAAATGCCCCTTAAATGCCCCTCTTTTTGACCTGGCTAGAGGTGCACAATTAATCTTACTGTATTGTTAGGAAAGCTATTTGACTACTTTCTCACTTCACAGCTAATACTTGGAGGTATTTCATCATTTTTTTTAAATGAACATAAAAATGTCCTTGTTTAGATACAACACCATTCATAAGTGTTCCTATTTGTCCATCAAAAATGTCGATAGACATGTATACATTGCCCTAAAGGATATACAGTATATCTTGATTTAGTCCAATGCCATTCAAGCTATGGAATTATAGCAGGAATGTTAATGTTTTCCCCTAATCTACAGCTCATTTGGGTTCTTTTTGGGACACATCAGACTGTACTACAATGCAGAGGCATACCTCCAAGCTCCTGAGCCCAGAGCAAATTCTATAATAGGCCCCACTCCTCTCCAGTACATGTGCACCATAAGGCCCCCTTCACACGTCCATGTATCCAGTACTTGGGGCATTCCTTTTTTTCATGGATGCCACATATACATATTATAATCTATGCTGCTGTGCACTTGTCCGTGTTTTTACACCAACCACATGTCCCTGCAAAACACACAGAGACATGTCCGTTTTTTTTCTGGTAAGGGCCAATACAAGTCTATGGGTCTGTGGAAAACAGGTACAGCACACGGGTGATATTCGTGTGCCATCCAGGTCCTGTACATGTTTAACATTGTAAAATATAGAAGCTTTGTCATTTAATTCCTTCTTTAACCATACTGGAAAAACACTGATGACACTGATGGTAAAAATGGGCACACTGATGGTAAAACTGGGCACACTGATGGCACACTTATGGTAAAAATGGGCACACTGATGGCAAAACTGGGCACACTGATGGCACACTGATGGTAAAAATGGGCACACTGATGGAAAACACTGATGGCACTCATGGTAAAAATGGGCACACTGATGGTAAAAAAAGACACACTGATGGCACTCATGGTAAAAACATGCGTACAGATGGAAAACACTGATTGAAAACACTGATGACACACTGATGAAAAACACTGAAGGCACTGATGATAAAAACGAACACACTGATGTCATACTGATGGGAATCACTGATGGCACACTGATGGTAAAAATGGAAAAACTGATGGAAAATACTGATGGCACTGTTGGTTAAAACATGCATACTGATGGAAAACACTGATGGCACAATGATGGAAAACACTGATGGCACTGATGGTAAAAACGGACACACTGATGTCACACTGATGGAAAACACTGATGGCACACTGATGGAAAACACTGATTGCACTGATGGTAGAAACGGACACACTGATGTCATACTGATGGAAAACACTGATGGCACACTGATGGAAAACACTGATGGCACTGATGGTAAAAACAGGCACATGGATGACATACTGATGGAAAACACTGATGGCACCAGTACCGTTTTTTCGCGTACGTGTTTTATACGGACATGTGAAGGAGGCCTAATACTGGTGTTGACCAACGAGGTGGAGTCATCTTTGGGTCCCTCTGACACTTGGGCCTGGGAACAGCTGCTACCTCTCCACACAATACTAAAGCAGCGCAGACTACCTGCTCTTCACAGACTAGGGTTGTGCAAGGATATTGGAGTCACCATTGGAAATCAATTAATGATATAGACGTCCCTTTTGCTTTTGCAGCCTAAATGAATGTTTTCACTTCTGGTGGTAGATTTTTTTAGTCCTTAGTCCACGTTCACACATTCAGTATTTTTTCCTCTCCTGGTTTTATTAATATCTCGGACCACAAAGCCTAATATTGTAAGAGGAGCTGCTGGTATCATTCACATGTAGGTAGTGAAATGTACTGGAATGTGTGTTATCACGTAGGAAACATGGAGGGTCAGGAATTTTCTTTATAGCCCCCCTCTTTGAATGACATGATAGCCAGAATGTTCTCAGTATGATTTGGCTGATATCAGGGAACAATAGTTTGCATCCAACTGTACAGTAAAGCAAATGATCCTAAGGTTGAGTTTACAAATGACGATTTCATTCATTCTGATCACATCTAATTGATCATAAAATTGCTCCTTGTACAACTGAATTGCAATAATAATTTGTATTTCTAAAGTGCCAACATATTCCGCAGCACTTTACAATTCAGAGGGAACATTGCAAGATCCTAATTTATTAATTTTAATTGGATTTGCAGCATTAGACACCAGAGTCATTTCTGCTGCTGTCAATAGTTCCAACATACTTGTAAGTATTCTGGGACTTATGGTTCATCTGCAGATGCAATGGTGGTCTTGGCTGGCCCCTCCCCGGTCACGTGAACTTGTGCATTAGAAACGCCTGCAAGATTTTCTACACCTGAAGGGGTTAAATCGCCATCCCATCACTCATTTTAGCTTGACCTACTCTACAGTGTTTGCAGAATTCCCATCGGCTGGTGTTGACCCACAGCATAAGCTCTGCGAAATTCTTTCCAAACATTACCCCTTCCTTGTCGTCCACACGAAGGACACCCCCTTCCCCAAACCCTTCCCCTCCCCCATCCACACACAGGCACATGGACGCAAAAATATTTTACAAACCTATATTATTAGCCTAAAGCAGCCGAGCATATGTGGGGAACGTAAAATGTTCACATGTGATGTAACAGATTGTATTTCACAACAGTGCAGCCGAGTAATTCAAAGCTGTCGCTCGATGTAATATTATACCAGGGATGTAACTACCAGGGAGCTGGCGAGGACGAAAACTCCACTCTCTGTACTCCAACTCCCAGCAGAGCGAATACATCTGTGTACAAACATCCATTGTCTGCGGCGACTTGTGTTAACTTTACCGCGAAAGTTCAAAGTATTAATAAAAAAGTGAATCATTGTCGCTGTCATCGTTGTTCCTCCACGAGCTTCACTTATTCAGTCTGAGCAGTATTAATAGCATAATTATGCCATAACCGTCCATCATATACATTATTATAAAGTATCCTATGTACCTTATTCTATTCTGACATTAATCCACGGAAAGCTAAAAAGAATCGTCCGATTTTCATCCACAAAAGATGCTCTATCATCTGCATTGTCTTCCGTACGCTGTCCGTATGTCCGTTCTTTATACTCCGTATGGCCTCGGTTTTATATCATAAAGTTTACAAGACCAAATCGTTTCTAATGTTAAGAGTTGCAATGTATCTGTAGTATCCGTTGATCCGTATGTGATTTGTTTGCGCACCTATAGACGTGGATATGCGAGTCTCATCCAGAACACAATAGAGACTACTGCGTGCTGACCTTGTGGACATTCAGTCTGCGCGAAAAAACTGAACAGCCCAAATGAATAACATTGGTCCGAGTGCTGACCGGGTGAGGTCACTTGTTTCATGAACAGCACATGGACTAAAAACAAAGTTGTGTGAACATAGCCTTATATTGTAACTGACCCCCTATTATTTAGTGTCCCACAGCTCCTATCACATTCTGACCTACAAGCCTTATTAAAGAGCATGTTATAAAACGTTCATTACCTCTTGTAAACTGTAATACACTTTTATTATGCAGTGAAATATTCTGTACGGTATCCTATTGCCAGTTGTGGATACAGACAGAAGAGGCCCCTGAACAAGAACAATATATGGGCCCCTTGTAGTCGTAATGCGCAATTCCACCTGCTTTGGAGCTAGATGTGGCCCCTGTGCGGCTGCAGAGGTTGCACCAATGATATGTCCATACCTGTCTGTCCACAATAGTATACACCTATCACCCACAACATTAAATCCAGCAGTCTAATATAGGTCAGACACTCTTCATGCCGACCAGTGGTTGGATACGCCATATTCGGTGGTTGGCTTTGGTTTTTATCATGTCTGCATAGTTGTTGGGTCTAATCCCACCACATGGGGAGGATCTTCATACCCCAGCTTTACTTTATTTGGAAGTTACATCAATATTCTGTGCTGCGCTCTGCAGATTTTTTACTCTCTTCAGTTCTCCAGCGATGTAATGCGCACTACGTACATGGCCTATATGCAGTGACCGGTGATACACTGGATGTTCTGACTATCCTAGGATGAACTTTCTAGCACTGTACAGTATCTCTTCTGTGGGATCGGGTCAGATGGGCTAACCTTCGCTCCTCACATTTATTAATCAGACTATGACCATGTTGCTGGTTGTCCTTTATGAGTACTGGGGACACCCCACAAGACAAAGCATATTAGAGAAGTTCTGATCCAGCCGTCCACCCAACACAATTTGGCCCTTGTCTCTCAGACCTTTGTCCATTGCCCATTTTTTCTACTTTTCACAAATCAACTTGACGTGTCTAATATGCCTCCACCTAATATGGCCTTGTTGTGAGATAATTAATGATATTCACTATGCCGGTCAGGGGTTTCTGGGACTTAGCTAGCAACTTTTTCTTGTTATAGTACAGCTTTTCTCACACTGACCAGCACCTCTGACAATATAACGGATGCTGGTGGAGAAGTATGTGACCAGACCTGTCCATCAGCCCAGGAGAGGACATATCATTGGTGCAACCTGTTGTGGGGCCCAAGGTGTAAGAGGGCCACCACCACCACCACAAAAGTAACAAGCAGCTTCTACCACAGACATTATAGTTACTGTTCTTGTAGAGGGGTCCTCTTCTGTCTGTGCACCGGTCTCCTCCAATTGTAAAACATCTCTCACGGGAAACTGAGTTTCTATTGGAGGAGGCTGAGGACACCAGCAGCCATTATTTGGACAGAAGAGCTGTGTGAGGAAAGCTGCACTAACAAGAGACAGTGGCCAAGCTTTTTAACATTTGATGACCTATCCATATAATGTTGGACCACAGATAAAGTGCAGTATTCGGCAGTGGCCACTGAGCAATGTATGGGGTTACTCTCTTCCGTTCTGTAAACCACTATCTGGCTACTGTTAGATCAGGTATCTGCTGATCATGGGGGAACTATGTATTGGAAGGCCACCAATCTCATATTAGTGACCTAATGTCCCTTGGAAATGTCATCAATTGGAACCCAGACAACCCCTTTAATACTATTGCTTCCTTCTTTTTATAAAACATTAACCTTACACTAAATCACCAGACACCAGAAGGTAAAGGCGGCCATACCATTGATGTGACCTGTGTAGCCGCTCATGGGTCCAAGAGATCAGGGGGCCAACACCAACTCCAAAGCAGGTGGAATTGGGCATTACAATGGCTATTAGCATGCAAAGGGCCCATATATGATCCTTGCACAAGGGCCCTCTTCTGTCTGTGTCCACCTCTGTCAGAGGGTGATATTGGGATCCTACAAGCTGCAGGTTATGATGTAGTATGGAAACCTCTGAGCAGTGCTTCACGCCAACGGCTGGGTTGAACCTCTTTTTCCCCTCGTTTTCCCGACCTCTTGCTAATTTTTATAGCTGCATAAAGCCAATAATGTGATAAGTTTTCTGGTTTCATATTCCCAAGACGGATACAAGTCACATTTTTTATAACAAAAATTCAGGTAAAAAATTTCAGCTGTCCTTTATCCTTGCTAAATAATGAAGAGGATGAAAAACATGACCAAAAATCATCAGTTTCACGTAACTACCTAATGTCCATCAACAAGCAGTCCAACCTATGGTCAACCTATTCTTCATCATTATGGCACCGCATTGCCCTTGTACAGCAAACTGAAGGTCATTTTACCAACTCATTGTAGCCAGACCTATATCCATACAGCAGGTGATAATAAAAGTGTAACTAACGTCATCTCGTGTGCTATTTATTACAATTCTAAAGTGGCTATTGATGTCTCTCTGATGAGAAGAGAACACATATACCTAGTAAGTGCCCATATACACATGTATAGAACAGGTGCTACGAGCAGTATATCCTGTTTAGGGGCTTCCATAGACTGTCAGTAACAAAGTTACTCCATACTTTTGCCCAGAGAGTCTTGAAAGATAATAAATATGTGTTTTTTTTAATCAAGTTATCACTTTTCAGATAATTGTTCTTAGCAACAAAGTTGGATTACCGAGTGCTCATATTACTGAAGCATATAGATTTACCTTTGTCTACGTTGATTATCCAGACAGTGTGTATTGTACTGCCGTATTTTTTCCTTTTAAATGAAAGTTCTCCAGTAATTGAATGAGACAACACTTTTACTTTTTCAACTGATGTTAGCTCCGTTTTTAATAAAATAAAACCTAAGACGTAAATCAGATGTGGAGAGTCGCTGCTTATTGAAGTTTATTTTCCTTTTTCAATGTGGTTATTTTTCTTGCTGTTGGTATTGTGGTTTGCAATTTCCATGTATTCTGTCTCTGATGTAATGAAATCAGCTCTCCTTGCTCTGAAATCCTGGTGGGCTTGTGCTTCTACACAGCAGCCAATCTGAAAGGGCAGAGCTCTAGTGTTATATAGTTGTTACATGGATGTTTTTCAGCTAGAGATGGAATAAAGACTGTTACCTGGGTTGTATCTTAGTAGGTGACATCAGGACGTCACATAGAATTTACATTAACATACAGTATATCACAAGGACACTTGACTTGGGCTGTGTGGGTGAAATATTTTATACTGTAGCCTAAGCCATCCATTTTATTCACTTCTGTGATGACAGAGTCTAATTTAATCATCTGTGCTCAAAAATGTTTCATAACAACTATCACTACTTTACTTTACCTGCTCAACAAACACCAAACCTAAAAATCTATCCTGTTTCCCATTGCTACCTAGAAGCTAATTCCAGGCTGGAGAAAAACTGTGTGAAGGTGATTCACAAAAATATCATCTGCCCAGCAGTGTCAGACTGTTGTGTCGATCACCCATCGGTAATATTGATTCTGGGTTCCACTGTTATTATTATTATTATTATTATTTATTGTTATAGCGCCACTTATTCCATGGCGCTTTACATGTGATAGGGATATACATAACAAAAGCATTTACATAATCTTAACAAAACGAGTCAGCGACTGGTACAGGAGGAGCGAGGACCCTGCCCGCGAGGGCTCACAGTCTACATGCTCAACAGTCTCTATGTTCAACTACATCCAAATATTACATGACCCCCTTTCACAAATTTACCTCTGCTTCTATATAATAATAAACTGTTTGTTGGATGAATGATGAGATGCTGCTTTTTTTTGCACATAGTGAATCAAGTGTATTGAGTGAGCTAGCCTACTTCTGCCTAGGGGCCTACCAGGGAATTCACCGCTTCTCCTGTTGGCCAGTCCAAGCCTGCTGTTCAGTAAAGCTTAATCTTTCCTATGCCCAATGTTTAGAAGCTCCAGAAACATTTTTTAAGTTTTTCTTTTCTAAGCCACCAGTAAGGTTTGATGGTTGCTTTTGAGTTAACAATTAGCAGATGTTGTTGTGTTTGGTCCAAATAATGCTCATCATAAATAAAAAATATTTTAATTGACTTTTTTTGTCATCTGTGATCAGTAGGATACATTTATCCTTGATGAGAACTAAGACTACAAGAGAACTACCAGATACAAAGTAGTCTTGGTAAAAAGCTGATGTCAACCACGAAGGGTATGTTGAGAGTTCACATCTCATTGATTCGATGAGAATGTAGGCGTGTATTCTCTATGAAAATCATCATCAAAACAGTTAATATTCTCAGTCAAATACATATTAATGAGGGTTTTGCAAGCCCAACATGCTCCAGAAAAATTTTGAATTTTGGTAGCAATTCTGCTCGAAAATACACATAGCATTCACCATAGGTATATCCGTGACATGCAAAAATAACCTTAGGCTGAATTCACAATATTTTTAGAATTCATGTGGATTTTAATGTGGATTTTAAGGTTCATACCTTATGCATTGCAAAAGAGTGAAATCTGCAGTGAAAAATTCACTACAGAAGTGACATGCAGCGAAATAGGAAATCGACAGTATGTCCTTAATACCATCTAAATCTTTCTGCTATAGGAGGTTTTAAAAAAGTATAATGAACTGCAAGTTGCCTGCAGAATTAAGCATGGCATCCGCGCAGAAAATCAACAGGAATTTTACAGTATGAGAATTCAGCAGGTTGCAAAAACCTATGATTTTACCACTACTGTTGCGAGATTACTCATTAATATACTATTTATATAGAATTTTTATGTTTTTCACAACTTTTTATACCATAAAAATAAATCCTTTTAATGTTGCAATTAAGATAAAAAAAAGATCAAAATGTTTTTGAATCTCGTCTGCTCTTCCTACTCATTTTAAAGCCTCTTGGCGTGAATTTTGTGAAGCTTCCCAGAAACATCTCTTTCTGGCCAAGTAATTTTGCACCAATTTAGTCGTCACTGACAAGATAGAAAGTGAGCAGTCAAAATGTGAAAAGGATACAAGTTAAAAGACCAAAAAAAAAAAAAAAGTTCTTTCTCTGTTTTTGTCTGTGAAAATTGGTTTAATTATATCAGTGGAATGTTTCTTTTCCAATTCTGTATGTAATTAACCCATCTCGCTGTCTGCAATTTATTTTAATAAAAAAATAAACCAACCGTGGGTTTCAGTTCCGCATCCCCCCGGGGACGGTTACGAATGATGTGTTTAATTCCATTAACTACAATGCAGTCTACTAGAAAAAAAAAAATGTTCAAAATCAGTTTTATCCAGTTTGCTCAATGCTATGCGAAGCAAATCATTTCAATATTAAGTGTCACAAAGCCCATTGTAAATTCTAAAGAGAGAGCCTACAGCCATGTTCGTGTACTTTCCAATTATCATTAATGGCTTTTGAACAAGGTATGACGATGGCCTGATCTTTTCCAATTTTTTTTTCCCCTTAACACTCAGGAATATAATAGTAAAAAGCCAAAATTGTTTAGGGCCCTATATGTTGCTATTAAGGAAAAAAAATTAAAATTTACAGTCTGCGTTTTAACAAACCTTCATAAATGATCAAACAGTAACACTCATTCAACGAAACAAAGGTAGCCTTACATTGTAGGTATCAGTAAAATATTAACCACACCACTTTATATTATAGCAGTTCGGTCTAAGCCTCCAGGCAGAAATACAAGATTCTTGCACAGACATCCAGATCTCACCAGCCATGTGTTTTCGGCTTCTGGTATTTTTTTTTTTAGTTAGGGGCCTTATTTAAATTTTTAAAGGCTAAGGTCATATAAACACATCGGTATGCAAGGCAAATGAATGCTTTTATTTCCTTTTTTTTACTATTGTTTTCCTACCTTGCTACAAATATATAAATTTCAACACATAAACCCATGACTATTTTGGTCCTAGGGATAACAGTAATTTTTAAACAAAGCTACAATCAGGTCAAGATTACAAACTTGCACAGCTCGAAATGCGTCGACGCTTAGCGTTAATATGTACTTTTAATTCTCTTGTTTTCATTTTTAATATCTATAATAAATGGGATGTTTTAATATTTTTCCTGTGGTTGCTGGATTTTCCTCCTTTCCTTTTTCCATAACGGTAATTTTTGTCACTTTACGTGTTTGTAGACAAGTGTTGTAGAATTTGAGGCTGATTGTAAGAGCCATGAAAAGTTTCGGGATCGCGGTTTTTCTGAATCACACTTCTGGTACATCACTGATCATATAGAGTGCTTTGAGGCTGGTAATTACAACATATATGGGGACCTACCAACAGACCAAAAAAGTTCAATATTTTACAAAGTGGCGTTTCAAAAATTTTGAAATTTTGAAAATAGACCTTTGAAGATACAGGAATACCTTCAACACAATGGGTGAGTCAGTCCCATATCTCACAGAAGTCCCACATTGAACAGAACTAGAAGGATAATGGCAGAAGTAAATTAGCCTAAAACTGGAGGAAACACCTCCCTTCTACTGATATTTTATAACATAATGTTCCCATAGATTTTCTCTCTACTCTGAAAGCAGCTATGTAGAGTATTTCCATGTAGGAAATTACTGGGTCAAATGAATCTTCCATGTTACAGGTTCTCAATTATGAACTTCCAACTTTGTCCACACCTGTTTGGGCTTCAGACACACTTGCTCATGCAATGATTTTTCCTGTTCTCATTGGAATGTGCACATTGTTGATTCAGACTGAAGGCAACAAAACCATGATGGAGCATATATGGAAACAAGAGGTAGAGAATCACTTGTGAAATAAACCAGAATATGTTTTAAACCTTAGATTCCTCAAAACATCCCAGTTTTACTTTGATGACAGCTTTACACACCTTTGGTATTCTTTCTTCTAGCAGCTTCATAAGGTTGTCACCTGGAATGCCTTTGCTTGGTCACATAACCCTTATATTGCCTGGGTCATTGTCCTGTTGCAATGCAAATAATGGTCCCACTAAGTGCAAACCAGATCGTATGGCGTGTCATTACAGAATACTGTGGTAGTCATGCTCGGTAAGTATTCCTTGAATTTGTAATAACTCGCTATTAGTATTTCCAATAAAGCTCCCCCACACCATCACACCTTCCCTTCAATGCTTCATGTTGGGCTCCACACATGGAAAAAAATTCACTTACCTTTTCTGCATCTCACAAACACATGGTGGTTGATGCAAAAAAATGTCAAATATTGACTCCTCAGACCACAGCATAGATTTCCATTGATCTAGTCCTTGTGTTGCTTGGCTCAATACGTCTCTTGTTCTAGCTTGTGGTCCTCATTAATGGCTTCTTGCAGCCGACCATAAAGGTCTGATGCAGACTTATCTGGACAATTGCTGTTGAGATGTGTCTGCTACTTTATGTCTGTACATCATTTATGAGGGCTGTTGTCCAAGGTACTGTCAATTTGTGTTTTCTGAGACCGGTAACTCTGATGAACTTATCCTCTGCAGCAGAGGTAATTCTTGATCTTCCTTCCTCCTTTCATGACTTCACTATCTTCAAGGTTCTAGCAATTGTCCGAATTCAAGGATCTTCATCTTTTAAAGTAATGATGGAATGTGATTTATCTTTACTTAGAGGAGTGTTTTTTTGCCTTATTCTGGCTTAGAACAGTTGTGGAATAGGGCTCAGCCCTGTATGGAGCTGTTGACCAACACTGCCTCAGCAAAACACACATGATGGTCGCAATCACTTTCTGAAGACTGGTGATTATATAATGAACTCTTGACGAGGCATACTCGTTAATTGAAAGCCATCCCAGGTGACATCTGATGAAGTTGCTTGAGAGAATGCCAATGGGGTATGAAGCTGTCATCAGAGTTGAAGGGGGATACTCTGAGGACTGTACTGTTTAACACATATTCTGGTTTGTTTCACGTGTGCTTCTTAAATCCTTGTTTCCATTTGTGCCGCCTCTTGGATTTGCTGCCTTTACTCTGAATCTACAGTGTCCACATTTCAAAAAGATCAAGGAATATCATTGCATGAACCAATATGTCTAAACTACTGTATGCAGATATGATTGACTGAAGGTAATTAAAAGTCCAAATTGAAAGGTTTATTTATTTTTGGAACCAGTTTTGCACTGCTCCAATTTAACTAAAATAGTGAATCAACTTAAAAATAGTCCTAAAAATATGCTACTATTTTATATATGCAACCTCTATATAGATATTGGTGTCTCTGTGAGTAAAAGCCACCCGGAGTGTGTGTGACGCCTCTACTCGACAGCCCCTTTTTACCCTGGGAGAAGGGGGACTCGGAGTCGGGTCCTTTGATGGAGAGTTGGGGTGCAGCCGTGGCCCGGACCCACTCCGTGCCCGGGGCCGTCACATTTAAAAAGAAGGATGGTATGGGCTTATCCAGGTTTAGTGGCTGATTACGACTACGCCACCTGTGGCACCTGGTGAAGGCCACCAGCGCTGCTGCAGTCTGCTGAGGCATGGTGTTATGGCAGCCGTAGTTGTATCTACTCCCCACAGGTGAAGCAAGGCCTCAGGGCAGAGAGACAGGATGACGGGGGTAGTAGTCTAGAAAGTCTGCATAGTGCGGTGTAGCGCAGAATAAAGAGTCCAGAGGCCATAGGGGTGAACTTCCAAGGCTTTACTCACGAAAGAGATGGCAGTAGGAAGGCGACTCCCTGCTACTCGCGGAGTTCTGCGGTCACCAGAGACGAAGGGGGTCCGACAACCTCCGAGTAAGTCCAGTGTTCGATCATGACCCCGCACCAGAGTGTTCCTAAACTACAGACCGAGTGCTTTCCTGTCTGTGTGCGAAAATAGGCCGGGTCTCCCTCTGAACTCCTCTCAGAAAAAGGGCACGGGTGGCGGCTCTGCTCTTTCCGTTACCCGGTGGGATCTTCAGGGCCTACCGGGCTTCCCCGACCAGGACATGAAGTAGCAAGGTCGGGTGTCGGGGGCCGGTACCCTTCTTGCAGCCGGAATCCCTCTGAATAGATCAGCATAGCGAGGACCGGTGGCGTACACCGCTCCGTCTGCATCCTCCCTGGGATCCATTTGCGGTGGAGCTACACTCTTAAGCTCCGGGCCTTCTTGGTCGTGGTCCTTGACCAGGTTGAGACATTCATTGCCTACAACCTAACCCTTGACCCAAGGCCAAGGTACGAGGGCTGTGTCCCCATCTGCTGCAGGTCCACACAGGATCCACGCTCAGGGTGGGAGATCACAGTAATTCACAGTTCAAAGACCCATCAAAAGACAAAAGACCAAGAAGCAAAAATGGCTTTCTATTAAATATGAAACTTAAAGTGTCACTAAAATGTGAGTCCTCCACCCTCACCCACTAACTGGTTCCATTAACTCTTGGTTCCCCAGTCTCCCTGTAACCAGGAGGGCAGCACCTAGTGCATTCTAGCCCCCTCTGGTGGAGAAATGTGGTGTTGGATGTGGAGGTGGAGTCCTGACCATCACACTGTTCTTACCTAAGAGGTGGAACACTGCACTCCATTAAAGAAGTGCAGTATCCCTGTGGCGGTCGAACCCTCAGGGGCGCCACATTTGCCCTTCTAAAGTTTTTTTATAGAGTTGCAAAAAAAAAGTGTAGGAGCAAGTGGAATAATACATGACTGCAACAAAGGACTACATAGATGGTTTGTTTGTAGTCTATAAAGATGAGAAGCAAATAGGTTTTCTAAAATACCTTTAGTTACAAAATCATTTAAGTTTTATTAAACCAAGAAATAATTTCAAACAGATTTTAAAATATTATGATCCAATAATATGACCAGCAAAAGTTAGGCTCCTCCTACGATGAGAGGTTAGAAAGTTGGGATTGTTTAGTTTAGAAAAAAAGATACCTCAGGGGTGAGCTAATTTATTTCTAAATACATGTGTGGTCAGCACAAAGGACTAGCACATGAGTTATTCCTTCCAAAGACCATACTAAGGACCAGGGGACATTCCCTATGTGTGGAGGAAAGGCGATTGCGGCGGCTAAACAGGAAAGGGTTCTTTACAGTCAGAGCAGTCAGAATGTGGAATGCCGACAAGAGGTAGTGATGGCCGACACTATAACAGCTGTTATACAAGGGCTGGATGATTTTCTCACAACAAAAGTCATTGTGGGTTATAGTGATAGAGAATGTATCTGGTGGAGAAAGGTTGAACTTGATAGACCTAAGTCTTTTTTCCAACCTATATAACTATGCATGTAACTTTGTGAGTTGACAGAGAAGGCATTCATGACAAAATACTAATCATATGGTTATATGGGAGCCGAAATAGACTGTATTTTAAAGGGGCATTCATATCGCAATAGGAAAAGGGTCTCGTAGGTGAGACCCCCTGTACCAATAAGACAATTATGGCATATCTTTCCAATATTTATATTATTTTTACATATATTGTAAGGTCAGCGAATAGTTATTAATATAACCCTTTAGCCAAAATTTTGAGTAAGTATGGGGAATATGTATAAGATACACATAAATCCTTGGCTTAAGGAATGGTATTTATGAGTAAGGATTTTTTTCTCCATTATTGGCCATGAAATAAAATCCCGCTCTAAATCCATTTGGTGACATGCAAACATGTATGCAAAAAGTGTAGAAATCCAACATTATTCACATCAATCACGCACCTCAATGCTCTCATTTAAAAATAAGAAGCTCTTTAAATATTATATAATTATCCTCCTAGTGTCGGGTTCCCAGATAATGATGCGTCTGTGTGTGAAAATATTAAATTGCAATAACATGTGCAAAGAACGCTTTTCCTAAATGAAGTATTCAGTTCACAGATTGGCCAGACGACAGGGCCACTGAGTGATGGGGCACAAATGGTGTCATGACAAATCTTCAGATTTGCTGTGTAGTTTGATGTGCTCTGTTAACCTATTGTTCAGACAAAGTGACCATTAAGCTTCTGCCATAGATTCTTTGTCAGCGCAAGAGTCATGGTGGACAGTTATGTCTTTGGATTTATAGGCTATAGTGGAAAACATCTAAAATAATTCCAAACTGCCAGTGTCAATATACATGGAGGACAAAAGAGGCAGTAGCTGAGGGTCCTTCCCCACCTACAGGTTTCCGCTTTGTAGTTTACCCCCAAAGCTTGGCACAAACATCAGCGAAAGGCAAGAACTGCAACTCCTTTCTTGATTAGGGACACTGCTACTGGAGATGGAGGTCCTAGTGATTTTTTGCCAAGATCTCCAAATGGAACCGTATACTTTTTTTTTGCAATATGAAATCATATATAATGGTTCCAAATAGTTCAAATGTGGCTAGGGAAATGTCATTTTTGTTGTGAGATCCCATCGATTACAGCAGTATTTGCATAGATCTACTGTACCCTAGACCAGCGTTCTCAAACTCCAGTCCTCAAGAGCCACCAACAGATCATGTTTTCAGGATTTCCTTGATATGATGGAATTATCACCTGGGAAATACTAAGGAAATCCTGAAAACATGATCTGTTGGTGGCTCTTGAGGATCGGAGTTGGGGAACACTGTCCTAGTCTATCTCTCAAAGTATTACCTAAGAGCAATAGCTACCCTAAAAGTCAATATTCTAAGGAGTCTTGACACATGACCAGAGATAAATGCCAAGCCGGAAACTTATCTACAGACAGCCTGTTAGGGGGTGTTTGCCCCTCATCAGTGTAGATCAAGATGACTAGCTACAGTCAATTAGAAGACGCTTAATCAGATAGGAAGTTTATAAGGGTCTAGCCACACAGAAGATGATCAGAAAAGCTTCATGCAAAATAATTAGCTCACCAGCCTTTGTCAACATGTATCTGTTTTGTGCTCCAGCCAAATACTAATTCCATTCCTTCAGCTCTTCACAACCACAGGTAACATAATATAACAGCAAATATACAAATGGGGAAATAAAATTTCCTAAGTCAGAGTTAACAGCGTGTTTAAAGAGAGGGAGGAATCTGCCACCGCTCATTGCACAGTATTATGAAGCATCAACAATAAGAACTGACTGTCAGCACTTGTCTTCAGCTGTGTAAATATGTATTTATCTATTCCACTGGAAATAGGAGGTTTTTCTTTCTTGCAGTACATATTTGTGTATAATGTGGTCTGTTTTCTATATATGACATTCCTGCTGTCAGCATCTACTTTGGGAGTAAGTTTACTGCATATGTCCCAGGCAGTTCTTTGGCAGCTTTCTATATAGTAGTACCTGGACTACCAAAATCACATTCTAGAGCAGGGGTCTCAAACTCGGCTGGGTATATGGGCCGCACATGGAAAAAATTTGAATTTGGGGGGCCGCATTCTTTGTTCAATGTGACATTTTTAGTGATACCATTTTTTTTGTATACACCTTTTGAACATTTTTGCCGTGTTTATTTTTTTATGGCTTGGGTTGTTATGGATGTGGCGATAATAAACGTGCACTTTTTTGTGTTTACTTTAGTTTACATATAAAACAGCATTTTTAGTGCCCAATATTTTTTCATGCTTTATTTTATTTTTTATTTTTTTTACAATTTTATTTCCCCCAATTGGCCACATACAGTAATATTGTCTTACAATTAGCATCATATAGTAATAATGGAAAACATCTTGTAGTAATGTTCCCCATCCAAGTCCCCATCTTGTACTAATGTGCCCCATCCAGGTCCCCATCCTGTGGCAACGTTCCCCATCCTGGCGCCCATCTTGTACTAATGTGCCTCATCCAGGTCCCCATCTTGGGGCTATGTGCCCCATCCAGGTCCCCATCCTGTGGCAATGTTCCCCATCCAGGTCCCCATCTTGTGGCTATGTGCCCCATCCAGGTCCCCATCTTGTGGCTATGTGCCCCATCCAGGTCCCCATCTTGTGGCTATGTGCCCCATCCAGGTCCCCATCTTGTGGCTATGTGCCCCATCTTGTGGCTCTGTGCCCCATCCAGGTCCCCATCTTGTGGCTATGTGCCCCATCCAGGTCCACATCTTGAGGCTATGTGCCCCATCCAGGTCCACATCTTGTGGCTATGTGCCCCATCCAGGTCCCCTCTTGTGGCTATGTGCCCCATCCAGGTCCCCATCCTGTGGCTATGTGCCCCATCCAGGTCCCCATCCTGTGGCTATGTGCCCCATCCAGGTCCCCATCTTGTGGCTATGTGCCCCATTCAGGTCCCCTCTTGTGGCTCTGTGCACCATCCCGGTCCCCATGTTGTGGCTCTGTGCCCCATCCCGGTCCCCATCCTGTGGCTATGTGCCCCATCCAGGTCCCCATCCTGTGGCTATGTGCCCCATCCAGGTCCCCTCTTGTGGCTATGTGCCCCATCCAGGTCCCCTCTTGTGGCTCTGTGCCCCATCCCGGTCCCCATGTTGTGGCTCTGTGCCCCCTGTGCTGTTCTTCACACACATAAAATAGAAAAAAAAAAGATGATTCTCACCTGTCCTCCGTTCCCTCGGCGGCCTTCCTGCAGATGTGGCCCGCAGGCACCACAGAGTCCGACCCCTTGACGATCCCGACCTGGTCCAGGAGGAGCCGCCAACAGCAGCGCTGCATTGCCGCACAGAGACTGTCTCCCAGCACAGCATTTTCAATGTCAGCCGCCGGCCAATCAGAGGCCAGCAGCTGACATCTGCATATGGCAATGACGTCATACTCACTGCGCCGACACGCAGATATCAGCTGCTGGCCTCTGATTGGCCAGCGGCTGGCATTGGAAATGCAGTGCTGGGAAACAGTCTCTGTGCGGCAATGCAGCGCTGCTGTCGGCGGCTCCTCCTGGACCAGGTCGGGATCGTCAAGGGGTCTGTGCCTGCGGGCCGCATAAAGCAGCCTCAGGGGCCGCATGCGGCCCGCGGGCCGCGTGTTTGAGACCCCTGTTCTAGAGGCTGACGGCACAGTCAGAGAGCTGGCAGTGCTTAAAGGGCTTGTCCAGGGTTAGCACAAAAGCCTGCAGTCACTCTATGTGGCTGCAGTATATTCACACGCAGAAAACTCACACTGCAGAATACTCACATGGTGCATGCTGTCCGGATTCTCCGGTGCCACTGTCTGGATTCTCTGGGAGTGGGCCGTAATGTGACTGCAAGTATGCAATATGCACGCTCCTGGCTACATTCTGACTAGACATGTTAAGGCTAGCCTATATGACCACCCAGTGCAGGCACCGTAAAAGCCTGACAGCACGCAGCGTGCATACAGTGAGGATCCATAAGTCTGCAGTCGCATTGCTTGACTGCAGACTTTCATGCAAACCTGGTCAACCTCTTTAAGAGGGCAACCACACTCGAGTGTGCACATCGGTCCTTTAGGGTATGTGCACATGGCATCTTTTAGACGCCGGTACATCTGCCGAGTTTTCCCACCCAAGCCACTTCAGAAAAATGCTGGCAGTTGTTTTAAGCGCGGCCTCTGTGATTTATAACTTCAAGCAAGGAGGAGGAGGTGAGAAATAGAGCTGGAGTGACAGAGGCTTCAGATCTTTAGAATCAGTTGCATATCAATTCAAACACTTATTTGTCAGTAATGAAGGAAGGGAATGGCCATTTAAAGGCATTGCTGGACTTGTCTTTGAAAGAATGACATGTGCACATATATAGTTTGGGGGTGAAATTCTGCTGACAGATTCCCTTTAACTTTAACAATATACAGTGGGTACAGAAAGTATTCAGACCCCTTTCAATTTTTCACTCTTTGTTTCATTGCAGCCATTTGGTAAATTCTAAAAAGTTCTTTTTTTTTTTCATTAAAGTACACTCTGCACCCCATCTTGACTGAAAAAAACAGAAATGTAGAAATTTATGCAAATTTATTACAAAAGAAAAACTGAAATATCACAAGGTCATAAGTATTCAGACCTTTTGCTCAGACACTCATATTTAAGTCACATGCTGTCCATTTCCTTGTGATCCTCCTTGAGATGGTTCTACTCCTTCATTGGAGTCCAACTGTGTTTAATTAAACTGATAGGACTTGATTTGGAAAGGCACACACCTGTCTATATAAGACCTCACAGTTCACAGTGCATGTCAGACCAAATGAGAATCATGAGCTCAAAGGAACTGCCCAAGGAGCTCAGAGACAGAATTGTGGCAAGGCACAGATCTGGCCAAGGTTACAAAAGAATTTCTGCATTACTCAAGGTTCCTAAGAGCACAGTGGCCTCCATAATCCTTAATGGAAGAAGTTTGGGACCACCAGAAGTCTTCCTAGACCTAGCCGTCCAGCCAAACTGAGCAATCGTGGGAGAAGAGCCTTGGTGAGAGAGGTAAAGAAGAACCCCAAGATCACTGTGGCTGAGCTCCAGAGATGCAATAGGGAGATGGGAGAAAGTTCCACAAAGTCAACTATCACTGCAGCCTTCCACCAGTTGGGCCTTTATGGCAGAGTGGACCAACGGAAGCCTCTCCTCAGTGCAAGACATATGAAAGCTCGCATAGAGTTTGCTCAAAAACACATGAAGGACTCTCAGACTATGAGAAATAAGATTCTCTGGTCTGATGAGACAAAAATAGAACTTTTTTGGTGGTAATTCTAAGCAGTATGTGTGGAGAAAACCAAGCACTGCTCATCACCTGCCCAATACAATCCCAACAGTGAAACATGGTGGTGGCAGCATCATGCAATGGGGGTGTTTTTCAGCTGCAGGGACAGGGTGACTAGTTGCAACTGAAGGAAACATGAATGTGGCCAAGTACAGAGATATCCTGGATGAAAACCTCTTCCAGAGTCACCTGGACCTCAGACTTGGCCAAAGGTTCACCTTCCAACAAGACAATGACCCTGAGAACACAGCTAAAATAACAAAGGAGTGGCTTCAGAACAACTCTGTGACCATTCTTGATTGGCGCAGTCAGAGCCCTGACTAAACCCAATTGAGCATCACTGGAGAGACCTGAAAATGGCTGTCCACCAACGTTCACCATCCAACCTGATGGAACTGGAGAGGATCTGCAAGGAAGAATGGCAGAGGATCCCCAAATCTAGGTGTGAAAAACTTGTTGCATCATTCCCAAGAAGATTCATGGCTGTACTAGCTCAAAAGGGTGCTTCTACTCAATACTGAGCAAAGGGTCTGAATACTTATGACCATGTGATATTTCAGTTTTTCTTTTTTAATAAATTTGCAAAAATTTCTACATTTCTGTTTTTTTCAGAGGGGTGCAGAGTGTACATTAATGAGAAAAAACTTTTTAGAATTTACCAAATGGCTGCAAAGAAACAAAGAGTGAAACATTTAAAGGGGTTTGAATACTTTCCGTACCCACTGTAAGAAAGTCCTATTTGTAATGGAAGCATTTGTGAATTTCTCAGAAGAGCCTGTAGTTATCTCCTCCATTTTTACACTGCTTAATTTCCACGGAGGTCCAGTATGGGTATGGATGCCATACTTCTTATGCAAACTACACAAATCTGTAATATTACTGTGTATATGAGCCCTACTGTTCATCCACTCAGTAGACATTATGTCTCCTTACCACTCCAGGTGTCATGCGTCTTTGGCCCGGGCCCATATTAGTCCTATTGCGTTACTTAATCCTACACTTGACTAGACATTATACCTCCTCTGGCCAAACTGGTCCTCTGGCCGATTCTTTCAGACCCCGCAAACAATGTAATTTCAATAAGAAATCAGAAGATCTTTTAGTAATGTGTAATATTTTTGAGTTCTTCTATTACTAATTTCAGTTGAGTGGAAGAGAGCTGGGACAGCCATCCAGTTACACTGTGTCATTCAAAAGAAAACTGTATTTAACATTTTGGGGGAATAAAAAGGAAGAATCAACGCTCCAAACAGAAACATTTCTTTTTTGTATATTTTTTTTTAAATAAACGTTTTTATGTGTTTTTTTTTTTTGGTTCATCCAATTTCTGCTTGGGAAATGAAACATATTGAGTCTGTTTTATTTCTGTTTTCAATGTGAAAATTTACTTTGATATTTTTAAAAACATATAATGAGTCATATAATAATGATCTAAATTGAAAGAGAAAAGTATCAACATCAGTGTTCTGGGAAGGTGGTCCCAAGATCGCTCGGCCAGACTGTGTCCTTAATCATTCCGTAGCAAGGGGAAAAAAAAAATCAGTTTACTCTAGGAAAATACTTAAGTAAATGCAAGTAAAGAAATACATAGCTTCATTTCATGGCAGAGAGCTGGCAAATTTTACACTCAATTCCTAAAGAAAACAGAAACTTAATTAGAGGATTTATAGGAAACCAATGCAAGCATGTAAGGTGACAGGTAAAACGCACATGATCTCTTCATATAGGCACAGCAGATTATTAAAGATATATCCTGGAACGCTTGTGCAGATATATATCAGGCTTATCCAAATATAAATCTCATGTTTTTAATCTTAAAACAAGCTTTCCAGGCCAGACGGTAATTCTAGTATATATCTCCTAGTGAAAGGTGCTACATTTATGCATAATGCAGCTTACGGCCTCGTGAACGTGACCATAGTATCTCTCTATACGAGCTCCCTCGTCATATTGCAATGCCAATGTTACTTTATGGCATTTCCCAGATGTCCATGTATAAATAGATTTTGCCATCTTCCATTGGTTGCCATATGGACACTGATTCCCCATGGAAGTCAACTAAGACAGAAAAATGTAACCAATGAATCAAGTAGAAGAAACAATGTAGCGCACAAATTTAGATTTTCTTCTAACTGTTGGCACACTCCTTAGGTAGCTCTTGCCCAGCTATTTATCTTTGCCCTCATATACATACATACTCATCACAGCTGAGTGTGCATGTGTTCCTAAAGGGGAGTGGGGAATTAGTCACTATGAGGGCACAGTTTTCATGTAAGGTGAGGAAAAGACTAAGTGCAACACAAAGGGAAGAGGGAAAGGAAGCCCAAACACTAGGGAAAGGGGGAGTGGCCACCCCTAGGCAGATCTAATAACACCCTGCCTACCTACCGTCCCTATATAGGTTCCACACCCATCACCGAGCAGGAACCTAAGCCCTGAATATCCCCAAACCTTGGCCCTAGATAGTGAGGGGACAGGGTGAGCACTGGTCAGGCCCCACTACAAACTAAAGACACCAATGTAGACAAACAAAGGGGATAAACTTAGCTTGAGCAGACATCAGAGAGATAACGCCAACTGTCCTCCAAGAGCACCAGAGAAGAAACTAGCCAACATCTAGTGATCCAAGCCAACACAGAAGTACGTAGAGCTATCACTGGTGCCTCTCTGGAGAAACTGAGAGTTTCTAACTACCAAGCAAGGGTGTGTCAATCAGCAGCAGAAAGTGGAGGTAGCTACTGGGTCCTAAAGAAAGAAGGATATAACAATACTAAAGAGATGAGAGGAGCAAGAAGGTGTCTGCAATGCCAAGTGCAGAGACCTTCTGCAGCCGGCTCCACACATGACACACCCGTGACAACAGTTAGACAACCATAGAAATTGGACCCAAATCGGAACACAGTGCATGGACTGGCTGGCGGCTCTCATGACGCGAGCGTGACAGCTGCATAGAAATATATGATGCTCTCAGGCTCGGGAGAACTGCCGGCTGGCCCATGAACAGCATTCTGATCTCGGTCCGATTTCTACGGTCGTCTAACTACTCCCCCTGACATCTCTGGCAGCAGTTTATTTCCCATGAGAACAAAGAATTGGGAAATTAAAGCCATTAAACATGTTTCTTCTTTCCCTAGCATCTGCCATTGGAGGAAAGGCAGGAAACACATTAGTTGCCAGCCAATCCCTCCATAAATAGTGTGTTCTGTCAATGGTATGAGCACCTAAAGAAGATAGTCTCATCAGCTTACATGGAATCATTGCAAATTGCATGTAAAAACAAGCAACTTTGCAATTTACTTGTTATTAAAAATCCACTCCGTAGTCAAGGACATAGGAAACTTTAATTTTGTGTACTGATCATTTACAAAGTACTGAGGCAAGAAGTTCATCGCTTACTAGCTCTTTGTTATTGCTGGATCTTGCCAGCTTTAGTGTTCCTGCACTCTTCTGATGCTGCAGAGGCAAAGCAGCATCATCAAATAGTGCACAATAGGGTAAGGGGCATGAAAATGCCGCAGACTCTAACTGTCAATCGTAAGGTGTGCCAAACCCCCAGCAAGCAGGAAGCCAGAGGAACGGTGCACTTTTGAAGAGATAACATGAGAGAACCCCTTTAAGGGTTTGTTCACATCTGCATCATGGTTTTAATTGTAAATGATAAATGTTGGCGTGCTTGATCTATTGCATGACGGACAAATGTGCTGCTCGACCCATCTATTTGACTTTCAACTGGGTGCTTCAGGTTCCAGTGAGATGTCTGTCATTTTCACAGGAAAAACACAGCAAACAGCACTACCCTTCCAATCCATGATGCCAAAATTTGGAGAAATTGAGAAAATTGTGAGCAGAACAGAACCTAAAATGCACAAGATTGATAGAAACAGAGCAGAAACATGTCTTTCTATGCTTGGATACAGGCTAGGTGACCAAACGCAGCTCATCATGAAATCGAAATTCCAACATCCTTTCTCTTTATATAGTTTCTAACGGAAAAAAAAAGAATATTGTTTGTTTTTAATTGTCAGAATGAAAAATGACAACTTCTCTGACAACCGCACAACAGCTCTTAGAACATCTTTTTCAGTTTCTCTAGTCGACTTCCCATGGTCTGTGGTGGGAGAAGAGAGTGTCGTATTCCTGGTATTCTCCATTCATCAGCCAAATTTGTGGTCACTCAATTTTCCCTGGATCTGCAGTACTTTTTACTACATTTCCAGATAGGCAGAACCCAAGGACATACTGTATATAAATGCTCTATGTAAATAGTATTATATTAAAATATTGCCATCAAGATGTTTCTTAAATTGTGATATAAACAGGATCATCCATTTGACCAGACTTCTTCTAGATCATTTTTATTTCCATTAGGTGGACGGACAGACGTCTGGATGGATTTGTGCCATCTATCAAGTACCATGATGAAAACAATAACTGCCTTTAGTATTTATAAAAAAAAAAATGAAAAATAAAAAAATAAATCAGCCTTTCCTAGAGATTCATGGCTGTGAGTTTTCTACCTCCGGTTTATCCATCCGACCAAAGCTAAATCATAAAACCTGAAACTAGACATGATTAACACATTCACAGAGCTCCTCTCAGAATGTCACAGTCAAGACTCAACTCCGTCTTTTTATAGAAGAACTGAAAAGGAGAAGGGTGTTAGTATAGGCTATAAAATGTTACATACCTGCACGGGGAGGTATGAATGGAAATATAAATTCTGGCCCTGTGCTACCCAGACTTGAACTATTTGGGTATGTGAAATGTTTTAGAATGTAAAAATCACTTCTTGTAATACCTACAAGAGACTGATGGCATGGAATCAATGCAAGCTTCAAGGAATTCTCCATGTGATAGAATTGCAGAAGAAAATATGTCTGTCTCTTGGTCTGTCTATGTACAGTATATACTTAAAAAGGTTATCCATTACTTTTTCATTAATGACCAATCATTAAAATAGGTCTGCAATGTCTGAATGGTTGGGGTCCGACACCCGGCACCAGAGTCGATCAACTGTCTTCGGTGGCAACGGCAGCTACTGGCCGGAACTGCTTGATTGCAGTGATGCACCGTCTTCTGATAGTGGCCACGCCAGGGAATTACACATCCGCCTCCTACTGATTTGAATAGCAGGCGGATGTGTAGTACCCGTCCCCGGCCACTATCAGAAGATGGAGCAGCTCTGCAATCAAGCAGCTCTGGCTGGCGGCAGCCACCGCCACCGGGGACAACTGATCAGCGGGGATGCTGGGTGTTGGATCCCGGCCGATCAGACATTGATATCAGACATTGACCCATCCTAAGGATAAGTCATTAATGAAAAAGTAGCGGACAACCTCTTTAATTTTTAGTTAAATTCAGCTCCATGGGTGATGCAGTCTAGCCCCGATCATGGTGCCTACCAAGTTAGTCCTTTGAGGGGGATGTGTAGATGCCACAATTTAAACTGATAGGCAAATTATTTTCATGGACTAACAATAAATTCATTCTTGTATTTTAGGACTGATTAGGGCAATGTAACATAAAATGCCTTTCACCATAAAAAAAGTTATTTTTTATAAAAGTTTTTTGTTGCTGTTCTCTAACAAAGCCTTACAGATAACCCCAAACCAGAACATGCTATGTTCGGAATAGAAAAGTCACAAATTTCAAAATCTCCATAAAAACGGCCCAAACAACATGTATGTAGAATTTTCAAAATATTATTTTAAGTTTTAAATTAATTTGCCGAAAAAAAACAGTGCCAGATGGTATGTGTGAATCCAGCCTAATGCTGGAAATGAGAAATGTTCTCAAAGAAAATAAACTGTGCATGGACCTCATGAAAAGCTAAAAAGATAAACCTGGGAATATATAGCAGAGAATTTTTTTTAGTACATGACTATGGGGCAGCTATTTTGTTAGCAGCATTTGGAGACTTTACAGCAGAAAAATTGACAATAGGAAGCAGTAGTGTGAAGATGACTCATTGGATTCTATGGGAGAGTGTTGTAGGCATGTTCTGTGATCTGTGCGGAGGTCATTGTGCAGAGAGGGTAGAAGAAGATTTTTGTCCGTCGCCTATTGTAAATGGTGGATCCTATGTTATCAATATATAGGTGATACCTGTCATTGTAATCCTGCCTGTGATCTTACTTTTATTACTACTAGAAAAGTAATCAACAGGATGTGTCAGACCTGGTGGCCAGAGGAAAAACTTCAAGATTTCAGGATTTTCTGTTCAATATAAATAGTAATAAGGCAAAAAAACAGATTTTCTGTTCAATATAAAGAGTAATAAAGCAAAAAAACAAAGGACAAAAAAATTGCTATGACGACTTGTTTTCTGATGATTGTTCCTTTACAAGGTCAGATTACCAATAGGTCATCAATATAAGATCAGTTGGGGTCCGACATCAAGCACCTAGCTGATCTGCAGTACCAGCCATTAAACAGTGTAGGGACCTGTCCTGATCCATTCTGTACACTGTGTATATTTTTCAGCTAGTGGAGCTGGTAACAGCTGATTGGTTGGGGTGCCGGGTGTTGGACCCCTACATATCTGATATTGATGACCTATCTTAAAGAAGTTGTCCACTACTGGGACAGCCGCTTCTCATACCCAACGCTTGGCCACAATAAAAAAAGCTTATACTCGCCTGCCGTGCTGGCGTCTTTCCAGTGGTGTTGGCACTCGTGTTCCGGGGGCTCTCGTGCGGTTGTTATGAGCCAGCGCCCAATCTGTGATGTCGTCACTGTCTCAGCCTTCGTACAAATCGAACATCAACAGGAATCCAGGGCTGCGGCTGCTCTCTCACTTCCTCTTGATGTCTGATTTGTCCGAAGGCGGAGACAGTGACGCCAGTGCAGATTGGGTGCCGGGCTCATGTGTCATAATAACCTCACGAGAGCCCCGGAAACATGAGTGCCGACACCGCTGCAACGGCACCAGCACAGGAGGTGAGTATAAGCTTTTTTAGTTTATTAGGTCCAAACATTTAGATCAAGAAGGGGCTGTCCTAGTAGAGGACAAACCCTTTAAGGCTACTTCATAAGTATCATAATATTGGAAAACACCTTTCGGACTCATTCAGACAATCGTATTATATGGGCGCGTGCTGTCTGTGTAAAGATCGAACATCACTAGGGTCATTATAAATCAGTAGAGCTGTTCCGATGACAGTTTATTTCAAATCGCAGCGTGGAGTATTCCCTTCCATAAATTGCATGAAACGCACTCATCTAAGACTAAGGGTGCGCAAAAAAATTGGGTCCTATACAGAACATCCATATCGCATACAATTTTTAACCCTTATTAACTTAGGAAAGTATATTTGTTCACGTAGATTTTAAAATATCGATATTTAGATATGGATGTCAAAAAATATGGAAAAAGATGTCACATGGACGGGAAATACGACCACGTGTGTGGAAGAAAATTGTCCGAGTTTTCTGGATGAAAACTGGACGATTTTTCATACGCTCCTCTGAGCCTGGCCTAAAACCTACTGCATCTAAATGCCCCTCGTGGTTCTTTTTAACATATAGCTGAGTCAAAATGAACCTTGGCAGTCATGCTATGCCATCCATTCATTTAGGTATTTCATTTTGGCTGTCTGGTGAATATGTTTTAAATTTGTTTACCAACTTATTTTTTTAATGCAAAATGAGTTATGGAAAAACATGAGAGTAAACAAGCTATATAACATAAACCATCTCATTAAATTTGTATTTTGGAGGCAGCTTTATGTGATTGCACATCAGGCAGTACAGTCACACTGACTCACAGCTGGAGCTTTGCACACAGGCACAGCCATCGCTATTTACACAGTCGTTCCGCTACATAGAATTCTATGTGCTCTTTATTTATACGAAAGGTAACAAGTATGAGGCAAAACACCAGCAGAGTTCCTTATAAATGTCAGAACTTCCTATTTTATTGAACGCCACCTGCAGTCCCCTATTAACCTCACATGGTACCTGCGACTCTACGCAGCGCAGTATCCTGCCGGAGCTGCGCTCTACATTATAAACACCGGATTGTTATATTTCACTCTAAAGCCCAAAAAAATGCAAATTGTCTTCCTTTTCCTTTTCCAGAGTCTATATAGGTACAAGGATGCACAATGATTCCACACAATGGGGGGAATTTATCAAAGCTTCTGTGAAAATAACGTGGTGTCAAAAAGATGCCAATTTTGGCAAACTCTTTAGTTTATGAATCGTAACTTTTTAAAAAGTTGTAAAAAAAAAGTCAGATTTTTTGCTCCAGTAGTGTAAAAAGTATAACACAGCTATTATATCTGAGGCTGTGGCAAATTTAGCAAACATTGTGAAATATTTTGATGAATTTGGCACAAAATAAAGACAACACTGCAGCGAGTATAAAACACTTGTAAGTGTTGCAAATTTTTTTATAAAAAAATTTGGTGACTATTTTCCATTTTTAAGCCAGTCCCAGTCACTTTTGCCAAAGTGGGTGTAGCTGGGGTGGAACTGTGTGTGGTGAAGCTGGCTGTTTGCCTCCTTATCTCTCGGCCCATATGCTGCTTCACAGGCTACATCAATGGTATGTCCGCCTCTGCTCTGACTCCAGTTTACCTAGCTTGTCTTTTGGAAGTCTGATTCAGCCTGAAATCTATCCCATATTTTATCAAAAGTGCAGCTTCATCTTTTCCCCATGCTTTACACTTCTGCTTTGCTTGTGGATGCTGTGTATAGCGCCCTCAAGATCATATGAAAACAATCTAGATTTCTAATAATTAAAAAATGTAATAAATTAAGGAAAGTTAATGATTTTATCGATTCTATTTAAATATAATACATTTGTTTGAGTTAAATTTATATTCAACTACAGAAATAATACAAAAAAAGTTCACCCTTAAATACTTCTTTAATCTAAGGTCCTAAATTTTGGGCTGATGTGTGTGCTGTAGTGATGAGCGAGCCTGTTGGTTTAACCCTTTAACTGAGCATGCTCGGGTGCTTGCCAAGCATCTTCAGTGTGCTCGTATATTATGTTCGAGTCCCTGCATCTGCATGATTTACGGCTGTTGGTCAGCCTCAACACATGCAGAGATTGCCTGTTTGTTAGGGAATCCTCACATGTGTTGAAGCTGACTAACAGTCATAAATCATGCAGACGCAGGGACTCTAACATAATATACGAGCATGCCAAAGATACTCGGAAAGCACCCCAGCGTGCTCGGTGAAAGGGTTAAACGAGCACTCTCGCTCATAACTAGTGTGCTCTTGATGTCATTCCATTGTGGTCAAAGTTATGTTTTTCAGGTTCAAAACTTCCAATCCCTTGCACAGACATATATTTAAAAAATTCTGGCTGCTTGAAGCCACCACTAGGGGGAGCTGAGAAGCTTATTGTGTGGAGTTCACACTTCAACAATAAACTCTACAATAAAACTGTTTGCATTAAGCTCCCTACTAGTTTCGGTTGTAGATAGTCGATATAGTAATATTTTACTCTATGTGTGAGTATATTAAGTTTTGCATTAGAAAAAGGACACTCCGACAGCTATAAAGACATATTAAAGGGGTTGTATGGTGCTAGGCTACACGTCTGCAGTCACTCTATGTGATTGCATACTTGTTAATCCTCACTGTCAGGCTTCTCTGGTGCCGGAGTGGTAATGAGAACGCAATTATGTGATTTGCATATTTCTGGCCACATTCCAACTAGACGTATCTGGCCTCACTCAGGTCACTTGTATTGAGCGAGGCCGTGCACGTCTAGTTGGCATGTTACTGCCTGTATACAAATCGCATACTATCGGTCACTCATGCCTGGCACTGGAGAATCTGGGTTTCCAACTGTCCAGAAATTCCAAGACAGTCTGTGAAAATAGGGCACTTTTTTACCCTATCCATAAATATTTTTTAAGGTGTCTGTGATTTTTTAAGCTAAAGAAACTTATACATATTATTTTTACTTTAATTATCATCATTTTACAGCTTACGGTGACTGCAACTGATGTCTCATATCAGAATTATGGGCTGTAGACATGGATCATATTGATTTATTATGGTTTTCCTATGTATTTGAAAAAAAAAATATTGTCTGTCTGTGATTATTTTTTTGACAAGATGTCCAGAAAAAAATAAAAAGTCAAGTTGGCAACCCTGGTGAGGATTCACAAGTCTGCAGTCACATAGAGTGACTGAAGACTTGTACTCCAAGGCACAACAACCCCTTTAAGGATGTTATAGAGCAGGAGGAGCTGATCAGAATGATATACATTTGTTGGAAAAGTTTCAGTAAACCCTGCATTTTATTCATTGAAATCCCTGGTGTTTGTATATGACGCGCCCCCTGGGCCATATTCTTTAGGGGAATACCCGGAGCCGGATCAGATGGGGGTTGTAGTCTCCGAGTGGCTGTGACCCGGTCCGTGCCCAGGGTGTCAAGCTCAGTGTGTGGCAGTCCTTACTGATGTTACTAAAGTTCTTTATGTCGACTACGCCACCCGTTGAATTGCGGTCACTACGGCCGCCGCTGCAGCAGGGTCCGCTGAGGCTGATGGTGTTTGTGCAGCTTAGGTAGTATAACCCCCAACGGGAGGGGTATAGCCTCAGGGGGTCAGGTGCAGAGGATGGTGGTTGTGGAAGTGCAGGGATGATGGTAATGAGAGTCAGAGTCGGGTTGTGCAGTTCAGGGTTCTTTACTTACTGCAGATGTTCCGGTCACTCCGGCCTTGAGTGACCACCCGAGCCGTGCTGCGTCCACCAGGTCCTGGACTCGGCCAACCCCCAAGTAGTTCTGGAGCGTGGTTCTGAGCTCCCGTTCTGTCCTGTCCTCGTCTCTGGCCTTCCCCACCAGGGATCCACCTATGTCCGGCTCCCTCGGGCCTTCTGTTGGTAACCCTTGACTCTGGGTTCCCTGACCCTACACGTGGTCTGCCTTCCGGGTGGATATGGTGGGTGGCCGTGGCAGATGCTGCCCACGGCCTCCGGTCTCTGGCTGAGGTATGCTGTAGCCCCCACCAGTTTGGGATCCGGTACCCTGTTGCCAACTCTTCACCCTGTGGTTGTATTTGGGCTCTCAGAGTTCCTTCTTTCTCCCCCTCTGGGTCTTTCGTTCTCTCCTCTCTCACTCTGGGCCTTGGAGCTGCTCCTCTCCTCTGCTCTCTTCCTCTGCTCTGCTCTGACAAAAGACTGACAGACTGACCCTGATCTTAGATGGTGCCCACCTTAAATACTCCCTCTATGTGTGAGCTTAGGTGACCAGCACCCAATGAGCTCCTAACTTTACCCAGGCTGCTCCCCCTATCTGCCCCTACACTACTGGGATGTACCACCCCCCTCCCACTCCAGCCAAGGACAGACTCGATCGTACCTGCACATTTCTAAGTGGGAGTACCGTTGGTCTGCCCTCCGGAAATGGGATGTGTGTAGTGCATGCAGCTGACTGAGCTCAGTTCCACACTCCATCCTTACCCGGGAGTGGAATATCACACCTCTGGCTGAGGTGCAATACCCCTGTAGCAGCCGAATCCTCAGGGTGCTACATTCCCCCCTGGTAAATCACAGCACGTCCTCGGGCTGTAAGATATAAACAACACCAAAACATACAATTTTTGCATAAACATAAACATATAAAACATATAAAACACCATATATATCAGCATAAACTTTTCATATAAAACTTTCTTATCTTCTGGTACCTCCGGTCACGGTGCAACTTGTGACCGGGTAAAGTGCGACAGTCTCTTGAAGAAAAACCAGTTCTTCTATAAAACCGGTAGGGGGCGCTTTAGGAAGCGCAACTATATACAAGGGATATGGCCGCTCTCAGTCCTCGGCCAGGTATTAGGAAAGGGATGACCGCTCTCAGTCCTCGGTCAGTGGGGTTAAGGGACACACGGGTTAACAGTTCAGTTCTCTGGTCCCAACGGGGACTATATTAGCAGCAACGGTTCACTGTGCCCCGACGGGCAACTATATACAGCTTCTACTCTGCTGTACTCAACGACGACGTCCTCCTGCTCTTTCTTTGTGATTAACTTTAGCTTCAGACCCGTCCGGGTCCTCTTGCTCCTCTTCACACCGCAGCTCCTCCTCCGTCAGGCGATGCACATGGAGGGCGTAGGGTCCTTTGGCACACTTGTGCCGGGTGAAGGTGACCTCGTCCCCTATATAAAGGTCACGACCTCTGTGTCCCTCCGGTAGGTGGGTTTCTACGTCTCTGCGAGTCACAAAGACGTCGCCGGGGGTATGATGGTCTCTGATAAAGCCCCATCCGTGCTGCATGTTGAATTTTATCACAGTCCCGGTGGAAGGGGGACCATGAGCTGCACGGGGACTCCTCCTGGCCCGGCTCTTCTGCTCCGCGCTCTTTATTTGGGCTTGTTGTTCCCGGACCCGCCTCTCTCTCCGCTCCCTCTCAAAGACCTCGAGCTGCTGGCGGCAGCACTCTGCACGCTCCGCTGCAGCTGCCCGGGTCTCCTGAGTGAACCCCATGAGATCTTCTCCGGTGGGGTCCCACTCAAACTGTGCCTCCTCTAGCGGGGGCGAGGTCCTTTTTACGGGCTTTGGAACCGGAATCAGGGGTTCGTCTAGGGGTCTCTCTTTCCGGAGTCGAGGATGGTGAAACTCCGGTGGCCATATAAAGGGCTGCCCATCCGGGCACGTATGTTGGGCGAACAGATCTTCTCCCAGATGCGGCACTCTTGGTTTTATGGGCGCGGTGGTGGTGGCGCCCGGGTTGCCCAGGCCTTGCGGCCAGGCCTGGGGCACCTGGAAAGTGAAGGGCACCGTAAGGACGGCGGCGCCCTGGGCTACTTGGCCCTGCGACCAGGCCGGTGGCTCCACGGAGGTAGGGGGCGCTGTTGGTATTGCGGCGCCCGGGGGTACTAGGCCCTACGACCAGGCTGGTGGTACTTCCTGCTTGGTCACGCTCGGGGTCGAGGCGTGTGACGTCACAGGGGTCGCGGCTTCCGTCTGAGGCCTAGTCGGCGGCGGTGACGTTGCGGTTACGGGCACGGCAGGGGGTACTTCGGGCTCTGCGACGGGGAGCTGGGGCAGGTACGCGGTTTCCCGGTTTGGGGTAGAGACGTCCCCTTTACCTGCCTCCTTTCGTTCGGCTCCCTTCTCGGCGCCGTCTCCGGCCTTCAGTCCTCCTGCGCCATCCTCAGAGGCGGTCTGTCTCCTCGTCTCGGGTGGCGTGCTCCGCTGACGGGTTCTTGTCTGCTGGGCCATCTCACGGCTCCACTCCGCCAACGTCTCTCGCTGCACCCGGGCCATCCTCCGTGCGAGGCCCTCCAGCGCAGTCTGCGCACACTCCCGATCTCGGGGGAGCTGTGCCAGGACCTCCACTAAGCCTAGTGGGGTCGTTGCTTCTAGCAGGCTCCTGACCAACGGGTCGGTGCTGCTCTGCTCTCCTCTCGTTGTCTCCAGCAGGCCTTCTGGAGTGGCGACCGGCAACAGGCTCCTGACCACTGGGTCGGTGCTGCCTGGAGTGGCGGCCCGCATCAGGCTCCTGACCACTGGGTCGGTGCTGCCTGGCTCTCCCTCCATCTCCGGGTAGGCTCTTTCTGGACTCTGCTCCAGGCTTCTTGTCTCCGGGTGCGCTCTCTCCAGACTGCTCCAGGCGACACCCATCTTTGCTCTCTTGTTCTCCGTCCTCCCACTTCGAGGGCGGTCCCGGGGCCACTTGGTGATTGTCAGCTCCAGGGGCAGTTCTTTCACGCTGACAGACACCTCTAGCATCACAGTCTCTGTTGGTGGGGGCGGTTTCCACTTTTGGCGCCATGTTCGGTCCTGGCCCACGATGGGAGGCGGCCTCTTACCACCCTCTGGCACGCCCATAATGGCGTCCGCTCTTCCAAGGCGGGAAACCTTTGGAAATGGCGGGAATCGTCTCCCAGTGGCGGGAAACTCTGCAGATGGCGGGAAAAAGCTGTTAATGGCGGACAACCGGCGGGAATCGATCTGTGATGGAGTCCGATGGCGGGGACCCTCCGGGACCGGCGGGAGACTTCTTTTTGAGGTAAACTCGTTCTTTTCTTCAGGCACGCAGTACCCGGGTGTTGCGGGCACGTAATCCTGCCGACTACGCCAAAGTTGACGCGCCCCCTGGGCCATATTCTTTAGGGGAATACCCGGAGCCGGATCAGATGGGGGTTGTAGTCTCCGAGTGGCTGTGACCCGGTCCGTGCCCAGGGTGTCAAGCTCAGTGTGTGGCAGTCCTTACTGATGTTACTAAAGTTCTTTATGTCGACTACACCACCCGTTGAATTGCGGTCACTACGGCCGCCGCTGCAGCAGGGTCCGCTGAGGCTGATGGTGTTTGTGCAGCTTAGGTAGTATAACCCCCAACGGGAGGGGTATAGCCTCAGGGGGTCAGGTGCAGAGGATGGTGGTTGTGGAAGTGCAGGGATGATGGTAATGAGAGTCAGAGTCGGGTTGTGCAGTTCAGGGTTCTTTACTTACTGCAGATGTTCCGGTCACTCCGGCCTTGAGTGACCACCCGAGCCGTGCTGCGTCCACCAGGTCCTGGACTCGGCCAACCCCCAAGTAGTTCTGGAGCGTGGTTCTGAGCTCCCGTTCTGTCCTGTCCTCGTCTCTGGCCTTCCCCACCAGGGATCCACCTATGTCCGGCTCCCTCGGGCCTTCTGTTGGTAACCCTTGACTCTGGGTTCCCTGACCCTACGCGTGGTCTGCCTTCCGGGTGGATATGGTGGGTGGCCGTGGCAGATGCTGCCCACGGCCTCCGGTCTCTGGCTGAGGTATGCTGTAGCCCCCACCAGTTTGGGATCCGGTACCCTGTTGCCAACTCTTCACCCTGTGGTTGTATTTGGGCTCTCAGAGTTCCTTCTTTCTCCCCCTCTGGGTCTTTCGTTCTCTCCTCTCTCATTCTGGGCCTTGGAGCTGCTCCTCTCCTCTGCTCTCTTCCTCTGCTCTGCTCTGACAAAAGACTGACAGACTGACCCTGATCTTAGATGGTGCCCACCTTAAATACTCCCTCTATGTGTGAGCTCAGGTGACCAGCACCCAATGAGCTCCTAACTTTACCCAGGCTGCTCCCCCTATCTGCCCCTACACTACTGGGATGTACCACCCCCCTCCCACTCCAGCCAAGGACAGACTCGATCGTACCTGCACATTTCTAAGTGGGAGTACCGTTGGTCTGCCCTCCGGAAATGGGATGTGTGTAGTGCATGCAGCTGACTGAGCTCAGTTCCACACTCCATCCTTACCCGGGAGTGGAATATCACACCTCTGGCTGAGGTGCAATACCCCTGTAGCAGCCGAATCCTCAGGGTGCTACATATACATATGAGTCTAGTGGGTGGTCCTACTCAATGATTGACAGTCTTTTCTATATGACTGTGCGTGCAGAGATAGCTGTCAGTCACTAGTAGGACCACCCATTGGACTCACTAATAGGACCGCCCAGTGGACTCACTAGTAAGATCGCCCAGTGGACTCACTAGTAGGACCACCCATTGGACTCACTAATAGGACCGCCCAGTGGACTCACTAGTAAGATCGTCCAGTGGACTCATTAGTAGGACTGCCCACTGTACTCACTAGTAGGACCGCCCACTGGACTCACTAGTAACACCACCCACTGGAATCACTAGTAACACCACCCACTGGACTCACTAGTAACACCGCCCACTGGATTTACTAATAGGACCGCCCACTGGACTCACTAATAGGACCACCCAGTGGACTCACTAGTAGGACTGCCCACTGGACTCACTAGTAGGACCGCCCACTGGACTCACTAATAGGACCGCCCACTGGACTCACTAATAGGACCGCCCAGTGGACTCACTAGTAGGACTGCCCACTGGACTCACTAGTAGGACCGCCCACTGGACTCACTAGTAGGACCGCCCACTGGACTCACTAATAGGACCACCCAGTGGACTCACTAGTAGGACTGCCCACTGGACTCACTAGTAGGACCGCCCACTGGACTCACTAGTAGGACCGCCCACTGGACTCATATATGCAAACACCAGGCATTTTAGTTATTAAAATTCAAGTTATATTGAATATTTTCCCACAAACCTGTATCGTATTTTTCGGACTATAAGATGCACTTATTTTCCACCCAAACGTGTTATAGTCCGAATGTAGCTTACCGGGGGCGGGGTGGCAGGGGTGGACTGAAGTCACAGGGGGCAGGGACGCTGCCGCAGGAAGCCGGCGGCGGCAGGAGTGGGGCGATGCCCTGGCTGGAAGGAAGCATTGTCCCGGCGGTGCGAGGCTGTGGGTCCTGGGCTTTGCCCATTGATCTCCCGGTGGTGGGTTTCAAGAAAATGGCCGGTTTACATTTTCAACATCTGGATAATTCCTTTTTTTGATGCCATTATTCATGTTACTATTAAACCCTATGCTCCATAAAAAGTGAATTAGCTTGCAGGCCCGAAAGTTTTAATAGTGCAGCATCACACTGTCAGTAGGTAATATGCGTAATATTCTTACCAAGTCCTCAATCAACTTCTTTGATACATTAAAGTCATTAGAGGTGAGATTGTGACCTTCCCGGTCTACATCAAGTGTTACTTTATTAGCCAATAATAGCACTTTTGAAGTCCAATGTACATTAACAAGGTGTTATAGTGAAAATGCTTCAAGTGTCATAAAATGCTGACTTCTCGGCACCTTTTAATTAAAAGTAACCAGTGTTGTTGATAAAATAAAAAAAATTCAAATAAAGTTAGTAGTAAAAAGGAATATAAAACACTCCTCTCCACCATCATCTTTTCTTGTATCTAATTGTTTGGATAATTATTCATTCTTACCTGATATGATACAATGAGTTAAATAATATCATCCTCATTAATGACATGATCTAAATAACATTCATGGAGAAGAAAATGATCTCCTGCAGGCCGGTTCTCGCATCATACTCATACCCTGGCCACGTAACACACTGGGGACAGTGCTGCCAAATAAGTTCATATGTTCTAATTTATTCTTTATTTTAGATAGAATAAATATTTCCCATATAATCATGGATAATCTGAATTACATTCATGTGTTTATAGACTACATTTTTTGAGACGGCATTAACTTCTCTGTTCCATTAAAGGAACATAAAAATAAAAATGATAGCAGTAATGGAAACTACACGTGACAAACACTAATGGCGTCCGACAAATCCCATTGATTGCTCACTTTTTATCCAGTAGTTTTGGCAGAATCTGTCCTGGAGACTCCAATGCGGACTCAAACGCAGATGTAACCTTAGCCTCGTGCAGATATGTAGAAATTGTGAAGAACATAAACCCAAACATAAACCCAAATATGTAGTAAGTATGCAGTTTTCTTTTTGCGAGCAGGGTTGCCAATTGTCCAGAAATTCCAGGACAGTCCATAAAAATAGGGCACATTTTTGAACAGTCCGTAATTATTTTTTTTTAAGACCTCTGTGGTTTTTTTGAACCTGAAGAAACTTATACAGATTACTTTTAGTGTAATTATCATAAGTTTACAGAGAATGCAGCTGATGTCTCATCAAAATTATGGACTATAGAAATGTATAACTGATAATCATAATGATTTATTATTTTTTTCCAATGTCCGAAAAAAATATTGTCGGTCCATAAGCTGTCCAGAAAAACTAAAAACTCAAGTTAGCAACCTTGCATGTAAGCTAGGAAATTTATATTGAAGATCCCTGCCATCAAATTTTTGGCCAGTATATATTTTTTCTGACATTGCCAGCCATGTTATCTTTCATAGGACTTATATCTCTATCACCAGTCATACAGGGAACCTGCTCTCCTCATTCCTCTCCATCTCGGTCGATCAGAACTGCAGAAGACTTTTTAATGTAGTGGCTTGATTAAAGGTTTGCATGTAGGAACATTTCTTTATTCATCAGGACAATGTCACAGAACTGATGTCACGGGTGTGTCAGAAGTGACAGACAGTCGCCCTGCAGTTGGTTGCAGGACATCTCCTCTTTGACATTACAGACACCTTCTTAGAAGCTGTCTCTCGAGGACCCAGCGGCTACCTTCAACTTGCTAATTAACACCCTGTCCTGGGTGTATAAATACCTGCTGTTTGTTAGAGGGAGGTGCTGGCGATACTAACATGACCCCTTGTGAAGGCTTGGAGCAAGTGCATTTCTTATTCCTCTCTGGAGCTATGAGGACATGTGTTCATCTCTCTGAAGTTGACTAAAGCTAAGCTATCTTCCCTTATTTGTTCCCTGTTGTTGTCATTAGTTGTCAGTGGGGATCGACTAGAACTCATCCCCTCCCTTCCGTAGCCAGTGACAAATGCCAGGGAAAGACAGGGCAAGGTTCCTGTGCGGCGATTGGTGTGGAACCAATATAGGGACATTGGGGGAGACAAAGTGATATAAGGTCAGCCTAGGAGGTCTCCACTACTCCCCTTTCCCTAGAGTCTAGGCCCTCTTTCACCCCTTTCCTTTGTGTCGCACTTAGTCTTTCCTACACCTTGCGTGACAGCTGATCCTACACCTCCAAGTGCATTGCAATGATGACATCTATGAAGGAGGAAGTAGCTAGCTTCTCTTCCTGCTGGAGATTAAATATAGACATAGCTAGAAACTGGGAGCATATTTGCATGAGAAATAATGTGAGGCATGGTTAATGTAGGAATGTAGCAATTGTATTATGCATCTGGACATAAATGCTGAAGAGTCGTGATGGACATCGATAGAAGTCAACGTTCCGCATCACAACACGTCCATACAGTTCAGGAATATATTTCAGTGTGACATGTAAGGTTATGCTTAATTACAGATTAAACATAACATTTTTACTTAAGCTTAAATAAAAATTGTCAGTATTTTTGGGGCTGACAGAAAGGGGTTGTCCGGTCTTTTGTGTGACCGAAGAATCCTGACTATGTGTACTGCTTGTGAGAGCAGGAGGCCATGTGACTGCAAATATGCAAATTACATACATGTGGTCACATGCCAACTAGACTTCTCTCAATTAACTTGTATTGAGAAAGCCAGGCACATCTAGTTGGCATGTGATGAGAAATATGCAAATTTCATACTTGTGGTCACGTCACCACCTGCTCTCATCGTCAAAATCCATGAATGCTGACAGTGTGCACATGGCACACTGTCAGGATTCTGAAGCTTGCAGTCACATAGAGTGACTGCAAATTTTTATCAGAAGATCGGAAGTTTAAATGGGCCCTTAGAACAGAGTAATTTACAGAAACCAGAAAATCCCTTTAAGTAGATGATAAAATATGAATATAATCCCGGCTCTGAAGAGCTGACAATCAAAGAAAGTATGATCTCTCATTGGAACATTTTTTATAGCTTTGTAGCTGAACAGCAGGAATGTCTTCAGTGAGCCGACCTTTTTCAACTGCATGTTTAGATAAGTGGAACTAATATCTTTTTATCTTATAAGATTTCTGTATCAGGAGGAAATTCATCTGGTTTCAGAGCCCCATTCAGCTTGGATTTATGTGCGGCTTTTGTAGTGAGACAGGAGATCGGCACTTAAAGCAGCCGGTATCTATCCAACCCTAGATAGGATATCTGGACAATCTTAAAAAGCATTACCTCCTTATTCAACCTGGCTAGGAGTTCTCGCCCTGCCTTTTCCTTTGTACACAAGTCTATATCTCTCTTATTTGAGCTGAATATCAAGCACTCCTCCTATATTGTCCATGAGTAATTATAAGTTCAGATTACCCATGAGAAGTGGGTAATTATTCTCTATCTGCGGGTCTAAGCAGGTAGGTCACATGTATCTCACTAAGTCAACGGCTCACGTTTTTCACCTGATCCTTCTGACAACACTTTCTACATTTTTTTAAGCTTTTAAAGGCTCTCAGTTACAGGTCAAGTCTTCATGCTACACTTCTTTGAGGAACTTATATTTATCTGATAAGAGATGTAAGAAAGACCGTCACTTGTCTGCGCCAGCGTCACCAACAAGAGCCAACATTCAAAGAAAAGAAGAAAACATTATCGAATCTAGCACATAGCTTCTTATTTTATTTCGCTAAGGTGAAAGTTTAATGAAAGACTATTTGGTTGCATTTTTCTTTTATCCTTCAATGGTAACCACTGTGATAACCACTATTTGGAAGCCATATACTGTAGTTTGCCTCCAGAAAGTCAGAATAGCTTTTTTTACTTGATCTACTAGGATGACTTGAGAACAATTATTTACTTGTCATTGTTTTTTTTATTTAAGGAGTAAATGTTCTTCAAAAGGGTTGACCCAAGATAGACATTGGCAGTATAGCATTAGGATATATCTCAATGTCTCATCCATGACGGATTATGACTCATGCCAACTGCTAGAACAACATGGCAGAAATTTTAGAACAAAATGACACTTCTTCTACTTTGGCCACATGGTTGGTCTTGGCCTTGTCTATTATAGTGGCGGGGTCATCTTGGTCAGACTTGTATGAACATTGGTAGCACATCCTAGTGATCAATATCTATACTGAGACAAACCTACTCTGCTGATGTTCCATACCTGTCTTTTTTTATTATTTTATTTTTTCATCCACTTGTCAACCATTTAGGACTTCCCTGCTCAATAGTTTGCATATCTTCACAAATTCCAGCCCTTTCAAGCCAAGATGCATTAGTCATTTAATATAGCAGTGAGTGATACAATGTTCTTATCCCATCAAGTGTCTTTGTCGGTAGAATTAACGAAAGGTTAAAAAGGCAGGACCTTTCCTTACCGTATTCTTCTCCTCTTCAAGGTGTCTTCATGTTACAATCATTTGCTTCATGAATTCTTTATTACATTAATCAGCGGTGATGTACGTTCTCATTAGAAAATGACTTGGAAATGTAAGATCTGTCACATTCAGGAGGTTCCTGACAAGAGACTACGCACAAGTTGATTTACATGAGACAGAAGGGCAACATGATAAAGTCAGGCAGCTGGTTAAGGCAATGACAATTTACGGGACGCTCTCACTGATCTTGATCGAAAACATCTTAAGAAATGTGGTGGAGTGCTCCTAATCAGGTGGAGGTGAATCAAGCTGTCTTCCTTATTTTAGGCCTAGATTTTAGAAGGATTTTTTAGGGTTTTCTACGCTTCTACCTTGAGTACAGTACTCTTGCATAGTTGTAATGATTATATGAAATTATATACTGACAGTATATCTTGATATATGCAAGGCTTACATGAAAGCACATAGCAGAAATAAGAAACGTGACGCCAGAATCCTTGATCGTCAAGACACCAACCACTGAGCCACTATGGTGCTCCTCTCACAGCTAATGTAGACCTCTAAGAAAATGATCTTCTTAAATTTTAGAAATTATTGAAAAATATGGGAAATGTGGTTGGAATGTAGCATCCCCAGTTGGGTTATGATAAGCATTTGTGTCTTTTATCTGGACAACAAGACTATTAAGTTGGATTTTTCTTGATCATCTATATTAGAATTATATCCTCGCAACACATACTGTACATCTAGCTCCTCTTATAAATGAAATAAAAAAAAAAACCTCCTTGCAATTAAATAGTTAATCATAACCACTTGGTTGGATAGAGGGTCACTGTAACACAAGTCTTTTCCAGTCTGTTTTGGGATCATTTATGATGACAATGTAAATAATTTGCCTTTTCTCATCAATCATGTCTGCACATTAGGGAATGGTGGGCTCTGACAATCGCGGGGGAGTCTGTGTACTGTACAAGGGGATGGCTATTAACTTTTGTCAAGTTAAGTTATTCCACAGCAAAAATTTCAAACTAACGAATGTATCAGTTTACGGACATGGGATTCATTGAAGCATTCTTCTACATTATGTCCATCTCAGCTTGTATGTAGATCTGTATTCTATAGAAAGGAATTCATTTACATGTAATATTAAGCCCATGCCTGAAATCATAGCCTGTTCTCCTCTACATATGACAAATTAGGATGCTAGGAAGAGAAAGTTAGAATGTTATTGATAATTTGTGCATCTACTGTAACAGTTGAAATAAGTTGTCCACCAGTGAGACAACCCCTTCTCAATCCCTTTATTTGCCCCTTGTAAAATAATAACAAGAGTCTTGAGAGTCAGACCTGGGAGGCCGCTCTCAATTTCAATTTTAAGAGAATGTATGTAAAGAGACACCCCCTTTAATATACTCAACCCTTCACTTGTTATTTCATGAGAACAAGGAAAAACTGGATGTGAGGGTAGGACCAACTTGAGCCGTGAACCCCCTTCACTGTGGATCCCATAGCAGCTACAGTGTTTAACTGTTTATTAAATAGATGCCAGTATTTCATTTCCATTAGGCCACATTCACACATTCAGTATTTTGGTCAATATTCGTAAGCCCAAATCAGGAGAGGAACAATCAGAGGAAAAGTATAATAGAAACACGTCACCACTTCTGGATTTATCACCCACTCCTGGTTAGGGCTTACTAATACTGATGTGTGAACGTGGCCTTAAAATTAGCCTCAGAGCTCCAAAATTTCAACTTGCAAAATTTAAAATGCCTGGGAATAGCTGAAATATGCAGGAATTCTTCCAAGTCTACTGATCACTGTCATTCATTTCTCATAAAATATTGTATAAACTCACAATATTGAATGGCATGAACTTATGGAGATATCTACCTGCCAAGTATAGACAGTGAAATGAGAGCTGTTTCCTGAAAAAGTTGACTGTTGCAGCCTTACCCGCCGGCCTGGAAAAGTTAAGGATACTTGGGGGATAAAAAAAGGTGTGTTTCTCCATATAATAGCCGGAATGTGATTGTGCACCCTTGGGCAAAGACGTGAGTGAAGGACAAAGACACTGAAATGAACTCCGACTGGATCTTTCTGGCTTTTCACCACCTCGAAGGCTTTGGCAACATTTTATTCTGCATATTTATCAAAAAGACAATTTTGAGATTTCTTGGATCTGAATGATGAAAAGTAAAGAAAAGAAAAGAAAACACAGAAACCCTTGAGCAAGTTACAATAGAACATCAGTTTAATAGATAACGTAATATGAAAATAATAAATGATATTATGGCTGATAAAGGAACATAAATCGCTATTGGGCTCGACTAGTTAATGTGTTAACAAAACTGTCCATAATACTTTTCACACAAATAAATAATTCATATCCTTATTTGCTATGAATCGTAGTTCTTTCTTATCAATTATGTTATAGTTAAAGGGATTGCATCAAATTACAACGCATTTTCTAAAACCCAAGGGCTCGTTTAGACAAATATATAATATGGATGTTTGTGTAAAAAAAATTGCAGTAAAGCCGTCGGTCTTCTTCCAGAAGCGGCTTCACTGGCGGTTTTGCCGTAGTTTTTTCGTTGGCTCTGCCGTCTGCATCTTTTTTTTCTATAGTTTAATCTATATCTAGAATGAGCATGCTACTTTTTTAACCTCGCCACGGTTTGCATACCCAGAAGCGGTTAAAAGGAGTAGCAAAAGGTTGAACATGTGCACAGCAATGTCGTTTTTTACATTGCTGTGCACTATGTTCAGTTTTTATAGTGGTTTTGCCTGACTTTTTCAGATGGATTCCGCACATACCCTCAGGATGTATTACATTAGTTGATTATCAGGAATGAGTGTTCGAAAGTTTCTCGATATTTGGCCTCTCTAAACAGACTAATAATTACCTGACCAACAAGCAAAACGGTCATTTTTTGGCTAATTTCACAATAACATACAGTATGCAAAGTCTATTTTCCATATGCAGTCTGTGCACAATCCGTTTTTATACAACAGCAGTTTTTAAAAACTTATAAGACTAAATGCAATTTCCATGGCTATTAACCTGTTAAATGATGCTGTCAATCTGTGACAGCGGCATTTAGAGCGCAACTCCCAGCAGGCGCACTGTTCTAACCACCCATCAGCATCCCTGAAATATGTTCGTGGAGCACCATTGGGATGCCATGACAACTAAGACTTCTGTGCCTATCTTGAGGGTACTTCTGTCAAAGCTAGCCCGTGATTGACATCCATAGCAGACCATGATTTTTTCTCAATACAGCAGTACTGTGGTATTGCTGTGTATAGTATAAGTGATCAGATGATCGCAGGTTCAAGTCCCCTAAGGGGACTAACAAATACAATAAAAAAAAATAATAAAAAAAATATATAATATATATATATATGTATATAAAAATAACAATGGCAGCTCACGGTGCCAAAAACAAGCCCTCACACAGCTCCATTATCTAAAAATTAAAATGTTACGGGTCTTGGAATATGGCGACAGTAAGCAAGTTTTTTTTTACAAATTTCCTATTTTTTTTCATCATTTAAAGAAAAAAAAACAACTATGCATGTTTGGTATCTCTGTAATCATGCTGATCTGGAGAATCATATTACCAGGTACTTTTAACTGTATAATGAATGCTGTAAATAAAAAAAACACAAAAAACAATTTTGGAATTGAGCTTTTTTTTTGCTATTTTGCTGCACTTGGAATTTTTTTCCCACTTTTTAGTACATCAAGCAATAGAATGGATGATATTATTCAAAAGTACAACTCGTTTCGCAAGAAAACAAGCCTTCATATGGCTGTGTTGAGAAAAAAAAAAAAAAGTTATGGCTCTTGGAAGAATAAGAGGAAAAGACAAAAGCGCAAAAATTAAAAGTTGCCCAGGCGGGAATAGGTTAAAAGTCTTCTTGTCACCTATTCAGTCTTTGGTCAAAAAGGTGGTGTCAGTGTGCTAAAATTTCAAGCTGACCCTGGATTGATATCCATGGGGACAGGTACAATACATGATCTAAAGCCCTGAACTCAGGGACATCAATCCAGCCAGACTCTGCAGGAACAAGGCATGGTGTTACAATACTGGCGTAGTACTGCTGGAATCCAGTGGCTGAAGGATCACAAGCAGGAACAGCAAACGGTAGTAGAAGTTCTTGGAGTTAGTAAACGAGTTGTAGGAAACAATCCGTAGATAGGTGAGAACAGTCTGGGTAAGACAGTACAGGAGCTGGAGACAGGAACTAGACTAAACACCTAGACACAATACTTAAGCAATGAATGAGAGATCCACGGCGATTTAAGTAGGCCCAAACATGAAACAAGATGGATCCCACTGATACAGAATCTGCCTTCTTAGTAAAGGGCAATTGCAGAACACAGCAGCAGCCTCCGGTGGTAAGGAGTGGGACTGCAGCACAATTATTAAGGTGAACAATAGCAGCCACTAGTGGTCAAATTGTAGAAGGACAATAGGAATCCTGACACGTGGACAGCTAGACTTCTTGGCACACTGGCTCCACCTCCTTGACTACAGACCATTATTTTGCATGCAATTAAAGCCATCCTAATGGCTGCTGACCATGGCTGTTAAACAACTGACGGTCAGGTATATGCAAGCGGTCATTTATTTACTTTTTTTAGGTAGACTGACCAGAATTCTGTGGTCACAGAGCAATTATTGATTCAATTATTCTGTGCACATAGAACATCATCGTTATCGGCAGCACATTTCTCATTTAGACAGGACAATGTACTGCCTATAACGATTGTTTTAATGCTGGCATATTTCCTGTAATCAGTGGACATGTGTTCTAATGAACGCTCATACCTGAAAACAGAGAAAACCTATATGGCAGTGATAATAATTTGAGGGGAAAAAAAACACCTTTAAGTGACCCCATAATAGCATTCACCATCAGGCTCCACTACAGATGTCACACCTCTGCACTGGGAAGATTAACACAACACACCTGCAAAGTTAGTGAAAAACTCTTACAATGGATCCGTCTTTCAAGCAGCATTAAGTGGAATGTTTGCTCTGACATGAACTGGTTGGAAGCCACAAAGCGACACGTGACCAGAGCCGGGTAAAAGTTATGAGGGAATTGCAAAACAAAAGATTTCATTTTAATCTGTGATATCAGAGTGAACGTATTTGTAAAACGGCTTTGGAATAAAGTCAAAGTAGCAGAAGAACGTTCAATCACAATGGTTAAAATAGAGCGCTGTATCGTGTCAACAACAAGGAGTTTAAGAACAAGCATTAGAAATAACAATTTTGTTAATTTTGTGCCCCTGAAGGTTTAACCACTAAGGAAGCTTCAGCTTGGCAATTGGAAATCCTGCCTTTTTAAGACTTCTATGTCAAGGGTCTTGATGTCCTGCCATTTAGCATAAGCATGTGTAGCCCAAGTCTTGAAGAAGTTGTACAGGATCAGAAGAAACTTGACTCCTGTATTCCAAAAACAGCCCCATTCTTGACCCCAGGTTGTTGGAAGACAGTGCAACTCTGTCCCATTAACATCAGTGGAAGCCAATCTGGAGACACAACCCATAGACAGATGTGATGCTTATAATTTCTCTTCATTATATACAGTCATGTGCAAAAGTTTTAGGCAGGTGTTTAAAAATGCTGCAAAGTATGAAGCTTTTAAAAATACGAGTGTAAATAGTTTATTGCCATCAATTAACTAGATGCAAAGTGAATGATCATTACCGTTGGGCTGATTGTTTGAAATTCAAATTTGCCATGCATCGCTGAATTTTCTCCAAAAAGTTTATATCGCAATGCTGAAAAGCTTCTAATTGCTTGGAAAATAACTGTATAACACTCTGAGGTGTCCTAGGGATGTACTGAACCCCTTTTGAGTTCATTAATGCAAACACACCCTCATTAGTGTCCAAATGACCTCAACCTATCTGGCTAGAGGAAACCAGATGGTAACCGGTGAAAACCAATAGGCTTGTATGGGTCTAAAATTGGTATATTTCCATGAAGTGTGTAAATAAACTGATTATTTAAATTATAATGGACACACTTTATGAGGTAGACAATTATGTGTAAATTTCTGGATTATGGAAATTCTTCTTTTCTTAATAAATAAATAAATATGACTTGCACTTGTCACAATCCTGTACCAGTAAGCACAATTTCTGTAACACACAAGCCTTGAATTCAGGATTTCTGTTTACTAGCAAAATTAAGGCAGAAAGGTATTAAAATACCCTCCTAGTTTGCAGAGTGTAAAGAATATATAAAAATGCTATTATTCAGGTATTCAGGTGCTGTTGCTGCAGTATATCTTGGCATCAAAACAACATTAAAGCATCAATTCTTCTAGGTACAATTAAACACAATTCTTGAAAGAACCTGGAAGGGAGGCTGCTCCAAATATCTTGGAAAACTAACCACAGATCTTCTGTGGATATAGGCTTGTGCAAACCTTTAATCCCAGGCAAATTTGATGATGTTGAGATCAGGGCTCTGTGTGGACCATATCATCACTTCAAGTAGCCAATTCGATACCTCCCTGATGGCATTGCATGATGAATAAATATTTGACTGGATTTCTGAGCATTGAGGACACCATTAATCAGGACAAAATTCACAACTTCATCTGCTCAAATGCAGCCCCAAACTTGCAAGGAACCTCCACAATGCTTCACTGTTACCTGCAGACACTCACTATTGTACTGCTCTCTGGCCCTGTGGCTCTTTGTTACAGCCAAATATTTCAAATGTTTACTCAACAGTCCAGTGCACTTGCTGCCATTTTTTCTATACCCCAGTTCCTATGTTTTCATGCATAGTTGAGTCACTTTATATTTTTTCTTATCAAAGGTATGGTTTTTGGCCGCAATCCTTCCATGATGATCACTTCTAGACAGACTTCAGCCAACTGTAGATGGGTGTAGCTCGATGGCTCGTAGCAGTCAGTTCTGAGCTGATGGCACTGCTGGACATGTTCTGATTTCAAAGAGAAGTAAACATGATGTGTCTTTCATCTGCTGCACTAAGTTTCCTTGGTCATCCACTGCATCGTAAGTCCTCAATATTGTCAATTTCTTGGTGTCATCAATGCTGAAAAATTAAGGCAGATTCTTATCCATCATACAATTCTAATAGGGAGGCTTCTGATTGGCTCCAAACTTATTCTACAACAGGGCCCAAATTATACAGCCAATGACATTAAAACTATCTTAAGCTTAAAGAAAAACAAGGCGTCTGTGTTGACATGGTCCCACAGAGCCCAGATCTCAACATCATTGAGTTTGTCTGGAATTACAAGAATAGACAGAAGTATTTGCACAAGCGACATCCACAGAAGATCTGTGGTTAATTCTCCAAGATGTCTGGAACAACCTCTTTGCCGAGTTCCTTCAAAAGCTGTGTGCAAATGACAAGCGTATCTCGAAGAATAGATGCTTCGATGCTGTTTTAAAGACAAAGGGCGATCACCAAATATTGATGTGATTTAGATTTCTCTTTTGTTCATTCACTTTGCAGCTTATTCATTTATAAAAAAATACACTATTAACACTTCTATTTGGCAGCAGTCGATTCCCCATCCTCCCATTGAAAACACATGAGCAAAAAGCTGAACTAAGAGTGCATGTGTGGGGAGTTCAGGAAGATTAGCTCAAGAATGAAAGTTAATCATTTTGATTTAAAATAATAGCTTCCCTTTAGTGACTACTGTCATCAATGAATATAAAAATTTAATATAATAGTTGTTATGTAACATTTAATTCAAGTATATCAAATAGGGACCATGCCTACCTTGTTTCGAAGCACCGCTAAATCATAAAGCGTAGTGCCCTCATCAGAGGCTCCTCTTCGGATGCTATGTTATAATTGCTATACGGATAAAAAGTGAAGTTTTATTGGGGAACCCATTCATGTGGGATCTTCTTATTTTTCTTCTTCTGTTACTCTGCTAGTTCAAGAGGAAATGTGTGCAAGATGGGTCTCAATTTTATAAAGGCTTATTATTATTAGATAAGTTTCATATAAATTAAGGGCATATTGGGCATAGAATAGAGGCACCCCCAAAAGGAAATTCAAATTATTGCTTCTTGCTCTGATTAATGCCATCAAACACCATCTTCTCTGAACAGGTGAACTTGTGGAAGGTCAGCATTAGTCTTGGGGTAATCAATGGCTTAAAGTTTGGACCAAAGTTCACATGGATATTCTGAGATGAGCCTTCCCTTGTCATAGTACCCATAGTTATTGCAAGGGTTACTTTTGTAGTATAAATGCCCTTATTTTATATTGAATAATATTTTTAGGATACCCTATCAAACCTGTATTAGTGAAATTGATTGCGTTTGTAAGAATGTATAGCATCTCCCATATCTTCTGGAGCTGTCTACGTCATTCAGAATCTATGTTGCAGAAAATGTAGCCAGTACTATCTATAGTAATAAATGAATAAGCAGGTGTGAATTACTGTGGCTACTAGAGATAAGCCAACCCGAACTTAAAAGTTCAGGGTTCGTACTGGACAGTTAGTGTCAGATGCTAAACGCCGAACGTGGACTTCTCCTGGAATATTCTGAGTTCCAGGGGACGTCTGTTGCAGAGAGAGAGAGAATATTTTAGAGCTTAAATTCAGGTCCCCATTGTTTTCAATGGGGTTTGGGTTCGGGTACAGATCTGGTACCCGAGCTGAACTTTGGAATAAAGTTTGGGTCAGGTACCAGAACCAGAACTTCCATGGGTCCGCTCATCCCTAGTGACTACTACAAAACAGAAATCTATATGAAAACACTATGCAAAAGCTTTCTGGAAAAAATAGATACAGGAAATCCACAATTGCTACACAAGTAAAAATGTGAGGTGCTTAGTTTGATCAAAGTGTGTGAGCCCATCTGCCAAACGACAATGTGACTTCCTTCACATGGGATCCTATACTACAGACTCTCCCTGTGCCTAGGTCTCTCATGGACTCTGGATGCATAAGATCTAAGTTATACTTTTTTCTAATTAAAAACAAAACCTATGTTGGCCTCATCATACACCATGGCTGCCAGACATTTCATTTTTCAAGGAGTCAAGGAGGAAGAAAACTTTTTGAAAGATATTTTAGGAGAACAGTCAAAGAGCAGAATGATGCCCCCTAGTTATTCATTGATAGAGCGTCTTAAAGATATATTAACCATAGACAACCTGTGCTGCAGACAGGGTCTCCGTTGGTGAAGATGTAGACATGCGAAACTGTTGTTAACTCCTTGTCTGCCACATCCTGTGTGCCATAGCCAGAATTTGGTAACATCTCTCTTTCCGCCAAATGTGACACAGTTCGTAGATCATCTCTGAAATTAGAGATAGTGGTTAGCAGCATGTATTGAAGCCCCTTTTAATCAGCATGCATCGTGGGAAAGGCACAAGATGAGGTCCTAGAAACAGCCCATTGTCTGAACAAGATTAAAGCCCAAAAAGCCGTATTGTCTACCAAGGGGATAAATCTTCCCGCTGTCACTCAAGAACTGAATTAAATTCTCCTTCATTTCTATAAGGGGCTTATCTGTATTGAATAGCTTGTTACATCACAACCATAAGGGAACATATTAAGTCCAGTTCCTTATTATACATCCTAGTGATGAATACCTCAGTATAAGGGATAATGTTCAATTAGGGGACTGTTGCACTGTATTAGAAGGTATCTATCAAGGAAGATGCTGATATAACCTCATGCTTAATGTTCTGGTTCTCGATTTAAGCAAGTGTGTGCGGGATCTTTCAGAAGCCGGTTAGAGCCATCATCTAAAGATATTATCAGAACTAATACAGTTCATTTTTAAGTCCAAGGAATTATATAAGATAATAAGAAATGAATTTCTGCTTTATATCATCTTCACCTGATGGCTGAGAACAACTATGGGTGATTAACTGGACCTTAATGGTAGTTGACTTTCGAAATAATTTTCCTGAAGGACAGTTACATCCAGAATTATATATCTCAGTGACATATATGTGGTTCCTTTCCTCGAGTGATTGACATGAGATGTTGAAAAAGTTCCAACCATTTGGACACCACTTCTGTCATTGACAGCTCTTGGTTGGACTTAGGTGGACAACTAAGAACAATATATTTGAGTTGTCAATGACTTTGTCCATTTGTTTTCAATCTTCTTATGGGCAGGTGCAGACAACCGTTTTCTCCACATCTGAGAAAATCAGTGCTAATCACACTCTGACCGGACTCTGACCAGCATTTGATCAGAGTGTGGTCTCAGGTGGAGAGAAAAAAAAAAGTTTCTCCACCTCCTCTATAATGTCAGTCCGTGAAAATCGGGCCACATTTGGATGTCATCCGAATGCAGTCCCATTTTTTCCTTGGACCCATAGAGTTGAATGGACGAATGTCATCCCTTTATAGGAGACAAATTGGGCATGCTTCGATTTTCTTCTTGATCCAAGGAAAAAATCGGACATGTGCACCGCTTCATTGAATAACATTGGTCCAAGTGCGATCCGATCTTTTGACGGATTGCACTCTGACCGAAACTATGGTCATCTGCATGAGCCCTAAAAGGAAACTATCATTAGAAAATGACTAATAGTTTTAATTTGTTATTTGTGTTACATGTGTTTTTTAAATATGTTATCAATGTTTTTTTCATATATTTAATAACAAAACCAGTAATCTTGCATTTTTTTACAGTGGCCACTGGAGCTTTTTTAGACTCATACTTTCTGTTCTTTTAGGAAGCTTTTCAGGAAAGCTTCTTATCAGCGGAGTCATTATTACAAAGACAGGTAACACCTCTATATACAGCAGATGACACAGAATCCACCAATCACATCTGAACCTGCTTCCCCTCCCCTCACAATTACCTTTGCACATGCTCATTAGATGCTTCAGTAAAAAACATTGTCAGAATCTGTTCATTGTGGCTAATGCACGTGTGCATTTCCAGAAACAAAAGGAAGGTACAGTCTAAAAAAACCCCACAGTTTTGCACAATTTTTATTTTTAATACAGTTTGTGATAAAGGAAAAATATCAAAACAATGCCAAAAAATTCTAAATCACAAACACAAAAATCTGATGGAAACAATAAGTCAGTTTTTAATGATTCCTTTTAAAGAGACAACTACTTTGGTCCTGCATTTTCAAGACAACTGTCCTGATGTGCTGATTATTTTTTTTTTTTACTCCCAAGAATAAATAACTGTCTTGTTGAAAATTAATTTAAAAAGGAATCCAATGGATTAAGTGATATTTATGGCATCTTCCAGTTAAGAAGACCTATTTTCCTATATCCTGTTAGTCAATTGAGGGAAGTTCTCTCTTTGGCCAGAGTGGTAATAAAATGTGCTGGTTGCTCTGGGAGGTCTTGACCTGTCCTGCATTATAAAGACAATCCATTGATTTGAACTAGCGCTGTGTCATTTTCATTTTTCCTGTAGTGATGCTGCAGGAAAAAAAAGAACAATAACTACTGTGAATTTACACAGCTCAACCACGATCACTTTGAATTTTGACAGGGATGGGGGACATTGTGATATTCTGTATCTTGCAGCTGCAATATGATTTCTTAAATATGGCTGGGTTATGGTCATCAGAAATTGGCCATAAAGGGAATATGTAATCAGAAGATTAGTCTAGTGTTAGGCTTAGTGGCTAGAATTAAAATTGCAAGATTTTTTTTAGATATACAATACTGGTCAAAAGTTTGGACACACCTGTTCATGCAATGGTTTACCATACTATTACTGGAATGTACACATTGCAGATTCAGACTGCAGGCGGCAAAACCACAAAAAAAAAACAGATATGCAAATATATGGCTTTGAGGTTTGTTTCACGTGTTTCTTTACTCATCAATTTCTATAGATATTCTTTCACGCTTTGCTGCCTTCAGTCTGAATCTACAAAGTGCACACTGCAATATGAACAAGGAAAACCATTACGTCAATGGGTGTGTCCAAACTTTTGACCAGTGCTGTAAATCGTGATCTGGAAAAGTTAAAAAAAAAAAAAAGAAATAGTATATAACAAACATCTAAAAAAAAACAGTTAACATAAAAAAATATTTAGCCAATAGGTCATTTTTGGATGACACACTTCGTTGTGACTGCCTTGGGTGGGACACATGAATGACACTCTCATAGATTGCTCTTCTACTACTTGTAGCTCATAAGTGGCCACTTGAAGACAGGCACATTGGTTCTATCTTTGCAGATTTTCACTTTCCTTTCTTTCCTTTCCTTTTCATGCTCTGGAATAACATGATTTACAATATCCACTCTGCATGTGAGCCATAAACCTAGCTTTAAAAGTATACGTTCCATCATGTAACAACCCACCAGATTATACATTTTATTGCTTAACTGTGTCGTACATAGAATACACAAACTATAAAATGTTACATTGGAGAGATATCGCCCTAAATGACCCATGTAAAACGTTCCGTTACACTTCAGAACTGGCAAAATTAATCTTCTTTTATTTTGACAGTCGTTTTTTTTTTTTTTTTACTTTTTACTATCAAAACGCGGACAGCTTTACAACAAGCCAAAAAAACCTTCCCGGAGAGCGGATCCGAAACTCTGTGCAAAACAAATGGGAACTTGAGTAGATATTAATAGACCCATGTCATAAAGAAAACCAGATTTCTCTCTTGCTTTCCCCCCTCTTTTAATACTATTTTGCTTCCCGATAGCAGAACATAATACCAGCTATTTCTTAGTTATGCCCTGAATACATTGGCTTGCGTACAGAACGTCCTTGAAATTAAATGCTGGATTGTGAGCATTCTCGAATCGAATTAAGAATGTAGCCAGCTGGAGTTAACTGTAAAGTTCACGTTTTTTTTTAAGCATATTGCATTGCAAGTTTTATCATATTCTTGTATTTCACACAAATTTATTCTAATGTTATGCAGGGATCCCTTTTTAGTGCAGGGATCCCTTTTCATTTGTGATTTTACAGGATTTAACCTATGGGATTATAGACGACATGAAATGTTGGGAGACTGCAAATTTTGCTAAGTGCCCAGTGGGATAGTCTGCATCCTACATAAGATTTCCACTTAGCAGGGTTTACCGCACTCTTGTATAAATCTCTGCTTCTACAAATCGGAATTATTGTTTAGAACGGACCCTACATCTTCTTACCAGATTAATTTCATTAAGTGAATATAGAGTGTTAGCGAAACAATGGGGTCAGAAATGTGTCAACTTCTCCCAATCCTCACAGTTTTTACTATGCAGGGCTGAAAGAACTTCACACAAAGTGAGGACGATCTGGCGAGAAAGAAGTGTCTACAGCAGTACAGAGACAAATTAAGTTTATGGACGTTTTTTATTTTAAGACAAAAAACAAAAATAGAGCCAAAAATGGAGGATCCAAAAACCGTTTTACATAGTTTCTCTTGTGCATGAGCATTGTATGAATCAGTGTTGTTAGGTCTTAAAGAGTAATAGTTGTCTTATTTTTTCCCCATAAATCAATAGTACACTTGGAAATAAGAAACACTGTAATAAATTTTTTTCAAGAAATCTGCTTCTTTCTCCTCTTGAACTGATCATTCATTCTAGAAATTCTCTATTCATCAGTGAATACAATCTTTCCCATTACTGAGATAGGAGATAAAAGTTGGTGCTCATAAAGTTATATGGAGGACTGTAACAGTAATTTCAGGAGAACTTGCAGCAGAATGTCTGTGTCTGCCTCTAGCTCCTCCCTAGAATGTCTGTTTGCCTCTACCTCCTCCCTAGAATGTCTGTGTCTGCCTCTAGATCCTCCCTAGAATGTCTGTTTCTGCCTCTAGCTCCTCCCTAGAATGTCTGTGTCTGTCTCTAGCTCCTCCCTAGAATGTCTGTGTCTGCCTCTACCTCCTCCCTAGAATGTTTGTGTCTGCCTCTACCTCCTCCCTAGAATGTCAGTGTCTGTCTCTAGCTTCCACCTAGAATGTCTGTGTTTGCCTCTACCTCCTCCCTAGAATGTCTGTGTCTGCCTCTACCTCCTCCCTAGAATATCAGTGTCTGCCTCTAGATCCTCCCTAGAATGTCTGTGTCTGCCTCTACCTTCTCCCTAGAATGTCTGTGTCTGCCTCTACCTCCTCCCTAGAATGTCTGTGTCTGCCTCTACATTCTCCCTAGAATGTCTGTGTCTGCCTCTAGCTCCTCCCTAGAATGTCTGTGTCTTCACCTAGCTCCTCCCTAGAATGTCAGTGTCTGCCTCTAGATGCTCCCTAGAATGTCTGTGTCTACCTCTAGCTCCTCCCTACAATGTCTGTGTCTGCCTCTACCTCCTCCCTAGAATGTCTGTCTGCTTCTATCTCCTCCCTAGAAAGTCAGTGTCTGTCTTTAGCTCCTCCCTAGAATGTATGTGTTTGCCTCTATCTCCTCCCTAGAATGTCTGTGTCTGCCTCTACCTCCTCCCTAGAATGTCTGTGTCTGCCTCTACCTTCTCCCTAGAATGTCTGTGTCTGCCTCTAGCTCCTCCCTAGAATGTCTGTGTCTTCACCTAGCTCCTCCCTAGAATGTCAGTGTCTGCCTCTAGATGCTCCCTAGAATGTCTGTGTCTACCTCTAGCTCCTCCCTACAATGTCTGTGTCTGCCTCTACCTCCTCCCTAGAATGTCTGTCTGCTTCTATCTCCTCCCTAGAAAGTCAGTGTCTGTCTTTAGCTCCTCCCTAGAATGTATGTGTTTGCCTCTATCTCCTCCCTAGAATGTCTTTGTCTGCCTCTACCTCCTCCCTAGAATGTCAGTGTCTGCCTCTAGCTTCTCCTTAGAATGTCTGTGTCTTCCTCTAGCTCCTCCCTAGAATGTCAGTGTCTGCCTCCACCTCCTCCCTAGAATGTCAGTGTCTGTCTCTAGCTCCTCCCTAGAATGTCTGTGTCTTCCTCTAGCTCCTCCCTAGAATGTCAGTGTCTGCCTCCACCTCCTCCCTAGAATGTCAGTGTCTGCCTCTAGCTCCTCCCTAGAATGTCTGTGTCTGCCTCTAGCTCCTCCCTAGAATGTCTGTGTCTGCCTCTAGCTCCTCTCTAGAATGTCTGTGTCTGCCTCTAGCTCCTCCCTAGAATGTCTGTGTCTGTCTCTAGCTCCTCCCTAGAATGTTTGTGTCTGTGTCTACCTCCTCCTTAGAATGTCTGTATCTGCCTCTAGCTTCTCCTTCCTCCCTCTCCATAGAATTTTAAAATCACCAACTGTCATCTCCTATCTCAGTAATGGGGAAATCGGTCTTCACTGAATACATATTTTACCCAAGAATTAAGAGTGAAAGATCAGTTCAAGAGGAGAAAGAAGCATATTTATTTGATAAGATATATCAACTTTTAGAGGCCACAGGCTCAAAAAGCCTACCTCAGACAAACTTGGCATGAGCCACTCTGTCTGGCAGACTTCAGAGGAAACCTGGCCTTCACCCTCTAACCCCAGTACAGGGATCTGGTCTTACAATGGGGTCCAGTGGATTGCTTCTATAGAAAGGTTGCCATCCGGAGGAATGAACCAGAGGCAGGAAGTGTTGCCAAGCAAGATCAAAACCAAGAAGACACGTCAGGAACAGAACCGTAAAATGAACGGGTAGTTAAATGTCAAGCTGAGGTCAAAAAATGGGAATAATCAGGAGAAAACACAGGAGGTATATAGCAGGACAGCAGAGCTATTGACTGGCAGTGGGAACTGATTCTCAGGGGATTAAATAGTGAGCAGTCCCACCCAATGCTAACAGCAGGAAGAAACACAACCTAGCGGAAGACAACCCCATATCTTCTGGACTGTGTAGAGCCACAAATCTCAGGAATAATACTGAATAGCCGCTCTGCGTCGACCAATGAGTGAAGACGGAGTAGAGTGGACAGGCGCAAATGTCACAATCACAAAGTTGCTTATGTACATGTGTACTATTGATTTATGAAATAAAAATTAAAGTGATGATTACTGTTTAAGTCAAGCATTTTAAATCACATAAAGGCCATGGTCCAAAAATGGAGTAAAACTGCATAAGAATGTAGCATAGTCCATGCAATATTATTGGATAGACCACCAAAAACCTTGGAACTAAAAATGATTTTGATGGCTGCTGCTTGTTCTGTTTTTCATTTTCCATTCTTGAAAGTCCTAAATAAGGTACTAAGCTAATTTTTCTAAATGAGACATACCCTTTAAAATTTATAGTACATGCCTCACAGCAACAACCTCTATATCTTTATTAACGAGAAAAAAATAAGATATTACAGAATATATTGGAATTAACAAGTAGGGAGCAGTAAGACAAATGACCACAACGTGTCTCATGAGGTCCTCTGTGGCCATAGATGGAGGCCTTGAGTCTATATAGCTCATATTATTTTAATATAAAATACATTCATTTCATTATTATTATTATCCCAAGACGATATTTACATCTATCAGGCAATTTTTGAGTAAAGCACCCCCTATTATGACTAACAGCACATCTGTATCTAATATGAACAGCACAGGCAGGGTGATACGTCCCTTGTAAATCTTGTACTATTGCCTTAAGAATATGATAATCCCTCATAGTACTGTGAATAAGCTTTCCAGACAGAATTACCGGATGACAAGTCATGTATAAAACCATATGCTACAAAGTACTAAAATCATTTCATTGTTATGTTAACATTATAATATCATTAGGAGCATTTGGAATGGAGAAGAGTGATATTAACAGGTAGCGTTGGCCTAATCCGTTGATCAATATATGGTTATTACCGTGATGGAGGTTGGTCAGGACAAGAAGGAAGAGTTAATGATCAAGTGACTTCTCAGTGATTCCAGTAACAGGGGTATGACAAGCCCTATGTAATTTAGGAGAGGGGTTATATTAAAGGGGTTGTCCCACGATGGACATTTACCAACTCAGTCCCCGGTTCCTAATCACTACGTTAAAGTGGTAAGTAGGAGTTTGTATGGAGTGGCGGTCAAGCATGGACAGTGCCATTAGATGCAATGTCTACTGAGTTGACTAAAACAGCCGAGTTAATAATTAAATACTTTGGTATGGGCACATGGTGGAATTGATAACCAGGTACAAGCATTTAAAGGTAAAATTAAAATAAGTAAATTGGACTACTTTTTGTTAAATCTTATAAGGGGACTCATATGTCAAAGATGTGGTCCACATTGGAAATCTGTTTTAGATAGAAAGATTCCCAAAAAATAAGCAGTTTACAAGATGTCCTCTTCTAGATCTCCAGTGAGCAGCAGCAACTTATAAGAGAACTTGCCAGGAAGTGTTCAACCTACATGTAGCACCTCTGCTGGGGAAATTAGGCACTGCATAGAGCTGTCCATTTGTGCACGGCAGGGTTGCCAACTTTCTTTTTTTATTTTTTTTGGACAGCATCTTAAAGCCAACTCTTTCTTTACGGACACATTAGAAAACCATAATAAACCATTAAGATTAAAGGTGACCCATATCACCAGCCTATAAATCTGATAAGAAGACATCAGATGCATTCACTGTAAACTGTAAGAGAATGATATTACAGTCATAATAATCTGTAGACGTTTCTCCAGCTGCAAAAAAATCACAAAAAGAACAATTTTTTTACGGACAGGGAAATAAGTGCACTATTTTTACGGACTCTCGAGCAATTTCTGGACGGTTGGCAACCTCTGGTGCATGGACATGCCAGGTACTCCAGAGTCAGATATGCTCTTTGCAGATAATTACTGATCAAGTTAGTATTATTATTATTATTATTATTATTTTAAGAGCATCATTGATTCCATGGTGCTGTACATGAGAGGGGGTTACATACAAAATACAAATATAAATTACAGTTAACGAACTAAGAATGACAAACTGGTATAGAAAGGAGAGGGCTCTACCCTTGCGGGATTGCAGTCTACAGGGTAATGGGGAAGTAGATAGCAGGTTGGGGGGGTTGCGGCAGCTTCGGTAGTGATAAGGTGGCAGTGGGGTCATTGCAGGCTGTAAGCTTTCTTGAAGAGATGGGTTTTCAAATTCCGTCTGAAACTTCAGAGTGTGGTGGAATCAGACTTTTTGGGGCACAGAATTCAAGAGGACTGGGAATACTTGGGAAAAGTCTTGGAGAAGGATTAAATTAATAGTATATATGAAATTGTTTTTTTTTCACATCACACAGTTCTTTTAAGTCTGAAAAAGAGAAAATACAAAATTGTTCTCCACCTCTGAGGAAAAAGGTTTACCCGACTTTGACAATTTCTTGAGTGATTTTGAGTTTAGACCATGTTTTTCGCTAATCTGCTCATAGGGGTAGAGACTACATATAATAGCTCACACTTCCATACTTGTTTCAATACTTCTTAGACATGGTCAATCATATCGAAACTAGGAATGAAATATTAAAATGGGCACTGTACTTTCAGACAACTTGGTCTCATTTGATGCCGTGCTAAATAGACAATCTGCAAATCAGTCTGTTCAAAGTTATGTTGTCTTATCCCAAAATAATCACTCCAAAGTGTCGGCACTTAGGTGTCTCCTTTTTGCCTATCTTGCTGTCCACTGCCTGTTGCCAAGTATAATCCATCAATCTGCAGAGATGCTAGAACAGATTACAGGGGACAGGTTGGCTTTCAGTTCAGGGCAGGAAAGCCATTGGACAATAGTAGATGCCACGCTTTCAGAGAAGTGTGGGAAATTAAGTTCCTTCAATTCTAGTGCTGGAAAACTGTTGATGAACAGGAAATTACCTCTTACGACCTCTTCCATTGTCTTGTTAGCCAAGGCAGAATGATCCTCAAACTTCTCAGTGGGCATCTTCTTGAAGCTCATACCCAGTTGGCTAAAAAGATTGGATTTACATACAGGATGCAAAATGGAAAGGGAACTATAATTCAGGACAAAACAACCCCACAGTGCCAGATTTAGGGTAATAGAGGTATTTAGACCAGATTTTCTTTAAAAAGTTGTGGACAGCTAGTAATAGAGACTGGTATGTTCAACAAAAGCAGTTTTAACTTGATGTGGTGGATGCGTTCAGCTTGACCATTCTTTTGTACAGATGTTGTGCAACAGACCTGCTTTAAATTTGTACTTTTTATGGTTTATTTTTCCTACATACCATTCATTATTACAGAGCTGAGTTACGGAAACAATTAGATCTGTCCCTCAGTAATGGAGTCATCTATCTACAGGATGGGGTTCTGCACTTCTTTCACAGTGCGTTAATTTAGACACTTTCCTACACACCCATTTAGTCTAAAGTGATATCCACAATTTCCTCCTCCCTCTTTGACAATGGTATCTGCAGACAAAAATGTTTACATTTCTTTAATTTACGCTGAGTAAAATATAGCAAAAAGAGCACTTTGGCACGGTAATCCGATAGTAGAATTTTTGGACTCCTGGTGAAAGATACAGGCTTGCACAATCCTAATGGATAAATATTTTCAGATTTTTTTTTTGCTATTTTAGTAAATTCTAAATGATCACTCAATACTACCGTGTTGCTATTTTAATACTGAGAAAATATTTGTGTGAAAAGCGACCTTACATAAAGACTGAGTAAGTTGGGCTTATTTTTGGAGAAAACATAGATGAATGTCATAATGAAATGAGTGAGCAATTTTACTGTGAAATAAATTTCCAGGGAGTAGAAAAAAGATGGAGCCTTCAAAATGAGTGCTGATGAATTAAAGGTTCTATATAGCTGACTGTTTTTTTCCTTAAAGGGATTGTCCACTTTGAACAATTTATTTTTTCTTTGAAGAGTCATTCAACAATGAAGTGATCACGGCATGTTACATTGGATTACGTTGGATCCTGTGCGAAGAACTATAAACTGTGGGGAATCTGGCAACAAGTGTTCCACATTCAGTGCTATCATTGGGCTGTTTGTGTAATGTAATGCAGGGTCCTCCAGGGATAAAGAAGGGAAATTGTCTTTGTATTTGATTTTTTTATCTACTAGGTTGAAGTCCTAAACAAGAGACCCAACTTACAAACTGAAAATCACCTAAAAGGGTATTTGGATGTTGGTCTTGTTTGCAAAGTATATTGTTTCATAATGTATACACTAAAGGTTGTTTAATCAATATCCTACTTTGCATCTTAGTATTTTGTGTCTAATACATGAATGGCTGAATCTGCCGTCCATGAGCTACCTACCGATTAGGACATATGGAAATAGGCTATAGCTGGGATTGGTGCAAACTTTTTTTTAAATAGATCCTATTGCCCCTTATTCTTTCTTTCTTTCCTTCCTTCCTTCCTGCCTTCCTTCCTTCCTGCCTTCCTTCCTTCCTTCCTTCCCTCCCTCTCCCCTTCCATCCTTCCTTCCTTTTTCTCACTCCTTCCTTCCCTCCTTCCTATTTTCCTTCCTTCCTCCCTCAATCCCCCTCTTCTTTCTATCCTTCCTTTCTTTTTTCCTTTCTGTCTTCCTCCCTCTCTCTCTCCCTCCCTCACTTCTCACTCTTCTTCCCCCCTTCTCTCCTTCCATCTCTCTCCACCCTTCCCTCCCTTCTACCCTCCTT